>NC_046306.1:8602205-9203559 GCF_004115265.2 Rhinolophus ferrumequinum
CAGGGCTTCAGAGAAGGGCCTCGATGTGAGACCAAGCTCCAGACCCTCAAGTTGAAGAAGGGACTGTCAATCATCAAGCCGCTGAGTCCCCAATAGACAGGAGCCTCCCCGGAGGCCAGCGTGTCAGGAGTGGCCTGTACTCAGTACCATCCCTGGAACAGTCTGGACGACACTGTTTGATAAAGGGTGTGCCTTCCAGGTCACTCCCGTGGAAATCACATGGGGATCTTGAGAAAAACGCGGATTTCCAAGTCCCAACCCAGACCTAGTGAATTAGAATCTCAGGATTAGTCGCTTCTAACAAGTGGTCCCGGTGAGTGTCCAACACAGGAAAACTTCAGAGCCATCTGTCTAGGATACTGGAAGGAATGCACCAGCACTGAGCACCTGCCTTCCGTGAACACTTCTCAGGGGCCTGCTGTGGGTCAGGCGCTGCCTGACCCCCGGGGATTCATAAGAGAAAACAAAACATAAAAAAGAAAACAAGGAAACAAAAGGTAAAATGAAATAAAAACAAAGAAAGCCCCCGCCCTTGTGCAAATTTCAGTTCAGAACATGTGTGAGTCTTGATGTTGGGGAACCAGATGATAAAAAGCAAACAAAGAATAAGATTATTCCAGAGAGGACTAAGTGCTGGGAGGAAAAAGAGACAGGATGACAGGTCGCAGGGAGGGGCAGCGGGCTGTTTTAGACAGTGGAGCAGGAAGGCCGTTCGGGGGGCACTGGCACACAGACCTGAGCCTGAGGCCAGGCCTGGGAAGAGGCGGGGAGAAGGTTCCAGGTGAAACAGCCAGGGTCACCTCCTTTGACCCTCACAGCGTCCTTACACAGGGTTTATCAGGGCCCCCACCCGCCACCCCCTTTTACACAAACCTCCTCCTCCTCCAATCTCCATCTCGATTTGAGCCAATGCCATCTTTCCAGTTTGTAGGAGTTTGCTGTGGCTGCTGAAACAGGTACCCCAACCTAGGTGGCTCAAGACGTGAGGTGTCAGCAGGATGGGTTCCTTTGGGGGCTCTGAGGGAGAACGCTTTCGGTGCCATCCTTCCAGCTCCTGGTGGGTGTCGGTCATCCTTGGCGCTCCTGGATGTATAGACACATCGCTCCAATCTCTGCCTCCGTCCTCACGTGCCCTTCTCCTCTGTGTATCTCTGTGCCCTCTCCTTTTCTTATAAGGACACCTGTCATTGGATGTAAAGCCCACCGGTAATCCAGGAAGATCTCATCTTGAGATTCTTATTTTAATTACATCTGCAAAGACCCTTTTTCCAAAAGACGTCACTTGCAGCAGTTCCAGGGAGTTGGCACTTACTTGGACATATCTTTTGAAGGGTCACTATTCAACTCACTACAGTTTCTCAGGTCAAAACATTTGGAGTCACCCTGGATGGTGACTCTCTCTCTTACAGCCCACCACCGATCTCCATTAGCAAATTCTCTGGGTCCTAGTTGCAAAATATATCCCTGCTATCTTCCTTCACCAGCACCTCTCTGATCCCACGACTATGCCTCCCACCTGGACTCTCGATGTCACCTCCTTTGGGCTCCCTGCCTCCTCCCCCACATTCCATTCTCAACACAAGAGCAGAGGGGCTCTGCTCAAACCAAGCCAATCGTGTCTGTCTTCTGTTTCAAACTGTTCAGTAGCTTCTTATCTCAATAGGAGCAGAACAGAAGTCCTGATGTTATTCCCTAAGGTCCAGCAGGCCTGCTCCACCCCCATTCCTCCTCCTCCTGCTCCTGCCACACTGGTCCCCTTGCTGCTCCTGGAAACAGCAGACGTGCTTCGGCTCAGGGCCTTTATTCTTGCCATTCCCTCTGCCCGGGTCGCTCTTTCTGGAAGCATTCAAACAATTCCTCCTCTCAGCCCCTTCAAGTCTTTGCTTACGTAGCCCCTTCTCTGTGAGACCAAAACGAACAAGAAATCTGGACGAGGAACGGCAAGTCCAAATCTCAAACCATCGAAAGTGGGGCACTGTGCTGAGCATGAATGGCGTGCGGGGACAGAGAACCCAGGGGCCACAAGTCCCCCCCAGCCTCCAGCACCCGGCTGGGGATGGGCCGCGTGCGATGGCATTTCCTTCGTCCCAGTGCAGCTTCACCTCTTGGTTTAGCACAAAACAGTGTTTGCATGGGCACCTTAGATTTCTGTTTCTTGCTTTTCAACGTGAGAATCAACCTTTGCTTTCCTTTTAGGTGCAGGGCTTCGATGCTATGGCCCCCCCACATGGAAATCCCAACGTATATAGTCTTTCTCTTACTCAGTGCCATTCTGCAAACTTGGGAGAGGTCTAGGTGCCTGGTGTTATACAAAACACTTTAGGAGGCTTATCTCATTCAACCCTCAGAAAACCCCAGAGACAGGCATGAATATGCAAATATGCTAATGAGTGCATAGCAGCCAGGAGCCAGAGCGGTCAGGGGCCTGCCCAAAGTCGTGACCAAGCTGGGATCTGAGCCCCAGCCTTTGACCTCAGAGCACGTGCTCTTCACTGTTAAGCTACGTCACCTCTGTTCCCTTCAAGCTGGGAACAGCTCAACAGAATTGACAGTTTGGGCCAGGAGACGCTTTGCTGCGGGGTCTGTGCATTAAATATTTTAAGATGTTTAGCAGCATCCCTGGCTTCTACCCACTCAATGCCAATAGCACCCCCAGCTGTGCCACCCCAAAATATCGGCAGATATTGCCAGATTGCCCGCCCCCCCAACCCCAGCAGGGAAGCAGAATCACTCGTATTTGAGAACCCCTGCTTTAACCCAAGTTCTCTCCTCTGGGCGTTCAGCCCAGTGGTTCTCTCTTTACTGCTGTTTGTTAGGAAGTTGCTGCTGGTCGACTCCATTGCCAACCCCTCCCCACCATGGCCATGCCCCTGGGCTCCTGCTGGAGGAGACCCCACTTCCTCGGAGCCCCGCTGCCTTATAACCATCCTCTAGTATTCTAGAAAGAGCTGATGGGAGAGTCAGAATCCAACGAGCTAAGGAAGGCAAAGCGGATGGCAGAAGAGCGATACAAGGGCAATGCCACCTTGGGGGACACACAGAAACCCCGAGCAGAGCGCTGGAATGCTGTTCTATTGGGGTAGGTTGGTAGAGGGAAGCAGGCTGTGAACGAGGGGCCAGATTCTCAGTTACAGCATGATCCTGGGGGCGGAGCTGTCTCTGAGGCAGAGCGTGGAGACACAGTCCTGAGAACGGAGGGACATTGCTCCTTTGGTTTTGCTGAGACAAATTTACCTAAAATCAGTCGGTCACTTCTATCCCCGGATCACAGCCCCTCCGGAAGCAGGGAGTTTGTCCCAAGTAATAAAGACTCCGTGAATAATGGAAGAAGCACCAGGGGACTCCTTGGTATCTAGCACGGTTCTGGGTGGGCAGAACTCCACTTTTTCTGGGATGATCTAGTCACACTACATCTCTGATGGTGGCAGACACTGCTGATTGTCAGTCAATGTCCAAAGACCACATTTCTCTGCATCCCTTGCAGCTATATATGACCATGTGACTATGCTTTGGCCCAGGAGATATTAAAGGAAATCTGGCAGGTTAGTGCCAGGAAGGCTCTATAAAAGGGAGGATGTGAGGGTGTTTGGCTCCTCAGTTTCTTCTGGCTGCTGGCCTAGAAGGTGGATGTGATAGCTGGAGCTTCAGCAGCCACTTTGACTCGTGAGATGACCTTGAGGATGGAGGCCATATGTTGAGGCTGTGACAGAACAGAAGGATAGTCATCTGGATCTCTAATTACATTTCTATAAGACAATGATAAACTTTGGTCTTATTTAAGTCATCACCTATTCGGCTTTTTCCCTGTTATATTGAGTGAAAACGAATCCTAATAGATTTAACTTGTTATAAATGGAAATTATTTGAAGTGGGACTGTTTCTCAGAAATTCTTTACAAATGCAGCCTGACACATTTGAGATGTTTAGACTTCCCCAAAAGTCAAAACTCTCTGTTTTAATAGCATAGCTTGGAACAGGGTGCAACAAAGAACAAAGGACTGGTATTGCTGTGTAGACAATACTAATTACAGCAACTGTGAATGACAAAGAAAGCCATTTTATCAGCTGGGGGTGGGGTTAGGAATTTGGGGTGTGTGGAAGGTGGGGATGAGCTGGAAATGTGTTTGACGGGTAAGGATAAACTTGTGTTTATGTGATTAGCAGAATTAGATGTGGCTAAGTGGCCACAGCTGGAGTGTATAAATAGCCTTGTGAGCATTTGCACATTTTTTCTGGTTTGATCAAAATGAAGTATCATTAAAAACAGCTCCACACCAATTGTCATCTCCGCCAGGGCTTTGGGAGGCACCCTTGGGTCACGTCAGGCTGGATGTAATTGGCTTTGAAGTTTGTATATGTGAAGTGCCTCTGAGGATTGCAGGCGAACAGAACTTTGGCGGAGGAAGAAAGTTTGAGAGAGTCCATTCACCAATATGGGCTCTCAGCCTTAACTACAAAAACATCTAGCAGTCATGAAATGTAGCCTTTGCTGAACGAACCTCAAAACAGGTTCAAGTGAGGTGGCTTCTCTTTCCGCCATCTAGAAAGAGTGGAATCATCTTAAGATGTGATGGCTGGGAGCCAGATCGTCCTACGCCTAGTGGCCAGTAGGTAGAGACCCAGATCTGGGATTAGGTTAGTTAACTTCAAATCCCTGCTTTTTCATTTATTAGCCATGTCACCCTAGCCAAGTCTGTGCCTCAGTGTCCTCATCTATAAAATGGGGACAGTATTAGCATCCAGCTCATACTGATAAAGTACCTAGAACAATGCCTGGTTTATAGGAGATATGCAATGTGTGTGAGCTACCTACTATTGCTACTATTATTCTTCCATGGGTTCTATTTGAAGTTAATCCTCTTGAAAAGAGTTCTTTTCTGATTGCATGTTCAGTCTGTATGTTTTTATTATATTTACTCTATTAAAAAATTGAACTCGGAGAAAGTTCTGAGAGTCATTTCTACCTCCTGTTCTTATTTTAAAGCAGGTAACATTGCACGATGTTTAAACACATCTAATAAAATGGGTTTAATTTTTTTAAACAACTCAGTAAAATAGCTGCAGGCATCTCTCAGTTAAAACAGAAAAAAGAAGGTTGTTTATAGTCAGGTTTCATCTTGAGTATGCTTCATTTTTAAACTGGTCTCATGGGTTTGCTTCCAAATTTAGGTGAATTTCATGAGGAAGAAGGGGGTCGAAGGGTCTTTTGCTCTATAGAAAGGACAAGGGGTCCTGCCAGGGGAGAAGAGAGGAAGTACGGGTGGTGTCTATGGCTGATACCTAGGAAGCAGTTGGCACTGGGAGACTGTTGGGCCCAGCTGGCCACTACCCTTCCTAGAGCCTTCTAGCACTCATGGCAATGCCCCTTGTGCAAGAGCCCACCATGAAGATGTCTGCTCACCAAAAGAAAGCTGCTGACAGCATCAACCCAACATTTGGTTAAGTCCAAAAGAGTAGGAGACTTTGGCCCTTCGGTTTTATGCTCCAAGAGATGATATAGAGAGCATCTGCTGTTTGGACCGCTGCCTTCTGTTACAGGACCCTAATATTCTTCTGAGGGGACACCTTTCCTCCATTCTCAATCTAGGTTATTTGCGTGGAGTCACCCCTATTCCAGACCAGAGAGCAGGCACTCAGGCCTAGCCAATCAAAACACCACATCCCCTTGGCTACAGTGGTTGGTTCAGGAATGGACACATGACCCAAGATGGGCGAATCAAAGTTGGACCCAGGATTTTTGCTGAAACTACTGGGAAAGAGATGCTCTCTTTCAGCTGAAGTTTCTAAACTTGTAGAATGTGAGTCCAGAGTTGTTGGTGGGGATGGGATGGGTAGGTGTATCCAGGGCTCGGGAAGAACTTGTCTAAGAATATAGCCAAGGGAGAGGAAACTAGAGTGTGAGATTGCTGAAAACATTGCATCCTGAATTCTGCCATGCCCTGACTTTTCTGTCACATGAACTAATGCATTTCCTTTTTTGGTTTAAGTCCATTTCAATTGATTTTCTCTTACTTGTGACCAAAAGGCTCTTGACTCACCCAAGTGGAGATCTGAGACCCTAGACCACAGTTCCCCGTTGGGAACAGGCCATAGATGAGAAGTTGGTAGAAGAAGAAAAGAACACCCTTACTAGAGGTCAGAAGCCAACTGGGACCTGTGTAAGCTTACCAAGGTGCCTGGACATGAAAAATGCTCACAGCTCAGGCTCATCACGGTGACCCTGGAGGGCCATTTGTGTACACAGCGCTGCATTTGTGCCCTCCCCAGTGGTGGCATGGACTGCTCTCAATCTCACCCATTTTTCTCCAAGTCCTTTGTCACCCTCCTTCTCATAACTTCTGGGAGCTCTATTATATTGTACTAGGCACTTGTAATGTACCGCAGCTGGCAAAGGTGAAGGGCAGAGATGGAACCAAGGAGTCAGAGCAAGGACTGTTTCCGCTGACCCATGGTGGGCAGCAGGAATGAATGAATGAATGAGTAAATAAATAAATGCCACTTATATTAATTGAGCACTTACTATGGACCAGGTATGTTCCAGGTGCTCTCTCTATATCCTCTCATTTGATCCCCACGTCACAGGATCCTATGATATTCCCCATTTGACAGATGAAGAAACTGAGGCACAGATAGATGACTTTGCCCAAGGGCACAAAGCTAGCCAATGGCAGAGTTGAGTACTCAGAACACACGGCAAAATCAGCGAAAACCCACTGAACCCTAATCCATGCTAAGCACAGTGCCAGGTTCAAGGGAAAAACTGTGTGCAAAAAAACACATAGGCCCTGTTCTCACAGATTTTTCATCATCTGGCGTTATCTTAGCAAACGTACTTATTTACATAGCGGCTTCTTATCTGTCTTCACCAGAAGGTTAGTTCCACGAGGGGAGGGACCTCATTGGTCTCATTCAATCTTACCTTTAGGGCTGAAGAAAACCTGGCACGTAGTAGGCGTAGTAAGCACTCAGAATTTGTTCAATAAAAAGGTATATTCAGAGCAGAGTTTCTCGACATCAGCACCGGTGACGTTTGGGGCTGGATCATTCTGTGTTGGGGTGCTGTACTGTGCATTGTATGGTGTTCAGCAGCACCCCCGGTCTCCACCCGCTCGATGCCAGAGCCACCTCTCACACTCCATCCCCCACTTGTTGGTGTGATAACCAACAATTGCTCCAGACATTGCCAAATGTTGCCGGGGGTCCAAGAGTATTGCTGTGGTGTGTGAAAATGATCCCACGGATGACCTGCATTCACCTGAGATTCCGAAGCTTAAGTCCCTTCCAGGGACTCACATCACACGTACTTGACACAGGATAGTAAGTACTGCCTTGATCAAGATCCTGAAATACCCGTTACGTGAGTGAGCACGACTGGGCCTCCAAGCTAAGAAATGACTCGAGCCCACAAGTATGTGGCAATTCCCCGTTAGCCCTCGAAACCCTGAAATCTATACATCTGTAGTGGTGAGACAGAACATTTAGACTCTGAATGATGTCAAGACGCAAGTGGGTCCGAACTGAATCATCCCCAAAAGCGTCCGATTTCAGAGGCTCTGCTGGTTTGAGCAGAGGCCATTTCTCAGGAGGGTGCCATTTGCAGATGGCAGCAAAAACATAATATAATTGGCCTTTGCCACAGCTGGCAGCAGTGAGTTTTCATCAAGATGGTTCTCATTTCTTTGGAGTGGCTTGTTTCTTCCCACTGATAGAACCGGAGAAAAAAATTCCAAAAGGAAACATTTCTCCTGGTGCTCCAATAATGCCTCAAACTGCTCCTTGCTCCAGTGTTATAGTATAGATAGACTATAAAAGTCACACATGTAGTATACAGAGCATATATTACATAGAAATCACATGTGTGTAAATCTTGGTGTTTCCCGCCCCCACACCCCCTTGTTCCAGGTTCTTTATCCATTATCTCATTTAATTTTTGCAATAGCCTATTAGGCGGGATTTTCTAACCCTACTTTACTGATGAATAAGTAAGGCATGGAGGGATTAAGTGACCTGCCCACGGTCAGGCCCCCAATATTTTCTATCACCCAAAACAGCACCACCACCCACCCTGTCACTCTGACCACAACAGCAGGTGTCCCTGATGTCCCCAGGCCCCGGCCCACACACCCAATCCGTGGACAGGTGCTGTGGGCTCTCCTTCCCACAGATGCCCAGGTCTGGTCACCTGTCTCTCCATCCCCAATGGCCAGCCTGGTCCTGGCCATCTCTGACCTGCAGCCTCCTCCGCTGTGATGAGGACCAAATGTGCCAGAGCAATGTACATATCGGTACTGTACCTGGCACTCAGTCCATAGTCAATAAATGTCACCTCACATTGTGTTGTTATAATCTGGATGGAAAGTAGCAAAATCTAACATGTGGGCCTTGGGCTTCTCAGAAAGTGCTCTATTGGCTTTTTTTTTTTTTTTTTAAACTAACGTACAGGATCCCACTTGGTTGGCAGGAGGCCATGAGGGAATTTGGGGCAGCACAGAACGCAGCAGCGTGCCAGGGTGTACACTACCGCAGCCTTTTTCCACAGACTCTGCCCGCTCACGCTGGGAGCCGTGGTCCCCGCAGGACGGCGCGTCCTGGGCAGACCGCGCGGGGCAGTGCCTGGTGAGTCATGCATGTCTGTGGGGAGCCAGGACCGAAAGTGGCGCACTCAGCTGCCAAGTAGGCCTCGCTGGTACTGCTTTCCCCTGGGGCTGAAGGTCTAAGTTCCTGTGCTGATCCTGAGAACTGTGGGCCCGTCCCAAATTCCTGTGCTCAATCCAGGGCCTGAAATAGGCACATTTACCTCCTACCACACGGACTCAACACATCCCAACTCAGACAAAGAACATCAGGAAGCATAATGATCCCTCAGGGAAACAGACAGAGCCACCCCCAACCCTTTCTCCTTCCCCACCTTCATTCCAGCTGGTTATTCAGACCACGGGTTTGAGGACCTCAGACAAGGGTTTGAATCCTGGCTATGCCACATCCCGATCGTGTGGCCTCAATCAAGTAATATAACCTCTGTGGGCCTCAGTTTCCTCATCTGGCAAATGGAGATAGTCACAGTGTACAACCCATTTGGTGAGGATTGCAGGAGGCAATGCGTGGGAAGGGCCACATTTGGCATCAAGACATGCCCAGGACCTTGAGCCATTCTGATCATCATCTTAACACAGAGCTTTCTGTGCCTCAGTTGGGCCCTTATCCTCTCTCTGACCTCATCTCCTACCATGTTCCCCCTTCACCTGCTCCAGCCACATCAGCCTCTTTGCTGGTCCTTTGGCATGCTCAAGCTCTTGCCTCAGGGCCTTTGCACCTGCTGAGCTCTTTGCCTGGAAGACTCTTTCACACAGTTCACTCCCTCATCTTTCCATCTTTAATCACTGTCACGTTCTTCGTGAGGCCTTCCCTGACCATCTTATTTAATACTCTTCACCTCACCAGTCTCTTTCCCTGCTTTATTTTCCTCCATAGCATTTACTTTTCATCTGGTCCTATCTATCTCTCGCCATGTATTAGTAACCTATTGCTACATAAAAAATCGCTCCAAAACTTAGAGGCTTAAAACAACAAACACTGGTTGTCTTATAGTTTGTGGGTCAGGAATTTGGGTGCAACAAAACTGGTGATTCTGGCTCAGGGTGTCTCATGAGGTTGTAGAGAAGCCGTCAGCTGGGGCTGCAGTCTCATCTGAAGGCTTGACAAGGGCTGGAGGGTCTGTCTCCAGGATGGCTCCCACACATGGCTGTTGGCAGGAGGCCTCAGTTTCTCACTATGTGGACCTTGCCTTGCATGTGTATGTGTGTGTAAGACATAAGTCATCTCTATTCAGTGTGGGAGAGGGCCACACAAGGGTATGACACCAGGAAGCAAGGACCCTTGGGGCCACCCTTGGAGGCTGGCTACCACAGCCTACCAGAATGTAACTATGATGAGAGCAGGACCATTTCTGTTTGGTTCATTGCTGCATTGCTGTGTCTTCAGTTTCTAGAACAATGCTTGGCACATAATAGATTTTTAATCCATTTTGTTGGATAACTGACTGCCTGAATGAAGGAGCAGGACCAGGTGGAACTTAGACAAAGCAGAACACACAGACCTCTCTGAGGAGAGGTGCAGCACAGCCTCTCCACCAAGGTTTTCTCCTGGGCAGCCTGGGAAGGACTCCAACCATGCACGACAACTTCAGAATAATGGGGAGAGGAAAGAAAAGGCAAGAGTTTCTGCATACAAAGCCACTGCTTCATAGTGCTTCCAGAATGTTCCAACATGCAGGAGAGACATGAGGCTGTGTTATAAAGGAAACGAGGTTAGCTATCAGAAGGTCAGGCATCTTGTTCTGGCTCAGCCACTTAATTGACAAACTACTCAAGTTCAGTCTGTTATATTTAAACAGAAGTGAGCCTAGTACCCGGGGATATACAGTTCATTTATTCATTCATGCCGGTCATTTAAATCGCCGTCCCTGACTTCATGGATTCACAGTTTGGTGAGAAACTCAGATGGATTGGAACAGCCCCACACAACAAAACACACTGTTGTGATGGGCCTTGGTGAATTGCTGTTTCGTTTAATGAGCACCTACTATATGCAGTCACTGTGCTAAATCCTGTGCATAGTACTACCTATACGTAGTAGAGTTTCAATCCCCATTTTACAAGTGAAACAATGCAGTCTCAGAGAGGTTATGTAACTTGTCTAGGTCACACAGCTAGTAATTTGAATCTAAGTTTTCTGATCCCCTAAGCCTCTCCTACTACACCAGAACTTTCTTTTATGTGTGCTTTAAATGTCTACATTTAAACAGACAGTTGGGAGTGACATTTCTAATAAAAGCCCAAATCGTTCACTTACTGCCATTTACTTTTTAATGTAATAATTGTGGTGGGTTTGGATTGTGTCGACTCAGCTAAGTTGGAATTCTCAGAATTCCTTTCCCTCATAGTTTCTGGTTAGCATGGACCACAGGAGACATTTCAGGGATGACTTGGAAGGCAGAAGTGAAGGAGCAGATACACTGTTTTTATGCTTGGAGGGTGGGTGCAGGGGACGCTGCTGTGGTTCCCCCACATCGCTGACACTCTTCCGCTGGCCCACCTGGTCGGCATGGCACAGCAGTGAGCCTGCTCTTCCAGCTTCTCCGTGTCCTGGGCAGGTGCTTGTTTAGTTCCATGACAAGGGACCCACTTTCTGCAGATCACTTGGGTGGGGCTTCTAGTCTGTCCTCGTGGGTTCCAGCTTGGTTGGCCTCATCCTCTCTCACCTGTCGTCCATCCTTCTTTCACGGCAGCCGCCTTGCTGACTTCCGGCTCTGGCCTCAGATTCTAGAAATTCACCGGCTGTTGAACTAGCTCCCACATTTGCATAGGGTCAAATCCCTATGGTAAACCCTTTTGGTGATTCTCTCTCTGATCAAACCCTTCTACAGTAAATAAAGGGTAATTCTCATGTCATATGCTGTAAAACATACTAACCCATGACTATTTTCACAGCTCTACTGTTTTCAAATACCTAGATCAAGTACCTATGAGCGTGTAAGAAATCCCTACATGTGTTGCACATCCTGGTTAAAAGCTCTGCTTCAAGTGTTTAAGAAACACACTCAAGATGAAAGGCAGGTCTGTCTGGAGAGGAGCAGAGGGGCTGGGGTGGGAGGGAATCCCTTTGCCTTTGACCCAGACTCCTCGGTTCTCCCAAATCACTTGGTGGTTTTTCCCCAGACTTGGCCCCCAAAGCCCTGGACTTGGCCATGGCGTTGGGGGCAGGCACACCTCCGAGTTGGCTGCTGGAGAACACGGACTGTCTAGTGGAAAATCCTGATGCCAGCTTGAGCCTGTGTTGCAAGCCTGCGGCTAGACGGGAGGGAAGTGCCCGCACACTAGGAAGTGATGTGTCTTGTTGGACAATGCCAGCGGATACTATTTGAAATTCATAAACTTTTCCAGACTCTCAGAGCAGAAGAGGAGCAACTTCACTGCTACAACCACAAATGGTGCATTCCTGAGCTTGTACGTGTGTGTATGCATCAAAATGACTGAATCAAGTATAACTCACAAAAGATGAAAGAGCAATAAGCACATCCACGATCGAGCTTCTATTGAGCCCAAAGGAGAAAATAACAATTAATAAATAACTTTGCACTTATACAAAGAAAGAAATAGCAATTAGAAAATCTGAGGATGAGCCTCTATTTATTTAAAGGAGAAAAGGACAATTAGCCAACCCATGGTTGAGACTTCAATTTACCCAAAGAGAAAAGAACATTTTAGAAACATGTAAATAATCTATTGTATAAAGGTGGAAAGACTGAGCTCAACTGTTTAGCAGGGGTCAGCAAACTATGGCCCATGGCTGGGGGGCGGGGGGGGGCACTGGCTGTTTTTATAAATAAAGTTTTATTGGAACACACCATGCTCATTCCTTTACTTACTGTCTATGGCTGCTTTCATATTATAAGAGTAGGGTTCCTTAGCTGGGACAGAGACATGTGGCCCGCAAGCCTAAAATATTTATGATGTGCTCCTTTAATAAAAGTTTGCTAACTTCTGGTTTATTCTACAATCTTTATGACCTGTGAGGTATTCAACTACCTCCCTATTGCTTTCATGTGTTCAATTGAGTAAATTGAGCCTCGTTCAGAAGTCTACCACCTCCTCTTGAGCCTCTTACTTCCTCACCACTCCCACTGTCCAAGAACTCTGGGATTTCCTTGGTCCCAAGGGGGCCAGTCCTGCTTCCAAACAGAAACAGGAGAGTCTGAACCATGCACTATAGCTTGTTGACACTAGGGGTCGCTGTTGAATATGGGTCGTGCACCTTCCTCCTGGCTCTCCTAGTCTGTGACCAGCCCTCCATCCCAGACCCAATTGTACTAGGACTGCTGGGCCTGAAGGGATGCCAGCTTATCCTCTTGCTCTGTCATCAGGAGCAGCCCTTTCCATAGCTCATTTGACTGGGTGCTCCCAATCCCGATGACTTCCCACGCGGGTTTCTTATCCTCATCCAGTAGGTATTAGGTGGGGACTTCATAGTCCACGCTGGTGGATTTTCCTGACGTCAAATCTTAAGAAGTGATGGTCAGATATCTGAGTTCCTTCCTTCCCTGGATACCTGGCTTCACGTGCAAAGTGGTCCAGCCCACTCACACCCTGCCTGACACCCTGACTACGCAGCCTGTGAGATGCAGAAGCGGTGGACCTGGCCGAGCCAGAGACACTGTGAGATTGTGTTAACTGTGTGTTGTATGGAGTCACTAAGTTTGTGGTCATTTGTTATGCAGTGATCCCTGATACACCTGTCTCCAGGCCACACAGGCACCAAACACAGGAAGAACGGTTAGGTTTTACAACTGTTCTATATTTTAAGAGCTCCACAGAGAGTGGCATGCAAATAAAAATACTTCTCAGAAAAATAAAAAGTGTGGCCTTAACAGTTGGACATTTAGGACTGCCTGACTGTGAAAACACAAAGAGAGGGACAAATGGCTCTCTCTTCCTCCTAGGTCCAGATGTTGGGTGGAGTTATGGACTGAATGTTTCTGTCCCCCTAATGCATCTGTTAAAATCCTAACCCCCAATGTGACGGTCGTTGGACGTGGGATCTTTGGGAGGTGATTAAGTCACAAGGGTGGAGCCCTCATGAATGGGATTAGTGCCCTTATAAGCGACCCAGAGAGCTCTCTTGTCCCTCTGCCATGGGAGGATACAGTGAGAAGATGGCCGTCTATGAACCAGGAAGTAGTTCCTCACTAGATACCGATTCTGTCAGCACCTCGATCTTGGACTTCCAGCCTCCAGAATTGTGAGAAATCAATGTCTGTTGTTTACAAGCCACCCCAGTTAATGGCATTCTGTTCTAGCATCCTGGACAGACTAAGACGGTCCCTCCCACAACAGAATCTGTTAAAAGCTGACATCTATTGCAGGTATACCACATGCCAGGCATGGGGCTAAATGTGTTAGCTGTGTTATCTCATTAGATCCACCCCAAATCTCTTGTAAGGTGGGTACTATTGTTAACTCCAGTTTTCAGAGGTGGAAACAAACTCAGACAGGCTCTCTGACTTGCTCAGGTTCACACTGCAGGAAAGGAGTGAGGCTGGGACTTACGCCTAAGCAGGCAGATTCCAAAGCCTTCCCTCTTCACACCTTTCTGCTGCCATAGACAGATTTCATAAAATATAATCTCCCCGAGAGGCAGCACAGTTATTCTACGTTCTCCATGAAGCCCTGTCTGATTTCCCCAGCCCAAAGGAAGCATAGCTTTCTCTGCATCCTGCTGCTCTTTTCTCACCCGGACCCCACAGCCCAGCTCACAGCTCCATGGTGGATTCTCTGGTGTGTATTTCACGGTGGACGCTCATCTACACATTTGCCCTCTCTTTAGGGGGCATCTACTGCGTCAGGCCCTGTTCCAGGCACAAGGACACGGTAGTGAAAAAGACAGGCAAAAACCCCCACCTTCATGGAGGATGTTTTAGTGGGGGAGAGAGACAATCAGTAAGTAATCAAATATATGGCATCACTCCACGTAATGACAAACGCTGTGAGAAACAACAACAGAACAATGGGAACAGAGTATGAGGGATAGAATGAAGTTATGGGGATAGTATTTTAGACAGTGATCATAGAGGGCTTTCTTGAGGAGGTGACAATTGGGTGGAGACCTGAGATCAACATTTTGGGCAGAGTACACAACCAGTGCAAATGCCCTGAGGTCAGATTGTGGGAAGGAGCCTCAGAAACAGTCAAGGGGGTGGGATGTGAGGCTGAAGCACTCAGAAAGGCAAGCAGGAGGCAGTATTAGGAAGGCCTACGGTATATAGGGCCTCGTGGGAATTTGGATTTCATTCTCTTTGTGAACGGAGGCCAGTTCTTGTGCAATGATGGTACTTTGTTTGGGAAGTCCCACTGTTCTACTTACACCTGGTCAGTGGGAACGGTATGGTCAGTCCCTTCAACCCTGCTGAGGTTGTGCCTTTTCCCCGAGGGAAGGCTCTGCTCTCAACCCACAGAACAAACACAGTGTGAAAGCAGACTTGGAGGGGGACCAGTGGGTGGGAAAAGTGCCTCACTGCTAGCCCTGGCAGGGGACCCTTCCATGGCCATATCTGCTTTCTGTGCGAGTGTGGAAAACCCACACTCCAAAAGGGACCCACCGGCTGAAAGACAGGTAAAGGCAGGCACAGCCTCCTTCCCTGTGCCAGGTTTTCTTCTGGTGAGTATTCTAACAGCAAAGCATCAGGCCTAGATAAACACTCTGCCTAACCCGCCCAGATTGCTTCCGAGGCCTTGCTGTGCTGTGCCGTGCCCCCCCTTCGCCCCCCAGGACACCCCTGGAGCTCCGTGTGCTACATACAGGCTCCAGAAATGTTTATTTTGCATCTGCCAGTTTGCAGGGCAATTATCGGGAACCAAATCCACAGGAAATCTGACTTCATCAGGACACCGAAGCCCAGGAAGGGAGACACTTCTGGGCCCTGAGCTGACCACAGACACCACGGAGGGGCGTTCCGCACGGTGGCATCGGGTAACACCACTGCGGCTTGTGTCCGAGACGTGATGTGAGGGCAACCCCGACCTGGCGTGTCTGTGGGAGGTCCCCCTGTCTGCCCACGGAAACCCTGGGCGCTTCTATTTCTGGCACCAAGTGAAGATGGATTTGGTGGTTGTGGAAAGGAATTAGCTGTTAATGGACTTGCCATAAACAAAGATTAATTTCCCAATCTATGGAGTTTTGAGTGGAGGGGGTTTAAGATTAAAGATTTATAAATTTATAAAATACTACTGCTAAAATGATTTGGTAGAGCCTTCTCTAGCACCCTAGAAAAATGTGTAACCAAGGAAACGCCGGAAAAATTTCCACACCCCTCTGAACAAACAGTGTTCTTTAAACACACACACACACACACACACACACACACACACGGCCAGTTCCTCTGAAACCGTTCTAAAATGATAGAGTTTTCAAATTAAAAAAAGCTACGGCATAAAGCTAAAACCCTGAAGCCTTAACATCTATTTCCTGGGCACGTTCATTTCCTAAGATGGGACATGAATTAGCAAGAGTCTCAATGTCCTAACTGGCCCAAACTTTTAATGACGGTAACTAAAAGCAGTTTAGAACTGAAGGTGGAAGTATGGAGTAGGTAAGCATCTGGTTATAAGTCAGAGACCCGAGTTCGAATCTTGCATCTGTCCCTTTCTATGTGGGTACTGCTGGGCAGGTTTCATTTTACTTCTTCCTTCCAGAAAATGGAGAAAACAGCATTTAGCCTTTCACGTGTGTTTCTGGGAGAACCGCAGGATGTGATACGTATAAATGGATTCAGCAAAGTAAAGCAATCATGAAAATTACTACAGCTGACTCCCAGGAAATCTTCCATCTGCTCCCACATCCTGGGTGCTCAGAGCTTATTATCCCAGTGTCCAGACCCTGGAGACTTTGGGCCTGAGAGGTGGTGTCTACAGGGTGGCGATGAATGCAAGTCTCAGGCCTGAGTACAAATTTCTCATTAGCGGTGTCACCTGCAGCAACAGTCTGGCTTTTCTGAGCCCCTGTGTCCTCATCTGTCACATGGCGGGGGGTCACGATGACCCAGCCAGGGACTGCCTGTGAGTGTCAATTAAGACAAAGCCTGGGAAACTCTTCGGTAGCTACAAAGCGCTATCACTTCATAAGGTATATAAATGGCTAATCACTGCATGGTACACCTGAAACTAGTGTCATATTGTATGTCAACTACAGTTGAAAAAATAAATTAAAAAATAAAAATAAAAACTACAAAGTGCTAGACCAAAGTGAGGTGATGGTATCTTCTTTCTGATGCTTCCTCCCTAGGCTGTGTTCTCTAATCTGCTCTTTCTCACTAAAATGTAAAATGAGTTATCAAGAGGGTGAGAAAGCCAATGCTGGAAGATGTCCCATTGTGCCCTAATCTGGAGCCCAAGACCAGCTCTGAGCCCCTGGCAGCCAGTCCAGGCTGAGCGAGAGGCTGGTCTCTTTCCCGCCCCTCCACGGAGGCCGGCCCTGGTAATAACAGCGGGGTTCGGGTTTCTCTGCAGATAGAACTCGCGAGAAGTGGTCTCTTCAGAGATGCAGCCGATCTGTGATAGCCCCTTTGCACGTCCTACATGGGATTTTTCCAAGTGGTTTTTATTCTTTCCCTTCTGCCCTTCCCTCCAGCAGGCCTCCATCTGGGCACTCGTGACAGTTGGATCAGCTGATTCTCTGTGGTGGGGTCTGTGCTGAGCATGGTGGCATGTTTAGCTGCATCCTGGCCTCCAGCCACTAGATGCCAGTAGCACCTCCTGAACTTAACTATCATAATATCCCCAGACTTTGCCAAATGACTTTTAGGGGCACAAAATAACCTCCGGTTGACCACTGCTTGAAGCTCCTTGTTATTTTCCCTCCTGATGAGGTCAGAGAACGGACCTCCACCCTCATGCTGAGGAACCATCATCTTCAGACAACACATTCACCATCCATCAAATCTGATAGGATGCGTGGTGCGTGTGTGTGTGTGTGTGTGTGTGTGTGACTATGTGCAACCCATATTGCTTCCATCAGAATGAAGGCAGTGCCAGGGGTGGGGATAGGCATATGAGGAAGGAATCTGCTTCCTGGACAGGCCACCCTGCAAATTCCTAATAGTGCTGACTCAGCAGAGAAGGCTCCCCTTGGACTGGTCCCTCTCATCATCACGCACTGTTGATCTCAGCCCTCTGCTCAGCACAAAAGCCTGAGCCCCTCTCCCCTGAAGGCCTGTGAGGGCCTGACACCGGGGAGCCTCACACTGGAACAGTGAGGCTGGCATTGTTTTCCCCATTTGACAGATAAAGAAACTGAGGCTCAGAGAGGTAACACGAGGGGCTCACGGTAACAGACTGATCTTATTCCAAAGTCTGTGTTTGTCATAGACAATTCATAAAGCGATCTTCCAGCCACCCAGCCAGGCAGCCGCAAAGAGGAAACCGTTGTGATCTCAATTTGCAGCCAAGTAACTGCCAGGCATTTATAGGCTCATAGAATTACACTATTAAGTATTTGAAGCCTACAAAAAAGGACAGAGAATAATACACTCAGTAATATACAACCCAGCTAAGATCAACTCTGCTGTATGACTTATTTAGTAATTTTTATTGAAAAATCCCGTATGTGCAGAAAAATGCCCGTATCATATGAGATCAGCTCGACGAACTTTCACAAAGTGAAGCCACCATCCAGAGGAAGAAAGCTTGTACCAGTACCCCAGAGAACTTCTCATGTGTCCATGGTTTAGATTTTAAGAAACAAAGCGTACCTTCACGACAAATAAACTTAAAGCGGTACGAATAACCTCCCACCCCATTTCTCTCTCATCTCTGTACCATAATCCCGAGCACATTGTTTATCATTTCCATGCTGCCTTTACACCTCTAGAACATACGCACTTATTCGTAAACAATACGTTATTGCTTTTCACGCTTAAAACTTTATCTAAATAAAATGCCATGCTTTTCTCAGGCTGAAATGATGTTTCTCCACTATTCTTCCACACCCGTTTTCTGGTCAGTCACACCAGCCCACGGCCACGGTGCCAACTCCTCACACATTTCACGCCCTGCCCTAGCACAAGCGCCTTTCTCCACCGGGACTGAAATCCCGCTCTGCCATTGGCTGTCACCATGACGTCTGGTAGGACCAGAGCTAGTGTGTGCCTCCGTTCCCTGCAAAATGGGGATATGTCACCTCAATTACAGGGTTGTAGCAGAGATGGGACGGGGTACAGGAACTACTCACTAGATGTACTTTGCTCTTGTCACCACTGCACTAACAGTGTTTTTCCAGGGCCCTTTCTATAAGCCTAGGGCGGTGGGGTGGGACCGCAGCCCTGCCCTGTGTCCCCTAGCCCCCGCACTGATCTCTCTAGAAATCCCAACGCCTCATCTGTCTCCCTCCCCACACCACGACCCCGGGGTCAGGACTGACCCTCACATCCTTGCGTCTCAAGTGCCAGACAGACCCCCACTGCTCATGGGCCTTCCCTCCACGCTGGCCAGACGAACCCCACTTTTTCCTGTGGCTGCCTGGGACGGTGCTACTATCCACCAGACCTGAAAGGTGAAGAATTGGAATTTCAAAGAGGGTAACCCAAAGTCACACAACCTGAAAGTGGCAGAAGAAGAAATCAACTGCAAAGCCAAACTCTTCCCATTATTGCCCAAACAGCTGGGAATTCAAAATCATTTCTTCTGTGTTTGGAAGGAGCTTTGAAGCATCCTGTGAATGGGGCCTGGGGCATGGGATTCATCTCAACCCAAGCCCCACGGCAAGCCGGTCAAGAATTCCACTTGGGGAGAATAATTCCATATCCTTATTCTCCCTCCCCCTTGACCTGGTCCCTGGCACACAGCCTTGCTTCTCCCAGCTTCTCCAGGACTGGAAGGATGGTGGATGTTTTGTTAACTCTGCTCAACTCCAGCACTGTGGATGATATAATTCCACTTTATAGAGTGGGGAGAGGGGATGGGACAATTTGACCTGAGCCATTGATTTGCTCAATCCTCTAAGTTAGACTTGGCGTTGCCTATACATGAACGTTATGTAAAGAGCACGACTTTATTTATCCCAAACACTTAAAATCTACCACAATGTTCGCATCCCCTTTTGACTTTTTTTTTTTTTAATAGGCAGGTTGCTTTGGCCTTTCTCAACCTCTGAGAGGCCCTGATTAGGTGTCAAAATGAAGACATTTCCAGAGCTAAACAAAAGCTGATTTATGCACAATCCAAGATCATCACAAGTCAATTCGTGCTCAGCCGAGCTTTTGTGACACATTCTCTAATCAGCTCCATCCCCACCTTCCCTCCAAGTCTACAAAAGAATAAAGGTGACCGCAAAATCATGTGAAACAGAGGCTCTTTCACTTCTCTGGGTCCCAACCCTTTGCCCAGCTGAGCGCCGCCCTGGGCATTAATCCAGGGAAGTACACGCGGCATTTCACATCCAATTCCAAGAGTTTCCAAACTCCGTCCACGGACCCCTGAGGCCCCCAGGTTAAAGAGTCTTGGACAAGGGTTTTTAAATAAGCAAGTTAAAAACAGTAAAGAAATATAATCCATGATCAGTGTGATAGTCCCCTAGGTGTACTATTTAGGGGTGTACGCTATAGGCCCCAAATCCACTGGTTGGAGGCCTCTTTGCACTGGGTGAGACAGTTGCAGGTTCAATTCCTGTCCCCATGATACTGGGCGAAAATGACCCATTATTAAAATGGAAACACGAATGGGACCAACCTCACAGAGCTGTCAAGAGGACCGAGTTAATGTTTGACAGATGCGTGGAAGGGTCCCTGGCATGCCGTAAGTGTCCAATCAGTGTTAGCTCTTGCCTGCGGTCATTCGTTCCCTTCCCCTTCCAGGCTGGAGAGAGAGACCAAGCCGCTCTGGCCACCGCAGACCTGGGGCTCCCACCCCTTTGGAGGACGCTGGGCTCACCTCCATGCAGCCACTAGAGGGAGCATTTGCATTTCCTAACACGGAGGCGGGGCTCCTTCCAGGCCTTCCACTTTGGACCGGCGAGACTCCCCCCTCCCGCCCCCCCCCCACTCTTGCCATTAGAGGCTGGCCTGGAATGTCCCTGCTGAACAACAGCCTGGGGGACAGGTGGATGGGGGTAGGTGGCCGCACTCCTGGCTGTTTTCGCTGCACTTTGCACAGGCCCCTAATTTACCATGGAGTACTCTGGCCTGAGATGTCTTCTTCTCTGCTGATCCAAGGGCTGCTCCCCTCTTCCTTCTTGCCCTTAGAATTCTCATTTTCACAGCGAGTCAACGTGCCCAGCCTATGTGATAAATTACGACCAGCTGGGGCCATTTCTCGGGCTGATGCTTCATTTTGCAGCCTCCTCACCTCTGGGATGCCCATGTTACCGTTCTGGCCCAGGACACGAAAGTGGGAGCTCACTGGGGCTTCTGGAGAAAGCTCTACTTTCTGTTTGCTTCACAGACGCAGCAGGCACCCTCCCAACCCCATCTTCCTGCCTCAGATGCTGGCGGCTCTGGTGGCCATCTTGAGACTAAGAGGTGACAAGCCACAAAAGAGACAGCAGAGCAGAAAGACAGCCTGGGCCCCCTTCTGGACTTCCTGTCCCTCCTGGGAATATTCTAACACTCAATGGGACTTTCTGACAGTCCAATGGCTGCCCACAGCTCTGAGGATAAAATCCAAACTGAGGTCTCTAGGGCCCTACCACAACCTGATCTCTTGACCTACCTTTCCTTCCTTCCTTCCTTCCTTCCTTCCTTCCTTCCTTCCTTCCTTCCTTCCTTCCTTCCTTCCTTCCTTCTTTTCTTCCTTCCTTCCTTCCTTCCTTCTTTCCATCCTGCCACACCAGCCTTCTTTTTTGTTGCCCTACTACGCAAAGTCCATTCCTGCCCCAGGGTATTTGTATTTGTTATTCCCTCTGCCGGGAAAGTCTCGAACCAAATCGCCAATGGCTGGCTCTCTTCATTCACATGCCTTGTTCAATCTCTTCGGAGCACATAGCACTATCTGCAGTTGCCTTGTTTATTTACTTGGTGCCTGGTTTACTGACCTCCCACTTGATGAGAGTCTAAGTTTCTAAGGGCACAGCGTGTAGCACGCAGTAGACACACAAGTAATACTTGCTCAGTAAATGAATATATTGTCGTTTTTGCTAGACCTCCTTTCAGTAGGTTTCTGTTCTTTGCAATTATAAAAATTCTCTACCAAGATAATGGGACAGAAAAATTAACCAAAAACAAACCAGCAGAACAAATTCTGCTCTGGATATGCCAGCTGAGGTCTCTCCTTGTCTCCTTTCAACCTCTTCCCCTGCCTTCACACATGCACTGTCCCCACCTCACCCTGAGACATCACCCATTCATCTTACATTTGGTGTCACTCCTGGCATTCATACTTACCTCCTGGGGAAGAGCCTCTTGTTGACTCAGGCAGTAAGCATGCCGTCTCTCCCTCGGATGTTCATCAACAAAATGCATGAAGGTGATGGATGCCCAGAGCGTCCCCTTAGCTCACAGGTGAACCTTGATTCCCCCAGTAGATGGTTTCTGGAAAAGTATAGAAACAGTGAACTTTTGCAGAGTTGCATGCTGAAATGCATCAAAGGGTGTGCATTTAAAAGGGAAGGCTTGCAGAGGAAATGTGAAGCACGGCCCCATCATGCAGTTTGGTGAATTGAGAATTTGTTCATTGGAGTTTTTGCGAAAACTCATGCTAATCATCACATTCACAAACAGCACTGAGCAGCCAACTACAATCTCCCTTCCCTGCACCCTAAGAGACGGGTCACATGGAACTGGGTGTGAGCACCGGTACAACCACGGATTGGCTGTGTGATATTTGGCCAATCACTTAACTTCTCTGGGCCTCATTTTCCTTATCTTTAAGTAGACATAAGAACTGGAGCTACTGGATGGACTCCTAGGGATGACAATAAGGTTACATACGTAATGTGGACACATCTTGAAGGCAATAAATGTTTTCTTTTATGGGGGTCCAGAAAAGGCTAGAGGAAGAGGAGGAGCCTGTATGGCTGTGTGGAAATGCTCCCCTCTGTCACTACCAGGCACCTGGGCACTGATGGATGCCTGAGTTCCTCTTATAAGCTCAACAATTCACTGGGCTGCTCTTCTGCCTTCAGACTCCATTCATGTCAACAAGTGTTTACTGAGCACCTTCTGGGGCTAGACAGTGCTGTCAAGTGCAATGTGTGTGGGGGGGGGTGGGTGTAGTGGTTACAGGCACAGAGCCTGGAGCGATGCCATCTGGATTTGAACAGTAGCTCCATTACTCATGAGCTGTGTTACCTTAGGAAAATAGCTACCCTCTCTGTGCCCATTTCTTCACCTTTGAGATGGGGATAATAGTCTTTTCCTCATGGGGTTAAGAATTAAATGAGTTGCTATACGTACAGGACTTAGGACAATGCCTGGGACACAGGTGAATGCCGTCTTAGTTATCAATAGCTGTTATAAAAGTATGCTTGACCTTCTTGAGTGCTACATATGAAGGCCTTTGAAGATACCTAAGCTCCTTAAGAAAGCGGCACCAGTTAATATCTATTCAGTAACTTTTCTATGCCCAGATGCTTTATATCAAGGGTCGATGAACTTTCTCTTAAAGGGCTAGATAGTAAATAATTTTTAGGCTTTGCAGAGGCAAAATTGAGGCTATTGCATAGATATTTATATAACCATTTAAAAACGAGGGTGAAAAAAACATTCTCAGCTCATGGGCCTTAGGAACAACAGGACGGGCAGCTGGGCAGATTTGGTCTGCAGGCTGTGGTTTGTTGATCCCTGCTTTTTACCATGTGATCCTCACCACAAGCTAAGCAAGTACTGTTATGACTTTCCCAAGGCCACACAATTGATCGCTACAGAGACAGGACTGGAACCCAGCGCTGTCTGACTCCTGAGCCCCCAGGGTTAACCACTAGGACTCTAGTGTATGTCACCAACACAGCCGACCTCTCTGTCTCCACCATCTAAGACCCATCACCCTAGTGGAGCTTCTCACTTCCTCTCCATCTGCATCCCTGAAGACTTCAAGCAATTCTGTTACTGCAGGATAATGGCACAGGTGAGCACAAAAGTACAAAAGTCAGTCACAGTGTCTCTGTCCATTCACCAATGGATAGAATCTGCGGCTATAGGCTGGTTATCCATTCTCAGCTCCTCTTTGCCTTGCTTTGTGACACGGGAGCTGGACCCTCCTGTAAACATTTCTCTTTCGTGAGCTGGGTTGATGTTAGGCATTGCCAGTAGAGGGAGCTAGAGGGGCACTGCGATCCATAGCAAGAAAGGACTTCTCTTCCTGGTTCTGGTGTGACGGTTTCCAGCAAGGATGCCAGCAGATGGGTGTGCAGGTCCACTGCACTCACCTAGCAGCCCTCACGAGCAGCCCTCACGGACCAGGCCAGGCCCCCGCACTCCCTGCAGCCAGTTTCTTGGCCTCCCTGCAGTATGTCCTCTGCTGTCTTCCTCCTTCTTTCCTTGATCATGCTCCCTCAGCCCTACTTGCAGCTCCGCCTTTTCCTACTTCATGTTCAGATTTCTGGGGCAGCTTCTTTCCCCTGACAGTATAGGCTGCTTCCACGCGGGGGGCTGTCATGAATAAAGCTGCTGTGAACATTTGTGTACAAGTCTGTGGACATATATGATCGTTTCTCTTGGGTAAACGTGAAGGAGTTGAACTGCGGGGGCACAGCGTAAATGCATGTTTTAACTTCATAAGACACTGCCAGACATTTTTTCAAATTCCACACTCCTAGAACAGTGCACGAGAGTTCTGATTGCTCCACGTCCTCACCAACACGTCACAGTGTCACTCTTCATACAAATGAAATATTAGTGATGAAAAGGAAGGAAACGATTCAAGCAAAAAACAAAAATGAACCTCAAAAACACGCTGAGCAGAAGCCACGTACAAAAGAGTACACACTATTATGATTCCGTCTATGTGACGTTCTAGAATGGGCAAAATTTACCTATAATGACAGAAATCAGTGGTTGCCTGAGCTGGGGAGTGGGGCGGAAGGCTGACTCAAAGGGTCATGAGGGAAACGGGGGGTATTGGAAACGTTCTTTATCTTTTATTTTATTTTATTTTTTTTAAAGATTTTATTGGGGAAGGGGAACAGGACTTTATTGGGGAACAGGATTTTTTTTTCCAGGACTTTTTTCCAAGTAAAGTTGTCCTTTCAATCTTAGTTGTGGAGGGCGCAGCTCAGCTCCGGGTCCAGTTGCCGTTGCTAGTTGCAGGGGGCACAGCCCACCATCCCTTGTGGGAGTTGAACCGGCAACCTTGTGGTTGAGAGCCCGCACTCCAACCAACTGAGCCATCTGGGAGGCAGCTCAGCTCAAGGTGCCGGGTTCAATCTTAGTTGCAGGGGGTGGAGCCCACCATCCCTTGCGGGACTCGAGGAATTGAACTGGCAACCTTGTGGTTGAGAGCCCACTGGCCCATGTGGG
Organism: Rhinolophus ferrumequinum; assembly: GCF_004115265.2. Classification (NCBI taxonomy): domain Eukaryota; kingdom Metazoa; phylum Chordata; class Mammalia; order Chiroptera; family Rhinolophidae; genus Rhinolophus; species Rhinolophus ferrumequinum. Next base: position 8,627,203 of record NC_046306.1, read on the forward strand.
AATCGAACCGGCAGCCTTCGGAGTTAGGAGGATGGAGCTCCAACCGCTTGAGCCACCGGGCCAGCCCTGAAACGTTCTTTATCTTGATTGGGGTGCGGGGGTGGTTACATTTATCAAAATTCATTAAACTGCACACTACAATGTGTGCATTTTATTGTATGTTACAGTTCCATAAAGTTGATTTTCTTAAAGGACGGCATGCTAAAGCATCGACGCTGGGTAGTAGGCTAGGCTCACTCTCTAGCCAGGTGGAATCGTCCCAGGGGCCAGTTTCACAGCTGACATTATTCAAATCCATACTTCAAACAGGTGACAATGGTCACAACTCTTCACGGTGGGACAGAGCATGACAGCAGGTGAATTCCACATGTCTGATGAAAAGTCTGAGAGGTTTTTCATTTTCGAAGAAACTAATACTAGAAAAATGACTTCCTAAGGAGATTACACTTAAAAATTGAATCTAAATTTCGAAGTAAGTAGCAACGACAACAAAGCTTTACTTTGAAATATGCATTACAAAATTAAGAAAAGAGTTTAAAAACCTTTAAATTCAAGTTATGAATAAAATTACACACTAAATTACTGAAGTGAACAACAGAATGAATGAATGCATTCAGTATTTTAAAGTAATTTTCCTTACAAAATTTTTGATAGCACAACACAAACACCATCCTTGACTTAAGATTCGATTTTTAAAACGTAGTATGAAAGCGGTCATTTCAACCTGGATCAATTTTCCCTAAAGGACACTTAGCCTTTGGCAGTTCTTGTTTGAAGCACTTAATCCTGTCATTATCTTTATCAATTTTTCTCTCCTTTGATTTTTAAATGGACCAACTCCACCAGATCGTGGCTTGTCAGTCTTTGGATAGAAATTGAGTAGTGTTCCAACATCCCTTTTATCAATTTCATGGAATTCTACATTTTTGGCAGTTTACTCTGTGATTTTCCATTTTACTCTGTGATTGACATAGTATTTATTGTCTGGTGTTTGTAACATCCAACATTTGGGAAAAGCTAGACTGACACATTTGAATAGGTAGGGACAGACAGCTGGTGTGAACGCAGTGGCACACTGTGTGCACTTAAACTAATGCTCCAAGGTACGCCGGAAACAAAGATGTGTGTTGATTGTGGGGTCCAGGGTGAAAGGCCAGCAAGGGCAAGTGTGACTATGGGACTCCCCCCAAAGCCCAGGCTCAGAACCAGCACACTGTCACTTTGACCCACGGGCCGCCATTGACCCAAACAAATCACAATGCCAAGCCCAACATCGGCGGGGCAGGAACACACTCCTTCCTCGGAGGCTTCAGGAAGCAGGAAGAAATGAACGTTTGCTGAACAATAACCGAAAGGCCCGTCTGAGAGCTAATGGACCCCCGTCCCCGGTGCTGCTTACAGTTACTCTGGTATTAGGATGCAAAAAGCTTAGTCTCAGCGGGGAAGCAGAGGAGACATTAATTCTGCAATAGCAAAACAAATAATGTAAATGAGAAAAGCGGACAGGACGTAAACCTCCCCACGGACCCCTGCCATCTTTGCCAGCCCTGGCCCTGTCTCCCAAACCCCCACCAGCCCTCAGGCAAGGTGAAGTTCCCAGAAGCAACATTCTAGAAGCAACTTGCTTCTATTCTGGCTCTATTGCACACCACGACTGCACTTTGAGCCCCTCATTACCCCTCCGTGGGCTCCTTCCTCAGGAAATGGGAATTTGTACATCATGTTGCTTTCCACCCCCAAATCTCTTTACTGGGGGGTAGTGGGGGGAGGGAGTGGCTGAGGCCCAAATCCATTCATTATTACTGCAAAAATAGACAGGTTTTGATCAAAGAGATTCGAATTATACTAATTCGCCTGAAAGTTCAGCAAGGTGGCTTTGTAGGAGGCAGAGGAGGAGGCGAGAGTAAAATGTAACCACAGATTAAAGAGCCTTGAGCAGAAATGTGACTCTGGAGAACCGGGCTGGAAAAGGACCCAAGTGCCAGCTACCTCTGAGACCTGTGCCCACCTGGGAACGGCAGGCAGGATTTCAGGCCAAAGTCTGGTGCTGTGCCAAGCCCGGTCTTCTACCCTTTGGATTAGCCACCGTGCCCTGCAGTAGACTGTCCTTTGTGCACATTTCTCATCCAGTCCTCTTTTTAGAATTGAAGCTGCATTTTGGGGGGTGCTGTCCCTTCCCACCTGTCACAGGATGTGATCAGCTGGGGCTGGTTTCACTGCCAGTTCTGGAGGTGAGCAGGAGGCTCGGGCCTGCTCACCTGAGCTGAGAAGAATCCAGTCCATTGCTTCTGCTTGCATTTCATGGAAAAGGAGGCATGCCTGCGGCTGCTGGGGTCACCTCAGCCACCAGCAATGGGGGAGCCTGCAGCCAGCCACAGCCCGTCCTGAGCCGTACTGGAGTCTGAGCAAAAGGAAAAAACTCAGATTGATCTGTTTTTGTTTTAAAATCTGTTATTTTGCCTCATGGATATTTGCCATGGATTTTTTTTTTTTGCATTGATTTTGATTTTTAAAAAATGTTGCATTCCGATAGAATTTATCTTGGTTACTGAGCAATGTGGCGCCCCCTTACATTTTGTGCCTGAGGCGAGTGCCTCACTCGCCTCACCTATTCCTGGCCCCAGGCACTTGCAGTTGGAGGCTTGGGTATCAGTTCTAACCCTGCTCCTTCCCAATCTACGTGACCTGGGCAAACTGATTGGTCTTTCTGAACCCCAGTTAGTTCATCTGTAAAATAGGGGTAGTGATACCCACCGGGCTAGATTCAATGAGATGATGTATGTAAATACTCCTCGTCAACAGTGGTCACCTGTATATACAGGACTCTTCCGGCTGACATGCAACTCCTCTTCCCAACAGAGTATAGGAGAGTTCACTTAGGGCCGGGTGCTGGGCTGCTAAGGGACTAACAGGCATTATCCTACTAAATCTTCACTACAGCCCCTGAGATTTTAACCATAGGAAATAATTTCTATATCCCAGTTTTCCAGATGAGGAAACAGGCCCAGGCAAGGGCTTTTCCCCAGTCACTGTCAGATCTGGGGGAGGTATCGAAATGGAGAATCAGGTCTATAGCTAGGAGTTGGGATCGGTATTTGGGGATGGGGAAAACAAAAAGAAGACAACTGTTGATCAAGGCAAAAACATGCCCAGATATGGCAGATTGGCTGAGAAAGATGAGGCTAATTTGGGGAGAGATGATGTCAGCATTCAGAGATCCTGGTAAACAACCCGTGACTTTGTAAGGCACGTGTGATGCGTTTTCACATCACGGCCAAGGAAAAGCAAGGACCAGGGGGGAACGTGGTTCAGTCCAGCTAAGTCTTCTCCCTCCCATATATCTCAGGCTCTGCCCTCATCTCCCGACCATCTCCTCCACCCAGCCCTGGACTTCATCAGCTTCTGTCCAGACGCCACTAACAACCTCTTCCCTCAAAGGGAACCTCCCTGTTATCTTCCCACTGCACGGGGATGGGATGGACCTCCCAAAACTCAAATCTGATCATTCTACTCCTTCAGTAGAAAACCCTCCAAGGACTTCCCCTGCCGCCCAGGCTCCACTCCAATCTCTTGACATTGTGTTTCCCTGTTGGTCTCTCCAATCTCTCCCTCTGACGCTCATAGCCCAGCATATTCTACTGTCAGTAACACAACATTGGGGACGCTTCTTGCTCATGCTTTGTCTCCAAGCATCTGCCTCTTCTATTCTCTGGACCAACTCCCACTCAATCCTCAAGACTCAGCTCAGAGGTCAACTCCTCCTGGAAGCCTTCCCTGAATCCCACCTGTGGGTTGACAATTCTCTTTCTGGGCTCCTGGAGTTGCTGTACTTGTGGCTTATGTCCATCTTATCATCAACTATACAACATAGAAACGATCCATTTATATGGATTTTAAAATTTGAGCCACCGCCACCCTCCATCCACAGGGACTAGGGTATTATCAGCACTGGAATAGTAACGGTTGCTTACTGTGTGCCAGATCCAGGACTGAACACTGAGTCCTCCTAACAAAACTTTGAAGCAGGTGATATTATTATCCCTGTTCTACAGAAAAGGACAAGGAAGCTCTAAGAGCCTAGGGACCCTGCTCAACACCCCACAGTCACTAAGGGACAAAGATGGAGGAACCCAGACCCAAGTCTGTCAACCCCCAGTACTCGACATGGTCCTCAGTCAACAATTGCTGAGTTAAAATACAATCTGGGAGTCAATCAGTAGACTGAAAGCACTTGTAAGAGCCCATTGCTGACTGCAACCGGGAGACCTGAGGCCCCTGTTGAAGCAAGTGGGGGGGGGGCATGGAAAACCTCTTCACTCTGCAGCCCCCTGAATCCTGCCCTTGCCCCCCAACTGCCAATTTTGTCCCAGCAGGTAGCCCTGGCCTTTATACTTTAAACATCCTTTTCAAGAATCCCCAGCGAGCAGCTGAACCTTCAAGAGATGGCTCCCAGGTGGTTTGCATACATGGGAAGGAATGGTGTCCATGCCTCTCTCCTATCCTTCTTGCTATGAGCTGTACCTTTTGCAGCAACATATTGCGGGGGGGGGGGGAATTCAGAGACAACATTGCTTTATGCAGCCAGAATCATACCAACAGGTATTAGTCAGTACTCTTCCCATCAAACTGAATTTATGAACTCATATAACTATCAAGTTCAAAGTTAATTAGCTTCAGGAAAGGCTGGATCCAGGTGCTCAAGTGATGTCATCAGAACTCCATCTTTCCCTCTCCCTCAAATTTTAGCCCTGTTTTCCTGTGTGTTGACTTCATTATCAAAGAGACTATCCCCCAGAACTCTGCAGCTCCTGGTTTCCATCTTACCCATTCAGCCAGTTCTAGTAAGACAACTTCTCTTTCCTAGTAATTCCCATAGAAGTCTCCAAGCCAAATCTTGCTGGCCTAGCCTGGGTTTCTTGTACATGTCTGCATCAAGGTAGATCAGGGAGAGAATATGTCCCCTGGCCAGGCCTGGGTAATTGGCCATTCCTAAAAATGGGGGTGGGCAGTAGGTGTAGATTTCATCCTCACTCAAAACGTATGAACCAAGGGTAGAGGTGGTAGCCATGCCCCCAAGGGAATTAAGGTCCTATTTCTCAGAAGTGACGGGGCAGGAAAAATCAACAGACATCTATTACAGAATGTCTAGGTGGAACAGGAACTCTTTCTTCTGCAGTAAATTTCTCAAGCCTCAGCCCATGTCAGGGACCCCGTGTCGAAACGCAGAATTTGGGATTCTCATGAAGGGGCCCTAAAAGTCCCCATAACGCGGAGCACATGGGTTGTTTATGCTCGTAATCTTCCACTCCCCCTCTCACACGTGTGGCTTAAGATGCTTTCAGAATTCAAAGATGGGGGAGAACAGAAGCTGTAAAAATAATCTGTTATTAAGCCCCACTCTGGTACTGACTGTGGTGGCATTTGGAAGATGACACCAACACCGTTCCTTTGGAGATGGCAGCCACTTTCCAATTGCACTGATAAAAAAGGAAGGCATGAAGTAAAGTGACATTTACGTGCTAGGAGAAGCCTATCTTTTTTCCTACTCCAAAACCGTTTCAGGAGCTGGGGAAGGGGGGACATTGGCACGTGCTACCCCACCATCTTTTAGGCTGTGGGGAGCATCTGGTCTCCCAGGGGGTTTCTGCCAGCCTGGGTGGCCAGGTGGGGTGCAGCCTCCCCTCCTTCATGCTCTGAAGGGCCAATGCTGCCCCCACCTCCACCCCCATCTGCTACTTGCAAATTTAAATACCAGCCTGCTTCAGCTCAGAAATGTGGAAATTAAGAAAGGAAATGACGGGCGGCGGGAAGAAGGGCAATGAATCACTTTTGGACTACTGCCTTGTTCGAATGCCACGTGGAGAGAGGCAGATCTGTGTAGGAGGAAGAGTTTAGGAGTTGAAAAGACCTGAGTTCAAATTATATCTCCACTGCAGCGCGGCCAGAAATGCGAGGCCACTGACCTCTCTGATCCTCATCTGTAAAAATGGGGGTCATCCCTTTCTCAGGGTCCCTCTGAAGGTTCAGGGACATAGAACATGGCAGCCGGTACAGCGTTGGCACTGAAGGATGGATATTAGTCCTTCTTCCTTCTCTGTCTCCTCCTGTGAGGCTGGGCCACAGCATGGCTCCATCACCATCATTCCCCACCACCTAGACCTAGAGGCAACAATGCTCAGTCCCCATCCAGTGACCCTGAAATCCAAGCTCCTCGCCTGGCCTTCCACGCCTGCCCCTTCCACTTCTGCCCGGCCCTACTACGGCCTCTGCCACTTTCTCCATCGCCAAGCTCCACCCGTGCAGCTGTTGCCTGTTTCTACAGTACCCAGGGGTTACCTCAAGGCAACCATGTTCACTGTCCCTCTCCCTTCCAGCTCCATCCTTTCCAGGGCTGGCTCCTTCTCATCATTTGGTCTCTGCTCAAATATCACCTCCTCCAAGAAGCCCTCCCTGACCACACTTCAGTCACTTTCTAACTCATCTCTTGAAAATGATCTCGTTTGTTTGCTTATAATCTCTCTCCCCCAGGAGAATGTAAGCCCTAAAGGGAACATTTCCATCTTGTTCATCTCTGTGTTTCTAGTGCCAAATGGCATGCCTGGCACAGAACAGGCATTCAAATATTTGGGGAGGGAGGGCAAAGAAAAGAGGGAGAGAAAGCGGGAGGAGGTGGGAGACTCATCTCCCTCGCCCCACTCTGGAGCCTCTATTTCCCACGCCCCAGGTCTTGGTTCTCTTCACCACCTGCTCCCAGCCCGCCTCACACACACAAACAAACCCCCGCTGGACTCTCATGCATTAGTACTTCCTTCTTTTGTGTCATGAGGGCCAGTCACAAACAACATTTCCACATCAGTGTTCTCAGAAGTATCAAGCGTACTCTTCATCTGTTATTTCTGCCTGCCTCCCGCAGAACAGAACAGTTAACCTTCTGGGAACAGAACCCCAATGTTGCCTTTGGAAAACCACCCCTCCCACACACTCAGCCCCTGCAGTTCAGATGGAGACATGACCCAGACCTGTCCAGTGAGAACGAAGCGTTTTCCTGACCACAGTGATTGGTTAGGAATGGTCACATGACTCCAGTTGGGGCCAATGACATTGAATCCTAGAACTTTTGCTGCGTGTTAATTAGCAAAGAGGCAGTGTCTCTGTTGGGAATGTCAAGGCCGGTAGAAGTCAGCCTCAGGCTGACAGCCATATGCTCACTGCCTGGAGACAGTCTGACTGAGAATAAAGCCAGCACAGGGGGCAGCAGAGCCCAGAGATAGACAGACAGATCGCTGATAATATCATTTGAGCACCTGGATCCAACGTTCCCTGAAGCAAAAGCCGCTCCTGAAATTTTCAGTAACCCAAGCCAAGAAATTTCCTTCAATGCTTAAGTCAGTTGGACTTGAACGTGTTACTTGCCACCAAAATTGTTCTGACGTATGGAGCACGCGTTAGTTAGTAGCTGTCTAGTTGAGACATGTCAGGAGGCAGCCAGGGGGACAGAGCAGTGGAGAGTGCCAGCCATGGAGACAGGGGCACCTTCCCCCAACTCTCCAAACCTGCCCAGGTCAGGGCTGTGCTGGCCCCACCACCATCCTTCCCCAGACTGTCTCATGGCAGATAGAGGGCACTATTCTCCACCAGAACGGGGAGAAAGCACACAAAACTCAAGGGCAGATCGACCAGAAGTCAACCAAAAGTCAACCAAAGCTTTGCCCGAGAAAGCCGGCATCTCCCCAAATAGAGGGACATCTGAGCTGCTCTCTGCGGAGTTCCCAGCCTGCTTTGAGGGCCCTGTTTCCCCTCACCCCTCATGGGGTTTCAGGCATCCTTGAAATCTTTCAAGGCAAAAAATAAATTTGAGGTACTAGTCATATCTTCAGAGGAAAAACACTCCCTCAGCCTTCTTTGAGGTACAGAACATTTCTAGCTTGCAGGATGCTTTTCACTTGCCATCCATCCCTGGGCCCACATCAGGCATTCCTTCTGGATGCTGCATATGCTCGAAATGGTACCTGGGGGCCAGCCGGGGCTGGTTTCAGCTCTCTCCAACAGGCAAGTGCTTACCTGAGCTCACGGGAGAAAACAACTCCATAAAAACGGCCCTTTGGGGGTGCATCCCAGCTCCCCGGAGCCATGCTTCAGAGCAGAAATATACTTGGGACTTTGAGGCACCAGAAAAGCCTCATGTCAGTGTGACAGGTATCAACTCTGAGGAAGAGTGACAGCCTGTAGCGCTCGTGGGATCTCTGACTCTGGGTAGGTGGTTCTCTCCCTGCTTGAGGCCTGGAGGAGGACCTGGCTGTATGGAGGTTGGGCTGGGTTTTCCTGGGCTCTGGGCTCCCCTCCTCAGCTGTAGCTTCACCTGGTGCCTGAGACAGGGTCTCAGGAGCACGAAGGGAGACCCACGGTGCTGGAGCGGCAAGAGTGTGGGTTTTTAAGCACTCAGCCCCACTGTTCGGCTCACTCTTTATGCCACGGACATCTCTACGCTGGAGACTCCTAAATCTCCACCTTCCATGCACACCTATCCCTCCCTTCTGAGCTCTAGACCCATAGGGCCAACCTCGAGCTGGACATCGTGGCTGAGACGTCCAAGAGACACGTCAAACTCAATACCATCCAAACTGAACTCCTGCTCCTCCTCCTGTGTTTCCTCGCTCAGTGAATGACACCTCCAACCCCCCCAAATTATGTATTCCCTTCATTCCTCTCTTCCCCTCCTCACCCCAGGCAGTCAGTTGCCAACTCCTGTTGATTTTTCTCTCCCTCCTAATTTGCTCACTCCAGTGGGACGGCCCGGCCCAGCCTTCTTGTACCTGGAACTATTTCAACAGATCCCTAACAGGTTTCCCTGCCTCAAGGCTCTCTGGCTGCTAGCAACTCTCGCCTCAGCAGCCACGGTTGTCCTGAAACACAAAGCCAGTCCTGTCCCTCCCCTGTTCAACCCCTGCAGGGGCCATCCTTTGCCAGTTCAAGTCTCAAGTCCTCAGCAGGGCTTACAAAGCCTTTCCGGATCTGATTTCCAGCCTGGCAAAAAGAAAGTATTCAAATGTTTCCTCTAAACCAGGCAAACTTTTCCAGTAGAGGGCCAGATAGTAAATATTTTAGGCTTTGTGGGCCATATGGTCTCTGTCGCAACTACTCGACTCTGCCTTTGTAGCACAAAAGCAGATGTAGGCATTATGTAAATGAGTGGCTGTGGCTGTGTGCCAATAAAACTTTATTTACAGAAACAGGTGGTGGGCCAGATTTGACCCATGGGCTATGCTTTGCTAAACCCTGCTCTAAAGGAATCAGCCAATTATTCACCATCTCTGTATCTCAGTTGCCTCATGAAAAAAACCCACGGTGAAGGATTTGAAAGAACTTGTCAAGCGCCTGGCACAGAGTGTAGCACGCAGTAGGTGCTCAGCAGGGGATCACTAAGTCCCTTTCTTCACTAAGAACCAGTCAGTCCTGACTCCATAGCAACGAGATTACAAGGATAGAGACCCCCCCCCCACTTTTCTGGGGATGCACGATGCTTTTATGGAGGTGCTGGAAAACCAAACATCTAAGCACCTACTATGTGCCAGCCACTAGGTTTCACATGATAGAGTGATAAGGCAATATTCAGCCCTGAAGCCAAGTCTTAGAAGTCTAATGAAGTGTGTGTGTTGGGGCGGAGGAAGGGGGAAAATGGCAAGAAACTGCTTTTCAACCTGACGGCAGGCCTACTGTGTGACAGGCCTTGTGCAGGCTCCAGGGCTGCCCAGAGGAATAAGCAACCTCTGCCCTTACAAAAGGCATCATCTAGAGGGACTGTTTCCTCCCCGTTTCTACATTTCTCCCTGTCCTTGAAGCCACGTTTCCCACTCAGAAGGAGACAGAGGCTCAATCTGCCCTGGGTCCTGCCAGAGCTCACTAGGTAAGGCCTACATCCCCTCCATCTCTTTGAGGGGACCTGGGGATCTGACACTAAAGGGAAAGATAAGGGATAAGGGGCTGGGGGACCTGGGAGGTCCTGCCTAGCTTTGTCTTATACTTATTCTAAGTAAGACAGGAATAAAACTCATAGCTGTCCTCTGGGCTGTGAGCTCCTCAAAGCCAGGCCCTGTCTCTCATGTGTCACCGAATTCCCAACACAGGATCTGGTGAGTGGCAGACCTTCCAGAGTATGTACTGTGAGAATGGGTGTACCTATTTGCTTCTACTCTTCTCAGCCATTCCTACGTGCAATGAGCAGCTCTTGATTTTGTCTCCAGCACTCCTCATCCTTCCGGCAAGAATGCCCTAGTGTCTTAGGCAATGACAAGGGGACCCCACCAAAGGGGTGAAGCATGTGACTGAAGCCTAATCAAACCATAAGACCCCCTCCTCCCAGGCGATAGTGACTGGTTCTGAGACAGGCACTTGGGCCAATGAGGAAGGAGACCCCAGCACTTTCCCACTTACTGTGAGGCCCTGAGGATGTGTGGGTGGCAGGTGCTGTCACCATTGGCTCCCAGGCAGAGCAAGAGACTGTAGACAACAACACAGAGGGCGGCAAACCTGACCCATGGCCAGAAGCTGAGGTCCCACTCATATTTGTGCAAACCTGACCTATGGCCAGAAGCTGAGGTCCCACTCCTGAAGGCCCAGCTACCCCTAGATTTTTCTTTCACACCAACCTATAAACTCCCTCTTTCTCTCTTTTTGCTTTAGCCATTTTATAACCAATTTCCTGTCCCATTGGAATCAAGTGTTCTAACGGACACCATTTGGGGGCTGTCTCCGACTTTCAATACAATTCCAACTTACTTGTTAAGGAAGCAAAACTCCCTTCCTCTCTGGGAATCTTCTCCCAAAGCCCAGTCGGTCTGGATGAGTGGGTTTGTCATCTGCTGTTTGCCCTGCTCATTCACAACAGGATTATAAGGTCGCTTCAAGGAGGAGGATTACGTGTGACAACACTGACTGTCTGTAGAACAAGTGCTGGGACTTGGTCACAGCTTGTCTCACAACTTATTTAGATTCATATCCCTGAGTCTCATTTTTTTCAAAGAGAATGCAAGTTCCATGAGGGAAGCCACGTCTTATGAATTCAACAACGATGAAGTGCCTGAGGGGTCCTAGACACTGGCCAGAAGCTGCAAATGCAGAGGATAATAAAAGAGGTCCCTGTCCCCGCCAAGACAGACATGAAAGGAGATAATCGCATGTATTAAAGTGTATCACAATGACATGTAAAAGTGCAAGTAATTGTCACCCCAATAAACTTGAATTTTTAAAAAAATGTGCAAGTAACAGAGAAAGGCAACTTGACCTGGTTGGCGCAATCAAGGGGATTTGTTTCATGCAAAGAGAATGTTCAGGTAAGATCAAGCTTCCGGGATGGATAATCCAGAGGCTTACCAATGCCATCTGTGCCCCAGCTATTTTCTATTTCTCAGCTGTGCCATCTCAGCGAGTCCTCCTGCACCCTACCAGCTCCACCTTCCTTCAGTCACATCCGGAGGGTGGTGAACGTGGGTCTAACTAGATGCACCCTGATTGGGTCCCCTGGGTCACATGTTTACCTAGGAACCAATGACTGGACAGGAAATGGACCACGTGGCTCCCTGTGAGCCAATCAGGACCCACTGCAGGAGGAAGGGGGGAATCAGCTTTTTCCAGAGCACCACCTGCCTGGGGCAGGGTATTTACCTGATGAAAATTCTTGAAGCTTGGGGAAGGCAGAAGGGGAAGGAATGGTTGGTGGCAAACTCCCGCTGTCTGCTTTTAGAGATGGGAACCGGACCACACTCTCCTGAGCTGATACTCAGGCGATTCCTACGTGCAGTGAATAGTTCTTGGTTTTTCCTCCTGCCTCCATCGCGGGGCTGCACTGGTCAGGTGTGCTCAGTGTTACTCGCAATAGCGTTATCCGCAGAAGCAGCACGTGATGTTTAGGAGACGCTTCCTAGCGCCAGACGGGACAGTGCCTCACATTTGCATTCATTGTCTCATTTAATCACAGCCTCGGGAAGTATAGTTATTTCCAATTTACAGATTAGGTAACTGAGGCCTGGAGAGCCAACATGACCTTCCTGTGGGCCTAAACTTAAAAGTCAAGGTGGCGGCCTGTTGTCCTCCTCAGTTCCCTGGTGTTGAAGAATTTCTAGTGACACTCATGCTGGGTGCTAGGCTGGGTGGATGAGGCTTTAAGATAGACAGAGAACAGAAACTGCTTCTTCACTGAGCACACATTTGCCAGTAAAACCACCCTGAACGCTTTACAAGGGCTGCCTCCAGAGCCCTCCGTGAAAGCCCAAATTAGCAATCCCTGCTGCCATACTTAATTTCCTTGTAAACTGCAGGAAAGTGTAACAGAAGTGTCCCCTGCAGACCTCATGGTGCTCTAACGTAACTGTGCCACGAAAAAAGCTCAACACCACATTACATTGCATTAGTAGCATGGTACCATTAACCATGACTTTCTAGAATCTGAAAAATCAACAGTGTTGTCGACCTTCTCCAGGGTGGAAGGGGCACATTTCAGCAACTGTAGCCCTTCAGGGCCGGTGCTGTGTGAGTTCAGCCCTGCACCCAGAAGCAGGGCCAGACAATGGTGAAAACTCAGCGGAGCCAAGAGCAGCCCTCCAGCTGGCCATGTGGCTTTCTCAGTGGTTCCTCTTGCTCCTACCTGCACCTGCCTGTCTGCTAAAGGTACAGGTTTGCCACTCTGGGCTTGGATAAATTCTCACCTTCTCAGCCTCGGCCAGGTCCACACCTTCTTCTCTCAGGGCCAGGATTCCAAGGAGCGTTTTCCCCACCCACCCCAGTAAGTCCCTTCCTCTGATGGGTGGGGGCCAGGGTGGGGCAAGGGTGGGTGTGGGAGAGAATGAGGAAGAAGTTACATGAGGCACATCTGCACCTAACAGAACAGGGCACTTTGCATCAGAACCTCATCGAAGTCCTGAGACTGGAAGTTTCCACTTTCTTGACTGCGTGAATGAATTGCCTGTGGATTCTGCTGGAAGTAATCCGTCCCGCTTTCCACTGAACTCCTGAAGCCCTTCACCAGTCTTGCCTTCTGGAATTTTTCATTTCCTCTTCATCCTACCATCAATCCTTTAAGATTCACCTTCAATATTTGTTCTCTTTTCTCCGTTTAGATAGAACCCTCATGTTTTAGCTAGGAATAGGACTGCTGGAATAAGACTGCAATTCCCAGCCTCTCTTGTACATGAATGTGGTCCTATAACTGACTATGGCCAATAGTATGTGACTGGAAGTGATGTGTACAACTTTCGGATCATGTCCTTGTAGGAAGTTCATGCTCTTTCCCATTTACCACTGGCTGGCACATAGATAAAACAAAGAGGATTGGAACGCAGATGTGGTGGCAGGAGCTAGAGCAGCTATTTTGGTCTATGCCTGGAAGACTCCATGCATGGAAGATGGAAGAACAAAAAGAAAAAAAGCCCGGGTTTCAGATAATTGTGAAGCTGGCTCACTAGCCCCATATGCTTATGCAGATTGTCACACGAGAAAGATAAACTTCTTTATGTTACAGCCATTGCTAATTTGGGATCTCTTTCAGTAGCCGAACCACTTTCTGAATTTATACAAGCTTCCAATGCTTTCATATGAAGATCTCATCTGTTGTTCATAACCAGACAGGGTCTAGAACTAAGATATTTCACTCAGTTGCTCGTTCATCCAATAGTTATTTTTGAGTGTCTCCCATGTGCCAGGCACCGCTTTGGATGTTAAGCATGGAGGGGAGCCCAGACTGCTCCTACATTCCTGCCCCACTTGGATCAGTCTCCAAGACCTTGACATCCTCCTCTCCCTGTTACCTCTCCAGCCTACTTCTTTCTGACTGTGGTACCACTTGTTCAGGTCAGGCCACCATCATCCTTGCTTACTGTCTTGCATCAGACTTTTGACCTGTCTTTCTGCCTTCCCTCCCATCCTTCCTTGCTGCAACTCTTCTCAGGGCTCTCCATTGCCAAAGGGCAACAAGTCCACATTTCTGGAGGCTGAGAAGGCCCCGCCCACTCCTGAAGCTAATCTCTTCCCCTCTCTGTTCCAGCCGTAATGAACTCGGTGAAAGTTCTCCAGTGACTTTGCTCAGCTCAGGCACTCACATTGGTTACTGCCTGTTTTCCAAGTGACAAAGCTGAGGCTCAGAGAAGCTACACAGACTTACTTGGGCTGAGGCTTGAACTTGACCCCAAGTCTCCTGAGTCCCACTACACCAAACTGCTTTGAAGCTAGTTCAAAGTCCAGAGTCTGCCTTAAGCTGGGCCTCCAAGCTCTTATAGGCAGGGATGGAAGGTTTGATGTAGAATTCCACAAAGAAGGATCTGCACATCACCTGCACTGAGGGCCAGTGGGAAGCTTGTGAAAAACTTAACTTCTTGACCCATTCCGAGCTACAGAATCGAAAGCTGTAGGGTGAGGCCGAAGTACTGGCATTTTCCACAAACTTCCCACATGGCACTGAAGCTCACTAACACTAAGAACCTCTTGGGGGTCCTGAGATCATGACCTGGAAGGTGCACGGCCGGTTCCTTCTTTCCCATTGGCCAAGTCTCTCCTGATACGTCTAGCGAGAGCCAGCCCTGGGATGAAGGGGTGATTGAAGGTAAGAACCCAGCCAGCTACACAGTCCTCACTTTTTTGAGAAGATTAATTAAAAAAAAAAAGTAGTGCTTAACATCATGTTGCGCATGGGTGGCATTTTCACTTTCAAAGTATGATACTTTGAGCAGTTACTGTAAGAGGGAGCACAAATGCTTAGTGACAGAGAGAATTGGAAAGGGTGCTGGGGTTCATGCTTCTTGGGACTTCAAGGAGAGTGGCCCTAAATCTGAGGCAGGAACCAACGTGGGTCTGACAGACTTGGGTTGCATTTAGACTCTGCTGCTTCCTCTCTGTGTGGCCTTAATCAAGTCCCACCAATGCACCTGTACAACAGGACTAATAAACAGTCCTGCCTCCTCCTGAAAAGATCACGTGACTACGGAAAAGCACTTGGCACAGACCTGGGAATAGTGACATGGTGATTATTCCATGCACTATTCTTATTATTATGTTCCACGTGAAATGAAATATTCGGGGTTTCTCAAAGCTCATACAGCCCTCCTAAAATTAACCTAAAGGAATAGCCTTCTCTGAAATCCTGTTTTATTTCACGGTAGGGTTAAATGCCCATGAACCTTTTTCTCAGCATTATTACTGTAGGCAGGTGATGTATGGCTATTAACGTCTGTGATTTATTATTTCTAATAAGTCGCTTTTGCCTGGGGACATTACGGTTCCCCGCATTTTGCGGTACACACTGCACCTACTGCCTCCGGTGGGAGAGTTCACAGCGGAAACGACCAGTCAAGAGGAAACGCTCTCAGGTTGAAAGTCTTGAGATGCAGGTTTTAGAGTTCCAGCAGAGATGACAGAGAAAAGGCTTGTTTATATCCAATGTTTATATCCTAAACGACAATGTGCCACAAACATAAACAATACATCAACCTAAACAACCTTTAGAAGAGAACAGATGATGATTTCAACAGAACGTGGGGAAAAACCCTTCTAGGACATATGCGATCGAGTTGAATGTGCCTTTAACATGACATGATTCCCCACAGGCTAAGTGGGTGAGGGCAGGTTCAGAGAGAAGACACGCCTGGCACTTAAAGGAACCCTCCCTCGCCTTCCTGCTCTCAATCAAGACCAGGTGATGAGGGAGAGAGCAAAACCACTTGACAAGTTTATGGACATGTTGAAAGGGATCAGCAAGAACCTGCAGGTTCCCTTCTCCACCAACATGGTGGCACCAGGGAACCTGTGAGTTCCTGTCCTGTGATCCCAGAGGGTTCAGGGGCATCTGGAAGTTTCCCAAGCCCTCGGGGAAAGCAGAAAGGTGATAGACCACGGCTCAGTGGACAGAGAAAAGCTCCTGGTAGGACAAGTTGGTGTTGGTCCATCAACTGGAGACCAACGGCGACTCAGATATCAGCTGCTGAGACCAGCACGGAGGGATGCTAGGGGTGAAAAAAATAAACATTCTCCCCTCTCATCTCGACTCAACACAAGTCTCTCCACACAGAGGTGCCACTCTGGGGTGGGGGTGAGGGAATGCTGAAACGGCTGAGTTTAAACCTGAAATCACTGAGAAAAAAACCTGGGAATGATTCCTTTGACTTGATTCAAATTTCCACCATTGGGCAGAAGAATGGGAGGTTGAGTTCAACGGTGGGACAAAAGTGTACTTTTTTTTTGCACGTCTGAATTTGCGGTTTTTTAATTCAGACTCTCTACGTGAGCATCCAAATTAATGTGGGTAGGTGAGACTTGATGCTGCCAGTAACCCGTGTTGGGCCGAGGCTGAGCTTCACCCTTCTCACCTCTCCATTGTCTCACCAGTGAAAGGGAGACGTTCACTGCTCTGCTTGTGTTTCAAGACTTACTGCGGCAGTCCAGTGAGATAATACATGTGAAAAGACTCTAAAAATATAAAGCTTCATGGGTAAGCAGCCTGGTGACGCCAATGACAGCAATGCAGAGGTGGGATGTGTGCCCAAGATGGATGTAGGGTGTGCCTTCACCACGCTTTATGTTTAAGGAATACGCAGATCAGCTGGAAGAGTTCAACATAGTCATCTAAAAAGAAAAAAAGAGTCCCACCTTGTAAAAATATAGCCACCGCACAGAAGGAAACAACGGGTCCTGGTTTGATTGACAAGTCTTGTTTGAGTGACAGAGCTTGAAAACAATGTCAGTAAACCTTAGAAATCACACAGTTTTGACGTTGGGATTTGACAGCTGCGACAGGATA
Organism: Rhinolophus ferrumequinum; assembly: GCF_004115265.2. NCBI lineage: Eukaryota > Metazoa > Chordata > Mammalia > Chiroptera > Rhinolophidae > Rhinolophus > Rhinolophus ferrumequinum. The sequence continues at coordinate 8,643,983 of NC_046306.1, forward strand.
TAAAGCTCACCAAGACAGTGAAAATGTGGCCTGAGCAATGGGGTGGGTAGTGAACCCATGTGGAGGTCGGGTCATTTTCAAATGGAGAGAGGGGTGCCGCTACTTCAAGTTTCTCAAAGGCTCCTGCCTGAAGGAATTCTTTCTATAAATCCTGTGTGGTTATACAGGTGGCAACAGGTGAAAAGGGAGCAGGCATTTATTGACCAGGTACTGTTTGTCTGACTCTGGGCTGGGCTCTCCATGATGGCTGAATCCTCCAAGATGTCTATGGAAACGGGGTTTATAGCTAAACATGCTGAAGCTCATTCAGGGAGCACAGCCACTTCGGGGACCCACAGGACATTAGTGATCAAAGCATGGTGAATGAATATAGGATCAAGAACTGATTCCCAATTCAGTGGACTACTAACATAAGCCGAGTAAATGTAACCATGCTTTTTAAACTCCTCTTCAGAGATAGTGGTTATGTATGTGTGTGTGTGTGTGTGTGTGTGTGTTCTAGAGTCACACTGCCTCAGTTCAAATCCCAGCTATGCCATTTACCTGCTGTGTGACCTTGAGTAAGTGCCTTGTCCTCTCTGTGCTAAAACCATTACCTGGATTATATATCACGCTTCATAACTCTCTAAAGTAAGGAGAATCGTAATTCCCAGCAAGATTTCCTAATGTGCCTGAATTCACATGTTTCATAAATAATAGAGATATACTTTCAAGTCAGAATCTCAGAGTCCAGATTGAGAACTACCGCACCACAGTGCCTTGGGGGCAGATCCCTACCAATCTCCAAAAGAGCTGCTGCTTCCCGTCCTGGTGTTTCAGGGACAGGAGACCAAGCCCAAGAATTTTAAAGGAAGGTGGCTTGGCTCAGTGCTGACTGCAACACTCTCTCCCCTTAGACCCCACATGAAGAACAGTCATATGCTGCTTCAGGGCAATTTTAAAGAGTCCCAAAAGTACCCATTCTTCTTTGATCTCCTGGCTCAGCAAATCCTCCTACTCTGCTCCTACTGCTTTCACGTCACTATGGCTGGAAAAAAGCACAAAATGCAATCACACGCCCAGCAGTGTCTGCACCAAAAAACAGAGTGAGTGGGAGGGAGAAGAGGAAGCAGGGTGAGGGCAGTGCCTGGCCCCAAGGGGTCTAATGGTGACATTTCAGGCAGCAGCGTGACACCACCTTGGGAGCTCGAAGGGTTCTGGAACATTCGTCTCCTCCTCCAGCCTACTGACTGCACATGCCTTTGAAGGATTGGCACAATCCTTAGACTGTTTTTTCTTTCAGAATCAGGTAATTTAATACTCTCCACAAATTTCAGAACAGTAGAAAAGAACCCTCTTCCAAAAGATGTTCCTAGTTTCTGAGCAGGCATCTCATTCATCCTTATTATAAATGTTCCAGAAAATCCCTGGCACATAGATCACTCTGAGGCCCCCAAAGTCCTCAAGGAGATCCCATCATTGCAGTGCCGAGTATGACTCCTCCTCCCGCCTCCAGGGCAAGGTGATGGGAAGGCCATGACAGAGAAGCCACTGGACTTGCAGACTGGCCAGGCCACCATCTCCTCCTACCTGCACCGTTGCCCTGCTCCCCATCTCACAGCCAGAGGGACCCTATAGCACCTGAGTCAGGTCACATCCCTCCTTTGCTCAGAGCCCCCCAGTGACATCCCAGCACTGGATGAACATCCCAGCACAGTGACATCCCAGTTGGATGAAACCCAACTCCTGCCAGGTCCAGCCCAGCCCCCACGGAACCCAGGAGAGATGGGTCCTGTTGAAATAACACTCACTAGCAGAGCTCGCTGAAAGCCCCGGGCATTCTCTGGGCTCTCAAACACAGGAACATTCTGTATGCAAAGAACCTCAAACAGGATCAAAGCCACCCTGGCTTGCAGACTCCAGCAGAAATGCCGCACTACCAAGAGCTAAATTAGACTTATAAATAATGTGTCAGTTTGGGTCTGCTTGTACTAGGCTGGGAATAGGATTTTAGAAGCTTGGTTAAGAGCTGAATCATGATTCAAGCACAATATCAAGTTCAACAGTGCTGCAGCAGGAGGAATAAGAAATCAAGCAAAACGAAGCGTGGTGGGCTCTCCAAGGTACATAAATAGATAAATTTGCAACCGTTTCTTACTCCAGAAGGACTGATGTTTAGGAAGCAAGAAAGTCACCCAAAGTCAAACTTTCCACCAGTTTGACAAAATGGGGACTGGACCTGCTGCCTTTGTCACTTCTCTTTACCAGGGGGCTTCTTGGCACATGAGAATTTGAGTCTCAATCTCACACTGGTAATGCACATGCCCCAGACAAGGAACAAAGCCGCCAATCAAAGAGCCATAAATAATCGGCTCTAGACAAGGGTGTGCAAGCTGGGTATGGATTAGATCAGACACGACAAATAGAGTCAACTGGCATGACAATTCTAATCTTTTGTCAGTAACTATCGCAAGACTTCAGGATTTTCTCCCAAGTCTTAAAACCTCCCTGGCTGACTAACAAAGTCACCCTCGGGTATGAGAAGGGAGGCAAATCATACATAACACATTTTCTATCCACTTACTCAGTCGTTCAGAAAATACTGAATATCTGTGTGGGGCGTGGGGTATTTATGTGGAACAAAAGAAATAAGGGTCTGCTCTCCTAGAACTTATATTCTAAAGCTGCATTGCCCAATATGGAGCCACAAACCCCATGTAGCCCTTGAGCACTTAAAATGTATTGGGCCAAACTGACATGTGCGGTTAAGCACAAAATACACAGCAGATTTCAAAGACTTAGTACAAGAAAACCATAACATATCTCATTTATAATGTTTATATTGACTATATGTTGAAGTGATATTTTTTATATATTGGATTAATGAAATATATTAGTAAGATTAATCCCTCCCATTTTCGTTTTACTTGTTTTCAATGTAGCGACTAGAAAATTTTAAATTATGTATCTGGCTACGTATGCACTCACATTATACTTCCATTGGACAGTAGTTATCTAGAGTAGCTAATAAACAATAGATAAGTAATCAAATAATTGGTTAAGGCCATTTCAGAAAATGATAAATGTTCTGAAGAACATGAAATACGATGTGGGATAAAGAGCGATGGGTCATAATGAAGTCAATTCAAATAGGACGGCCAGTGTTATGGGCTAAACTGTGTCGCTCCAAAATCCATATTTCAAAGTCCCAACCTGCAGCACCTCAGAATACGACTGACTGTCTTTGGAGTCATACATTTGGAGTCTTTAAATAGATAATTAAATTAAAATAAGGTCCCTAGAGGGGCCCTATTCCAATATGACTGGTGTCGTTATAAGATGAGGCAATTAGGGCACAGACACACACAGAGGGACAACCACGTGAAGACAGAGAGAAGGTGGTTGTCTGCAAGCCAAGGAGGGAGGCCTCAGAAGAAGCCAGCCCTGCAGACCTCTTGATCTCAGACTTCCAGCCTTCAGAATGGTGAAAAAACAAATTTCTGTTGTTTAAGCCACCCAGTCTGTGGTGCTTTGTTATGGCAGCCCGAGTTCACGCATACAGTCAGGAAGACCTTCCCAAGGAGCCGTCATTGCACTTGAGTGACAAGTAGGACTCGCCTTCTGGAGATCTCTGGGAAGATTATTCTAGGTATAGGAAACAGGAAGTGCAGAGGCCTGAGGGGGGAACAGGCAGAGAAAGGACTCAGGCCAGCTAGTTCATGAAGAAGGAGGAGGCAGAGCGAGAGTAGGGCGTGCAGGTAGACAGGGTCAGACCACGACTTATTTTCCGAGCAGCCATCTGTCCTCTCCACTCCCACGACACTACATGGTACAGCACTTAATTTAAGACCTCGTTTACAGAATATTCTCCGGGATGCCTTTGGAAAGGTCTGCATCCCAGAATCCACTTGAAAAAGGAAGGGAGCCACGAGCTAAGGAATGTAAGGCAGCTTCTAGAAGCCGGGAAAGGCCAGGAAATGGATTCTCCCTAGAACATCCAAGGAAAGCACGCTGCTGGTGATCCATTTTGGACTTCTGACCTCCAAACCATAAGATAATGAATTTGTGTTGTTTTAAGCTACAAAGCTTGTACTGATTGATTACAGCAGCAATAGGTGACTTACTGCTGCTCCTGCCAACTAAAACTTGGAGGGCAATGGATTCTGAGGACTTTCCCTGTGGCCCTAGAACCACTGGGAAAACTATCTTGAGGCCAATTATGTGGAGCAACATGGCAGACAGGGGGCTGAGGGTGTGTGTGTGTGTGTGTGTGTGTGTGTGTGTGTGTCAGAATGATGCACAGACAGGAGCCAGACACTTGCAGACAGTGGCAAAGAGGTATATCCATTTTCCTACGCAGCCAACAGTTTCCTTCCTTCCCTTGCTTACAAAAGAATAATGGGCCCACAGGCAAAATTTGGCTCAGAGTCATGTTCTGTTTCGGCTACACACTGTTTTTTTCCAATTATAACTTCTTAATAACAGGAACCATAATCACAACTAGAATCTATCGAGTTCTTCCTGGGGACCAGACACTGTTCTACGCTTTTTACATATTTTCCTCCATCTAATTCTTAAACCCACAGTACCAGTGACAGGCTGCTGCTATGTATTAGAACACCAATATTTTTTTTTTATTGGGGAATATGGGGGAACAGTGTGTTTTTCCAGGACGTTACGTTGTTGTTTTTTCAATCTAGTTGTGGGGGGCGCAGCTCAACTCCAAGTCAAGTTGTTGCTTTCAGTCTAGTGGTAGAGGGCGCAGCTCACTGGCCCATGTGGGACTCGAACGGGCGACCTTGGTGTTATGAGCACCACACTCCAACCCCTGAGCCAACCGGCCACCCACCAATGTTTTTTAAAAACAGAAAATTTCGCATATGCAGTTCACTTTGGTCATGCCTAGATGGGTATTTCAGTAGGAATCCGTGTTCAAGTAATATTGTTCAGTGAATGAATCGTAGTTGTGGTGGGAGAGGCAGGTCAGTCACAACCCTGGGACAGTCCCTGGCACAATCGGGGGGGATGAATAAATACTCTGGGGAGGGGGCGTTGTCGGAAAGGCTTTGGGAGAAGGAAGGAAAAAAGGAGAGTTTAATTCTGAAAGGTGGGTAGGTGTGGGGGCGGGGGTGGTAGTGGTGTCAATGTTAGAAGCAAGTAGCCAGGGGACGGCCTGGATGAAACCACTAGTGGGGAAGAAAATGGGAGAGAACTGGAAACTGTGAGAAAGCCAGTGTGGCTAGAGCGTACAAGAGATGGGACAGTGGGACAAAATGAGGCCTGCAACACTGCATGAGTTTCCTGTGGCTGCTGTAACAACTCACCACACCTGGGAGGCTTAAAACAACGGAAATTTACTCTCACCGTTCTGGAGACCAGAAGTCCAAAATCAAGGTGTCGGCAGGGCGGCACTCCCTCCAAAGTCTCTAGAAGAGAATCCATTCCTCACCTGTTTCAGCTCCCGGGGGCTCCAATGTGTTCATTGGGATCACCACAATCTCTGCCTCTGTTTGCTCACGGCCATCTTCCCTTTGCGTCCTCTTCTCTTCTTGTAAGGACGCCAGTCATTGGATTTGAAATCCAATTCAGGAAGACATTGGCCCTGGCCTGAACTAAATGACATCTGCCAAGACCCTATGTCCATTAAGGTTACAGTCACAGGTACTAGAGGTTAAGACTTAGACATCTCTCTTTGGGGGTCACTACTCAACGACAAATATTTTCCCACAATGTTTCTAAAACTACCCTTTTCTAGCAGCTAAGGGCCCTGGGAAGTCCCTCACTGCCACCATGATTGAACAAACACAGAACAACAATGAATGGACAGCTTACAGGCTCTAGAAATGTCTCTCAACATGGTACACAGGCTCCTTCCTGCGTCTGGGGGATATATTTAGGCCAGTGGAAATGTAATTCAGCCAAGGCCCCCCCAAACCCATATGTTTCCTTCCCCCGCTTTCTGTAGTTGTGTTTCAGTTGGTGAACACTATAGCCAAAATGAGGATCCCAAAATAAAATCTCCGAAGGATCTAGAATATTTGAGTAAAATTATCGTTGAGTTAGAAAACATCCTCTGGAAGTGTTCGGTCTCTGTCTTTTGTTCCCTCTTCCTTACCACCTAAGAGTTTCCTTTTCAGCTCTTCCTGACACCAACACCCCAGACCAGGTGAGCCCCCACTGGGGGCCTTGCACAGCAAGCCAGAGGGAAGCTCAGTTTAGCTGGGGAATGCACCCAGCCTGTTCAGAGTGGTCTGCCTCAATCACTCTCATCTTTTTCCAGCCTCTGCTAGATTTAGACTTCCTTCTCTCTCTTTCTTCTAAAGGACCATGCATTATGGATGAGGACTATTTCTTATTCAGCAAGCCGAGAATTACTCTTCTATCAAAACCACGTCTTTAATGTGCTCTCAGAAATCAAAGCCTGCCTCTTGGACTCCGAGAGTTTCCTGGCCTGGCTCTCTGAAGGCGCCTGTTAAACAAAGCTCTTGATGACAGATGTTTGAATGTAAATGCACAGGCACACACATGCTCCCACTATGAACACACACAACATTCGTATTGGAATGGAGCAACACACAGAAACTTGTGGGACCCCTCGAGTTATGGTTCATCCTAACTTCGGGTGAGAACGGGGGTAATTTCAAACCTTAGGACAAGTAGTCTCTTTTCCAGGTAGATTGAAATGTAGTAAAATTTCTGTCCCTGACTCTGGGGTTGTTGGTTCCCGCACTTGCCCTCTTTTTCCTTATGCTTCTCACCCCGCTCTAAATCGGTGGGGTACGCGGAGAGGAATAAAAACAAAACAATAGAGATGCTAGTCAAAGGGGACAAACTTTCAGTTAGAGGATGAATAAGTTCTGGAGACTTAAGGTGCACGCTATGATTACGGTAACATTAACTGTGTGGTATACTTGAAATCTGCAAAGACGAAACGTATGCCGGGCAGACAATTAAGTTCGTGAACTCTCCACTGTGTAAGTGCACAATGGAAAGTTGGCGAACTATTGGTCTGACCTCATAAGTGTTCCACCACACACACGCACACACACACACACACACGGTAACTATGGAAAGTGATCGGTGTGTTAACTAGCTTTACTGTGGTGGTCATTTCACAATGTATATGTATACATCGCATTGTACATCTGAAATACATACCATTTTTATTTGTCAATCATACTTCAATAGAGCTGGAAAAAATTTTTAAAGAGGAAGAAAATCAGGATACACACTCAATTTGGTATGAATTTCATTACGTATGCTGAGAAATAAAGGCTGACGAAACTTACCTTCCAAAGAGAGAGAGAGAGAGAGAATTACACTGGAAATAGTCCCAAAGATAGTAACAATAATTACTTGGGTAATTTTCTTCTTTCTATTTCTAAAAATTTCTATTATTAACAGATATTAGTTTTACTAGTTAGCTAGTTTCTTAAAATCTGCTTTCAAACCCTACTCGTGGAGACATGAAGACAAGGAGGCATGCAAAAATTGTTATACCGCTGCATTATGGATTTTTCCTAGTTATGGTAAAAAATTCACAATATACTAACTAATATACTAATACTGCTAACTAATATTTGCTAAGCGCTAACTATGTCGCAGGAGCTGTTCTACATCCTTCGCATGTATTACCTCTTTTAATCTCCAATGAGATAGATGGGATGACTATCCCCACATTGTGGATGAGAGAACTGAGGAACAGAGAGGTTAAGTGACTTATCCAAGATCACACAACCAGTATATGCTGAAACTTGGATTTGAAAACAAAGCCTCTTAGTTGACCCTCCCTTACTGTTTCTCTGTTAAAAGCTATGCGTACATCAATACCAATTAGATAAAATATGCTCTCACCATATGAGCAATAGTACGCAGCCATTAAAACACATGAGATAGTTTTCTCCAAACTGATGCGAAAGGTTCTCCAACATACAGTGTTAGAGGAGGTGCTGGGGGAAGCCCTCAGGCAATTTCCCTATCATGGAAGACAACAATTAACGACTCTTCTTACCAAATGGGAAATAAGGAAGATTAGTCCACACTGAGGAGTAAGTATCCTTAATAATGTTTAGATCACTTAATATTTTCCCAAACATATTTTCACACATCGCCACACGTGGAACAAGAAATTCTTGCAAAGTTCCCCTGAGGAATCTCTGTCTTTCCCCAGAGATGGTGGGCAGCTGTTTCAATGTCAACTACTAAAGAAAGGGAGAGAGTTCTGTCTGTGGCATCTGCCTCAACGTGGTTCCTGACATGGTGATGGCCTGTTAGCACGGCCACCATGTCCACCTGAGGAGTTCATCCAGGGAGAGAAAGCCTCCCCCTCTGAAGCCTGATTTGGGCGTCTGTTTGAGTGGGGGATGGAAGATGGATGTCCAGAAACTATTAGACATTTGAGGAAAAGCTTGAAACCTCACCAGCAGAGGCCAATGCCAACGTGGGTCATTTCTGGATGATGGGAATATTGGTTTGGGTGAAAGAAACAGTTGAAAAACCTTTAACGGTTTCATTATGATGTCTCTCAACATCTTGAGTCTCTTGTGGGCATTGCTCATTTAAAAAAAAAAATTAAGCTTTTGGAGACACCTTTGATCTTGGCAATGTCATTACATAATATGATAACATTTATGTAAAATGAAACCTAGAAAAATGTGATATATTTTCTATGCATGCAGATAGAAAAAGCCTCTTTATCCAGTAAGACTGGAAGCCAAAACATTAGTCAAAGCAGGGGAACAAAATTTTAATGATACAACCTACTTTAAACATTTTACTTATAAAATATCAATTTTGCATCATTCACCAACTATTCCTTGTAAGGCCAAGGCCTTTTCTTAGCATTGGTGTCAACCAGTTTGTGGGCCATGTCATGTTTCTTGCATAAATTAATTCATTAAGGCAGATCTATGATTTCCAGCTATAGCTAGTTTCAGAAGAAATGAAAAGTTAAATACAATAATTTAGAAAACCAAGGGCAGAATCCTTCTAGAGTTTTATCATTTCCCTTCAGGCTTTTTTAGTTGTTTCATCTTCACAGAATTCAACAGCAATTTAGTTAGGAACTCAACTTTATTGAATTTTCCCAAGTAGTCACTTTAGGATTAATAGGAACAACTCTCGCACTCCCAGTTTACCAGTTTACATAATATGGATTAAAATTGGTATTTGAACAGTAAGCACAACCTGGTTTGGGACTAAACCTGGCTGATCCTTGGTGCACAAATTATTCTTCTGGTGGGAGAAGCAGCAAAGGACCTTGTCAATGTACCCCATTACCGTGTTTCCCCGAAAATAAGACCTAACCAGAAAATAAGCCCAAGCATGATTTTTTCAGGATGGCATCCCTGAACATAAGCCCTTATGCATCTTTTGGAGCAAACTTTAATATAAGACCTGGTCTTGTTTTCGGGGAAACACAGTGGCTGCAAGCATTTAGCACATGATGGGAGTAGAGGTGTGTTTTACGGGGCCGAGAGCAACAGTTACGGGGCCGAGAGCAACAGTTAACCTGAGGAGTCAGTAACGGTATATATACACTTCAATATATACTGTTATATTGTTGCCTTTAAGGAGAGGGCTGGGATGTGGGAAGGGAGTCAAAGGAGTCTAACCTTATTTGCTGTAACATTTGTCTCTAAACACACACACACACACACACACACAAACACACGCACCCCCCCCCCCGCCCCACATACACACACAGAGGGAGTATAACAGAGTGGTTACTCGCCCAAGCTGGGTTCATATCCAGGTTCAACTATTATTAGCTGTGTAACCTCTTGGGCAAGTGACAACCTCTCTGTGCCTCAGTTCCCTTATCTGTACAATGGGGATGACAACAGTCCTTACCTCAAAAGTAGATTGCAAGAATTAAATGGCTTAATTCTTGTAAAGTGCTTCCCAGAGCGTTTGGCACATAGCTCTAATGATGAGGTTGAGAATGTACTGAAATTAAAATCCCCACTCACACGCCTTTCCTTCTGGAAGTATGGGGTCCCCTAATTCAGGCTGTGAACTCCCTTGTGGTGGGGCCTGTGCCATCTCTTTTGAGAGAGAGCCTTAGTCTGGGATTCAGAAAGAGTCTCTGCTCCCAACGAGTTGCCAAGTTGGTGGCCATGGCAGATTATATTTCCCCCAAAACAATGTTTCCTACCCGCGTGGTCTCCTCTCCCATGAGGATATGGAGTCCGTGTCTCCTTCCCCTGAAACTGGGGCAGGCTCCATGACTGCTCCAATAACAGTGCTGCTTCAGGGACACCACTTGACTAAGGCAAGGTTATCATAACAGTAACGTTGCCTCAGCCTCGGTCACCTTCTTGGGACACTCCCTTGGGTCCCAGCCACCACGCTGTGCAGAAGCCCAGGCCACATGGAGAGACCCAGGTGGAGAAGATCCAAAGCCTATAGCCATCGCTCACTGAGCCCCCAGCAACAGCCAGCACCAACCTGGGAGCCAGATTTTGGCAGCCAATCCTCCAGCCCCCAGAAGAGTCGCCCTGACTAATGCCGCGTTGGACAGAGATGAGCTTTCCCCCAGAACCTTGGCCAAAGGGTTGATTCGTGAGCCACATAAACGATTGTTGTTCAAACCATTAAGTTTGGGGTGGTCTGTTAAGGCTCAATAGACAACTAGAGCAGTGGCTAGACCCAGCCAGCCCGGAAACCTTCCTTTGCTTTCTGTTGGGGAGGAACCTCCTTGCCTAGAGCAAGGAGCCGGCCCCCTGCTCTGTAACCCCACGTCTCTCACACAGTCTGCCCACTGCCAATGGCCAGAGCGTCTAAGTGCATTCCCCCGCCCCCCAGCACCCCATGGAGGGAATCCGGTTGGTCGGGGAGGTGTTGGGCACAGCTGGACAGCAGTCGGGGGCAAGATGCACAACAGGAATCCCCACAGCACCACCTTTAGACGCAGGCAGGTGGAAGGATGGAGAAACAAGTTGTCTCGTGTGCACACTGGAAGTTGCATCCTTGCTCCAAGACATTTCCTGGTTCCTGGCTCTGCTGACAAGCCCCTCAGCTCACTGGATAAAGGTTCCCTCGGCCCTTGCATCTTTCCCCTTTCTCCATCTCTCCAACTCTTTTGGGTTAGACTTATATTGTACTCAACTCCTCTATTTCTCTCTCTCTCAATTTTCCTCCCTCCCTCTCTCCCCAAATTGGAACCATCAGAAAATCCTGTCAGGGGTGGCTGGTTAGCTCAGTTGGTTAGAAAGCGATGCTCGTAACACCAGGATTGCCGGTTCGATCCCCGCATGGGCCACTGTGAGCTGCGCCCTCCACAACTAGATTGAAACAACTACTTGACTTAGAACTGATGGGTCCTGGAAAAACACACTTAAAGTAACTAAAAGTTTAAAAAAAGAAGAAAGGGAAAAAAAGAAAATCCCTCAGTGCTCCCTTCAAAATGTGCTCTTCACCACCTTCCAGCCTGGTCCAAACCACCATTCTCTCTCACCTGGACTACTGCAGTTGCCTGATTCTTCCCCACCGTTTACCCTCCAAAGCCACCAGGGGTGGAGGGGAGATCTATTTGAGTGCAGGCGACATATGTTATTCAAAGCCTTCTGGTGGCTCCATCTCACTCCGAGTAAAAGCTAAGTATCTCCCAAGAGCCTGCACAATCCAGCCCCGCGTTTCCTTGCCCACCTCACTCCTCATTCTGCTCCTGCCACGCTGGCCCCCTCACTGTTTCTCAGGACTATCAGGCACACTCGACCTCAGGACTTTTGCCCTTGCTGTTTCCCTTTTCTGGAATGATCTTCCCCTAAATATCCACATGGCTCATTCCCTTACTTCCTACACATATTTACTTAAGTTGACTTCTCAATAAGATCTTCCCTTCGACCCATTCCAAAACTTCAACTCATGCCAACACGTCATGTCCCTTTAGTTTGCCTTATATTTTCTCTTTAGCATTTATCCAACATGCTATATATTTTTATCTCCTTTGCTGTCTCCCCAACTAATACTTCAAGATCAGGAGGGCAGTCATTTTTATCCGTCTGGTTCACAGCATTTTTATCTGTCGTTTATCTCCCTAGCATCTAGAACAAAGACTGGCACATAATAAATGCTCAATAAATATTTGTTGAATAAATGATTAGAGCTCTTCAAGACTCAATCTAAGCCTCACTTGCTCTAGGAAAGCCTTCTGATGGATATCCATCTCCAGCCCCAACCGAGGTTAGTAGGCACCTATCAGAACACATCAATGTCATTACCACTTACCCTGACTACATGGCAAGCCCTCTGTTAAGCTCTTTATATTAGAATTGCCAGATTAAATGCAGGGTACCCAGACAAATTTGAATTTCCTATAAAAATTTATAATATATATATATATATTGTAGTGTAAATATGTCCAATGCAATATTTGGGACACACTTATACTTCAAAAAAATTGTTTATGAAACACACTAGGTAGGTATCCAGCACTTTTATTTGCTGAATCTGGCAACCTGACTTGTACACTTTATTTCATTTAACCGTCATGAGGTGGGCATCATTTTTTAGTTGAGGAGGTGGCACAGTGGGCTACGGAGCTGGGGGCCAGGAAGGAAAACTAGAAGAGCCTTGTAAGGCAGCCAGGTAGCTCTCTGTCAAACACGGGAACAAAAAGAAAAAGAAAAGGTTGGAACTGCCTGCCGTTTCAAACGAGGAAATAAAAAAGAAGTGACAAGAGTGGCTTAAATTCAAGCAAGGAGAAATGAATCTCTGCTCCTGAAAAAGGAATGAAACGAGACTTTAAAGAAAATCTTGCATTGTTGAAGATAAAATGCACCATCTGCAGGAAAGATTCCGACTCTGGATAAGATAGGAGAGGCGGCTAAGGCCGCTAAGCGGACTCCAAGGGGAGCCCAGAAATGTGCTTCCAAAGTCCAAGGCGGGTCCCCTCCTTGCCTCAGCATCTTTCACCTTCTCAGAGACAGGCTGACGGTGCACAAGCTCAGGGGCGCCACCTGTAGGCGGCAGCGCTGCGCTCCTGGGTTATCAGTTACACGCTGGTAATGAACCATCCATGCACCCGTTTGTTAACTAAATGCAAATAACTCCCTCCCTGCACTGGAAGCTCCCTAAGAAGCAAGTTTCCCCTTTTCTAGTTGTTATTATACTATCCAGCATATCTGTTATATTTTATTGTATGAACTCTCTCCCCGCCATGGGACATACACTCCGTACTGGCAGGGATTTTTTTCGTTTCAGTCTTTTTCATGGCTGAATCTCCAGTATCTAAAACAGTGTTTAGCATGCGACAAATACTCAATAAAATAAGTTAAATGAATTAATGAATGCGTACAGCTTCCTCAAGGAAAAGGGGCATGCCCTCTCCTTCCCCCTTCTCCCTTTCTGCTGGCTGGAGATCTGGCCCGGTAACGCAGAGTATCTGTTTCCGTACAGAGGATGACAGCCGCTAGGAATGGTGCAGCAATAGGATAGCAGGTGCCTGGCTCCCTGCACAAGGAGTGCATACCTGCCCTAACTACTTACACCTGGGATATCATGAGAGTGAGAGGAAGAAATGAACGCACGAGTTCAAGCCATTGCTGCTATGGCGTCTGACACAGCAGACTAACCCCCCCCCAAGCAACTGCAGCGTCCGGTGAGAAGGGAGCTCGGGGGAGCGGGCGCTGGACTCTGTACCGGTTGGGCATCAGTGAAAGGGCCCCTGACAAGACCACAACGACTGGGTCTTGACAAATAGGCAAAGGAAGTGATGGCATCCCCAGCAGAGGACACAAACCATGCAGAAAGGTGAGAGAAAGAAGCCACATGTTCAGGGAACAGCAAATTGGCCTGTGTGCTAGATTGCCAGGGCCGGGGTAGAGACGTGAGATGCGCGCTGCACGTGCAGGCGGGGTCCCACGGGAAGCCCCAAGCCTGTTCAGCTTCGGAGGAAATGTTCATTCTAGTTCAGACTCCTCTTGCTTGGGTTCTGTGGGTTCCTCCGTTCATGGAAAACTAGTAAGCCCTGAGATTGGCTTTGAGGAAAAGATGGCCTCTTGGGTCTCATCTGGGCCAGACTTGGTTCCCAGAGAAGCCAAACCACCTGGCTCCCCCATTAGCAGGGCTTTTTCCCATGCCTCTGGCAGGAAGTCACGTGCCTGGAGAGGATTGGGGGGCTCCGGGATCACCTGGCCCTCCTACCACCAGGCATCACTTCTGTCTCCCCCTGATTTCCTTTTAGAGGTCAAGTGCAGGGAACCATGTTCCCAGACCGTTAGTCGGGGAAATACAACCACTCTACATAGAATTTCCAAGAAATTCTGATGTTCTTAGAGTGGTTTGGGTCCAAGCTAGAGCCAAGGGCCCAGGAAGAACCTGTATTCTGCTCCTAAAAAACCAACGACCAAAATGACCCCGGAAAATGTCATATTACAACGCGGCCCAAATGCATCTTTTGTCCTTTTAAAAAGTACTTTTCAATGTTCTTTCTGGGGGAGAATTGGCCTGGTTCCTGAAACCCCACTCTAATTGTATATAATTTTTAGAAACATAGTAATTAGGACGCCTTGCAATTTAAATGGAATTGAATTTTTATAGGAACAGGAGAATTAGGAGGAAAGAGTTCTAGCATCTTTGAATTCACTGACCTCACTCTTATTGGGAAACTGGCTGTTTCCCAAAGATATGGACCTCAAAGATATGTGCAGAAATCACTGCCCACTTGGGAGCAGGAAAATAACAAAAGAAAGTCCTGCTTTGTCTCCCACCAACCTTATAAGTACACATTTAGAGAAGTTATAAGACGATGGCCTACTGTCCATTTTGTACCTTTCAATGGATTTTATTTGTTCAATGTTTTCAAGTTTGGAAATTTCACATAAAAACCTGCAATTGACATGGCAGAGGCCAGGCCACACTGAGCCTGCATTCCCATCTGACTACAACGGGCTAAAATCATGACAGCTGCACCGTGACCTCAGGCAGCCACTCTCCACTTCGCCACAGTCTCTACTATTCTTTATTGGCTCCGTAGCATGGCCCATTTTCAATGCTTTTAGTATTCTTAACACAGAGAGGTTATTCTCTGTACCTATGTCGCCATCAGAAGGGGAAAGTGTAAGATTGAGGGCCAAAGTGTTCCATAAAGTATGGGATCAATCGTATCCGTTTGTGGATATGATGAGCTTACCTATATCTTTCTTGACTCAAAATATCCCCGCAGCAACACTACCCAGCATCTTTCTTGTTTGTGATGCCATGCCTGGTCCTGGTGGCCGTGGGTATTTGGAACCCCTTCTCTTGCAGTTTACATTAGGGTTCCCAATTCGTACCACTCCCATGTGACTTTGCTGCTGTTCCCCTCACTAGAGATGGAGTGTATTTCCCCACCCTTTGACCTTGAGCTTAGCCATATAACTTGTTTGGTTAATGGGACTTGGGCAGATGCTACATAAGCATAGGCCAATACAGAAAGGCTTATGCTCCTGACTTTTTGCCAGTGCATGAGAAATACACTCCAGGTAGCCGTTGGTCCAAAAAGAATGCAGCTTGGAGCCAAGCCCAGAAAAGCCCAGCCTTGATCAGGCAACCCACAGACACATGAGCTGGAAAAAATGATTGCTCTTATAAGCCACAGAATTTTGGTATGGTTTGTCATGCAGTAGGGTTGTGGCATTAGTTGACTGATACATTTGCTATCATCGAATCTCTTAATATCCTATTCAGTTGGTGGCCTAGACCTTCAGGATCCCCAAACAAGAGATTTCTCTTCCTTTTTTGAGACTTCACAACGTTACAGGCTCATGAAATTGAAATGGACAGCATTTCCTCTCTGTGAAACGGATTAATTGTGGACCTTTCATGCCAGTCAGTACCCACTGACCCCCGGCTGTTGTTCCCACCAGCATCTCCTCTTGGAATGCCACCAACTTAGTCCCAGCCAATCAGCTGACTCAGGATTTCTAAATGTCATCAGAGTTGGGGAAACAAATGGCATACACAGCTTGGCATTGTCTTGCCTTCAAATACAATACGAAAAAGCTAAATGTGATCCATCTGCTCCCCTCAGCAGGTGACAACCAATACACACGAAGCCCGTACCCTCTTCAGGGAGAAGGTGCTGGGGACTCGACAAGATGCAATGATGTTCTCATCATAGATCCACATCAAGAGCATTAGTGGAGTCGAGGAGATGTGACTTACACAAATGGCGGAGGGAGGACCTCAGGGCTCTCTCCCTCGCCCAGCCTCTACATGTATGAGTTCATCTAGACATCAGCCTTCTTCTCTGGCCCTCTGTACCCTCTTTTCGGGAGACCTTATCCATCCTTAAGGCTGCAAATTGGGTCTCCAATCCTGGACGTAGTTTCTGAGTCTAGACTCACGAATCAAGAACATATTGGACATAGCCGCTTGGCTCTTTCACGGGCATCTCAAACTTGATACTATATCCAAGGTGGATTTGTTGATTTTTCTGCCCATCCCCGATTTTCCTCCAGACTTTTCCATAGCAGTCAATGGGACCACCCATTTGCTCCAGGCAGAAACCTGCAAGTTCTCCTTGGCATCTCCCTTTCCTTCCCCTATCTACCCCACATTTTATCCACGCCTTCTGGATGATCCTTTCAGAATCCATCCATTTATCTCTCAGTCTCCACGGTCACTATTCTAGCTCGGGCCACCATGACAGCTCACCGTGATGACTCCAATAGCCATCTCAACAGTCTTCTCACTTCTACTCCATCACTACCCACAGCCTGAATGAGCACTTCGAAAATCTGGAAAGTTATTGGTTGACCCAATGATGGGGAACTCCCCTGGTGAATGGACAGGGAGGGGAATTGGGCAGCGATGCTAGATGACCTGCAGGACATCCCCACAAAAGGAATTGACTGAAATCCCACACAATTTTAGAATGTCCCACCTGACATTCACATAGGAGAAAAACTTGTTTAAAATTAACTCCTAGAACGTAACTCCTGTTTACATACAAAAAAGGAATTTTTGCGTGACTTTGACAAATCTTGGATTTGCCAGAAATGCAACTATCATGTAAATATAAATTGAGAGAGGACTGTACCTCTCTTTGTTTTAATCTTTTAAGAAGAGTTATTTGCCACTTTGGAAAATCACATCACCTACGGAAATGTCAATCGTGTCATTTGAGTGGCCGATGGGATAGATCTGGATCATTCTGCGTTTGTAGGTATTGTCTTCTGTTTTTCCAGTGCTGTATACAGGTGTCACCACATTGGTATTTCTTTTTATCTTCTAGCAGTTATACGTGAACATTTGTTTACTGACATATATAAGATTTTACTAGAAATTCATTTTATTTTATTTGTTCTATTCATTATACTTAGGGTAACACACACACACACATCTACTTGAGATAGCATGTACAGATAGGTTGTATTGTCTATTAATTTTATTTCATGGTGGGAAAGAGCATTACAAAACATGTTACAAAGGCATTACAAAATATTGAGTCTGCTAGGATGGGAAACTATTAATTTAGAGAAAAATATCTCTGGAAATGGATATGGGGGGAAGGTGGGCTCCTGAGTCATGGGGAGAAATGCCCACTGTGAAAAATTAATAGGTAGTTACAGCCAGGAGGCATTTAAAAATAAGGAAATGGGGAAAGCTTTAAAACAATCTTTAGACGTCTAAATGATTTTTGTTCAAAAAATTAGAAGTCAGTAGACTTGGTTTTTCATCTTTATTTTCAAAAGACAGTTAGCAACCCAAGGCAGTCTTGCAGAATTTCAGGGGCTCCTAAGACACAGCCTCCAGGTCAGCTTAGGGTCTCCACCTCGCCCCCCTTCTCTAGGGGCTGGGAAGGAGCAGCCACAGAGTCAACCAAAGTTTTTATGTTGCATCAGTGAATCAGGAGAGCCCAGAGACCACCTCCACAGGGTCTGGGTGAGTCGGGAACCTGTGGTTCAGGGAGGCAGTTTACTGGAGAAAAGCCCAATTCAGAAACTTAAAAACATACCTTCTTTTTTCTGTTTCTTTTGCCTCGGAACTGCTCTCTGTAGAAACAGCTGTTTTGTTTCATTGAAACTACACTGAAAACAGAGATGTCTCCATTAATGACCCCTTTATCCAAGACCATCAAAGAAATCAGGGTACTGGGATTGCTGACACTGATGGCTCCCATCTTCCCCAAAACAGGCGAAACAGTGAAGGGGGAGCATTGCAATGCGGGGGGGGAAGGTTTGCAGAGAAAATACCAACAACTTAGATGTAAGGCACACAGATCACTGCATGCTTTCCACAAATCAGACCACAACAATTCTGCCCAGGATTGGCTATTGCTCTGGAGCAGTGGTTTTCAAAGTACGATCCCTGGGCCAGAAGCAACAGCATCAAGCTAGGAACTTGTTAGAAATGCTCATTCTCGGGCACCACCCCAGACCTACTGGATCAGAAACTCGGGGGGGGGGGGGCCCCCCGCAAGCTGTGTTTGCCTAAGTCCTGTGTTAGAACGAGGGGATTCTGATGATGGCCAAAGTCTGAGAAACACTGGTCAAGGGGAAATGTAGCTTTGTTTGACTTTCTAATCTTTTTCTTGATTAAAGCCAAGAGCCTGGCTAGATACGAAAGAATACTTACTATATGATTGCATTATATGTCGTCCAAAACCAGGAAAAATTAATCTATGCAATAGAAATCTTATCCTGTGCAAGAGAAAGCTTCCCTTTAGGGGAAGGATTGTTGACTAGGATGGGACATGAAGGAGCTTTCAGGGGCACTGAGACAGTCTGTATCTTACCGACACAGGTGCATATGTATGTAAATAGCATCAAGCCATGCACTGAAGATTGATGTACTTAAAAATACAAAAATATAAAGCTCCACTAGTGATTTTGATGCCCTAGTGAGACTGGGAAAAGAGGCCTCTTTCGCCCACACCTGAAAAACATTTTTTCCCTGAATATTGCTAATAACTAAAGCCTCCAACAGCTCAGCTTGCTTTGTTCTGAAATCATAATATGCAAAAACTGAGCTTTGTAAAATGGATGAATTAGTTGGCAATTATTTGCTTTGCAGAAGGATTCACCATGGGGTTTCTTTAAATGGTACATTTAAAAAATAGGACACAAGTTGCCAAAAGGCAATGCATTCATCAATGTTACCAGATGTACAAATTGATGGTGACATTGGGGGTCTTTTTTGGCAGGGGGAGTGGGGTCCGGGCGGAGGTGGGAGGGAGCGGGAAAGAGGTGAATGGAAGGAAGGAATTCAGCCTTAATGCTCAAGACAGAGGTCAGGGCTCCTCAGAGTGACAGGAAACTGCCGTCCCCAAATGCTCTGTGTTCTGAGTGTTGTTTCATGTGGGTGCAGAGAAAACGCTTAGAGAATGGAGAACAGGGACCACAGAAATCCCAGTGCCCTCGAAAATGTAATAGGCTCAACGTGGAAGGAGGAAGATGGTGGAAAGGCAGTAAGGTTCAAACCTCAACATGCATTGGAATCATCTTGGATCTTGTTAAAGTGCAGGTTCCGGGAGGGGCCTGAGACTCTGCATTTCCTCCAACCTCCCAGGGGACGCCAACGCTGCTGTTCTCTACACCAGACTTTGAGAAGCAAGGACATAAGAGAAATAACTGACCCAGATTATCTCACTCCATCCTCACAACCATGCTCTAAATATGTTTTATCCTCCTTTTACAGATAGGCAAACTGAGGCAGAGAACAGTTATGTGGCCCAGCAGGCAGGTGGGATTTGAACTCGGGCCTGCCTGAGCCTAGTCTTTGCTGCTGACACATTCGGGGATAGAGCAGAGCATGAACAGACAGGGCCTTTCTTCTCCCTCCTACCACCCCCATCCTCCCTCCCACTCTCCCACCCCACGGCTCTGAAGGTAGACAATCTGCTAGTTTCCAGCCAGCCAGCCTGACTCTGTCTCCAATTATATTCAATTACAATCGGAAGGCTATTCTTGGTGACCGAATATGGATGAGGACGGTAGTAACATCCCCTCTCCTCCCTGCCATCCTCTCCACCCTTGTGGAAGTTAAAACTCCAGGAGAATACCAATAATTAGGATTTGGCCAGAGAGCAAGACGCTGAATTTACCATCACTCTTCCAGGCACGACCTTGGTCTCTATTGTCCAGTTAGTTTTTCATGTGTTTCCTGTTGAAGCTTGGAATGCTTCCTGTTCCTTTCACAGCCCACTTTGCAATTACACAGCAGTGGGGCTTATGAAAGAGCTTCTTTTTAATAAAAATTACATCTACAGCTAATCCCTCTCTCTTTCCTGCAGGGCACACACCAGTGTCAATTTTAAAGGTGAGTTCCTGGGGTGCCCTATGCTCTGGAAGGTGAAGAGAGGTTGGAAATGAAGGACGATATGATGACGCTTCCAAGTTAGAGAAGCCTCCAAAGCCATGGTCTCCCACCACTCCTGTCTGTCTCTCCCTGAGAAGTCTGGCTGCAGACACAGGGCTACAGGTGGCCATGGATCTTGACAGTGCTGGGATCCCCTGGGGCTCCTGTTCCAGACTCCCATCTTGCACAGGGTTCTTCTCTGTGCAAACACCTTGACTGTTCAGTGTTTTAAAAAAGAGATTCTCCCCCTGCTTCTCCCACACCCTCTCAGTGGGCATGTCAGGAGTACCAGAAACACAAACACCAACCCAAAGAAAGCTGGAATCGCTATGTTAATTTCAGACAAAGCTGACTGTAGAATAAAGACGATTTCAGGGATTAAGAGGGGCACTGCATGATGATAAAGGTGCCCATTCTCCAAGAAGACATAACAATTCTAAATATGTAAGCACTCAGACCTAACAACACAGCATCAACATATATGAGGCAAAAAATAATGTAACTGAAAGGAGAAACAGACATCCACAAATGTAGTTGGACAGTTCCACCCTCCTTTCTCAGTAACTGATTGGACAAATAGACAGAAAATCAGTATGGATATAGAAGACCTAAACAATACTACCCCATGAACTGGACCTAATTAACATTTATAGAACATTCTACCCAACAACAGAAGAATGCACATACCCGCAAGTGACATGGAACATTCACCAAGATGCACCATAATCTGATGCGTCATAGATCAAACCTTCACACATTTAAAAGAATATCAATCATACAGATTATGTACTTAGAACATAGCAAAATTACACTAGAAACCAATAAAGAAAGATAACCAGACAATCCTCAAAAATCTGAAAATTAAACAAGACACTTCTAAATAACCCATTGAGACTCAAGAGGAAATCTCAAGGGAAACTTTAAAAATTTGGACTAAATAAAAATGAAACATATCAAGATTTGTGGAATACAACTAAAGCACTGCTAAGATGGAAATTCATAGCATTAAAAGCCTATCTTTGAAAAGAAGAAAAATCTAAAACCTGTAACCAAAGCTTCCACCTCAAGAAATTAGAGAAAGAAGAGTAAATTAAACCTAAAGCAAGCAGAAGGAAGGAAATAATAATAATATTAACACAAAAATCAATTAAATTGAAAACAGAAAAGCAAGTAGAGAAAAGTGATGAAACCAAAAGCTAGTTCTCTGAAAAGATGGATAAAATTGAAAAATCTCTAGCAAGACTGACCAAGAAAAAGAAGATATAAATTACCAATATTTCAAATGAAAGACGGACGTCACTACTAGAGCCACAAACACTAAAATGATGATAAGGGAACACCAAGACTTACTATAAAGCTACAGTGATGAAGGTGTTCTGGTCTTGGTGAAAGGAAAGATTCACAGAACCGTGGAACAAAATAAAGAGCACAGAACTTGATCCACACAAATATAATCAACTGATTTTGACAAAGATGCAAAAGCAATTCAATGGAGGAAGGGTAACCTTTTCAACAAATTGGGCTGGAACAATTGGACATCTGTATTGACCACCAGCTATGCATTAAGAGCCATGTGAAATGTTTTCCAATGCATCATCATATTTTATCTGCATAATGCACTGTGAAATCAGAATTATCAAGATTTCCAATGCTCAGATATACACACTGAGGCTAAATAACTTGCCTAAAGGCACATGGTTAGTATGTGTTACAGACAGATTTCCATCAAAAAGTTTAGCGGCAGGGTGGCTGGATGGCTCAGTTGGTTAGAGCCCGAGCTCTGAACAACAGGGCTGCCAGTTCAATTCCCACCTGGGCCAGTGAGCTGCACCCTCCACAACTAGATTGAAGACAATAAGCTGCCACTGAGCTGTCAGAGGGGCGGCCAGATGGCTCCGTTGGTTAGAATGTGAGCTCGTAACAACAAGGTGGGCTTCACTTCCTGGTACTAAAGATTGAAAACGGCAACTGGACTTGGAGCTGAGCTGTGCCCTCCACAACTAGTTTGAAGGACAATGACCTAGAGCTGATGGGTCCTGGAAAAACACACTGTTCCCCAATATTCCCCAATTTAAAAAAAAATTAAAAAAAGAAAAAGAAAAAGGTCTAAAGAGGTTTGGTTCTTGTATATACAAGCTGGTCTTACAACCCATCATTTGAAAAGAAAAAAAAAAAGGTCTAGCGACAGAGACAATTGTAAACTATAGCAGCCAGATGATGTCAAGCAAGTTACTCAAGCTCTCAGAGACTGTTTCCTCATCTATAAAATGGGAATGTTAGTTCTTACCTCAAGATGCAAGACTTAACTAAGAGAACATAGAGTGCATAGAGCATAGTAGCTGTTCAATAAATGTTAGTCTCACTTCCTCATCCCTTAACACCTGTCACCAGACTACGCACACAGACGGCTGTTTCTCTGCTTAGGAATGAAACGTGGCTTCCAGAGATCCTTGACCCCCTGTGTGGGTAAATAGTGGTGGCTTCCCCTATTCATGCCTAGATCAGTCCATGGAGATGCCTCATTCAAAGAAAGGTCCTCAAGATCCTAAGTCTGTGGACCCAGAAATGCCCCCAGGCTTGAGTCACCCTCAAGTCTAAAGGAATGACTAAAGAATGAAGCCAAGAAACCATTTCCCCAAATGACTCAGTACATCCTCCTCTAGGATGTTTTGAGGTCTTCCCTATGTCAATCCATACTCATTCATCCATCTCTGCTCATTCATTCCCTAAGTATATACTTCCTTGGTAATTACACTATGCCTGCCATGGTCTAGGTGCTGGGGAGACTGAAATAAGTCAGACAGCTTCCCTGCTCTGGAGGAAGTCATGGTCTAGGAGGAACTGTAATGAACACTTGTCATACTCTCTGGCTCTGCAGCTCTTTTTGAATAACCTTCGCACTTTTGGAGGAATTTCTGCCTTTCTAAGGCAGAAACCAGAGATTCATTCCCCCAGCATCCCTTGCACCCAGGGCATAGTCATGTGACAGTCTCCACCAATCAGAGAGCATTGTGTGATACTTCCATTTAGAAGTGAGCAACTGAAGACACAGGCACCCAAAGAATTTAGTTCTGGAGAGGATGTCTAGCTTTTGGGGACAGCAAGGCCTATGGCATTCCACCAAATTTTAGCTTTATTCCTGGCTGCATATCCTCTAAGCTGACTCTGACCTTCCTGGAGAGTCTGTGACCTACCTAATTTCCTTTAATAAATTTTCTTTCTCTTTAAATGGCTGGAGTGGATTCTGTCATTTGCAACTAAGAACTCAGGCTGATAAGGGGGAAAAGACAGTAAAACGGTTAACTCTGAATCAGTGTGACAGGGACTTAAGAAGGGGGTACCAGGACATAGATGAAGGCAACGGTCCATCTATGAGGCACTGTAGGAGAGTGGTGATGAGAACAGTTCTTGGAGTCACAGGCCTGGATCATACTCTGACTCGGCTACTATTTAGCTGTGTGATGTTAGCTCAGCTGCTCAACCTCTCTGAGCCTTAGCTTTCTTTTCTCTTTGAAATGGAGACAATAATACCTAACTCAGATGAGGGTTGTGATAATAGAACAACGTTCGTAAAGCAAATACTTATTCAATGGCAGTTAAGATCAGTAGAACCGTCAGCCTGGCAAGCGCCGCTGGGGGATGTCAGGGAAGGAGCCGCAGAGGAGAGGGCATTTAAGCCAGACATTGAAGAACCACCATACAACACACCTGTTGCACTGGATTATCTGGGAAAGGACTGATAGATTGACGAAGCAGGATTAAATCTTACCTTTAAAACACAATAGGAATCTCAAAAGCCATATTCTGAATGAAAGAAACTAGATACAAAAGAGTTTATGCTGTGTGATTCCATTTATATGAAATTCTACAATAGGCAAAACCGGTCTATTGTGACAGAAAGAGGATCAGTCGTTTCCCAGGGCAGGAACTCGGGGGGATTGCCTACAAAAAGACACGGGGGCACTTTTTGGAGAGACAGAAAGTTCTATCTCTCGATCGTGGTGGTGGTGGTTACCCAAGTGTATGCATTTGTCAAAACCCAAACTGTACCGGTAAAATGAGTGCATTGCATTGTACATAAATTATACCTCAATGAAATTTATTTTAAAGACATGTAATATAGGGGATTCAGAACTTAGGAGCTCTGACAATACCCACAATCCCCTCACCTCTGTCTCTTGACAGCCCTGCCTAATATCCAGTAGTTACTTTCCCACTGCTGCCCTGCTCTTCCTGCAAAGTGATGACTCAGAGCTACACGGTTCCCAACACATCATTACAGCTTGTTAACATGGAATCACTCAGACAAATTTCTTTCCCTCCCGTCCAATTTTGAATTAAGTCAGGAAAAGACAGATTGGCTAAACATTACCAGAGTTGGAATTTATGATAAGCAGTGAATTTCTCCAGAGGCCTCTGCTAACATCTCCCCTCTGAGATGACTCAACAGAAGCTCTCACCCTCCATCTGGCTGCCCCTACAGTCTTCCCCAACTGTTTCAATCATGACTCCACTCCACAAATGCTTTGTAAAGCACCTACTGTGTGCCAGACACTGGAGTCTAAAGATACAGTGGTGAATAATGGGTGGTCCCTGTTTTCAAAGAGTTTAGGGTCCGGTAGGGACCCAGACAAGTTAAAACTGTGATTACAAGGGCAGCTTGGTGGTGCTGTGATAGAGGATAGCACAGAGAATTGGAGAAACATGGAGGAGACATAGGGGAAAAGAAATCAAGGAAGACATCTGGAGGAAGTGACTATTGATATGAGTTTAGAAGGCAGACTTAGAGCTTGAATGATGTTGCTTTTTTTAGTACATATTAATAACTATTCTTTGTGGAGCTCCTACTATAAACCAGGCTCTGGGCTCAGCTCTTTACATGTCTTACCTCATTTCAATTATCACAACCACTCTCTCCATCCTCCAGGTGAGGAAACTAAGTCTCAGAGGTAAAATGACTTGCTCAAGGTCACACAGATTATGAATACTAATAATTATAGCTAACAGTCCAAACCACTTTCTCTTTGCCAGGCCCTGATCAGAGTTATTCCACTGAATCCTTTTGACGATTCTACAAAGTAGATGTTATTATTAGAGCCTTTTTATACCTGAAGAAACTGAGGCAGAGAGAGCTTAAATGACTTATCCTACGCCACACAGCTAAAAAGCAATGAGCCTGGGATACAAACCCTAGTAGTCTGGCTCTATATTACATTTTGTGAAGCATAACAGTATGCTGTCAGACTTACTCCAGAGTCTGTGCTCTCAGCCACGAAAAAAATTGTCTATTATTCTTCTGTGCAAAAAAAAAAAAAAAAAAGTGATAGATGCTATAAAGCTCTTAGCATGTATCCAACAGACATGCTGTTATGAAGGAGTGATTTGCAGGCACTAAAAGTGACGCACCCTTATGACACGCTCACCAAGAGCCTGCTGTGTGCTGCTCGGGATGTAGGAAAAGGCAAGGGTCCCAGAGCCCACAGTGCTTGCGGTTCATAAAGTGCGTGCAATCGTACCCCAAAATGCTTACATCCTAAGGGTGAACCAACACACACGGCAGGAGATACAATTGCATTTATAGTATGGTCTCCAGTTATGTTTAAAGGAAAACAAAAACAAAAACACTCAGCACAGAAAAACAGCTGGGAAAATAAATGCTCCAAAATGCTAATAAGCGTTGCCTCTGGGTGGCAGGACAATGGATGAAACTTTTTCCCCTTTAATGCTTTTCTGCACTTTGCAGCTCTCTATAAGGGAAAAATGTCAAAAAGGTGAGACATGGTGATGGTCCCAGGAGTAAGGACAACAGCACCTGTAGGCACGTTCCTAATTCTGCTACCTGACCCTCCTGGCCCCCACGGCCCTGCTACCCAGCTCAGACCTTAGAGGGTCCCACTCCCCAAACCAGAACCCCCTTCTCCAGCAGCATGAGTTCACACACCCTCCTCATGTTCCAACCCCACTTCCCCCCTTCCCACGAGTTTGCTCCCCCTCTTAACATTCGATTTCATCCAGGAAAAAAAATGAGACAAGGGTTCTAAATTGGAACGAATAAATGACATTCCTATCCATTATTTAATCTGTTCTCAGACTTGAATGAACACTTCCAGGGGTAATTACCGCACGACTCCGAATTCATTTCTAGGAAGCAGGCGCTGGCAGCGTGCACTGAGGGTAACGATACGATTCAATATTTATGAAGCAGCATTTCCCAAGAACATTGGGCCAAGAAGGTGCCTGGAAAAACCTCACCCTGGGAAGACGAAAACAGTTTGCTTGTTTTAGGGTACACACACACACACACACACACACACACACACACACAGATTTTGGCCCTTCATCAGCCTGACTCCTAGCATGTAGGCGAGGAGCCTTTCAACACAAACCCCTCCAACCACAGAAAGCACATGGAGGTCATGTGTTTAGAGACTTGCAAGCTACCGCTGCTCGGAAGGAGTCCAACCATTTAATCAAACATTTCCGGATTCTCTACACAGCAGGCGCATAGCATGGTGTAAAAATGTGACACAGAAGCATCAACCGGAAAAGATAAACTGGACAAATTCATCAAAATTAGCACCTTCTGCTATCAAAAGACCCCATTAAGAAAATTTAAAAGCAAGCCACACACTGGGAGAAGATAATTAAAATATTAACACAGATAGCTGTCGAAGGACTCATATCCAGAGTACAGAATGCACTCTGACAATTCAATGAAGACAAACGCCCAATAACAAAGTGAATAAAAGATTCACTTCCAAAAAGAAGATATAAATGGTTAGTAAACACGTGAAAAGATGGTCAATGTCTTCAGTTATCAGGGAAATGCAGCTGAAAACCCTAATGAGCACCCACTGCACATCCATTAGAACAGGGCAAGTTAAACAATAAAACAAGCTGATACTACCAAGTGTTGGTGAAGCTGGGGAGCCACTGGAACCCTCACACACCGCTGGTGAAAACATAAAATGGCACACCCACTTTGGAAACGAGTGTAGAAGTGTATTATGAAGGTTACTCGATACAGTAGTGCCTCGGTTTTTGAACGTAATCAACAAGTTCTGAAACATTCGAAAACAGCCGACAGCTAGGCCTCAGGGTCTTGCGCTCAGCGGAAGCTGAGCGACATGTTCGACTTCGGAGTCACGTTCGACTTCTGAGTCGTGTTCGAAAACCGAAGCATTTACTTCCAGGTTTACGGCGTTCATCAGCCAAAATGTTCGTCAATGGAGACGTTCGAAAAACGAGGTACCACTGCACCTATCCTATGATTAAGCAATTCCACTCTTAATTATTTATGCAAGAGAATGAAAATGAAAAGATTCTTCCATGGATGTTCACAGTAGCTTTACTCTCAACAGCCAATAACTGGAAACAACCTGAATGTCAGTCAACAGGAGAATGGATAAACAATCTGAGGTGTTGTCATACAATGGAACCCGACTCGGTGAGAAAAAGAGCCAAAGTACTGATGTAAGCAATAACATGGATTACACTACAAAACAAAATGCTGAGCTAAAGAAACCAGACATAAAAGAGCCCAAACGGTGGGATTTCATTCATGTGAAGTTTTAGAACAGGCAAAACTGTTCTCAATAATACATAATGATAGAAAACAAATTGGTGATTTCCTGGCGTGGGGTGGGTGTTAGAGGCTGCCTACAGAGGGATACAAGGAAGGTCCTGAAGTGATGAAAATATTCTATATCTTGATTGAGGTGACGGCTACAAGAGTGTTTACATTGTCAAAACTCATCAAACTGTAGGCTTAAAGTGAGTGCTTTTTATGCTACATGCATCCTACCTAATTAAGTCAATTAAATGTAAAAAGAAGAGCCATTCTCCACAGTTCTAAGATTTTATAAATTCTAAGACTCATCTTGCCTTCTCCTCTAAGAAAATCAATGAAGCAGCCTGTACACTCAGACCAACACTTCCTAAAAGCACCCAAGTCCGAAATCTACATCCCATTACCCTATGAGCAGGTATTAAATGCTTACTGTATACGTTGCATGTCAGGAAGCAGTGCAGCAAATAGTTAAGAGCATAACTTTGATTCTGAATTCAAATGTGACTCATAACAATGGTGGTGGCAAAGAAGACAGAGACTACTGGAGATACTGGAGGCCCGTGCAGATATGCAGCAGATGTTACACCTTCTTCCATGGACACATGGCTTCCTGGAAATAAAGACTACATTTCCCAGTTTCCTTGCAGCTCATGTGGCCTTGTGCCATCCCATTGGCCAGAATTTAGTGAGAAATAGACCTGTGAAGCCTCTTCCAGGAACCCCACTTAAGAGATGGTGGGCATGTCCCTTGGGCTCTCCTCTTCCTCCCTTCCTCTCTCTATCTTGGGGTCTGGCATTTGTATACCACTATATGGGACAATGAAGCCATAAGCAGCAGAGCAACAAGACAGGAGGCGCCACGCAGCTGCCATGCGTCCCAGCCCTGGGCAGCTACACTCGGATCATATTAGGCAAGTAAGCATCCCTTTTGCTGGTTTTGAATTTCGGTCAAGTTCAACTGAACCCAATGTTAACTGAAAGAGTCTGTCTCAACAAAGCTGCACATTTAAAATCAGGGTTCATCAAGGCATGAAAGGGCTCAACAAGCTGTTTAAAGAATTGCAAGAAGCTCACTGTGTCTTGAATATGTCCCTTGAGCGGATAAGTGGGGAGCATAGGGAAGGAAAGGCAGCTGGAGAGGTGGGCAGAGATGAGGCCACCTGGGGCCCTGCAGGCTCTGTTAAGGGTTTGGGTCTTTGTCCAAAAAACAATGGGAAGGAAATGAAGGAATTAAGCCCTGTAGTAGCAGACTAGATAAGCAGTTTTACTGAATCTTCCACTTGCTCCAAGGAGAACCAGCTGTAGGGAGCCAAGCTTAGAAGCAAGAAGACCACTTCAGGAGCAAAGTGACCTCGCCTGGCCACTCCTCATCTTCCATCAGTGTGTTGTGGCTCATGAAAGACCTTATGTAACATTTCTTAGGGATACAGACATCTCAAACACAAATGCCTACAGAGGCCCCAGTAGAGGAAGCAGGCAGGGTATGGGGCAACAGGGGGCCATTAGCACCTGGAGACCACACAACCTACCACAGGCAGTAGCCACCCTCCACCCCTGCCCACCCACCAATGTTGCTGGGTGGAAGATAGTCTTGGCGTCCCTGAGGCTCCTAATTTTCCAGGAGAAGCTCAAGAGATGGATTTTTGTGTGGGAACTTAATTCTCTTTTTGGCAGGTAGACCCTTCCGGTGAGTATTGAAACAAGTGTGTCCTCGGGCAGAAGCTGTGCTGCAGGCGGCCAGTCTGTGGCCTCTGAACTACCTTATCTTCCCCCTCTTGCTTCTTCTCCCCAACCCTGCCACCAAAATTTAAAATGGAAATTCTACAACATGTTACAGGAGGAAACGAAAGGCAGATAACACTTCCTTTGAGATTAGCAACTGCAGGGCTCCAATCCGCTTGCTAGATGATCTCTGGCCCTTTTTAAACTTCACTTTTTTCTCTTTTATTGGATGGACAGGAAACTTTTAGAAAAGAAATACAAGGGACAAATTGGGACAAATTGGGATTTCCCTCTGGAGTGCGAAGGACCCTCAAAAACATGCTACCCAATAAATTCAAGGCCTGGTCCCCTGCACGGGGATTCACCCTGTCTCACCCACGCTCTCTCATTCTGAGATTTCATCTTCCCCGAAATTGGTCATTAGCAGCCCTGCTTCTCTCTCTCCACACGGGTCCTTGCAGACAGCTGGCTGGAGATGAGAGGTTGTTCCACTTTGTAGACACTTCATTATCTCTGGCAGCTGCCTTGGGGCCTGCATGCTACAGCCACAGTCTGGTAAGTCTCCATTTCCTGACTTATTATGATAAAACTTAGAAACATGGACTCTGGGGAGATTTTAATCCAGTTGAGCAGACAGATGAAGTGGTGAACTGACATTTCATGGGTATAGACCAGGGATCGGCGAACTATACAGCCCACAGACCAAATCCGGCCCACTATCTGATTTTGTAAATAAAGTTTTATTAGAGTATGGCCACACCCATTTGTTTCCAGGTCATCTATGGCTGTTTTTCTGCCACAACAGCAAAGCTGAATAGTTGCAACAGAGACCATATGGCCCACAAAGCCTACAATATTGATTAGCTGGTCCTTTGTATTAAAAGGATAGGCTTCCCCAGGGAAAGAACGCGCAGGTATTGAGGGTCCTTTGTGTGTTGGATTACTGCATTAGGGGCAGACACACGGTAGGTCATTTCATCCTTAAACATTTCTTCAGAGGGAATATTTAAGATCCCCATTTTAAGAAAAAAAAGGTTCAGCGAGGCTAGCTGACTTACTCAGGGACCCCAAAGGGGACCCTACCCCCTGTGTCGTGTTCAAACTAAGCCCAGCCCCTCCCCCACACCTGTGGGTATCAATAGAGATGGAGCTGCCCTCGAGGGGGCATTTTGGCAATTCACAAGGGCATTTAGAGGGTGTGGGCCAGGGACGCTGGCTGCCCTGCCATGCACAGGAGAAAGAATTGTCCCGCGTCCACGTTCGGCATTGCGTATGGTATTTGAATCACAACACGACACACCTGTGCTGGCCTGCATTTGTGACTGTCCCATTCACACAGTGAGTCTTCTGTAGCCCTAGTTCTCTAAAAAATAAAAAGCGCCAGCGGTTCAGTTGATGTTTTATTTGCCAGGTGCCCGTATAGGACCAGCTCATTACGTTCTTCTTTAGTCACATCAGAGCCATCACTTACACACATAACACTGTACAAATTATGTGTCTCTTATTTATTTCCTTTACGGTACGGTATTGTGTGGGGTTTTTAATATGTGTATATGTAAGCTACATTACCTACAACTATCCATTTAGGATGGCAAAGGGGATGTTACAAAATGGTTGGTAGCAAAAGAGCACGTTGAGTCTGCCATTTGAAAACATGCCCCAAACGATGCTCAGATAACTGACAGCCCCGCCATGCCCCATCACACCCCGCCGTGATCCCTCATGCCCCGTGAGTCGCCCTCAGGCCCCACAGTGTCCCATCGTGCCCCCAGCATGCTCCATCAGTTAATAGCACCGTCGCGTAGCAGTTACGGGGCAGGGAGCAAATCACAGACTTGCTCGCCCTTCGTCATCTGTAAAACTGAGCCGATGCCGTGAGTGTACATGACAGTGGTGAGCGGAGCGCTTTGGAAGCATCTCAAGGTAGCAAAGAGGAGGAAGAAGCCACGTTTGGGGATGAACACAAGAGGGAAAGAGCCGCGCGTCAGGTGGTCAGGGTCGAATTCCTGGGTGTAGGTGGACTGCTGTGGGGTTCGATCCAGCCCGTCTTTAAGAGTTATTCGTGAGCAGCCATGGCTGCCAGGCATGATCTCAGGCACCAGGGACACCGCAGCGAACAAAACAGGCAGTGACAGATTGAACGAGAGTGCAGTGGCAGGCAAGGGGGAAAGACATTCATGAACTCAGCAACATTGATCACGGATTGAGCCCCACTCGGCTCCAGCCCTGCGCTAGACCCTGGGGAGCCTGCGGCAATCAGGAAAAGGAAGAGCTCCCACCCTATAGAGCTGATATTCCAGTGGGTGGACAGGTGGTAAACAAATCAGCAAGACCAATTCAACTTGTAGCAATTTCTACGAATCAAATTAAGTATAGACCTGATGGGAAATAAACTGGAGGGATGGAAGAGTTTTGACAGGAAGGTTGAGAGATCTTTTCAGAGGAGAGACATTTAAGCTGAAGAGTAAATAAGATGCAGGTATGTGAAGGGATGAGACCGAGCACACCCCAGGCTGAAGAAATAGCAAGTGCAAAGGTCCTGAGGTGGGAATCTGCTTACTTTGTTGAGGGCAGGGGCTGTTTGGTGTTGGAGAAGATGGCACGCAGGCTTGACGGGCATAGTGAGGGATTTGGTGTTATCCTAAGATGGAAAACAGTAAAGGCAAGAAAGAGTGAAAAGACGTGGGGCGTTCAGAAGAAAGTGAGATCTGTCTTCTATGAGCTCAGGATATGTCTTGGGGAAATGAGATGGAAATGAGGTGAACTCAGGCCAGGTCATTTATATTTTATGCCTGTAGAACCAGAGATACCATTGTATTTTAGCAGCACCGGGAAAGCAGTATTTCAATATTACTGAAGCAAGATGAATAGGGGCACGGAGAGACGGGAGTCAGGGAGACTGGGGAGAGGCTTCTATTAGATCAGCTATGATTGATGGAGACCTGGATGAGGGGCCGGCAGGCAGGATGGAGGGCAAGCGAGGGAACAAAGCATTATGACAGAAGTGCACTAAAAATCAGGAGGGACAGGAAACAGGAAATCTCATGTCTCCTTTTGCTAACAAAACACATATACACACAGCAATATGCTCAGGAGACATGCAACATAGCGGAATGAAACAAATTTTGTTTTCAATTGCTCAGTTATTTAAAAGCATCTTTTAGTGACAGGGGAAGCCTGGATCGAAATGTTTACTAATACAATGTGAATTGTTATTAAAAACCCCAGGCAATTCCCTTCTCCAAGTAAACCGTTGGACCAAGTAAAACGATGCTAGGTCCCTTCCTTTCATCCTCACAATGACGGAGAGGTGTCTGAGGGACTATTTCACACCTCTTTCTCTCCCCAGTCCCTACTCTCCGCTGGTGGCCTTGTACCCCATTTAGACTCACATCCTCCCTCAGCAACCATCCCACTTCTCCGCTCCCTTTGACAGGTAAACTCCTTTACAGCGACGCTGGCTCTATTTGTGTTTCCCACCCACTACTGCACCATGCTCTCGCTCTAATCCTACCTCCCTGGCCGCTCTTCTCGTCTCCTCTGCTGGCTCCTTCTTTTCCCTCCAACATCTAAACCGCAGAGGGTCCCAGGGCCAAGTGCTCAGACTCTTCCTAGGGAATCTCCACCAGCACTACCTCTTTAAATGCATCCAACCCCACCACCCCCTCCCCAGCCAGTGCCCTCCCCCAGGCCAGGCCTCCGCCCTGAATCCTAGACCCATAAATCTAACTGCTCCTTGGACATCTCTACTTGGATGTCTAAAAGGATCTCAAACCCTGCAGAGTGAAACCAAACTCTTCACCTGCCTCCTTCCCAACCTTGAAGCTGAAGAATCTCTCATCTCAGAAAACGGCAGCTCTATTCCTGTGGTTGCTGAGGCCAAAACCCTTGAAGTCATCCTTGATCTGGCCCGTCCCCCATCCTGCCATGTCACCTCTCCCTTCAACATGCAACCACAACCTGCCCACTCTTCCCCACCTCCACTGCTACACCCACGCCCTGGTCACCTTGACCTTGACACATTCCCTATATGGTCTGTCTGCCACATGGCAGCCTGAACTCCCTTTTCGTAACATAAGTAAGATGTCACTCTTCAGCTCAAAAGTCTCAAACAGCTTCTCATCACACAGCAAGTAAAAGCCATAGGGCCCACCAGAGCCAGATGGTCCCACTCCTCTGTGGTCATCTCCTGTCACCCTCTTCTCCAGCTACGCCTCTTCTCAAACACATCGACACGGTTCCACCTCAGGGCCGTCATTCTAGCTGTTCCCACCTGCAAAGTTACTGCAGTTTCCTTATTTATCACGTTTGCTGTCTCCTGCACCCCCAACCCCGGTAGGTGAGCTCTAGGAGAGCAGGGTCTGTATTATTACTGTCCACTGGTTCACCCCAAGTGTCCACAGCAGCCCATAGTACATGACAAGTGCTGGTGAATATGTATTGAAAGAACGAATGCTACCTACACCACGAATGAGAAAACCAAGACTCAGAAAGGTTAAGTAATGTTCACAAGAGCGCACGCTGGGAGGTGGCAGAACATTTCCATAGCCTACTTGGAGGAGTGGCTCTCAGACCACTGTCTGCTAGCTTCCAGATTCCAAACCTGCTCTGCAGTGCTGATTCCGATGTGTGCAAGGGAACCTGTGCACACACGTATGCACACAGCTGAGCGTTCTCCACTTTTATTTCCAGAAGCTGAACCACACAGGCATGACGTTCCTGTTCATAGTAATAACAGCTATGGTTTACTACACTCTTACTACTGTGTGCCAGACACTCTGCTATGGTCTTTCTCTGAGTTACCTGTTCTGGTCCTCACAGCAAACTCATGAGGTGGTAACGACAATTATGTCCATTTGACAGATGAGGAAACAGAAACGTAGAGGGTCACGCAGCCCAGGAGAAGTGGAGACCCGGTGCCTGTTAAATTCCAGAGGATTGTCTCTTTTATTCCTCATAGGAATTCTGTGCGGTGGGGACAGCCCTATTCTTATAAATGAGCATTTGGAGCTCTGAGAGGTAAAGTGACGAGTCCACAGCACACATCTAGTAAGTAGCAAAGCCAGGTCGCCAACCTAATTGCTTTACCACAACTCGCAATGGAAACCCTGCAAGTCTGAACTGATCACAGCTAAGTTTAGAGATTCTTGAGGTAACACCCCTTATATATGTCTACCAGGATTTTTCAAACAAAGACAACACATTTC
This sequence comes from Rhinolophus ferrumequinum, assembly GCF_004115265.2. Lineage (NCBI taxonomy): Eukaryota > Metazoa > Chordata > Mammalia > Chiroptera > Rhinolophidae > Rhinolophus > Rhinolophus ferrumequinum. The sequence continues at coordinate 8,678,747 of NC_046306.1, forward strand.
AAAGCAAGGGCGCTGCCTCCCGTGTTTATTGCAGCATTATCTACAGGAGCCAAGATATGGAAACAGCCTTAGTATCTGTCGATGGACTGATGAATAAAAAATAATATGGGGTATACATACAATGGAATGTTATTCCACTTTCAAAAAGAAGGAAATCCTGCCATTTACAACATGGATGAATCTGGAGGACATTTTCCTAAAGGAAGTAAGCCAGACGCAGAAAGACAAATACGGCACGATCTTACTTATATGTAGTATCTAAAATAGTCAAACTCATAGAAACACAGAGCAGAATGGTGGTTGCCTGGGTTGGGTAGGTGGGGGAAATGGGAGATTTGGGTCAAAGGGTACAAAGGTTCAGTTATGTAAGATACATAGGTGCTGGTGATCTAATGTACAGCAAGCACGGTAACTGGTTAACAATACTATATTGCAGACTTGAAATTTGCTAAGAGGTTAGGTCTTAAGTGATGTCATCACACACACACAGTGGTGACTAGGTGAGGTGATGGATGTGTCAATCAGCTTGATTGTGGTCATCATTTCACAAGGCGCACACATATCAAGACATCGAGTTGAACACCTTAAATATACATCATTTCCATCTGTCAATTATATTAGGTTGGTGCAAAAGCAATTGTGGGTTTTCCAATTATTTTTAACCTTTTAAACCGCAATGACTTTTGCACCAACCTAATACGTCAATACAACTTTTGAAAAAGCAAGAGTGCTGCTACGGACTGAACTGTGCCCCCCTACATTTATATGTTGAACCTCTAATCCCCAATGTGACTATATCTGGAGATAGGGCGTGTGAGCCGGTGATAAAGGTTAAACAGGTCTCAAGGGTGGGGCGCTATTCCCATAGGGCTGGTGTCCTTATGAGAATTTTACTGAGTTCCTCTAAAATATCCATATGGAATTTTTATTGAAATTGCATTCAATGTTTAGGTTAATTTTGGGAGAATTGCCAACTTTATAACATTAAATCATCCTGTTAAGAACATAGAAAGTTGCTTCACTTATTTGGATCATCGTCTATATCTTTTCTTAGAGTTTGAACGTTTTCTCCATAGAGGTCTTGTGCATTATTTGTTGTTTCCGAGGGATTTTAAAATATCTGTGACTACTGTGAGTGGCGTCTTATTTTCAATTCTCTATTTATTCAAATCTAAGAGGCTGTCAATGTAACATGCAACCCAATTTCACAGATACTAAAATGTGAAAAAATATGTATCCTAAAGTTTTATTTTTCCATTGATTTATTGCTGATGTAGAGAAATGCTATTGATTTTTATGGACTAATCTTGTATCTGCCCACGTTGCTTATAAATTCTAACAATTTGTCTGTTAGAAAACAAAAAAGAAGAAGAAGAAGAGGAAGAGACATGAGAGCTCTCTCCCGCGATGTGAGGTCACAACAAAAAGGTGGCTGAGTACAGGTCAGGAAGGGGGCTCTGACCAAAACCTGACCAGGCCGGCAGCCTGATCTGAGTCTTCCAGAACTCCAGAACTGTAAGAAGCTAAATGTCTGTTGTTTAAGCCATGAAAACTATGATATTTTGTCATAGCATTCTGACAGCCTGAGCTAAGACAGGTGCTTCCACACAGCTCTGAACTGGCGAAAGGAAGGAAGGAAGGAAGGACGGAAAAGGAAAGGAAAGGAAAGGAAAGAGAGAGAGAGAGAGAGAGAGGGAGAGAGAGAGAGAGAGAGAGAAAAAAGAGAGAGAGAGAGAAAGAAACAGCAGCAGGAAAACAAAGAAACAAAGAAACAAAGAAAAGACTCAGAGGTTGGTAGTGCTCAGTCAGGGCTCTGGATAAAAGCGTCCTTCAATTCAAAGACATCAGGTGCTCATCAAAGTTAGGTGATTGTTAGAATCAAAGGAGGCCAAGGACAAATGGCAAGGAGAAACGCGACGCTTTCAACAACCTCAGGCCAGCGGGACACGCTGCCAAAGGTCTTTCTGATGAGCACGTGATGGGGAAGGTAGACTGTTTTGATCTACAGAGGATGTCATGTATTATCAATGGTGACATTAACAGTGACAATCATACCCATTTTACAGATGAGGAAACTGAGATGATACAAAGAGAAGAAGCCATTTGCCTGAGATTAGACATCTACTGAGGTCCAGGCACCATGGGAGATGGGGAAGTGTAGTGACACACAAGGCATTAGATGCAGGCTCTGTCCCTGGGGAGGTTTCTAGGAATCTTGCTGCAGTACAGGCAGACGATAACCCATATGGTTTCCCCAATTGTCAAATCCCATCACAGGCCCAATCAGGGTTATAGCGGTAAAAGCAGGAGTCAGAGGACTGTGGCACAAATGCTAGAACCACTCACTTCTTCCTTGCTGTGTGACTCTGAGTAAATCACCTCGCATCACTGAGTCTCAGTTCTCCGATTTGTACAATGAGACATTAACACCAGCCCTGCCTTCCTCACCGAGGGGGCTGTGACAGTCCAGGGAGATGAAGCAAGTGAGGAATACTTAGCTCATTACCCAGTGGCAGAATATGACTATTTTGATTATGGCCCCATCTGTTGCTATGCTCAGAGCCCACAATAACGGATATCCCGTGTGAAGGTTCCATGAAGTCTTGCCACCCCCAGCCTTTTTCCTGCTGCAAGCTTTGCTGCACAGAAGAAGTAGAACACAGGCCACACCCCCACCCCTGTTTCTTTCTGGATAATTCTCCAAGAGTCTCCCCCCATTTCACCCCCACCTCACCGTGGAATTCCATCTTCAGCAACATGTAAACAGAGCATACTAGAAATGACCAGTGGTTTGGAAAAGCCAGATTATGTGCCATTTCTTCTTTTTTAAAGGTCTTTTGGGAGAGAGATAATTAACAAAGGTTAAAATGGGAAGAAAGGACAGAAATGTGAGCCCCAAGGCTTTTCCAAAATTTCTCAACGAGCTCACTGCAACTTAGAACCAGGGCCCAGACCTCACTTCCAGCAGGTAGGATGAATACGCCGCTGATGTGAGTCCTTTTTCATCCATGAAGGCCCCACTTGTGCCGTAGGAACAGGGCTTCATGTATAGTAAGTGTATTGATTCTCCCCACAGGGCTGGCCGCTGCACGATTCAGGGTGTGGCTGAGCCTCCCTACGTCAGAGGGCCATTTGCCACTGTGTGCAATTTGCTCCATTGAACTCTGTCTCAGCCACTCATGACAAGGAACATAACAAGTGTTTAACTGAACACCTGCCAGGTGTCAGGCCCTATGCTAAGTGCTTCAAGTGCATTTGTTTCTTTTGCCCTCAACAATTTCCCTGTCAGGTGGGGATAGAACCACCCCTATTTTATAGATGGGGAAACTGAAGCTTGGAGAAGTGTAGTCAGACAGGGCCCAAGGGCACATGGTTAGTATGACTTCCATCCAGGTCATGTCTTTCAAAAATCCACACTGCCTTCAAGCACTCGCCAGGGATATTCGGACTCAAGTGCTCTCCGGGACAGGGAAGAAAAGTCAATGCAGGCCAGGTGGTGGCTGGGGACACACGTTCACCCAAGGGGACAGCAGCTAATCGGGGATACACGCAACAACATGGACGAATCTCGAATGCATCGTGCCGGTGAAAGAAGCCAGCCTCAAAGGGCTACTAACTGTAGGATTCAATTTATGTAACATCTTGCAAAGGCAAAACTATAGGGACAGAGAACAAACCAGTGGGTGCAAGGATCTGAGGCGGGTGTGGGGAGCGGGGTGGTTGACCATGAAGAGGCAGCAGGAGGAAAGCTGGGAGACAGATGGAGAGACTCTGTATCTTGATCGCGGTGGTGTTTACACAACTGGATGTTTGTCACGGTTCCCAGAACTGTGTGCTAAAACAAGTGGATTTTACTATATGCAAATTATATCTTAAACGAAATGGAAAATAAAAACAACAGATCTGGGTGCTGGAATTTAGTGGTGGGCTGCCATTTTATGATCTCTGCACTACCCTGGAAGGACCAGATGGCCATCCTGTCCATATAAAAAACACGTGGTCACCGATGATTGCATGGGGTGGCCCGTGGGTGTGGTTAGTGAAGGAAGAGATGAGGGAGAAGAACTGGTCTTGAACCTGTTCTACACTTACTGGTGGAGTGACCTCCCTTCTGCAAGCCTCAGTCCTCTCTCTTTAAAACTGGGATGGCGATACCTTTCTTTATACTGCTGTTGTCAAAATTAAACAAGGTTCTAGAGCTAACGTTTTGGGCACACAGGCTGCTCAATAATAAATTCTCCTGTCCTCTGAGACCTCCACGGCCTCCCAGGAGTTACGTGGACACAGTAACCATTCCCTTTTGTGGCCAGATTTCCCAAGGGACACTTCCTGGGTCACCCTTAGCTGACTGGCCAAGCTGGACAAAAAGCAAGCTATGACTTATTCTTTCTCCAACTAGCACCCCAAAGAACCCACAGAGTATACACCCCAAGAGACTAGGATGGGACACTTAGTCACCCACTGCTACATTATTACAGGAGAGTTTATCAGAGCAGCTGGGTGTGGAACATACCAGCAAGGCAGCATAGCACAGTGTTTAAGAGCAGGGGCTCTGGAGGCAAACAGACAGGGGTTTGAGTCCTGGCTGCGCTGTTTCTTTGCTAGAAGATCTTGAATAAGTTTCTTAAGCTCCCTGAGCTTTGGTTTTGCATCTAGAAAACAAGGATGCAAAGAGCACCCAGTTCCCAGGCTTGTTGAGAGTGAGACAATGGTGCAGGCCTAATCCCACTGGTCATTACTCTCCCCAGTAATCCTTCTCTTGATGAGTATTTGTAAGGATGAAATAAAGTTCTCACTGGGAAATAAAGTATCACTGGGAGGTACCCAGTGATAAATTGCACCCTTCATTACTGTTGGCTATTGTGAAAAGGTCACATCTCAGCGCAGCAGAACACGTACAGACATATACAAATGGGACAGTGGATTCTTGAATCCGAAATGCCAGAAACACAGTTACTACAGAAACTACAAGTGTCTGGGCCCCACTGACATGAAGCAAAAGAGACCCAGAGGGCTCTTTAAACATCCAGAAAAAACTAAGCATTGATCTACCCACAAGAGAACAGACCAAACTTTGGAAACAGACCAAACCCATCATGAGAGATCACTGAGTGAGATAGCAATGGAACACAAAAAAGGATCCTATCCCCTGGGGTCCTCCTAGATTGTCAAAGTGAACCACCCCTTTCACGAAGGGACTCCATGAGCAAACTAGGCAGGATAATTAGGCAGGAGCTGAAAGGAAGTCTTGAAGAGAAAAATCAGATGTTAGCAATCCTGACTGCCAGGGAGGTCTCCATCCATCTCTTCAGCTGGTCAGAGGTTGTGTGTTTTGTTCAACAGGACACTCAGCAGAAGGCAATGGAGGAAACAGAGCTACTGTATATTCTTTTCTTGCTAAAACAACATTATGCAAACTTGAGGAGAGGTTTCTAGGGTCCTTCATGAGAAGGAACACAGGAACCCCTCCACCCAGCCATTCTCACAGCCTGTACTGCCTGGGCCTCTTACCCTCCTGGAATTTGTATGTCTCGCTTCCCCAACTCCTTAAGACATTAAGGCCGTCGGCTCTGGAGTCAGGCGGACCTGGTCAGCACCCAGCTTTCGTACTTTACTAGCTGTGAACAAGTCGGGTTATTTCTAAGCATGTTTGAAAAGGGGCTCTCCGAATGCCTTCTCCAGGGGGTAAAGAAGATTGAATGCCCTAAAGCACTGGTGACCCCGGGTTCATTATAGAAGCAGTAACTGTCAACTGTCACCATCTGCTGTCACCATCATCACCCTAATTGGTAGTGTCAGTGGTACTAGGACTGTGCTTTAGAGACAGTCTAAGCATGCTTGTTGACATGGCCCCGGGTGATTCGTGTGTGTGTGTGTGTGTGTGTGTGTGTGTGTGTGTTAAAACTTGAGAAATGCTGACATAAATGTCCGAGCTTGCAAACTCCAATGACTGCAATGGATAGAAGAAGCTACAGTCAGTTAATGATCTCACCACTGGGGGTTTTGAGCATATTAAGCAACATGACTGCTCACAGCTCCTGCTGATCGGACCCTGATTTAAAGCCAACAGACCCAATCTGATTGGCTGTCCAAGAGCCAATCAGATTGGGTCTGTTATTCAAATCTGGAAGAGGAGGAGAGATATACTCTCCATCACCCATGTGGGCACTGAGGTGGGGTGACCAGACGTGGCCCTATGCTTCCCCACAGTCTGGAAAACTGAATCAGAGAGAGAAACAGCAGCAGTGGTGGGTGAACACCAATGCTGGGATGGGAACACCTGATCCCTAAGATTGCCCCTCTGTCCCATTTCATGAAACAATCCCCCCAAGGCTTTCAGGCATGAGAAGGCAGGAGTTAAATAATCCCTTAAATGGAAAATTATGCAGTTAAAAGAAATAAGGACAATTGACGTGTACTGACATGGAAAGATGTCAACGGCATATTGAAAGTAAACAGCCAGCTACTAATCCATACACATCACACGCTACCATTTTCATCTTTGAAAATATATGTATAAACAATGAACTACATATGGAAACATGAATAAATCTTACAATCTAATGCTGGGTGAAAAAGAAACAGAAGGAGATTTAACACAAGGCCATTCCTATGAATTAAAGCACTTTGACACCAGAACGACACCAAGTATTTCACAATATAAATACACCTCCCAGAACGTAAATGACAGTCGTGATGCCCATAGCCAGGATGCGGGTGGCTGGGTAGCAGTGAGCATGGGATCGGGAGTGAAGTAGGAAATGTAAATTTAAAAAATAAAAATGAAAGGCTTTGCATGGCAAATGATGACAGCATGTGTGGTTGGCTGAATTTTATGACAGGCTCAATGAGTCCCACCTTTGTACAATTCCCTCCTCTTGGGTGCAGGCGGGACCTGTGACTTGCTTCCAGCCAATAAAATATGGCAAAGCCGATGGGAGAGCATCTTCCCTATTTAGAGTACATTATATGGAAAAGGTGCTGGATAGCTGATCAATCCCGATTACCAATATATGTAAGATTCCTCTTAGCAGACTGGTGTGAAAGATTCTCCTGCTGGCTTTGAAGACATAATCTGACATATCTTGACAGCTCTGTCACAAGTCATGAGAGGGCCATGTGGCAAGGAACTGCAGAGGACTCTAGGGACCGAGGGTGACCTCTTGACATCAAGAAAGTGGCCACCTCAGTCCTACAACCACAAGGAATTGAATTCTTCCAACAGCTGCATGCATGCAGAAGAGGGCCCCAAGCTCCAGAAAGGCACGTACCCCTGATGCACTGATTGCAGCCACTGAGCAGAGGACCCAAGTAAGACACGCCAATTGCCTGACCCTCTACAAACTATGAGGTCATGAATTTACACTGACTTAAGCTAAATTTGTGGTAATTTGTTACACAGCAATACATAATCAACACAGCATCCCATGAAATGATTACAACTGTCTGTCCCAAGGTAAAAGAATAAAATTAAATGTACACCTTAATATACACATTAAAAATGTCCTTTAAATTTGCATCAGTAATTGACTTTTCTGACTTCAAACTCCTTCCTTCTCTCCAGGACACATTTTCCACTCCTCAGTCATCTTGGCCACACCTCCCTGGACTCCTTCCTACCCCGGCAGAAGTGACAGCTGTCAGAATGTCTGTAACCATGTTTGCCCAGGAAGATACAACCACGATCACGTCACGACCACTGCCTCCCCCAGAGCGAGCATAGGGTAGCAGGTCCACCAACTGTAAAAGGTACCCCAATTTCAAAAGATATTAAAATGGGGAGGGGGCTGTCTGTTAGAGTTTATGAAATAAGGGATTTATTTTACTTGTTTTTCACCCCCTGCCCCAATTTGAATAAAAGCTCTTTGAGGGCAGGGATATTGATCTCTGCTGTGTTTTCAAAGTCTAGAACAAGCCCCTGAAGGTGAACAGGAGCACCTCACTGTGCTCACAAACTTGGATGTGAAGATCACCTTCCCATAGGATGCCAACAAGCCCAGCCCCCCATCTCTGAACTCCCTGTACCCCAGGGCACTTTCCACCTCTTATTTGAAGACACTCCCCCTCTGCAACCTGCTTCCCATCTGCTCCTCTGAGACAGGGATCATTCCTGTGCATTTTCAAAAAGTAATGGCTGAAAGCTCCATGGTGATCACTGCCAAGTTCACTGAAGAGCCTGGGAGGACCCATGGGTTTCATGCTTCCAGCTCTCTGCATCTTTAACTACAGCCTTCTTATCAGTTGGCTTTCTAGGGAAGCACTCCAGCCAGCTATTTGTGACTTATCTTTGCTGAAAAGATTCACGTAAATAGTCCAGGTCCAGCCTCTTCACTTGGTGGGTTTGTTCTTTTTTTCTTTCTAGAAATAGAGAAGCAGTGGTTCCTTCCACCTCCCTCCATTCTTTCACCCAGCATTGTGCAACAGTGTGCTTTTGCATTCTTTCTGCCCTTTGAAGCTTTGCTCTTCTCATCCCTGAGCTGGGCGACTTTGCTATATACTTTTCCAATTAGCCAGGCCCCTTTCCACTTACCCCGGCGTCTGGTTTGCCCTTGAACTCAGTATTAAGCTCTGGGATTAGCCAGCGTGGATATCTTGCTACCTTCCTGCCTGTCTTCTTGCATACCCATAGTGATGACCGCACCAGTGCACGCACATGCACGCGCGTGCACCGGATTTCGTACTGGTCACCGCTGTGTGTGCTGAGATCACCTCCTTTTTTTTTTTTCCCTGAGTAACCCTGTGAGGGAGGAATTAACAACCCCATTTCACAGAAGACCAGACTGAGGCACAAAGGAGCTCGGAAACTTCTCCTCAGTGACGGGCCACCTAACTCCAAAGTCCGCTCTCTTCCCACCGGGCTCTGTTCCGCCCGTGGAACGAACACTGGAGGGGCGTCCGCTGCGTGCCAGGCACAGGAGCCCATTAACAGCGTCTCCTCCTGGCCCTCTCCACATCGCGTGTTCTCCACGTGATGGTGTCCTTTTTGTTCCATTCTTTACCAAGTGACATTGGCTAGGTTCAGATCGAAGAGTTTCCCTCTCTGTTAGGTTTCTACTTCCAGCCTATAGAACTATAACAGAAATGAATCCTCTCCCCCACGGTCCGGTCCGAGACCCGGAAGTGCATCCCAATCATTCAGGGAGATCCTCCCGCCCCTATAGGGGTCCCTAGAGCCCCAAACCTACTGAGCGGGGACCTCTGGTGGGGAGCCCAGGAATCTGCATTTTAAAGCACTTCCTTGACGCTGTGGCAGCCAATGAGCTTGGGAACTTCTGAATCCATCACCTTTATTGGTGTCTCCTAAACTTTGTTATGCAGAGGATTTACCTGGGATCTTATTGAAATACAGATTCTGATTCTGCAGATCTGGGGCAGGCTGAGAGTCTGTATTTCTAAGGAGCTCCCAAGAGATGCTGACACTGCAGGTCCAGGGGCCACTGGTTCCCAGCCCTGGATATACATCAGAATCACCTGGGGGGCTTTTAGAGCTAAGCTGCTCTGGCCCCACCCCCAGGAATCATGCAATTGGCTTAGAATCAAATCAATATCCCTCAGTTCCACTGTTGATTGGAGTGGACTTGCAGTGGCTTGCAAAAGCTGATTGTTACGTTTTCAGGAATTTTGTGAGCCAGTTGATAAACAGAGCCACTATTAACCATATAAACCTAAATCATAAAACTTCAAATTAAATAATTTATATTAAAAACAAAGATAATAAGTACTCAAAATGCATTACTTCTTAATTATCTTACGACATTTATTATGTTCTTGAGGTTATTTACATCTATTGAACCTATATGGTGGAAATTCTAGATAATGATATGCTATTGTGTATTTCTTGCCAGGGTCGAGTGGATATCAGCCACAGTAGGAGTATTTACACCTCAGGAATCTGCATCTGCAAAGACTTTACCTTCCCAAGAAATGGGTTGTTAAACATTTGCCAGTGAGGGGGCAGCTCTCAAAGACCATAATCCCCTGGAGGGGCTTGATCAAAATGCAAATAGCTGGAGACTACCTAATATTTCCCAACCCAACTCTCTGGGTGTGGGACTTAGAGATCCTGGGGAATTTTTAACACAACTGACCCCGGTGATTTCTTATCTACAATGAAGTTGCTATGGAATTTCAATGACATCTTCCTAATTAGCAAAATTCAAATTGGATGAAGACACTGTTCTCACTGGCACCGTTGTCTAGTGAAGAAGTCATTTCCAATGGATTTCAAAAAATCTGGATCTGGGATCCTGTGAGTTGCTGTCCCATCCAAATTCTGGGCAAAGCAGTTCTCCCTCCGGCCCCAATAGAAAGGTTCATCCGGAAGCTCAATGGAGGCCTTGTCCCCTAAGTGTCCTGGCTTCTGACCCCACACCCAAAAGCATGAGCCTCTGATTTTTCCCTGGTAATGGTGGTGTGTGGCCGGAAATTACTGTGCTCAAATATCACAGCAGGCTTAGGTCCAAGTTCAGACCCTTTTGAAATGGTTGGAGAGAATTAGGAGTCAAGAAACAAAATAACGAGGAGATGAAGAAAGTTCTGCCACATTGTAGAATCTAAAGCTTTATTGAAATTTGCCATGGTTTGCCCATCCCTGGGGCCATGGAACTGGGAAAACGAGGTCCTTGGGGGGATGGATCCTATAGCCCTGTGTTCTAATCGACAGTCATTAAGCTCAGTGTTTCCCTCACGTTAGGTAATAACTTACATTTATTTCCTCTCTTGTTCCTCTAGCAACCCTACAAGTATGTTCTCCTGTCACCATGTTATAAATGAAGAAATGGTGGGATTTAAGGAAACTGCCCAGGTGGATGACACCCCTTAAGCCTTAATTTCTAATCATGTGTATCAGTTTTCTACTTCTGCATACCAAATTATCACAAACATAGCAGCTTAAAAAAACACAAATGTGTTATGTCACTGTTTCCATCCATGTGTCGAGAGTCAAGGAAAGGGTTAAATGGGTCCTCTGCTCAGGGTCTCCCCAGGCTAAAATTGGGGTCAGAGATGTAATTCTCATCTGACTTTCTGCCAAAACCAAGTACCCCTTACATTATTATTTACTTGTTTTTTCTTTAAATAAACTCACTTGATAAAAACTCAGTCCTGTCCTAAGCAATAAGGTCCATAAAAGTCCTGGGTTTGATGGTCATGTTCTTCTTTTTGTCCTAATTACATGTTAAAATAAAACACATGATTATTTTTTAAATTTTAAGAGTTTTATCTCAAATCCTCTTGTGCACCAGTGGAACTCGCCCCACACTTTAGAACTTCTCACTGTACCACATCTGAACTTCCCGACCCCACAACCAGCACTAACAGGCCCTAGACACCTTACAAATAATTTCTCTTATCAACCAGCCACAGAGAAGGCACAAAGTCCAGGCAGCCAGACCCAGGCAAGAGAATGCCTGGAGAGAGGCATGTAGTTTTTCATTCAAAGACCCCCATAAATTTGAGACACACATCATCAGCACCAGAAATGAATCAGCGCACAGCATGTCCTAGAGGGTCCGCAGATGTTTTGAAAACCTTAGAAAGTATCTTCCAAGACAACATATAACTTAATCTTCACGAATTCGGAGGCAATTACCATCATCCCCATTTTATAGGTAAGGAAACTGAGATTCAGGGAAGAGATAGGGCAGACTGAGATTCCAACATTGGTCCTTTGACGGATGCATTCAGCGATGTTTTCCATGGCATCATCGCTCTTTCCCAAACAACATGCTAGTTCTTTCCCAGCAACCATTTTCCTTTCTCTCTTAGTAACAGAGCTCACTAATTTGGTAGCTGAGCACATTGTTGCTAGGAATAAAGACTGCACTTGCCAGCTTCTTTTGCAGCTAGAAGTGGCCATGTGACTGGCCAGTTGGGGTGTAAATGGAAGGGAAGTGTGCAACTTCTGAGATGTGTCCTTCAAGAGACATATCAGTCTTTGCCCTTTCTCTCTCCTGCTGGCTGGGACACAGTCATGACAGTGGGTGCTTCAACAACTTTCTTGGACAATGAGTTGACCTTGGAAAATGGATGGTATGCATAGTAAAACAACAAGCTGGAAGGATCCTTGATCTCTGGGGACTTTTTGGAGCAGAATTGCCCTCCCAGCCCTAAATGACCTCCTTCTGAACTGTTACACGAGAGAGAAATAAGCCTTTACCTTATTTTAGCCACTGTTGTTTCAGTCTCTGTTATTCGTAACTGAACCATTTCATGACTAACATAAGGTCACACTGAGGAAGGAAAAGGCCAAGGTCTTACTGTCCCCATTTTACAGAACAAGTCCCGGTTTTCCTGGAACCAGAACACCTGAACCCCAGGGGGGCTGTGGGAGCAGGAGATGATTGAGTCACAGCCCACAGGTGGTACATGTATCCACTTAGGTGGAGTCTGGACCCAAATCCTCAGTACCTGCCACCTACAAGCAATCTGGTACTGCAGACCTATTCCTTCTGACAGCTCATCTAAATGATGTGTTTCCTTAAGCCAGTTACTCACCAGGAATTAAAAAACAAAAACAAAATCAAAGCCGCCCCACTGAGCATGCCAGGCACTGATGAATATCAGATCAAAGCCAGCGGGGCTGGCAAAACTGATGCCTTCTCTCTTGAGCATTTCTGAGAATTAATACACAGAAGTTGAGGGTAGTAGAGGGGCATCAAAACTTTATTAGGGGATGGAAGGAAAGTGAGCCCAAGCTACAGAAGGCCTACCCAGAGACAGCAGGGACAAAAGGAGCGGCTTTGGGCAGGAACATATTGGACCAGTACAGAAAGTGTTGTTGGACAGAGGAAGAAAAGAATTGTCATTTCTTGAAGCATCTCCAATGTTGATCTAACTCTACTGGGTCTAGAGCGCTGGTCCAGCCCCTGGAACTCTGCCGACATGTTCTCACTTCTCAAATTGTTGTTTCACACACCAAATAACAACCGGGGGTGGAATCCTTCCCGGTAGCAGCCGCCTCCAGCCCTGGTTCTCCCCAGGTGGCTTCCAGTAGTGCTGCCAATACGCAGTTTCTGGATTATTGATTTCTCACTGCCCCTTCTGCATTAGCTCCAACTAGGGAGACGAGATACGCTGGCCCAGCAAAAGGAAAAACAATTAATTGGATGTCAGCATCCAGAACTGGAGAAATAATGCTATTACTGTTTGTGTATTGCCCACAATATGTCAAGTATTATGCTGAGCGATTTAAATCTTTAGTCTCGTGATAACGGCCAATATTTATGGAATATTTACTATACGCCCAGCACTATGTTAAACACTTTTGTGTGGATCAGCTCATTGAATCATCTCAAAACCCCTAAGAGGTAGATACTGTTCTTAGCTCCGTGTTATTGATAAGGAAACTGAGGCATAGCAGTGAGGGGGATTTCTGAAAGCCACATGGCTAAGAAGTGGTGACAACTAGGATTGACCCAATACAGAGCACTTTGTGTCACAGGAAGGACAGGGAGGGGAAAGGTATGTGTTTCAAACTGTCCTGTTGGATTTATTTCACGAAAGATGTGGGTGAGCAACCAGATAAGAGAGGATGCAGTCTTGTCCATCAAACAATAGAGGTTCACCCCTCTCTGACATCTGTGTCCCAGCTATGAAAACAGGGGCTCGTCAGGACAGGTGGGAAAACCCTAGGAGGGGCTTTTCCTCTCCCTTCCCTTTTTGGCCCCTGCAGACAAGCGGAGGTTTTGTAACCCAGGCCATGCTGAAGACCCATCTGGCGTGTTAACAGCTCCTGAGCATGGGGGTGGGCCTGGCGTGGAAAATTGCTCGGACCCCTGATGACTCGGCACCTCTGAGCTGGTTGAAAACCTCCCCAGCTCAAGACACTGCACTGTGAACAGGGAGCCAATAAGAGGCAAACTGCTTGTGCTAGAGGAGACCTGAGTTCTAGTTCAGAATCCTCTAGATTCCCTGAGATAATCCCTCTGCCTCGCCCAAGGTTCAAAAATAAGCCAAAAGGGGGACATTGGTTAAGAGAAAAGGGGTGATCTCAGACTAGTCTACCTTGCTGTGCCGTTGTGAGGTTCCAACCTGCAGCTGCGCGTTGGAAATGTTTGAAGCGCTTTGAAAAACAAACAAAGGATTATTATGAGGAAAGGTTCTTCCCTTCCACACACCCACTATTTTCAGGGTGTAAAAACTCAAAGGAAGGCCGGGTTAAAAAACACTGAGGATTGGTGAGGATGTGGGAAATTGGAACCCTCATGCTTTACTGGTGGGAACGTAAAACGGTGCAGCTGCTGTGAAAAACAGTACGGCAGTTCCTCAAAAAATTAAAAATAGAACCACCTTGTGATCCAGCAATCGTACTTCTGGGTATTTATCCCACAAGAATTGAAAGCAGGGACTCAAACAGACATTTGTACACCCATGTTCATAGCAGCAGTATTCACAGCGGCCAAAAGGTGGAAAAAACCCAAGTGTCCATTGGCGAATGAATAGATACACAAAATGTGGTCTTTACATGCAATGAAGTATAAGCCTTACAAATGGAAGGAAATTCTGACACATGCTACTACCTGGGGGAAACTTGAAGACATTATGCGAAGTGAAATAAGCCAGACACAAAAGTACAAATACCGCATGATCCATGTACATGAGGTACCTAAGCAGTCAAAGTCATGGAGACAGAACGTAGAATCCAGGTCACCAGGAGCCGGGAGGACGGGTAAAAGGAACCTTGGTGTTTCATGGGGACAGAGTTTCAGTCTGGGATGATGAAAAAGTTCTGGAGATGGATGGCAGAGATGGTTGGACAACAGGGTGAATGTTAAGGCATCATACACTTTAAATGGTTAAAATGGGGACAATGTATGGCATGTATATTTTACCACAATTTAAAAAAAAAATTAAAAACAAACAAACACTTAGTAGTCCTCAGGACACAACAAATTTTTTAAACTAAGATTTCCCTGGCTTGTGGAGTCCGGGTTCCCAGATTTCTGGGGTAGCTAGACGTTATTCAGAAGCCTTCAGGCAATAGGGACAGTGACACTGCCCAGGGTCTAGAAAGACGCCAAGGGCAAGGCCGCTCTCTTGCCCAGCGTGTCTCCACAGCGGGATCCTATTTTGGTCATTCCAAGTTCCCTCTCACACCGTCTCCCCGGACTGGTCACAAGTTATAATAATATCTATGAATACAGCCCTTATTGGGGGAACTCACTGTATCCTCATGAAGTAGGTACCACCATGGCCTTCATCTTAGACGAGTAAACTGAGGCACAGAAATGTTCAGTCACTCGCCCAAGGTTTCACAAGTGGTTGGGGACAGAGACGAAATGCAAAAGCTGGCTCTGTGCTTCATCACAAACATCGCCATTTGACAACAAGCTGTGCATGACACTCAGGAGGAAAGGGACTTCCAAATGCAGGTGAGTTATTTGTGATTGATTTGTTTGGAGTTTTTGTGAAGTCAGGTCTCATCAGAGCAGCCACCACTACAAGGACACTGATTCCAATGACAGTTCCCTCGTATTACATGTACTATGTCCCAAGCCCCACCTCCTTTAATCCTCACAATTCTGCCCAGTGAGTAAATGTGGCCCCCACTTCACAGAGGACAGTGGGGCTCAGAGTTACCAGCTAGTTTCCCTGAGCTGAGATGAAAAGCCAGGTGTGGCTGATTTAAGAGCCTCTACCCCGACACCCAGGGCCTATTTTGCCCCCAGGAGACACTGGGCAGTACTTAGAGACATTTTTGGTTGTCTGGACTCAAGAGGGTGCCACTGGCATCTAGGGGGTGGAGGCCAGGGATACTGGTAAATAGCCTGCAGTGCCCAGGACGGCCCCACCCACTGCAAGAGCTATCGGCTCAGAATGGCAGCTGTGCTGAGGCTGAGAGCCCTGCCTCAACCCTACGCTATAAATAAAAGCAGTACCGAGATCTCAGTTTTAGGTTTTTAAAATCTCCCCCAAAGTCTTAAAATACACACCACGGCACATCAGCCATGGTTATCTCTGGGTGGTGAGAACACTGGTGAGTTTTATTTTCTTCTCTTTGGCAAAAGTGCCTTTTCTAAATTATCTTCAATGAATATACATTAGTCTTGCAATCAAATAAGTTTCAGCTTTTTAAAGAAGTCCACGGGTTCTGCGTTGGAGAATCCTTCTGGCTTGCCATTTCTCTACCTGAGGCTGAGTTTCAGGAAGGCGGGTCAGTGTCAGGGCTGGCTCTGCGAGTTACTGGATACTCACCCTTGGACGTGGCCTCGCTGAACCTGTTTCCCCATCGCTGACGTAGAGACAATAGCCTCCTGGGTCTGTGCCACAGTATCCTTCTGGATGCCTGGCCAGGGGCCAGGCATGGTGCAGCTAAGAACTTCCCACATATTAGCCCCGTTCAGTTTCCCACAAGCCCACGAGACTGGATAAGGAACCTCAGGAAGGAGAGGGTGTGCACATGGTAGGTGGTCAATATGAGGCTTGAATCAAAAGCTGTTTGCCTCTCAAGGCCGGTTCTTGACTTCCATGTTGTACAACCCACACCAGCCGGCAAGTTAATGCTCCCGCAAGGGCAGCGTCCGCTCTTCCTGCTCATGGAGGCATCCTGCGAAGACTGCCACGTAAGACCGCTGAAGAATTCCGCATACAACTGGCATCCTTGAGCTCCTTGAGCATAAAGGGCTGTGTTGTATCCGTCTCGCTCTATCCTTCCAGGCCCGAGGGGATCTGGGATGAACTAGCTCAGGAGTCAATGTCTGGACTGACTCAGGAAGCTGTCTTCCTTAACCCTCCCAGGACGGGACAAAGGCCAGGTTGGGCCAGACCAGGCTTCTGTGGAAGCAGGGTGGGGTGGGGGTTGTCAACTAGAAAAGAGGAAAGAAGTCACCCATGAGGCTCCAAGGAGGCTGGCTGGGGCTCCTCTCTCTTCTCCGTCTGCACCTCGTGAAGACGTTACCATGCCCTCAGCAGGCTGCAGGCTGAGCTCAGGTGAGCACTAAAGCACCTGGTGCACCATCCATCGAATGCCACCAGTCAGCTCCAGGCTGTGACCTGGAGCAAGGGTTGCCAGAGTTAGCAGGTATTTGCAGCGGACATACTAAAAGCCGTTTGTTTTAGTATAAGTATGTCCCATGCAATATCTAGGACATGCTTATACTTATTGTTCACTATTTATTTGAAGTTCAAATTTAACTGGGAATCCTATATCTTCTATACAACCCTATATGGAGGAAAAGGGCCGAGGGCTGCAGCGTTGGTCTGTATCACGACAACTCCATTCCAGCTGGGCCACAGTGACCCCTTTACTATCTGTCCTGGGATCGGACCCTCTCTCATTCAACCTTGGCGTCTTTCTTAAGGGCGTATTTTTTCCTTCCTTTTCCTGCATAATATCCTCTCTTGGCTCTCCATTAGCCAAGGCTAGAAGCTATGTAAGCTCCTTAACCAAGCCTGTGCTGTGCACTGGTAAGTGTTGGAACCAAGAGAAGAACGGGGGGGGGGGGGGGTGGCCATCTCCAAGGCAGCTTCCGCTCAGCCCACCAGGGACAAACAGACGGGAAGAACTTCAGGGACTTGTGTTCTCGCTGTCCCACTGCTGGCTGACCACCAACCCCCCGGTCAGCCCCTTTCTCCTCTGCCTCCTGGCACGAGGGTTTTCCCATCGCAGCCAGTGAGCTTTAGGAGCCAGTCTCTCAAAGCTGCTAGAAAGTGGGTCTTCTCAGGTGACAAGACAGGCTTACAAACAGAGTCTCTTGCCTGTGAGTCTGTGTCTTCTGCAGAAGGAGGTGAGGATACAGGCATGGATCTGTGGCAACCAACTTATAACGATGAGATGACAAGTCTGAGGACCACAGGTCAACCCATAAAGTCCTGGGCCCCTGGGGACACTCATGGTCTGAGGTATCCTTCTGCTTCTGCTCCTCAGACCTCTTCTTAAAAGACCAACAACTATTATCGTCCTTTAGCTACTGTTGTCAGGCTTTTTGCTACTGGTGGTTGAACACACCCTACCAAATATGCTTTTCTCCTTTACAAATGCAATCAATCCATACTGTAAATGGTTATCTCAGCCCAGGATGGGTCCCACTGACAACCAGGACAGGCCAGTTGTCTCTGTAGGCAACTGGTCATGTCCCCTCGTCCATGTCTGCAATCTGAGAGACACGGGAGCTGGAGCACCTCTTTAGTTTGGGATCTCGGCCACTGCTCTGCAGCTCCCAGGCTTTCACGGTCTGTGGTGAAAACTTCCCAGCCCCGTGCCTGCATCTGAACCTGATCTGATGCCAACGGCTCTTGCTGTTCGTACCTCCTTCCTGGAGCCCAGCGCACAGCCCCACCGCCATCTGTGAAGGGAGCTGTGCAGGCAGGCTCAATCGTTATGGATGCTTGAAGAGTCAGTAGGAGGCAGCCAGACCCCTGCCGGGCTGCTGTGGCCTCCTAGAGAGGAATCCGTGCTCCCCCGTGCAGTTAGGTCTTCAACCACAGAGTAAAGAGCGCAGGGTTCTGAATCCGATAGACCCGGCTTCAAAGCCCAGCGCTGGCCCTTACTGTGAGGCTCCTCCGGCACGCTCCTCCCCCTCTCCGAGCCTCAGTGTCCTTATCCGTAAGATGGGCATAGTCAGAGAACCTACCTCGGGGAGTAGTGAGTGTGAGGGTCCGTGACTGTATGGGAATTCCTTGACACGGTGCTTGGGACATTTCATGGGTGACCACTATTAACTACTCTGGGTCCCAGAGCGCCACTCCAAACCCATCAGCACCCAACATACTTATCAGATGAGCACTTGCTTTGCAAGGGACTGGGGCACAGATGCACTTTGATAACCTGGGAGCGGGGAAGGGGTCCAGAGTATGAGAAAAGCAAAGCCATGGGGCTACCACAGTTTACAAAGGACCTCTGCGAACATTAACTCACCAAATCCTAATAATCCTGGCCGAGATCTCACTATTGCTCCCTTTAACAGATGAGGAAAATGGAGATTCAGAAAGCCTAAGTCCTTTGCCCAATTTACACAGCTAGTATATGACTGCAAGATCAGCGCTCTTTCCACCACCCTTAAGGGAGGGGACTGGAACACAAGCAGCTGCTCCCACTGCCAGAGCCACACTCCTCTCCCCAAAAGGGACCCTTCAAAACACCCCAAAAGAGGGGCTCATGAAACAGGCTGGAGATACATGTGAAGCCAGATGCTGAGCTGCCTCCTTACAGACTTCTTGTTCCCTGATTAAAAGGGGTTGCCACTTCCTGCTATGATCTGGGACAAGTGACTAAGCCACTCTGAACGTCTCCCCTCCCTCTGCATAGGGGGAACAGGTTGGGGGTAACATTGGTGACTTCCTTGTAGGCTGCTGTGAGCTGAGGCAAGCGATGGAGGGCACCTACCATCCTTCCCCTATCATTTGTGAGGGGTGCCCATTTCCGGAGTCATTCAACCCTCCTCCTCCAGCAGGGAGGTGGCGTGTGATCCAATTTCATCCAATGAGAGTGCTCCCTCCGCCCTGCCACAGTGATTGGGGCACGGATGAGCACATGACCCAAAGAGGACCAATCCAATCCCAGCAGGAACTTCTTGAAAAGACCTCTCTTTCTGCATGAGTGGCTAAGCCTGGCCAGCTGGAGGCCATCACCTCCCATCTGCAGGGTGTGTGTGGGGGGGTCCAATCCAACTGCACCAAGTGGATTGGGCGTGGGGGAGGGGACATTCCCCCAAAGGAAAGCGAGATGCTCTTTCCAGAAGCAGAGGGAATGTGGGCTAGGCTGGTCAAAACAACAGATGGTCATCCCAGACATTATCACCAGGAGGTTCCAGGAACTGGGCTGACACGCCGCCAAATATCAGACCATTGGTTTCCTGGTGATCCTGAATTACCCAGACCACTCACCACTCAACTCCCAGCTTCTGGAAGGAGGGCCCAGGTCAGAAAGGGATTCAGGGACCACAAATGAGACGTGGCGTATTTGATGCACTCCCCAGCTTGGATGCAGGACTCAAATTATTTAAGTTTGATTTGCAACTCATCCCTCTCTTGCTGACACTGTAATTGTTTTGTCAGGATGTGTCTTTAGTGCCAGGCTTTGTTTTGCCCTGGAAGCCTCCCTGGGGCTTGGTGGTAGACAGAAGGTTGGATGTATAGGAGCCAGGCAGAGCAGAATGGCAGTGGTGAGATAACACAAGCTGCTGTGCAGTGGATGTGGATGGAGCCTGAGCAGCCCTCTCTGCCGGGGCTCCTCCATCTCCTGCTCCCTCCCCGCCCCCCGTCACCCTTGTTGCAAATGACTTACTAGTACCAAGGTGTCCTCCACCAGCCCCACCACCTGCCAAGCCATCTCAGCACCTGTTCCTGTCCATGCTCCTCCTAAATCCTTCTCAGACTCCACCCTTTTCTCAGCTGCCATCCCCTCTGACTGACCGCAGCATCCCTCTCACTGAGCTCCCTTCCGCCCTGGCCATCCGGAAGCCACTGTTTTGTCTTCAAGAAGCAGATATGGTCCCACTGTCCACTCCCTCACTCGTTCACATAGTTCAGTGGCTCCCTGTTGCCCTCAGAACCAAGTCCAGACTCCTTGGCATGTTTTAGAGGAATTGGCATGACTTGGCCGCTACCTAATGCTTCTGCCTTTCTGTTACTCTCTCACAAAGAACTTCTTTGGGTTCCTTTGAAGTGTTATGTTCTCTTGCCTCTCTGGGCCTTTGCACATGCTGTTCTCTGTGCCTGCAACACTTCTTGCTTCCTTCATCTGCTGAAATCCTAGTCTTCCTTCAGTTCTCAGCAGAGAAACCTCCCACAGGCTCCCATAGTCCCCTGCTCTTCACAGGTAAATTGTAATTCTTTATTTGCCATTAAATACAAATACACACACACACACACACACACACACACACACACACACACAGTAAGCATTTTATGGGAAAGGACTTGACTAACTTACTTACTGTTTCCTCAGCACTAGGACCATTGGATATCCTCTTTTGTGCAGATACCCTCTTTTCTTGCCATTTACTATTAGGTTTTTTTTGTTGTGTCTTTTTCTTATTGATCTGTAGAAATATTGTAAATGATATTATGAATATGACCCTTTCTTTAGTAATTTGTGTTGCAAACATCGGTTCCATTCTGGACTTGTCTCCCACTTTCTTAATGGATTTTTGAAGAACAAGAGTTCTTAATATTAATGTGATCTAATTTACAGGTCTTTGATTTGTGGTTAATGCTATTTGAGCCTTACCTAAGAAATCTCTCCTTAACCCAAAGTCAGGAAGATATTCTCCTACATTATCTTCTGGAAGCTTTATGGTTTTACCTCCATATTTAGATTTCAAATCTACCTAGAATGGATTATTTGCAGTTAGGAGTCAAGTTTCATGATTTTTTTCCTTGTGGATACCTGACTGTTCCAACAACACTATCAAAAAGACCGTCTGTCCCCACTGCTCTGAAAGGCCATCTTTGTCGTAAATTATATTACATTACATTAATTTGGGGGGTCTGTTTCTAGAACTTTCCATTCTTTCTATTTGTCTGTCTATCCTTATGCCAATACCACACCATCTTGATTACTGTTACTTGTTTTCTTTTGAGGATATTAAATCATCTATTGATTACACATGAAAAGGGTGATGCACAAGCTTCAGTCCCCCCTATAATTTTATCTGGTACCATAATTCATTTAGATACATTGCACAGGATGTGCCAACAATCATTAATAACTAAATAAACTCCATGATTCTGCTTGGGTGACGCTTTTAATGTGAACTCCAGGTCACAACACAGTAACTGTCAATTCAACTACACTAAGGTTTTTGAAGACAATGGCCTCTGCACCCAAGCACGTTGTAGATAAATTTCAAATGGAATCTGGCAGCACTTCGAAGGAATTC
The DNA here is from genome assembly GCF_004115265.2 of Rhinolophus ferrumequinum. Lineage (NCBI taxonomy): Eukaryota > Metazoa > Chordata > Mammalia > Chiroptera > Rhinolophidae > Rhinolophus > Rhinolophus ferrumequinum. The sequence continues at coordinate 8,700,568 of NC_046306.1, forward strand.
TAACTTCACACTGTTAGGGTAATTTACTAGGATGGCTTCAGAGTAGACTAACTTTACACAGCACATTTTTAAAAAGACACATTTATTCAGTGTCATGATCAGACTATTACATTTAGCAATCAACAGCATGGGTGCAAAAAAAAATGTACATTAAAACCCTTCATTGGAATACTTTATACTTTCCATAGAACAGAAACTAAAATAACCTGTTATACAATTAGTCACAAATACAGTCCTTGAGTTTTTTGCCCATACACACGAGTACTGTCTAAAACATGTCTTCTTTGTAACAGTTAGGCCCTGCCACCACTGTGCTTGGCTGAGTTTACAAATCTGTTATAACCTGGAGCTTCACTGTCACTTCTCTGGCTCTCCTCTCCTGCGAAGCTTTGTTTCCTGGCAGGAAATAAAACCTTCTGCCACTGCCATAGCTACTGCTGCTGCTGGAACCACCATAGCCACCTTGGTTTCTTGATTTGGCAAAGTATTAGCCTCCACCGCCACAGGGGCCTGAACTTCTGCCTCCAAAGTTTCCTCCTTTCAGGGTCCAAAATTTAAAGACTGACTGTTATAACTGCCAAAATAATTGTAGCTTTCACCACCTCCAAAGTTGCTTCCATCATTACCAAATCCATTATACCCATCTCCACTGCCACAAATCCCCCACCACCACAACTGTCACCACAGCCACCTCGACCGCTGAAGTTTCCTTCATGACCAAAGTTGTCATTGCCACCAAAACCAAGTCCATGACCACCACCGAAGTTTCCAGAACCACTTCGATCTCTTTGGTTCGATGAAGCACTGGCCATCTCTCACTTAGATAGGGCTTTCCTGACTTCACAGTTGTGGGCATTCACAGGATGGCATTTCTGAATGACAGTCTTGTCTACAGAGTCACGGTCATCAAAGGTCACAAAAGCAGAGCCTCTCCTCTCGTCATTGTCTTGGTCCGTCATGATTTCAGTCACTTCAGTTTTCCCACACTGTTCAAAGTCATCTCTTAGGTGCTGTTTTTCAGAGTCTTCTTTAATACCACCAACCAAAATCTTTTCTACAGTGAAGCGGGCACCAGGCTTTGAGAATCTTCTCTTGAGACAACCCTCTTTGGTCCCACCACTCCCATCCACCTTGGGTGGCCTTGCCTTCATGGCTGCATCCACCCCATCCAGGGTGGCACACGTGACAACCCAAAGCTTCTGGAGGGCACGGTGTTTGGATCTCTCATCACTACAGTCTGTGAGCATTTCCCATTGCTCAAAATGGCTCCTCAGACTCTCATCGGTTGTTTCAAAGCTCAAACCTCTGATGAAGTATGTCCACAGCTGTCCGGGCTCTTTGGGAAACTCTGACTTAGATGTGACGACCACGGGAGGGGAGACTTGAATGATGCTTCCTCGGAGGTGTCCACCGACAGAAAGTCTGATTACTGTTATTGCAAATAAGTCTTAATATCTAGTCTGCAAGCACTCCAACTTTGTCCTTCTTCAAGATCATCTTGGTTGTTTCTAGACATTTACATTTTCATCTAACGCGAAGAAACCAGCTCCTCAATTTCCACACACAAAAACAGAAACCTGTTAACATGGTGAGGGATTGCATTAATTTGAGGGTGACTTCTTTACACTATTGAGCTGTCCAATTCACAAATATACTATGTTGCCCTATTTATTCATGTCTTTCATTATTTCTCTCCCTAATATTTTATAGTTTTCGGCATAGAGCCTTAACACATCTTTCATTCGATTAATTCCTAGGCACCTGATTTTTTATACTGTTGCGAATCGTGTTGTCTTTTAAACTTCATTCCATATTGTTTCTTGTTCTGATCTAGAAAGGCAATCATGAGATTGCATTTATGGGGGTGACCCATTTACTAGTGATTCTTTGAGGAATCGAACACCCTCACCAGCACCTCTGGTGCCTGCCCCCTGAGACTGAACAGAGACGAGTGTGAGCGTCAGAAGAAGGTGGGGACTTTCACACAGGTGCTGAGGACTGGAGAGATGTGGGAAGAATTTTGTAAAAGAACGCAGGTGCCTATTTCATAAGCACTCACAAAACGTTTTCTATGAGCCCTTGAACCTTACCTAATCTCACCACCGATGGGGTAGACCCTTTCGCTTCCAAAACCTCCCTGCATTCCTGAAATGAAGGCCACTGATTGGACTGGTACAAATTCACTGCAAAGAAACATAAGGTCTGCATCCGCCCCAGCTGTGAGGTGCCAGAGAAAGCCGATGGTCCTGCCCGTCACACTGGCCTGAGATGAATGACTTTCATTTTCCCCAAGCCACGATGATAATCACCCTCAGCACCCCCGCCCAGGTTTAATTTCACGTCATGCAGCTTTCATAAATGAGTCATGAAGAACAATATTTGTCAGGGAAATCTTTTTGTATATGTAGCCACCAAACCTATGGAACATTTTTCTTCTTTAATTTCCGTCTTGCACTTCCTGAAGAAACAAATAATGAATTGAGGAGCTGCTCTGGGAAGACAGGAAATGTGTGCTTTTCAAAACCAGGAAACACCATGTTCTGTGCGGGATGGCGGCTGTAAAGAGAGGAGGAAGAAGTGACATGGCAGCCTGAAGGCCCAACGTGGTCGGAAAATGTGTTTTGTTTGGAACAAGCAGTGTGAGTGGTTTTCTTAAAAACTGTTTAAAGTATGTAAAAATTCACAGATTTAACATAAAAATGCAGCCGTCAGGCTTCTTCTGAAAACTCATTTGTGTTCCCTATTGAATGATCCACTCACCTTGGTTTGTCCCAGCTGGTTCTAGTCTTAGAACTGAAAGTCCCACATCCAGGGAACTTTCCCAGTTCCGGACAAACCAAGATGGTTGGCAATTGTAGCTACCTACCCGGCCCCAATAAATATAGCAGGTAATGCTCATATAGTATGTGCTGCATGCTCAGCATAGTTCTAGGCATTTTAACCAGATTAACTCACTTAATCCTCACAGCAACCTCTGAGGCAGGTACCATACCCAGGTGAGAAACTGAGGCACAGACAGCTGGAGTCATACACAGCTGGAAGACTGTGCCACCAGATGGGACTTCAGTCTCACTCTCTGTATGGGGTCTCTAATCCAGGTGAGTTAAGACCGCTTATTTTAGGCTGATGTGAGAGGAGGAGGATACATGACCTTCTCCTTATCCACTTATCACGGTGGCTGTCTGTGGGAGGCGCTGCTCTATGCCTATCCAACAGCTTGTCCCCCTCCTTCTTGCCCAGGCTATAGAACTAACTTCAATTTTGTGTAGGGCCCAACATGCTCAGGGAAGGTGATGCCCTCCCCCATCCTTTGCCTGGTCTCTAGCATGGCCATTTCCCTCCCCTTTTCTTGGTTTAGTTGGTTCACGGAAGGCGTGTAGCCCAGTTCTGAACAATGAGATGCAAGAAGAGATATGGTGAGGTTTTGGTTCCCTGATAAAAGTAGTGACAAGAAAGAGGCCTCCTCCTAACTGCTTTAAGGAAATTGTGTGAAGATGAGAGGCTCGGAGCTGTGGCAGCCGTTTTGTGACTGAGGGACAAGCCTAAGGATGAAAAGTCAACAGATTCAGGATGGTAGAGCAGACAAATAGAAAGAGCTTCAGTCCCTGATGACACAGGCAAGCCACCAAACCACACATGGAGTCACCCACCTGCAGATTCCTTTATGTACTGCTTTGGACACTGTTCCTTCATTAACTGTTACTTGCAAATGAACATACAAGGTCTGACAATTAAGTAAGTGAACTTGTCGCAACCATGTTGCTAACCTTTTTTGATATCAGAGGGATTATTCATTATGTATTTGTACCAACTGGACAAACAGTTGACCAAATTTGCTATTTGGAAGTGCTGAAAAGGCTGCGTGAAAAAGTTAGACGAAAAGCTAACTCTTCACCAACAATTCATGGCTCTTGCATCACGACAATGCACCAGCTCACAGGGCACTGTCTGTGAGGGAGTTTTGAGCCAGTAAACAAATAACTGTATTGAAACATCCTCCCTACTCACCTGATCTGGCCCCCAATGATGTTTTTGTTTACCCAAAGATAAAGGAAATATTGAAAGTAAGATATTTGATGACATTCAGGACATCAAGGGTAATACAATGACAGCTCTGATGGCCATTCCAGAAAAAGAGTTCCAAAATTGCTTTGAAGGGGGACTAGGCACTGGTGTCAGTTCATAGCTTCCCAAGGGGAGGACTTCGAAGGTGACCGTAGTGATATTCAGCCATGAGGTATGTAGCACTTTCTCTAGGATGAGTTCGTGAACTGAATTGTCCGAATTCGCGAATTTGTATCCTAACTGATATACCATAACACCCTCAAGAACACTTTTGCTTTTCCCGGAGTTTAGAGCAGCCTAATCCCTGTTTTTCCTCTCTTTTCTGACCTTGTAGAAACTCTTGAGGATGAGACCCAGTCTCATCATGCCAGCCAAATATTTTAAACATATTTTAAACATTGAAGAAAACAAAGAGGAGGGAGGGAGCGAAGGAGGGAGGGGGCAGAGAAGGGGAGGGGAGGAGAGGGAGGTTGGTTGATAAGCCAAAAACTCACCATGTGGAAGAGAGTTAATTCAACAAGAGAGACGTGTTTTCCCCAATTCACTCAATAAGTAACGTAGTGAGTGCCTGATAAGGGCCACGAAGTGTCCCATTTATAGATCCTTCATGTCACTCCCCCGTCACAGGGTCTTCAGGTCCTGTCTTTGACATTCACTGGCTGTGTGACTTTAACAAGGAAGGTCCTTCTCCTTTCTGTGCCTCAGTTTTCCTCTCTTTAAAATGGAGACGGTGATCATTCCACCCTCCTAGGACCTTTAAGATGATTTAATAAAATAATGATTGTAATGTTTTTAGCAAGAGGCCTGGCACGTAAAAACGCTCTTTAAATGTTTGTGCTTATCTGTGTGGTGGGGTGGGAAGGGGAGTAAGAGAGGACTTACGCACCCGTGTGTCCATTTTACAGGTCAGAAAACTGAAACCCTGAGAAGTGAAAACTGACTTTCTCAAGTCACCCGACTCATAAACGAATAACGAAATTTGCATTTAAACCCAGATCTGTCCAAATCCAAAATCTAGCCTAGAGAGCTAAATATTATTTTGAAGTAGGTAATCAAGACAAGGAAAATCTGAGAATTTTTATTCACATCTGGGATCCTAATGATAAAGAACAACAAAGAAGCCTTCTGGATGGCAGGCTGAAAGTTATTACTGAGACCTTTGATTAAAGACAATCACCCTTGGTGATAGAAGAGCTGATCTCAGTGCATCAAGAAAGTTATCCCACAGGGGTAGCTGGTTGGCTCAGATGGTTAGAGCGTGGTGCTAATAACACCAGGTTTGTCGGTTCAATCCCCGCATGGGCCACTGTGAGCTGTGCCCTCCTAAAAGGACTGCCAGATGGTCTCCAAAGCCACAGAGCCACGGGACTTGGTTACAGTGACAAGAACAGGGTCGTGGGCCCCAGCCTGGAACACAAAAATCCACTTTCAAACGATTCTCCAATGACTTCAATTAACTGCGGGCTAAACCGGGCTGTTAGTTGTATAAGCATAGATCTTTGTGTGGTTTAAATTAAATTTCCTCTAGTATAAATGCTGCTTTGAAGTTTTTGGAGGAAAAACACAATACTTAGGAAATGCAACTGTATGTGTTGTATAATTTGAGTTCCGGTGTGCTCACCTCCTTCCCTGGCACATTTAAGAGCTCTTCTGTTTGGTGATAGTCATTTATAATTATTAGCAGCATCCTTATAACATCCACATTCCTACTCACCTGTCCCATTCTTATCCATCACATAAGGGTCAGCAAACTACCGCCCCAGGCCAAATCCAGCCATGCTTGTTTTAGTAAATCAAGTTTCAGAACACAGCCGTGCTTGCTTAGTCACTTTCATTTTGCCTGAGGCTGCTTTCCTGCACAAGCAGAGTTGAGGCTGTCTTGGGCCAGCAAAGCCTAAAATATTTGCTCCCTGGCTCTTTATGAAGAACGTTGGCCGACCCCTCTAAAGACAATATACTAAGGAAGACCCGCTGAAGGACCTTGAGGGCCATGTGCAGGAGTTGGACTTCACCCAGAAGGCGTTAGGGAGCCACTGACAGGTTTGGAGGAGGAGGTAAAGTGGCCACTGTAGCAGACGCTGTCCATGTCCCCTCCCGCGCCCTTTGTTATGCATTCTACCTGGATAAGGCTGCTTCCCGCAAACACCTGCAAGTCTACCTGAGGGCTGTTTCTGGTACTGCAGGCCTGTTCTGCCAGCCAGCAGGACCAGCCTGCAGTGCCCTTCGAGGCTGCAGCCCTCAGCCACTGGCAGACAGAGAGGTGATGGATCCACACCTTGGCTCCCAGACCTACACTGCTCCCCTCATTCCCCAGCAGACTGAGCTCTGGTTGTCCACGCAGACACTTCCCTATAGCAGCCGCTCCCTTGTCCTTGCCTTCCCCGACTCCCCACAGTATTAACTGGGCTGGACTTTCACCAGGTCTGCTTCTGAAGGAAATGCAAATAAGACAGCTGGAACTTCCTTGAGGTTGCAGCGTGGGAAGCGAGTGGGACGGGACCCTGGGAATCTGGTTGCTGTCATCATGACTGGTACCTTCTACCCAGAGCCTGGTTATCCGGGGCTCCTCTTTCTTGCTCACGTCAGTGCCTCCCCCCAGCCAATCAAGCACTGAGCCAGACCAGTCTCCCTTCTGAATATTTCATGAATCTGTCCTCTTCTGCCCACCAGCCCTGCAGCTCCCTGGGCCCAGTCACGACCACCTCTCATCTGAATAATCACACCAGGCTCCTCCTTGGTCTCCCTTCCTCTGCCTTTGTTCTCAGTACAGGCTGGTCCTATTCCTGTCCAACTCAAATCCTCCTCTAGCTCCCACCTCACTAAGAATAAAAGCCAACGACCTCCCCCATGATTTATAGGGACCTCAATGATTTGTCCCCCATCACTGCTCTGAGTCCGTCACCTATCACTCACTCACTCCACTCCTTGCTGTTCCCCGGGCACACCAGGCTTGCTCGCACCTCAGGGCCTTTGCACATGCTTCTTCTCCCTGGAGCATCTTTTCTCCGAATCCACATCACTTATCCCCTTAACTCATTCAGTTCTGCTAAATGATCACCTTTCCAGTGAGACCGTCCCTGGCCACTCTATTTTCATTGCAGGTCTCCCTCCTGATATTCCCAACCCTTCTTTCCTGCCTCAATTTGTCTCTGTAGCACTGACCACCATCTAACATGACTATGGCTCTTACTTTCCTTGCCGTTCATCTCCTCCCACTAGAATATGCGCTCCATGAGGGCAAGAAAGCGAGTCTGTTTTGTTCACTGCTGAATCCACAGAGTCCAACGTAGTCACTGTATACGGAAGCTCCTCAGGAAACATTTATGGGAGGGAAGGAGTGAAGAAGGGAGGGAGGGTAAGGGGGAGAGAAGCGAAGGATAAATGTTTCTTCTATTTCTTAACTAGCTATTTTCACTCCCTGCCCCCTTTCCTAGTCCCAAACCTTCTCCCTGTCTCCCAGACAGGTAGGGAGTAGCAAAGAATCAGAGAGTAGGCAGGCCCTGCCCTAGGTCCCGGCTCTCATTGGTGTTTCCAGGTATTACAAAGTGGAGCGCATATGGGCTCAGGAGTTAGCTAGACCTGTGTTCAAATCCAGCTGCTCCATTTACCTGCGAGTAACCTTAGGCAATTTGCTAAAGCTCTCTGTGGCTGCCCACAAAGGTGGGCAGACCAACTTTTCAGGGCTTGAGATCCACGTGAAAATAACCAGGTAACGCAGATGCGGAGTTTGATGTGTCCTTGTTTGAAAGACCAGGAGGGCAAAGACTATCAAACCACATCATGCCCTTTTCCTCTAACGTCTTTCGCCAGAATGGTCAGGTCTGAGACCAGAAGTCTGTTGTCTCATCTTAGCTCTGGAATTTGATTAAGTTCAATTCTACTTGCATTCAATTTACTAGCAAATGGGGACTATTTTTATCATATTTTAATTCCAGCAAACTCTCATTTTCTTTAGGAAAGTCCACCAAAATGACCAACAGGAAGATGTACAAATTCACGGGAGAGAGACCCGTTCTGCTCAAATGACAGCAAACCACATTTGAACTCGAGCAAATTCAATTTTCGGTTCCAGCTCAGTATTTCCCGCAAAGATTTTGAGAAACCAGATCAGATTTGCAGCGATGGGGGTGCTTTTTAAGACATGCGCTAGTTGGGCTGGTTCAACTTGTTTCATCAAGGGTGCTATTTCCTGGCCACGCTAGACAGTAAAATCTGGAACTCAGTTCTGTATGAACCCAAGAGGAGAAATAGATGCTTCAGCATTAGGCACGGGCTTCAGTAGAGGGATCATCCAGCTGTAAATGGGTGGGAGGGGCGGCAGGGGGGTGGGAGGCAAACCCAGAGGGGACGCTCTTGCCACTGGGCTATACATCCCGACCAGGGAGAAACCGAAGCACTAGATAATGACACAGTCTCTCCAAAACCTGTGTTTTGAAAAAGACACGGACACTTTCCTTAAGAGTAAAATTAACTCAGTCCAGCCAGTCAGACTTTGAAGCATGCAACGCCCCTTGTTAAACACTTGGTTTCTAAGCCCCATCCCTAGGGTCTCGGCCAGTTCAGGCTCCACAGACTTAGGAGCTTAAACAACAGGCATTTATGTCTCCCAGTTCCAGAGGCTGGAAGTTGGAGATCAGGGATGAGGGTGCCAGCGTAGTTGGCTTCTGGTGAGAGCCCTCACCCTGGCTTGCGGACAGCCACCTTCTCACCGTGTCCTCACGTGGCAGAAAGAGCAAGAAAGCTTTCTGGTGTCTCTCCATAAGGGCACTAATCTCATCATGAGGGCCCCATCCTCCTGACCTCATCTAATCCTAATGACCTCCCAAAGGCCCCGTCTCCAAATACTGTCACCTTAGCGGCTAAGGCTTCAACATACGCATTTGGGGGTAACACATTTCAGTCATTCTGCCCCTGCCACCCCGCCAAATTCATGTCCTTCTCACATGCAAAATACATTCATTCCATCCCAACAGACTGCAGAGTCTTAATTCATTCCAGTAACAAGTCTAAAGTCTCATCTAAATATCATCTAAATCAGATGTGGGTGAGACTCAGGTAGGATTCATCCTGTGGCAAATTCCTCTGCAGCTGTGAATCTGTGAAACCAGACAAGTTATGTGTTTCCAAAATATAGTGATTGGGACAGGCATAGGACAGACATTCCCACTCAAAAGGGAGAAACAGGGAAGAAGGAAAGGGTGTTGGGTCCCGAGCAAGTCTAAAACTTGGTCGAGGGAAACTCCATGAGATCTTAAGGGTCAAGGTCTGGGCCGGGGCCTGGGAACCTGCATTTTTATTCTGAGTTCTCAAGGTCCTCACACCTCCAAGTGTGGCCTTTGAACAGCAGCTTGGCTCTTGCCTGAACTTGTAGCAGATGTAGACTCTCTGGCCCCACTTTCAACCTACTGAATGAGAATCTGTATTTAAACAAGACCTATGGTTTTTCATGTGCATGTGAAAGTTTGAGAAGCTCTGCTCTTAGTGATTCTTATTTAAGGGACCCAAATACAACTTTGGGCATAATAGAGAATAGCTATGAACTACGCAGTGTTCAAATAGCTTCGAGTAATAGTAATTCATTTATGAGTCATAATAATCCTATGAGGTAGGGACAATTATTATCCCCATTTTACAGATGAGAAAAGTGAGGCACAGAAAGGGGAAGCAAGTTGCCAAAGTCTCAAAGCTGCCATGTGCTGAAGCTGGGATTCGAACCCAAGCCGACTGGCATCTACTGCCCCCTCACTCAGCTGGTATATTCACCTAGGAATAGACAAGCCCTGAACCATCCTGGCTGCCCTCCTGGGTTCAGACACCTCAAACAATGCAGTCAGTGCCTCTGCAGAAACATCAAGGACTACATCGCTCCAGTATGTCCTGGGGTTAAATAACCATGCAAATTACATCGATTTTCCAGGAAGAAAATGGCTGTGCAGATTTGATATAATTATTACATTTTTAAACTCAACCAATTTAGGAAAAAAAAATCAGTGCATGCAAGAAGACATGCTGGGGGCTTACGTGAACCCCACAAATAAATCAATTCTCTGTCTCAAATCTGCACCGAGAATTATATTCCAAGGAGGTTCTGAAGCAAGAATGGGGGCGAAGTAGGTTAAGAGCCCTTTCTACTGGCTTCCAGCCATCAGAATTTGTTCAGACACTTTTATGTGGTCTGCCCTCTGGAATGAAACTGTTCTAGAAAACCAAGCTATGTTCTCTGAACTTAAAATGTCAAAACCTCACACACTCACACGCACACACACACACACACACACACGCTCACACGCACACACACAGCTGAATCACATCAGTGTGTCTCATTTCTGCCCTGTGAGCGCTCTTCTCTTTGTCACTGTGATTGTGTTTGGAGAGTCTTTACTCCCAAGTTTGCCGCAACTGAGTTATTGGGTACTCATGTTCCTAAGTGAAATTGGCCTAGGATTTAGTCCCACTTCTCCAAAGACAAAAATCCATGGGGTTATCAAAAGTCGCTGAGGCTCCTCAAGCAAAGACAGCCCAACAGTAATTAAGAAGCATTGTATAAGAAGTGGTTCTCCCCAAGACTTCCGGGATCACAACCCTGGGAATGGATGAAGCCATTAGCTGGCTCGATAAGGCAGAAGGCTTTATCACTGCGGGTTATGAGACCAAACAAGACCGGAAGGCGACACACAGCGGGAACTTACGGTTTCCTGTGTCCGAGTAAAAGACAAGGAGGGATGTCCCAATGGAGGACTGTTAAGGGCTGAAGACTTCAGGACCTTGGGAGATTTCTTTTCCCCCACTTCCATGAAACAGGAATGACAAGGGCAATAAATGGAGATGTCATACATGAGTGGAGAGGCCAGAAAAAGGATTTCCCTTTGATCAAAAAGGATTATGTGTTTGTACATTTCAGCAGGCTTTGCTTCCAAGAGGCAGAGAGTGACAAATTGGGCCTCTGAGCAGCCCTGGGCCCACCAGCCAAGGTTGAAATCCGTTTGTTTCTGGTGTTGACAGAGACATTCTGGCAAAAGCTGGGGCCAACCAACCAGACATGTGGCCAGGACACCGCCCTTTCAGACAGGCCTCTAAAAGTCTGACCAAGCGCTAGCACCAGTTTTAGTAAAAGAGCTCATTGCAGCAATATTTATAATGGCAACAAAAACTCGTTTGATCAACAGGAAGAGATTGCATATATTCATACAGTGAAAATTAGATTTTCAAAGAATATCTAACAACTGGGGAAAATACTAACGACATACTGTTAAGTGGGGGCGGGAGGGGAAGATAGGTCCCAAAGCACAAAACTGATTTTCTGTGCATATATAAATATATTTCTAAGGGGGGAAAAAGCTGGAATAATCGTCACCAAAATGCTAAAAATATTTATGGTTGAATGGTGGAAATATGGGTGGATTTTATTTTCTTTCTCATATCTCTGCATTTTCTAATTTTCCATAATGAACATGTATTCCTCTTAGAATTAGGAAAAAAATAAAGGCTATACATTGAAAATATGTTCTGATTCTGTTTCCTAATAACAGTTACTGTTTATTGAGAGCTTTGGATGTGCTTTATATCCATTGCTTTATTTTATAGTTAATGAAACCAGTAGGGGCAGGTATTATTATTACCTGCATTTGCTGATGGGGAAATGGAAGTTTCCAGAGGAGAGCTGTCTTGCCTGTGGCTCAGTCACCACTCAGGACAGAGCCAATTCCAATGAGGATATGTTTGCTGCCAATGTCCATGCTCTTAACCCTGAAACTGGCCAGAAAGTGAGGCCCCAGGTTGGGTTGCCAAATACACTACAGGCTGTCCAGGTAGGTTTGAATTTCTGTTATACAACAAATGATTTTCTTCGTGTAAGTACGTCCCACACAATCCTATTTATTCTGTATCTGAAAGTCTCGTTTAACTGGTCATCTCTGTGTGTTCGTTGTTCCTCGGGAAATGATCTCCATTTGCAAACCGCCGGTAGAAGAGGCTTGGAAGCAAAGCGGCAATCCAGGTGATCCAGGAAAAATCAAGGCCCCAGTGTTCTTCCAACAAGATCCAGGAACAAAGCCAGCCCCAGGCAGGCCAGAGAAAAATCACCGTGTGTCTCTGGTTCCCTTGTGTTACACCCTAGTATGAAAGAGAGCAAGGCTTTGCTGACAGATACAGGTCGGCTGCCTGGAGCAGACATGCCCACACACATGAAGGATGCCTGGGGTTCCCAGACCCCACCAAGCAATAGTCCTCAGCGCTTAGAAGCCATACTTCGGGGCACACCCACACCGGGTGATAACAGGCTTCTCAGTCCCCGCTGTGGACAGTTACTTCTCGGGCTTTGCTGTCAATAGTCAGGGTGAGAAGTGACTCACAACCCCTATCTTTGCCCACGCCCCGACCCGACTCTACCCCCACCCTCATTGCCGTGGGACTCGTGGTGACAGACATGCAGTCTTCACACCCAAACTTAGACCAGTGGTTCTCAACCTGGTTACCCATCAGGATCATTTGGGAAGTTTCAAAAAATACCGGCATTCAATCCACTCCCAGAAATTCTGATTCATTTGGCCGAGGGGGACCCAAGGGTGGGTATGTTGCAACAGCTCCCCAGGGGATTCTGATGCCTAAGTGAGAGTTCAACATCACTGCGCTGGCCAACCTTACTAATGGAGTGCTGGGGACAGTGGGCTCCCCAGGGGCGGATGTCAGAGTCATCTGTCAAACCGAGACAGCAAGGTAAAGCTTGCTGGTTGCCGAGGGGTTACATGAGATCAGCTTGGAGGGTCCCTGCAGAGGAAATACTTGGCAAGTGTTATTTCTTTCCCTAGAATCAAACATACCAGTGAACATTTACCATACCTTCCCTTTTTACCCATACCTGTGACCTCATTTAGTGCTCCGAACAGCTTTGTAAGGTAGATATCATCTTTGTCCCCACTTGAAAGATGAGAGAACTGAGGCAGAGAAAGGTGACATCTTTCTCAAGACCACCAGCTAGTAATGGGGGAGCCTGGACTTGGACCCAGGTGTTCCGACTCCAGAGCGCCCTGCTGTTAATCCCGTCCTTGAATTGTCTTGCTGCTTAAAGGGCCCTCCTAGGGCAGGTGAAACCACCTGTCTCCCACGTCCTGGCCTTTACCTGGCTGTCCCCCTGCCTGGAATGCCAGTCTCTTCTCTGCCTACAAATCATAACCCACTCAGGAAGCAACTTGGGTCTTTTCCAGGCTCTTACAGACCTCCCAGCGAGTGTTCATTCATTCATTCATTCATTGTTATTAAGCAAACATGTATTGAGCTCCTACTATGTGCCAGGTATGATGCTAGACCCTGGATGTAAACACTGGGGATTCTTCATGGAATGAGGACCCGTGGGGCAGAGGATAAGGGGCAAAAGAAACAAATATCTAACTGCAAAGTGCGATCGCTCCAAAGGGAGTTTTCGCCTCACCCCCAAGCACAAGAAGCCATTGGGTGGTTGTAACATGGGGCTGATGTGACCAGATTTGTCTTCCTGGCTGCCAGCAGAGGACAGATTGGCTGGGGCCCGAGGGTGGAGACAGGGGAGCCAGAGAGAAGGCTAAGGGAGGAGGCTGAGGGAGGAACCCAGGTGAGACAGGAAGGGGCCTGGCCCATCGTGAGTGAAGAAGAACATCTTCCAAAGAAACTTACTGCCCCTTGGATGGGGGCTCATTGCAAATTACTTTGGCCCTTAAGACATTCTGCAGTGTTTTATTCTGTGGATTGTTTCACTGTTCTATGTATACATGGCTTCCCAGAGTAATATTCAAAATATTTAACAGTCAGGAGCCACAGGGCTGGGGGAAACTCCCTTGCTGGGCTAGGTGTTAACCCTTTCCTCTTGGGATAAGGGAGGGCCCAGAGGAATAGCCCTGGGTGGAAGAAGGGCACTCAAGGGTTTGGGATGAAACTATTGTCAATATTTTAACAACCAGTATTAAAACTAAACCATTCATACCAGCTGAATCTTGCCTCCTCACTCAATTTTAAGCTTCTAGAAAGTAAGACTAGATATAATACAGCTAATTAGCTAGACATTTGTCAGACAAGTGTTCCTTCCTTGTTGCAAATGCCCCTATGAAGTCCTCGGTCCCTGTGGGATGTCATTCAGGTTGACATTTCAATCTTGCATTTCTGAGATGAAATGCGGAGCCCATCAGAATGGACGCCTGGGCCTCCAAGGGCTGTGTGTCCTCTGAGCCCAGGAAGAGAAGGTGCTATTTGTGGAGGAATGAGGTGGGTTCCTCCTCCCCTGAGACAGAGTGTTCCTTATGAGGGCACACTGCCTTGCCTGGCACACAGTCCTGGGGGACCAGCTGGGAGAGAGCCTGTGCCACTCCTCCTAAAGATTTGTCCTGCACTTTGTCATGCTGACGTTCTGACATTTTATGGTAAAAAAAAAAAAAAAAAAAAAAAAAAAGATCATGGTTAAGAACCAAGAGGAAAAGAAATCTATTTGAGTGAGCGCTGGACTTGTTCCTTACATACCCAGGTACTCGGTTCACTTGCAAAATAGGTGGGATTATTTCCACCCCTCTGTGAGTCACAAGGATATTTGGAAAATCGATGAGATCATATGAATAGCACCATTTACATGGTTCCTCCCCTGTATTTAATAAGCATTTACTGATTTGGGTGGTGACAACACACAGACTCAAATCTCTGCCTTTGGGAGTCTATGCTTTTCTAGTGGATGACTTCATTTTGTGACAACCAGCCTGGAGGCGATGTTTTCGTCATCCCCAGGCTCTGAGAGGAGAAGGACCAGCAGCAGTCACGCTGTTGGTGACAGGTAGGTCTGGATTAGAGCCCTATCTCTGACCGGCAGTGAAAAGTCTGATCCGACTGTAAACCACCAACACACACACACACACACACACACGCACACACACACACACACACACGGGAAAAATCCACTTCATAAAGGAAGATAGATGCCCTGTAAATATAAACGATAAACGATGGTCGGTCTAAACTGCTTAGAAATGAAGCCTGGCCGGGGAGAAAGAGTGTGACTTGGGCCAACCTGCATTTGAGTCCCATCTCCCCACTTTACCAGCTGTGTGACTTCAGGCAGCGTGTTTAAGCTCTCTCTGGGTCTCCATGCTTATCCAAAAAAACAAGGATACTCTGACTTTGAAGACCACAGAAATAAGAGCCTGTAGCCTGGAGGTTTCAGAAAAACAGAGAAGGCTTTGGTCAGCCCTGGGGTCCAGCCGGGTTTGACCTCCTAGTAGCTATGGGACTTTGGACAAGGTACATACGTGCTCTGTGTCTCTGTTTTCTTATCTGAAGAATGGGGACATCTCAGCCCTTGCTGCAAAGGGTAGGCGTGAGAATCAAACGTGATCATTCACATCAAGTCCTGCCACTCAGGTGCTGGGTGTCACTTCTCAAGGGTAAGGTGTGCTCTGACCATCTGCACTTTGGCCAGCAGGGCAAACTCACATTGCCAGGGCCATTGGAATGCCAGCCGGGGTCTTCTCTGGTCCCCGACCTCGCATGGTGGGCAAAGCGCCTGGAGCCGGATTCCTGAGTCTGAACCCTGGCTTTCGGCCTTCTGGCCCGTGACCGTGGGTGAATTATTAGACTCCCTGTGCCCGAGATAATATTTGTACCCACTGCATACGGTTGTTGTCAGACTTAAATGAGTGAATGAATATACGTAAGTGCCTTGGACTGGAGCTGGGCGTAGAAAATCCACTCTAGAGATATTTCCTGTTATTACATTACTTTTTTCTCACCTTGTTTGGTGAGCTGCAAAAGAAATCACTCACTTCGTGGTGAAGGTCCTCTGTGGATGATGGGTTATCCCCACTCACCTTATCTCAGAACATGACCTCCATCTGACATACCCGGGTCACCTCATGCCGTGGAGCCACTATGAGTTGGAAGGAAGTCAACTCGAACTGCAAGCTGCTGGGTGTCATGGAAGGGATACCTTCCCTCCAATCAGAGCCCCTGGCTACATGTCACTGCTTCTGAGAGGTTTCTTCCAAGGGCTACATTTCTTCCCCTAACGACTCTGCTGTGGGTTTTCCAGGCCTGCCGGTTATGTATAAATACACTTAACTTTTATGGGGTGTGTAGTACTCTCAGCATAAACCATCTCCTCCCTCCCTCAGGATTTAAGGGCTGGGATCTGTAAGGGGATGTGAGTATACGTGGCAAAGCCTGGACGGGCTGGGATCCGTGCGGTTAGAACCTACATGACCACCGACACCTTTCAACCTACCCCACTGCATTGGTGGCAAGTTAAGACAGGACACAGGGGCCCACCAGATGCAGGTTTAACCAGCAGCTCCCACTTCTCTCCATCTCTCCGCCACCACTGTGGTGATCGGGACGGCTGTCGAGGTCACCTCACCCCAATACCTGCGTCTATTCTCATCCCCAAATTCATACCATGCTGCCCACAGCTGCCTGGTAATGTTACAGTGTGACCCTGATTTGTGACCCCCCTACTTCACAACCTCCAGAGGCTCTGAGAATTGCTCTTAGAGTAAACCTCCCACCCTTGTCTGGCTTCCAGGGCCCTCCTGCTCTGACTCGGCCTTTGAATCTTAACTAAATTGATCTCAGTAATAAAGGGTTAGAAGTACAGAGGGTGCCAAAAAAATGTATACACATTTTAAGAAAGGAAAACACTGTATTCAAATTGTAATACAATGAAGGACGCTAGCATTCATTTGATTAATGTCACCTTTTGAGCGAACGTCATACTACACATTGCTACCATAATTCAATTCAACTTAGAAAAGTTATACATAGATAACATCTCTTAAAATGTGTACTTTTTTTTTGGCACCCCCAGTACTTTATTTCCATGTTGCAGATGAAGTAGCAGCTACAGCCCTCGGCTCTGGAGTCATACAGCTCGTTCATTCCTCTCTTCATGCAGCCAACAAATACTTATTGGAGGCTTACTCGGTGCCAGGCTTGTTCCTGGCCCTGGGGGACAGGGATGAACAAGACAGGTCCCTGGCCGGCTGGTTTCCAGGGCGTGCAGGCTATATGGCAGTTCAGGACCCAGAGCTTACACTCTCCTTAATGCTCTGTTGTGGCCATCTTGATATTCTTAGTCATTGTTCGACAAGCGCCCAAATTTTCATTTTGCACTGTGCCCCACAAATCGTGTTGTCGCCCTGGCCCTGCCCTCAGGAAGCTCACATTCTAGTGGGGATACGGACACTAAACAGAACCCTAATTTCAGGCCATGAGAAGAACTAGGAGGAAAGTAAACTAAAGTGTGGGCTGGCGAGTGACAGGTGACCCTGCTGGTACTGTCAGGGAAACCTCCCCAAGAAGGTGACAACAGGTGCCGTTCAACAGGCAGCGGTGGGCGGTGGGTGGGAAGAACTTTCCAGGCAGGGGGAAGAAGAGCTGGTGCTGAGGCCCTAAAGCTGGAGCACGTTTGCTGAGTGGGGACAGGGAGGAACCCGGTGTGCCTGGAGCTTGGAGAGCTGGTTGGGGAGGCGGAGCCACCAGGCCTGGTCAGCCCCTGCTGGCCCGGTCACTCCACCCAAAGCAAGGCACGAGTTGCTGAGGACAGCCTGCCCAAAGGTCCAGACCCCAGGCCCAAGTCACTGCCAGACCACAGAACCCTCTTGTCCCATCTCGGCAATGAGGGAGGGGGACTGCCTGACGCCCACTGTCCCTTCCGATTGTGACAGTGTTTCCTCCGAGCATTGAGCTAGGCCCAGCTCTAGGGCTTGGTCAGCCCAGGAGAGTCACTCTTGTCCCCAGGCCAGGGATGCAGTGCTGGCATGGAGGGGGCAGAGGCTGCATCTCGCTCTGCCGGGGGCGAGGGGCTCCCGGCTCCCAGGCAGAGAGGCTGGGAAAGGAACCGCCCCCCCCCCCAGCTCTCAGGTTTCGGGGAGCTTGGCTGCCCTTTCTGACAATCCCTGTGCTACTTTCTGTGGACCCTAAAAGGCCAAATTTGAGTCCCAGCTACACTGTACCCCCAAGTTCTCTCATCCAAGAACCATGCTCATAATATATTATTGCATTATTAATCTTTCATGAATTGGATGATGAGTTTTTTCTTAAACGATTTTCTTTTTAAAGGAAACATTCTATCATGACCACATAGTGCTTGCCATAAATAGAAGGTAACTGTGAAATAAACACTTTGCAGTAGCTATGTTATTAAATTCTTGCTAGATATTGATACTGGCCTCAGGCCCATCCTTTGTTTAATAAAAGAGAGTCACATGGAAGGAATCTTTTCACAATGTATACATACATCAAATTATTACAATGTACACTTTCAATATCTTACCATTTTATGTCAATTATACGTCAATAAAGCTGAAAAAATAATACAAAAGGGAGATTTTCGGGCATTAGAAAGAGGCCAAAGGAACTAAGAAGAGTAAAAGCAACCAGAGAATTTCTCCCAAATAACCAGAAAGACTGAAAGAGAAGGGAAAAGGGAGCATGCCACCGTCACTTGACTTTGTTTAGCATCATTTATGGAGACATCTTAAAATTATCTTCCTTACTAAGCAACAAACCCAACCCTCTCCAACTTAAGAAAAGACAAGACTCTGCTAAAGGGTTATTGGGGAGCCCACCAACTGGGAGGACCAGGCTGGGGCTACGATGCTCGGGGCATCCTGCAGAACTGGTCCAGGGGAGATTCCAGAAGGACCACACTGGAACGTGTCAACACCACCGTTGTCACTGGACATTGGCCCCTGACAGTGCAACTGCAGCCATTGCAGCCCCTAGAAATAGGATGCAGCTGCCGCCACGCCCCTCATTGCAAGTGTGGCCCCGGCTTCTCCGTGTCCCTAGCTTCCAATTCAAAATCTGGGTGGGTTCATCTGATTGGCAGGACGAGAGTCACGTGACTGTCCCCTGGCTGCAGAGGTAGCTGGGTAAAGGAGTATTTGATATTTTCAACTTCTATCTTGAGAGGTAGATTTTTGTGTCGAAAGATGAGAGATTCCCCAGGCATGGAAAGGGGTTTGGAATACCCGTATGTCAAAGAAAGATAAAGAGATGACCACACATGGTACCACCTGTGCAGAAGAGCGATCAAAAGCAGCAGGCCTGACCGCTCTCTTTTGAAAGGCCTGCTTTCAATTTTGGCCCTCCGCTAGCATCCAGGAACTGAGATTTCAGCAGGGGTCCCACCCACCGTTTCCTGATAATGGTGGCTCACTGGGCCTAAGGCGTTTGTACAAACAACAGAGTTTGTGCTGGACGCCTGCCGTCCTTCCGGAAGTCTGCAATTTTGGTACATGCCAGCCAGGGGCTGCCTCAGGGCCAGGCCCCAGCACAAACCCTGGGCACTGAGTCTCTAATGAGCGTTCCTGGTTGGTAACAAACATTTCACACGTGTTGCCACAACTCATAGCTGGGGGAATTCAAGTCCTGTGTGACCCCCCGGGAGGCGTACCCCTGGTTTCCTCTGGACATCATCCTGCCACCTGTTCCCTTTGCTGATTTTGCTTTGTGTCCTTTCACTGCAATAAATCACAGCCTTGAGGAGAATCATTGCTGAGTCCGGTGAGCCCTCCTAGCGAGTCTTCGATCCTGGGGGTGGTCTAAGGGACCCCCAACACAGCACCTCTGTCACAGCCTTTGAGAAACACCAACTCAGCCCCCAGAGAGTAGACAAGTCAAGACACACTTGGGATTTGCAACTTGCAAACATTATACTGATGGTTCAAGGTAAGTTTGTGAGGTGGCCAGCTGGCTCACAGACAGGGAAATCGAGGCTCAAAGAAGGGAGTGACCTGCCAAAACCTCAGGGCTGGTACACATAGAGCTGAGGCAAGAGCCGGAAGCAGTCCTGGACTCCTCGTCACTGGGTCACGGCCCCCAACGCTCTCTCCAACCTCAGGAAGCCACGTAGGCTTCATTCCACCAGCTGGACACTCTCCGTGGGCAAAGCATTCCAGGCAGCCTGCGCCTTCTTGCAAATGGGTATCTTATGGCAAATGTGTCTGCACCAAATGGAGGGGGAGACTGGACATTTTTTCCCACCACCGCTGTCTAGTAACTAAGTAATGAGTGCCCCATCCCCTTCATCAGCTGGTCTCCAGCGTGGTTCTCAGAGCGCCTGCATCGGACTCACCTGGTGTGCTTGTTCAAATGCAGATTCCTGGGCCTGGACCAGCGTTCCTAAGAGAAAATTCCTGGGAGTGGAGCCCAGAACCTGCACTGTAACAAGCTCCCCAAGGCACGGAGTGTGCACATAATAAGGCCTTAGTCAATACAAACATGCCTGGAGGGAGCACAGACTGGGAGGTCTTAGAGTTCAATGTCTCTAGTTTGGTCTGCACTGCGGGGTCCAGCAGCATATCGGGAGCTGAGGCTGAATATTTAAACGTGGAAGTTGTCAGAACTACCTAACACCACTGGAAACTTTTTTTTTCTTTTAGCTCAACTCAAAACAGAGGCAAGGTTTTGCCTCTATCATTGCTTTTAGTATCTAGAACCTGGCACATCTTCCTCAACCGTTGCAGTGGGCTGAATGGTGGACCTCCCCCGCCCCCAAACTCCCCCAAAAGGTATGTCCACGTGCTAGTTCCTAGAACCTGCGACTATTACCTTATATGGGAAAAGAAGTGATTGATTTAAGGGTTTTGAGAGAAGGAGCTTATCCTGAATTATCTGGGCGGGCTCTAAATCCAATGACAAAACCACTCTTAAAAATCTACTTACAAGAGTGAGACAGATACACTTACAAAACCTGCTTACAGGATACTGTCAAACCCGTACTATCCAGGCATGCTGAGGGGATGTGAGGATGGAGACAGAGGTGGCAGTGATGCAGCTGCAAGTCAAGGAATGCCGGCAGCCATCAGAGCTGGAAGGGGCAACGAACAGAAGAGGCAAAGAACAGACTTTCTCCTAGAACCTCCAGAGGGAGTGTGGCCCTGAAGAAACTTCAGTTTCAGACTCCGGCCTCCGGACTATGAGAGCATACATTTCTGTTGTTTTAAGCCACCCAGTTGGTGGTAATTAGTTACAGCAGCCACAGAAAACGAATACAACTATGAAAATTACTCCAAATATTGAGCAGGAAAGTTAAGTAATTGAATTTGTCCCACCCCAGGGCCTTTGCACATGCTGTCATACCTGGCTCACTGCATGCCCAGTTCCTTCTCACAGTTCTTATACCTGCTCAGATGTCACCTCCTCAAAGAAGCCTTTCCTGACCTGAGGCCCCCAGTAGAAGAAGCAGCCAGCTACCCTCTAGCCCCGTACCCTATTTTAGGGTTTCCTTTTTTAATGACCACAACATAAAATAATCTGTCAATTGTTTTACTTACTGATTGTCTCTATGTGAGCGAGAATCTGGTCTGTCTTGTTCCCAATGCCCGGTACCTAGTAGGGATTAAATAAATATGTGCTCGGTAAAAGGAATGAATGATATTCGATCCTAAAACAGAGAGATGCAAACTCTATGATAAAACTTAATCCTCCAAAGAATTCTTTAGCTACAAAAGTTTCTTGGCTCCATCCCAGCCCCCTTGTGGCACACTGTCACCTCCTTCTGCCATAAATTCACTTAGATGGAAAACTGAGAACTTGACCTCTGCCCCTGTGCTGCTAGTTATAGCTGTGAGCCTTGGGCTTATCACCTCCCTCTCTGAGCCTCAGTGCCCTCCTTAGTAAAGGGAGGGGTTTGACTTACTGCGGGCAATAGGTCCTATTTATGGAGCGGTTTCCATCTGCCCAACTCTGTGCTAAGCCATTTATATGCATTCTCCCCTTTGGTCCTCACAACAATCCTATGAGGTAGGTACTATGATTGAACCCATTATACAGATGAGGAAACTGAGGCACAGAAAGGTTTCATCACTTGCCAGAGTTGTATCACTAGTAAGGTAGAACTCAGATTCTCAAGTGACATACCAGGATGCTCAAGACACTCGAGAGCTTTCAAACACAAGGGCACACTTGCTAGTCTTTAATCAGAGTAAATATCTGGAAAAATTGTTTTCTCAGTTCTCCTGCTCTTTAAAATACATAACAAGAGCCAGTCTCCTGAAAGTCTGAGTTGCTGTGCCCTAAATCAAAGGGCAAATGCAAACTGTATGGCCCACTGCACTGTGTAAACATACAAGGGAAGAATATTCTCGACACAGTGGCCCTTACCTTCTTTATTCTTCTGCTCCTGCTTCTCTCTCTACAGAAGGCAGATATACCAATCTACTGGTGGGAAAATGTAAAGAGTACTTGAATTATTTACTATAAAAAGGCTCTGAGCTGCCAGCTTCCTCTCTGAATTATTTAGCACTGTCATGTACAGTTATGTATGTGCAATGTCGATATACTGTATTCACATTAACTCTGTTAAAAGTGACTTCATTCTAGTAGCGTCACAAGCCCACTTGTCTCTTTGGCGTCAGCTACTCTGTCCGTGCTAAAGTCAGGGATAGCTAATGGTGTTTGCAAAGGGTCCAGAAGGTTCAGAATCAAATCGTCAGGAAGCACAGAGAGATTTATGCCTCCCAGTCAAGGTGAGATGCCTGGGTCCCCCTTGCAGGGATAAAAGCCAGAGCAACACATGCAATAAAGTGTTAGCTGTCTATCTACTGAGAGCCTACTGGGTGCCTCACCAAGTCTTTCCCTCAAATAGTAAGACACTAATCCTGCTTTTCCAGAAACTGCTTAATAGCTGGTAGATAAGATGCATGTGTAAGACAATCAGAGAAAAAGGAAAAGAGGGTTCATTCGAGTTCCACCTCTTAAATCTGGTGACCGCTGGCTCTTTCACCTCGCAGAGTCATTGGTTCCACCTCTGTGCGATGGGAGAATTATGCCTTCCTCACAGCACTGCAGTAAAGACTCAACGACTCTCACGCAGAGTATCTGGCACATGATCATCCATTTACACCTGACGCAGCACAGGCACCAAATAAGTCCGTGAGGGATTCATGAAACGAACGGGCAAATAACAAGGCTGCTGTCACAATAGCCGGTGTCTGATTGGGCAGAAGGACAGAGACGAGCCCACACTGGTTGAGCCTTGAGAAAAACAAGCAGTGGAAGCAACTTTCCCTCTTCCTTTTTTCTTACAGGTCCTGAGTCCCTCTGCTAAGCTAAGAAGCCCTCTGCAACAGGTGTGGGATGCAGAAAGGCATTTGATTGAGTATTTACTGAGCGCCCACTAGTACCAAGCACTGTTCTAAGCTGTGGGAAGACAGCCATGAATAAAAACCAGACCAAAATACTTATCATACATTCTAAGTATGAAGAAGATAGATTCGCTGTTCTCCAGGGACTTAGAAAGGGAAACAGACAGGTAAACAAATTATAATATCAAGTGTCACGGGTGCTGAGAGAAGGGAGCACACGAAGCAAAAAATGAAGCATGCTTGGGGCTGGATGGGGGAGTTTCCAGAGACGTGCCATAAAGTAGAGTGTGTCTAAGCTGATGTCAGAGCTATCAAACCTGTACTATCCAGAGATGCTGAGATGCTGCGATTTGGCTAATGATAGGATTCTCAACTGGGGCACAAAAGGGGAGTGTCAAAGATGGGCCCTTCCTCTGTCACAATAGATGACTTTCTATGTTAACTTAAGGAGATAATAAAAATTTTAATTAAATATCTGCTGGGTTACAAACGGACAGCCATCATGAAAAAATAATCTATGTCCTTTCCTCTTGAAAATGGCCCGTTTCAAATGTGGTCTTGGAAAATAAATGAGGGAAAGGAGTCTAATAAAATGTAAGACGGTGTCTTGACCAGGCTGGAGAGATCCAGCATGGAAAATTACAGAACCTTTTTTCTTTCCCCTCTCTCTCCATCCCCCTCTTAAAGGTATCTGTTTTTTTAGATGCCTGTGAAAAGAACTTGAAGTCAGCCCATTTATTAAAATCCAGGCAAATTTTGGCGCTTCTGGTGGACTCCAGGGGCAGGGGTTGAGAGGAGCATAATGCCAGGGGCAGGCATGGGACTCTGAACCAGTCAGGACTCATTTGGTTGCAAATGATGCAAACTCAACTCAAACTGGCGATCTTTAGGCATGGATAAATCCAGGTGCTCGTAATGGAATCAGGAATTTGACCATCTCAGTCTCTGTCATCCTCTGTGTTGGCTTCATTCTTAGAAGGCATCCCCACGTCCTTGCCCAATGACCTCTACCATCCCAGGCATATACCTACCAGCTGGGCAACCACAGCAGAAAGATCATCTCTTTTCAAATAATTCCCGCGAACGTCCTGGGATTAGCTCTGATTGGCCTGACTTGGTCATATGCCAATCTCCAAGTCAATGTCTATGGCCAGGAGAATAAGTATTCTCATTGGTCAGGCCTGGTCACCTGTCCACTCTTGGCATCAAGGGTCTGGAGTCAACCCTTCCTGAACCTCAGAAAGCGAGAGTGGAGAACAGGTAATTCCCCAAAGTAAAACAAAGGTTCAGTTACCAGAATAAGAAGGAAGGGACGCTGGCCAGACCAGAACCACCATCATCCAGTATAGGCTCCTGAGACTTATCTCAAGGACAGAATCTAACTCAGAACTGAGCCTGGGACTTGAAGGGAAGGAGTGATTCTCGGTACAGTGTGAGGTCTAGAACTGGACCCCACCTTAGTCCGGGGACCTTGACCACGTGTGCTCAGGACAGGCTGTGGGTGTAATGAGAGCCATCTCCCTAAGCGCAGTGCCACCTCAGGGCCCAGCAGCCCACCGTGCGATCCCTAGAGCATACCACAGAGGACAGGAGCCATCCCCCCTTAGCTGCTGGTTACCATGAGGACAGAAAACGCTGGTGGCCAGCGTGACTGAAGGGACCTGCTCCCCAGCCTGAGTGGAACCAGCGGGGCTTAGAAGAGCAGTAGCACAGAAGAAGCAGCAAAACCCATGGCCAACGAAGCCACGGTATTTGGGACCAGTGTGTGGGCACACGTGATGCCCAAGGTATAATCAAAAGAGTGTGAGAAGCCCACAAGTTCAGGCAGGAGCAATACCGATAAAGGTAACGAACCTCGTCCTGGGCGTCGTGCAAGCACCATTTCTTTGAATCCTCACAGTAGCCCCACGAGATAAGAGTTGTGATCCTTCTTTTACAGATGAGGAAACTGAGGTGCAAAGAGATGAATTCTCTTGCCCAAAGTCAATCAACGGGAAGTGACAGAGCTGGGATTTGAACCCAGGTCTTCTGACCACAAAGGTTCTGCTCTTGCTTCATTATATTGTCCCCACCCCAACTGAATGCTTTGCACACATCCCCTGTGAGGCTCTGGACCATCCCGGTTACAGAGAAAACGAAGAATAGTCCAGAAGTAGACATCTCAGGGGCGGGGCCCTACTTTCAGATCCTGGCTGCCCCTGCTTTGAGCAGCTGACCTTTGGCAAGTCATGTAAGTCTCTCCTTACTGTTTTATTGCCCATAAAAAGAGGGCTAATGATATCCAGGCCATCCCACAGGACTCCCATGACAGTGCTCATGGATGTGTTTGGAAGTGCTGCACAGATATAAATAATAATAGTGTCCTGCAACGAGGAGGCCAATTAATCTATTAAATCTTTGTAAAGGAGGAGGTGGTTTGTGTTGATGCCACCACACTCCCTCAGCCAGAACAATGCCATCTGCTCGCAAATATTGTGATGTGGGAAGGAAGAAACAATCTTCATCCAATTGTCTTCCTTATAAAGACGTACTGAAGTACAACTAATTCTCTAACTCTTCCATAATATTCTCCTAATTAGTGGTAAAAATAGGCACTTCTTCCTGATGCCTCTGCTCTGATATACGATACGCTACTTCCCCATTCATAATATGCTAATATCCTAGTAATTAAAAGCTTCAAGATTCCATTTAATGACTGTGTTGGGTTTGTTGAGGATAATTGCCTCTCCTACCCACTCTACTGGAGTTCCCAGGCAGAATCTAGGGAAGAAATGGCTTAAGGGGCACAAGTGGAGCCCTCCCCCACTCAACATGGTAGTTCCTTCCAGAGTGTTCTGGAGACTCTGAGTGAGTTTAAACTTGGGAGCTTTCCCGTCCTCTCTGAAAAGGGGGGCATTCTCCTGGCATGAGAATTTTCTCCAGTTCTGTGCCTTTGCACTTGACACTTCACTCTCTCCTTGGGTGGACTCCCCATGCTCACCCAACAGCTCGCTGGCGTAACGCTTAGCACAGGATTTCTTAGCCTCAGCACTGCTGACCTCGGCGCTCCATCCTTCTTCGCTGCAGGTAGCTGTCCTGTGCATCAGAAGGTGTTTACTGGAATTCCTGTCCTCTACCCACTAAAAGCTAGTAGCACCTGCCCTTGCCACTTGTAACAATCAAAAATCTCCTCAGACATTGCCATATGTCCTCTGGGGGAGGCCAGGTGCCAAATCACCCGCAGTTGAGAACCACTGACCTAGCATAAAAAGATTAAAAACAATTTGAAAATCTATTCATAGAGAATCAATGAACAAAACCATGGCACATCCAGCCAGTGACATTTATGCAGCAGGTACAAAGGGGACATCAGCCCTAAATGAACAGACACAGAACAATCTCCAAGTGAAAAAGTCAGGGTGCAGCGTGGTATGTATAGTAAGCTGATTTCTGTGTTCACCTTATTTGCATATTTGCTTATATCTGTATAGGATGTCGGTAGATGGGCACAAGATGTCATGATGGTCACCTCCTGGGAGGGCACAGGCCCAGGTGGACACAGACATGGGAGGGAGACATCCCACATTGACATTCTTTGTCTGAATTTTGTGCCCTGGGCATGTATTACTTATTTAAAGAGTAAGTATAATTTAAAAAATAAACACCTAGCCCATTGTCTATCTGGAACATTCTCAATAAATGCTACTTTCGTTCCTTTCTCCCCACCGCCAAAGTTCCTCTCAGAGAGCCTCAGACAGGAATTTCTTTATCTGTCACTGTCCGTCTCCTTGAACAGTATCAGCAATTCACAGCTTGAGATCATTTTCCAAGCCCTGCAGACTGACACCCGCCATGCACGCAAGGCCAGGCCACTCGTGGGTTTTCAGAGAGAGAAACTGTGCTCTGAGGCTGGGCAGTGTCAGGGCCCTGATTCTAAGATGGATTCTCAACTCCTCTGGGACACTTCACAGCCGGGCTCAAGGAAAAGCTGAAATATGAGATCCAGACACACAAATAACATACTGTGCGTGGGAGGGTGGGGGCGCGGACTGAGGGGGCTAGGACTAGAATCATCACTGTATAAAAAGAATTTAAATGGGACTCCTTCAAACAGTGAGCCCCCTTGACCAGACAAAAGTGTGGCTTGCCTGAAAAGGAGTTTGATTTATTTCACTCTTTCTAGGAAAGTCTCTCTCATGTGATAGACGTGTAAGTACTGCCTCACAGATGGGTGGGATTATGAGTAAGGAACAGGGTGTGAAAGAACTGTCTTTTTGGTATCAGTCTCCTCATTTATCAACTAATACAGGAATTGAGCCAGACCAATATTTTCCAGGGTATTTGACACAGCTCTGAAGAAAATTATGAGGCACTGTGAGGAAAGGCCTCCTGGTAAAATAAGTTTGGAAAAACAATTAAAGGAAGTTCGGCAAGTTTCTTTACTGCAGGACTTCTCAGAGCCTTTATTGAGAAGGCCAGAATAATTTTTCTTGAAAAATTAATGGGTTTTTTTTCTTCCAAAATTTTCCTGGGTCCTGTTCCCAGAAGACGTGAAGACCCATTTGTGCTTCCTGGCCCTGGGAGGTGGGGGTTAGTGCAAGGTGGGAAAGGAAGCAGCCACAAACCTTTAGTAAGTCTCATAAAAACAGCATGGGAATGTGAGATGTGTATTCTAGCAGGAGAGAAAGGTTGATGGGTTTCGAAGTCGTTGTAGACTGAATATTGATCTCTTCCCCAAATTCATGTTAAATCCTAACCCCCAATGTGACGGTATTCGGAGGCGGGGCCTTTGGGAGGTGATTAGGTCATGGGGGTAGAGACCTCATGAACAGGATTAGTGCCCTGATAAAAGAGACCCCAGGGAGCTCTCTTGCCCCTTCTGCCATGTGAGGACACAGCAAGAAAACAGCCATTTGTGAACTAAAAGCCCTCCCCAGACACTGAATCAGCTGGCATCTTGAACTTGGACTTCCCAGCCTCCAGAACTGTGAGAAATTAATGTCTGTTGTTTCAGCGACAATCCCTTTCCTCCCCACCCCTCGCCGCCACAGTGTGTAGTATTTTTGTGCTAGCTGCCGAAACTGACTAAACCGAGGCAAGGAGAGAGATGAAAGAACCTGTAAAACTAGGAACAGAAGATATGTTGGGGCCCCAGACCCCTGCAAAGTGGGAGTCCCTGCCCCCACCCACTATAGGGCAAGACCCCAGAGAATTAATTAGGACCCCAGCAAAGAATTCCATTCCCCGGACGGAGGCAGCAGAGCTTCCAAAGGGAGGGATCTCTCAGACGATACCTGATCATTGGCAGTGCTCCCCTACACACACACACACACACACACACACACACACACACCCTGTTGCTACCTAAGATGCCCCTCCCAAGATTCTGTTCAGCATCAAGGATGACGGAGACTGGATTCCCCACCAGCCCAATGGGATAGCAGCTCAGAGAAAGCAGGAGTGGGTTAAAGATGCATCCACAACAACAACAAAAGGCCATCGCTGGTGCACACCTGAAAGCTACGGGCTGGGGTTCGCGTCTTGAACAAGAACTAACGGGCAGAGTGCATCTCCAAGGTGGGGTGAGGGATATACCACCTCCCAGACTCCTCCCATTTCTGTCTAAAGGTCAGAGGTCGTGATGAATCCGGGACAATGATTAAAGAACAAGATGGAGCTGTGGGTGCTGACAGGACACGCGCTGTGTGCCCAGTTCCACAGCGCGGACTCAATGGAGAAGGTGAAAAGAGAAGAGATGGCGCCACCCACTCTTAGGGACTGAGAAATTCAGCTGCTTAGATGGTACCCGAGATCTGGAGGGTAATTTAGGCTTTGTATCAAGAGCCTCAGAAAAGTTTGTGACTTTAGGCCTAGTAACAAAAGCCACAAATGTAGAGTCCTAACACCGCAGAGTTATTAACTCACCGTTTTAGTAGGTCAGACGTTCAGGTGAGCTGGACTGGGTCCCCTGCTGAGGGTCTCACAAGGCCCAAATCAAGGTGTGAGCAGGGCTGCGTTCTTACTGCAGGGTCTGGGGAAGAATCCACTTCCAACTTCATTCAGGTTGCTGGCTGAATTCAGTTCCTTGCAAACGTAGGGCTGAGGTCCCCATTCAGGGCTGTCTATCATCCAGGACTAGTCTTTGCTCCTGACAGCTACCTACATTCCTTCTCCATGGGGTTCCCTCAGGGAATGGCAGCCCAAGTCCTTCTCACACCTCCAATCTCACTGACGTCACCTTCTGCCCTTAACTCTCTGACTCCAGCTGGAGAAATTTCTCTGCTTTTAAGGGGGCTCGTGTGCTTAGGTTGGGCCCACCTAGATAATCTGGGCTCATCTCCCTATTTTAAGGTCTATAACCTTAACAACATCTGCAAAGTCCCCTTTACCAGGAGACATACCTTAGGGACAGGTTCCAGGGATTCGGGCATGAGCACCTTTGCAGGGCTGTTCTGCCTCACGCAGACGCCAAGACTCTTTCCTCCTCATTTCCAAAGTTCTTGGCCTCACTTCTTGATCATGTGACGCCACACATCAGAATGGACTTCCCATTCTGCATCCAACCCAGGGGAGTCCCAGCTGTCTCCACCTCCAAACATTGACCCACCAACTCCAGCTGCCTGAATTGGGGGCCACACAGGTGTTTGTTTTCTCCCCGCCAAAAAACTGCATTCACAGAGAATGCTGACGGGTTGCTATGCAGCCAACAGCAAGCGGGCTGCAACTACCCAAGAAAACATTAATCAAGTGGCTGTGACAAATGTGAGAAAGAATGCGGAATGACATTTCATCAGTCGCACTCAGCAATCTGCCAAACTTTCCCAGCTCCGATGGGTACCCTTCCACGTGTGACTCTCAGAGTCACCTGGGGGAGCCCTCCCTGAGAAAGGTGATTCCTGGGGACACACCTCAGACCTGCTGTGTCAAACGCTCTGGGCTTTATGGCCCTGGAATCTGACTTTTAATGTGTCTAGAAAGGGCTTCTATGCCTTGTATGAGAGGAACCAGAGGGCAGCTGGATTCTCCTCTGAATTCTGAAACGAAAGGAACATCAGGAGGAAGTTCTTGGGATGCAATAGCTGGAAGGAAGGATGACTAGTGAAGACAAAGAGAGTCCAGTGCTACCAAGCAAGATATAGGGCGTTTGGCTGAGTAGAGATCTGTGCTCAGGGGGAGGACAGATAGGCCGTCTGAGTGGCAGTGATGGATCTTTGCTGCTGGCTCAGAGGAGGTGCCCCAATCAGAGCAACAGCTGAAAAGGGGAGACAGCCCTGAGCGTCAGGACCCAGGTTCAGGGGCCAGATGGACCTGGGTTCTGCAAGTTCACCAGCTGTCCGACACTGGGCAATATTCTTTGGTCTAAAATGGGCCTGACGGCCATCCATAGCTTCCCGGGCAAGCTTTCGTGGAAAAAATAAGAAACAGTTAGGATGGGCTTCAAGTTTAAGCCTTAAACCAATCAGGATTCTCCCCGAGCTGGGTATGTTGCCACGTAGCATAAAATCGGGTTTACGTACGGTAGCAAGGAAGGAAAGGTTAGCTATTAGGAAGCAAATAGCAATACCCTAATTTTTGCTCCAAAAGTTGCGTTAGAGCTGATTGTCCGGCTGGGTCTTATTCTCAGGGGAAACACGGCAGCAGCACTCCACACCGTTATATGAATAAAGCACTTAACCCAAAGTGAGCACTCAATAAAAATGGTAGCAGTTTCCTCATCAGCACCTCACTGATACTGAGAGAACAAGATGCATGTCCCCTTCCTCACTTCCATCATCTGTCATCGTACCCCAAACAACCCAACCCCACGTGGGGTGGGGAGGAGGACAGCCTTCCAGGAGTTGTTTCCCGCGAGCTGGTCTCCTGGGCTGTGCAGAACCTCCAGGGCTGTGGGGCCTGCCTTGTGCAGCCCAAGGAAAGCGTCTGCACTCGCCAATCTGTAATAAGCTCCCTGGGATGGAGCCGTTACAGAGGTGAATCTCAGAGTGAATGGCCCCTCTGCCTCCCCTGCCTTGTGGCCCACAGCCTCTGGAGGGGGCAGATTTCCAGTTCCACCCGTTTGTTTCACTGTCCTCGACTCCCACCTGAGACTCAAAAAGACAACACGGAGGGGCCCTCCGTGATGCTGTTTCAAAGAAGAGGCTGCTGCCTTCTTCTGAGTTGTACCAAGGAGAGAAACACCGAGCAAACATACTTGGTTAATTTAGCTGAGAAGACAAAGCACCTTCTTGGAAAGTCTGAGTTGCCTCGGTTTTCCAGGGTCCAAAAAGAGGATACTCTGGAACCTGGAGCCTCTGGAACCTGGAGCCTCTGGAAATGGAATGCCCACTGCCAGCTTCTTCTGAGAAGGTACCCGGTGGGAGCTCACCTCGGATGCAAACCATCTGACCTTCCAGGGCCCAGGAAACAGTGGCCTCGTTCGTTCTGCTCTCCCCGTGGCTTGTTGTTTGGGTTTTGTTTTTAACTGACCTTCTGTCCTGTCACAGTTGTTTTCACAAAGTCTATTTTACGGAGAGAGAAAAGCAGAGGACCAGAAAAGTGGGTTCTGTATGCTCAATCGGGGGTCGTCTAACCATGAAGGACTTTGCGTGTGGGTCTGGTTAACAAGTTATAACCAGTGTTGGAGTTCTGAGAAATAAACTCCACCCTGCAGGAGGCAGCTATGGGGCATAAAGAAAATTCAATAAGATGTCAAGTCCAGAGGCGTGAGTTTAAATCTGGGTTTTTTCCACTTAGCAGTCCTGTGATGAAACTGAGCCAGCCTCGCTGACTTCATTTATTTGGATATTGGTGATGGGAAGAGACATGGAAGAATAATAAGCAATTAAGGGAGTGCCTGGGAGGCACTGTTCTCACTGCTTCACATGTATGAGCTCATTTTGCTATAAGTAGGAGGTAGGTATAGAGCATTATCAGTCCCATTTTTCAGGTGGGGACATGGGGGCACCGAGAGATGGAGTAACTTGCCCAAGGTCACACAGCTGATAAGGACAGAGCTAAGACTCCAACCCAAGCACTTTGGCCTTCCAGCCCAAGCTTATTTCCACTCTGCACCACAGCACTTTGCAACATGGAGTCTGGTTTTATTACCAGGTATTATTATCCTCCCCTTCCACAGCAAGGTTATGTGACTGGTCCAAACACGGCAGAGACTGCCCGCCTTCTGAACCCAGGGAAACACAAAAAACCAGCTTCTCTGTGAATTGCGTCCTTCCTCCCCTTCTGCAGCCCCGGTCCCCACAAAGGCTCCCAGGATGGGGCCGACCACCCCCAATCCTCAGGGTCCCCATTCATGCTGAGCACAGGCCCTGCCCTGCCACAGTGACCCCAAATAGAGAGCAAAGGCATCTATTCATTCTGCTGGCGGAAAACCATTTAAGCATTTTGCTATTTCATTTCTGCTAAGCCATAGCGGTGTTGCAAAGAACAATTTTTTTTCTTGCATTTACTAATACATAATTACCTTTCTTCAATCATCCTAGAGGAATGTGTGGTTTTCAATCTCACACTGAGGCTTTTTAAGAACTGGGAGTGGGGAATGGGTGAGACGTATTTTCAATGCCTAGAAAGGACCTTTTGTGGTCCCTGGCGAGGAGAGTGAGCAGATGGATATCGTGTTTGTGTTCCTGACTGCTGTTCTTCGTGAAACTCTGTAATGAATAAAAAATACAAGGTGGGGCGTGGGGGGAATAGAAAGACGGAGGCTGTAGCTGCTTGCTCCTCACCCTCTCCAAAGCCCCTGGTCTAAGAAGCAGCCTCGAGGACCTTAATTAATCAACATCCTGGTGGATTCACAGCATTTGATGCCCAAACTCAACGGCTCCCGCTGCTCTCGACCAACATGTTCATTGCTATTCAAGTCTTCCTTCTGAAATGATCAAGTATGCATAACCCCCAGGAACAGGGGAAAGCATGCAAAACAAATACTCCCCATGGTTTTGTGCAGCGGTTCCAATGGGGGCTGGCCCATGAGCTGAATCTCAATGGAAGGAGATTTTTTGTTTTTGTTTTTGTTTTTGTTTTTTTAAAAAAGCCCCTATGGGTGATTTGTACAGATGAAGAGAACCTGCATATACAATGTAAGTTATAAAACAATGAGACCGACAATACAGAAACCTATGGAGGAACCACACTAAAGCATCATAATGACAGTGCTAAGGATTCAGTGAGAAAATGTATGTACCACACTTTGCACACACCTGGCTGCTTGTGAACTAACTGTCAGCCTCACTCCGCCACCCAGCCAGCTAACATGAACCGTTATTATGTCATCATGTCGTGGAGTAATTAGAGCCACTCCTAACATTTATTGGAGGGAGACACTGTGATGAGCACTTTACGAGTCTATGCCATTTTTTGTTCCAACAACCCCGAGTCTATTTCATTTCTTGTTCCAACAACCCTGAGAGGTAGGTTCTGTTTGTGTCTCCATTTGGCCAATGAGGAAGCAGAGGTACAGACAGGCACATCACTTGCCTGGGTCACTCCACTTACGAAATGGCAGATTCTAACCCAAGGACTCTGGCGCCAGAGTCCGTGGTTTCAGTAAAACCAGAGCAGGAGTTTAGTAGCACGTGGCTGAAAGTACAGTCTTTGGAGTCAGACCGACCTGGGTGTGAACACCAGATCTGTGACTCACTTTCTCCCTATAGACTCACAGTATTTTCAACTTTGGAAAACAACTGGCGATGGCTTATTTTAACTCCTTGATTTTATAGGTACAGAATCTTGGGAGCATAGGGAAGCTCTGGCCTGAGCTCACACAGCTGGACTTTTGCTGTCCCGCTCTGGACTGAACTAGGTCATCCTCCATCATCATTCCAGACTCGCCTGTCCAGGGGATGACTGGGGAGACCTTCCCCACCCTCAGTGCAGCCTGCCCTCAGCATCGTGGTTCTGCAGCCTGACTGTCCCAGGCCTGGGAGAGGGCCTGGGGTGCAAGAGGCTGAGCAGGGCCGAGGACTTAAACATCCCAGGGACCGTTTAGGGTCCAAGGAACCTGCAATTACCTGGCGTCTCCCACAGAACCTCCTGGACCAAACCCAAGAGCCCCTTCCTAGAAGGACACTTCCAGCTCATGTGTTAACTGCATAGGCTCCACTTGGATTCTCGGTTTGATCAATAATGTGCAACCAAAGAGGAAACAGAAAACAAAGTTACACACAGCTCAAAGGCTACTCCTAAATTCCTTAAAAGTTTAATCTTTTAGTTAAAAAATTTAAAAACTTACTCTTTTCCTTCTTGGTAGCCAGTTGAATGCCAATCATGGTTTAGAATGACGGCTGATCCTGTAGAGTCTCTATGTCATGCTGAGATACTTCTAAGGACCTAACAAATATGTCTTAACCTTCACAGCACACCTTTAGTGAAGATTAACTCCTTCTTACCACCTCCCCATTTTGCATCTGTGGGAACTAAAGCACAGAGACGTTAAGTCACTTGCATGAGGTCAAACAGCTAGCGAGCTGCAGAGCTGGGATTTGAACCCAGGTGGTCTGGCTCCAGAGTCCAGGTGTGTGACCACTATACTGCACTACGTCTCAGGGGGACAGAAAAATTTATGTTTTAGAAAACCTTCACCGGCAACATCATTCAGCAATGCCTTCAGCCCAGCCATACGCACCACACTTTTTTCCTCTTGGTTTTCAATATTTTATTTGTTTTCTAGAGGAAAAAATATCAATCCTGAATGAAACCAAGTTTAGTTGCAAATGAAACTGAATTGTCCACGACCGAAAGCATATACTTAGAGAATGTTAATCTTTGGGTGGTTCTTTACCCAACCCCCCCAAACCAAAAATACATAACATTTGCAAAAGAGGATTCATCTTTACCTAAAACTATAATTAAGCGGCTGCTGACGGTTACCTTGGTGACATTAAAAAAAAAAAATTCTCCACTACAGCTTCCCACACTGGATAATACAAACTCGGCAGCCAAGTAAGTCAACAGGTTGTCCAGGAAACTGTTTCCTTGACAACCAGGAAGATGGAGTGGGCCTGAAGAGTTGGGGAAATATTAGAGCACTGAAGCTACATTAAAGAAAAAAAAGTCCCTCTGGCATGGCCGAGCAGCTTCCCCAACTTGTACCAAGCAGCAGAGCAGGGAACAAAAATGACTCTTCGTTACATGAAGAAGGTGGCTGCGGGGAATGTCAAAACCCAAATCTCCCTGAGTCACTCACTCACTAGGTGAATTTCAATTTGAGAACATGAACAGGGAAGACGAGGCGGCAGGTCCTCTGACTTAGCAAAAAAGAGCCCCATTCATCCTCTCACTCACCAACTGTGCATTGAGCACCTACTACATGCCAGCGCTGTCCATCTCCTGGCTCCAGTCTTAGATAGCTCTGCATGCTTTGGAATGTTGGCCAGGATAAATAAAATGTAGGAGACCATTTTTTGAAATTTTAATATTTGGGTTTCACCCAGCATATTCAATTTCCTGGTGCCTGTTCTAGCAAGGTTTGTCCTGTGCTTACTCGTGTGGGCTGGGGGAGAAGGAGAGAGGAGTTTGCAGGAGGGTGAATGGTGGAGTGGTCTGCAAAACAGTCTCACCACTGGCTCTGTTTTTAAAGGACAAATAACTTGTGGATGGGATTCAACCATGTTGTGACCTGGAAAACCAGGAGAGAACACACATGTGCTCCTAAGGAATGCAAGAGGGGAGAGGGAGGGATGACCCCAGAGCATGAAGGAATTCCTTGAGACTGGGGGCCTTGGAGCCGGTGTCCAGGACTCTGCTCCTTGACCATGCTGCAGGTGGGTCGGAGAGGGTCCTTTCCAGGGAATGGTCGCAGGTTCTCAGTCCGACCGAGGGTGACCAGGAAGGAAGAAGCACACCTGGGATTGGTTGGGACAACATGTGTTTCCAAAAGGATCAATGTGGACAGATGACCACAGGGGGCTGGCTAGGGCTTAAGGGCTATGCAAGGACCCGAATGTTTCTCTACCCTGGGGGAGGCGGGTGCAGGAAGAACAAGTGAGGCAGGCTTGAAATAACCTTAAAGAAAATGAAGAAATGCTCTATTTCTCATCCTCCTAAGTGCATGAACAGTGCAAGTGCAAACTTGCCAAGTATAATTTTCAGTGTTGCATTTTCCAAGCTACCTGACAAGGTCCTGTGACTGAATTCTGCTGAGAAAAGAAGGGAGAAACGAGGGGCAATCAGAGGTGTCTAGACCTGGAAATCCATTTTCCCTCCCACAAAACTCTTTCGCTGCTGGCTGGCCTCACCGGTGCTCTGCCTTGCACCTTGTCCAAATGTGCTCTTAATCAGCAAATTATTCTCTGATTGTAAATGAGAATGCCATCTGCTGTACTCCTCGTTCTTTCTCATGGGTAGACAACACATTCAAGGGTATCCTGTTTTCATAGCCCAGCTGACTCTGACAAAGAGACAAATTGATCTGACTCCATCTACATGTCCTCCGCTTGTGCAGCAGTAATAAGGACACCTTGGATCTGCATTGCACTCTCTCCATAGGCAACTTCTTTGCTCTTTTCAACTAATCTTGTACAGCAGATACCCATTTTACAGATGAGAAAACCAAGGCGTGGGGAAGGGAAAACTTGCCCTGGGTGCCCATAGCCAATTCAGTTGTGGTGCCCAGAACCAAGGCCAGGTCTTGTGACCCCAATTCTGCCCATATCTGTCTCCTTCTGTGCCCACATCTTGCCTTTCCTTTTTGTGGGTTCCTCTCCAATATTCTATTTTCTCTTTTCCCTACTGTTGTCCTGCCACTTTCTTTGCCCCCTCTAACACTCCAATGGATCTCATCTGTGGGTGACACCCCATCCCCCAGGGGACCCCTGGCAATGTCTGAAGACATTTTTGGTTGTCATACTGGGAGGGGATTCTCGTGGGTACAGGCCAGGAACACTGTCAACATCTCACAGTACCCAGGACACCATCACACAGGAAAGAATTATCCTGCCCCAAATGTCAAATGACAAACCTGCCGTCATAGGAGGATAAAAAGAGTTTGTCTATGGAAAACACTGGGACCAGCACCTGCCATGTAGTGAGCTTTTGGTATTTTTGTTAATGATACTGTTTACAACACTATTGCAGTCGGGAAGTTCGGCTTATTTACAGTAAGGAAAAAAGAAAAAGCACTTTGAGCGCTCCCACACTTTGGTTCTGAAGTTCATTTATTTAATAAGAATGCATTGACTTCCTTTCCTCCTGCACTCCACGGAGCAGAGAAATGTCTTATTTTGTGCCCAAGGTCAAGCATTGGCCTTTTCATCTAAATGTACAACCCAGGCAATCCCACCCAGGACCACTGGGGATTTGAGTCCCAGAAGACCTTTTGTGAATCTTGAGATGGCCCCACCGCTGGGTCTGTCTCTCACCGTGGGATGGGTTGGACTGTTGCTGAAATTCTTTCTTCTCAAATGCCAACAGGATTCACTGCAAAAATAAAAAAAGCATCCAGGAAACGCAAATACACCCACAAGCACCACTTACAAATCAAAGACTCTCAGGCCTCAAAAACAACCAAAGATAAATTATTTTGCTCAACCACCTTTTTTTCTTTTTACACCCACAACCATAGAACAAAGGAAAACTCTAGAAGGTGGGGGAGTTGAACATGATTTGCATACTGAACAGCTCCAAGGAAGGTGAAATTAACGGAACCGAGATTGTCAAGTGAGAAGTGTCATATGGAGAAGGGAGCGGGTAAATTCTTCAGCTTCTAAAAAACAGAAACTAAAAATACCCCTGCCACATGTCATTTATAAATTCAAGGGCTGTTTAGACAATACTATGATCAGACGCCAATTGATATATATTCCCCCCCAGTGATTAAACAGCCTGATTTTTAAGTACCAAACAGCTGCCTCCAGGTTTGTCTAGAAAAACCACTTTTTTATTTTTGATTGGCACACCAGGGGGTCCCAGTCACAGCTCCTTCATCCCCAGTGCCTAAAATCAGATGATATTCAACTATGGCAGGGGACAGCTGAAAGGAGGCAAGGGGAATAAGGGAGGAGAGCAAAAGCTTTAACCAAAGAGGCTTCTAATCCGAAGCAAAGAGGTACCAGCGCCCTCCACTTACCTGCTTTCTCCCTAAACCAAGAAAGATGGGAGGTGGGGGGGACCAAGGCAATGACATGAGATCAGCCTGTGGCTCTGGAAATAATTAAATATTCCCCCTTCACAGTGGGAGGGAGGACAGAATAAATAGCTCAATATAATCGGCTTTCTGAGACCTGGGCGAGGTGTTCAGTGAATGTGAGACTCCTGCTTCAGAGTCTCCCCACATACCCGTGGGGTCAGCTGGCCGAGCGGAGGGTGGTTTCAGTGAGAGCCGAGACATATGTCCAGTGGCTCTGAGCTTCTCTGGGGAGAAGAGGGGATGTCTAGGTTTTCTTTTCAGGGTGATGGACATGTTTTAAAATTAGATCATGGTGACGGTTGCCCAACTCTGTGAACATATTAAAGCTGCAGTTGCACATATTAAAAGGTGAATTTTATGTATGTAAATTAAGCTTCAATAAAGCTGCTATAAAAAAAGAATAGAGAATATCAGGAAATTACTCTAAATAAAAGAGTTTTTTCCTTCAAAAAAGTGGGAAGGAAGTTTAAATGCAAGGACTCTGGATTCAAATCCTGCCTCTCCTTACTTGTAGCTGTGGGACTTAGTCAGCCTCCCGGAATCTCAATTGTCCCACCTGTAAGATGGGAATATTAAAAATGTCCTTCCCTCCTGGGGCTGCTGTGGGGACATGAGATGCTGTTTGTAAGGAGCCTGGCCCAAGGGGAGTGCTTTGAGCTCTACGGGAGAAAATGATTGAAGGATTTGTAAGAAACTCAAGGCTTAGGATGGGCCTGGGTGGAAAATGGAGTGAGCCAACTTCCAGCCAACAGGACTGGATACCCCTGTTGTGAGAATGGTCTACCCAGACCCTTGTACTTTCAGCTGACCAAGAGATACAGCACAGATAACTGACATTTATTGAGCACTTACTATGTGGGAAACATCTCAGATACATTATCTCATTTAAAATTTATTTCAACCCTAGAAGGCAGGTACTATTATATCCCCATTTTACAGATGAGGAAATAGACATAGTTTAGTCACTTGAACCAGGCAAAGCTGGTTCAAATCCATGAGTCCGGTACCTGAAATCGGCCAGGGTGAGCTGGGGCAGGCTCTTACTAGCTTGAGAAAGCAAATTCTCAAATATCCAGGAATTCTAATTAACTACTCAAGAATTTTACAAGCAAGTTATTAAATCATTGGGGCAACCATGGTAGAAATCAGCTATGAGGTATTTACACCAAGGAAATCTGCAATCGTTACAAACCTGGGCTCTTCCCTACCCTCTCACCTCACCCCTGCCCAAACACAGTCTGCCAACACATCATTGACTACCAAACTAGAAGGTGCATTGGGTCCTCCTTCCTACATGTAATGATAAGAAACCCTTACATTTTCATGGCGCTTTAGTGTTTTCAATATGCTTTTAAATCCATCAAAATCAAACAACACTGTGAAACAAGAATTGTTATTTGTTTTGATGATGATAAAAACAGGCTCCAAGAGAAGATGAACCCAAGGGTCTGAGTGGACCACAGACCTTTTGAGTTCTAGCTAGGCTCTTTTATTCTGAAAGGCAGCAGACCCACTACAGCCAGGAGTGGGTGTAGGTAGGGTCTGTTTAAAGCTCCCCAACGTCTCCATGGCAACAGGCAGTAGCTGTCCAGTAGAGATTTTGGGAAGAAGACCCTCCCCCTCATTTCACAGACTATGATTCCACAGGCCCCACAGCCTCCCTGAGGAGTGAGCAAAAGCTTTTCACAGTTTCCACATGGAGATGAGCTGGAGGTGGAATATAAATGGGTGTGAAACTTAGAAGTAAAGTCTGACAGAGCCTGGTACTTTGCATAAGAGAAAGACAATAAATGTTTCATGAATGAATGAATGAGCAAACAAGTGAATAAATAAAATAACTATAGTCAGAGATTTACAGACTCGACCTCAAGCTTTCAATCAGGGCTGTGTAGTTGAATTTTAGCAATGGCCCCGATTAAGGGCCTCCCTGCAACTATCCCTTTTGCCCCAACTTTGTTGTCACTCCGTCTCCGATGCTGGGTTTGGGCATATAACTTGCTTTGGCCAATGGGATGTACCAGAAAATGTGATGCAAGCAGAGCTTGAAAACCATGTGGGTATTCTGGCTTGCCTTTTGCATGACTGAGATACCAGCCCTCTCAGACCACTGCTACCACCATGAAACCATGCCCATGAAAACTGTCAGGAAAGAGGAGGTACAGAAAGGAAAGCCAGTCGTCCCAGCCAGGGCCAGGCTACACCACCTGGCCCCAGCTGACCCACCCATTGACCACAGACACATGAGCAGCACCAACTGACATCACCACCACTGCCCAGCTTACCTGTAAACTCATGAGAAATAATAAAAGGCTGTTGTTCGAAGCCACTAAGTTTTGGGATGGCTGGTCACGTGGCTGTGGCTACCTGATACAGGCTGCCTGCTTTGCGATGCTCCGCAAAGGGCAGCGATGCCTGCTCCTTTCTCCCCGCTGAGCCTGCCACGTCACTGAGAATTCCGATGCTCTGCTTGAGTGTGGCTTCTCATCTGAAGAGTCAGGAATAAGACCACCCCCCAGAGGGGAACAGAGAAATCTGCCTTCCGCTAAATGAACAAAGACACACCGGTCCCCCAGGGAATATAGTCTTCGTAGCTAAGAAAGATTCTTTAAAAACTTCTGAAGGGACAACAGGGTTCATTTCCAGTTCCACTTTGAAAGATAAGTTTCGTCTGACTCGTTGCTGACCGTTCTCTCTCTCTTTCTCTACTTGCATCCTGATTCTCTGCCAGGATTAGGACATCACCTGGCGCCTCTGACTTGGACAGTTTGGGCCTTACCCTTCATACGGGATTTGTTTTTCCGGTGTGACCTAAAGCCCCAAGATACACCAGGGCCAGCACCACTCAGGGCTTGTAGAAACCAAAATATGATTTTCAGACTCTTCCCTCGTCAAGATGAAACAAAGAAGCAGTCCACCAGCTCCCCACGCAAAGTGTGGCCCGCAGACCAGCGGCACAGGGATCACCCAGGAGTTTGTTACAAATGCAGAAACCCAGGCCCCACCCCAGCCCGATGCATCAGGGCATGCATTTGAACAAGAAACCCAGGGGATGTGTCTGTACATTCAAGGTTGGGAAACACTACCCTTCAAAGTGGTCCCTGCTTTTCCGTGTGCATCTCAATCCCCTGATGTCAAGGCCTCTGGGGTGGCCTCACCCGGGGTTTTTAAGTGGAACATCAACCTTCATTCTTGGTCCTATAAAGAACACCTTCCCCTAACAACCGAATTCCTCCAACCTCCAATGCGGGCATGATATGCGCACACACACATACAAGCACAGGAGCAGCTTTCCTACAAACGGCCTGTCAAAGTCCCTCACTTGTGAGCCCGACTTGAAAAGTCTTCTCTTCAGAAGCACAAGGCTTTGTATCTCGAAGGGCCTTTCAAATGTCCTGCTGAGACCCAAGGTTTCATTCTTGGGAAACACTTAGTCTTGCCAGGAGATTAAAGGTTTCAAAGGATTTCCTTCTGATCCCAGAAGGATAACCGCTGGCCTAAAATACAAGAGCTTTGCTGAAAGTAATCCCCGTGGAGTTATTAACCCAGTTTATTGACAAGGAAAAAAAAATCCTACAGGTATTTTAATCTTTTAAATATCTTTGCAAGCTCAGAACAATGAAAACAAAGTGGTTTTTTTTCTTTAAACAAAAAAGCCCCTATAGCAGAAATTAACTTTGAACTAAAATGCTCTCTGAATTTTAACAACCCTGTTTAAGCTCTTAATAAACCCTGAAAATCCAGTTAATTTAAATTACTGGCCACACACCAGCACCCTCCCTGAAATAATTCAGACCTTCAATCATCTCAGGGAAGAGATTTTTTTTTCCCTAAAAACACTGTATGAGATTTTGTGCTGCTTCTGCTGACACATGATTTTCTAGAACTCTCTGAAGTTTGGGATGAAAGGACAACTGAAAAGCAGACCTAGGCTGTGTTTCCAAATGAATTTTTGTCCCCTTTTCACATTAACCTTTTCAAGAAGGAATTGGTGAGGCTGAAGGTGACTGTAATTATATAGCTACCAGCCTTAAAAATAAAAGGCTGTGCAGTGACAAAGATAAGACACAGGTTTAGAATGTTTCAGGTAACATGCAAATGTATTCTGACTTTTTTTCAACTCCCTTCAGAAGGAAAAAAAAAAGTTCTTTGAAAGGTATTCTCGAGCTGTTGTTGGTAGCAGGTTAATTAGAAAAATGAAATGACTGGGAGAGGAAAAGTCTTACTGGCTGTTTCTCTCTCTCCGCCCAAGCTGCCGTGAAGGGTATTTGAAGATCCAGCCCTCTCATTTCAGAATGCGGTCAAATGGGTCTACTCTGGGAATCTGGAATCAGTCACTGGAGTGACTGGATCATATCCACACCCTTTATTCCTAGCTCTGCCTCTGAATTTTCTTCTATAGAAACTTTCTTCCCTCTCTCTTAGTCTGTGGGGGCCAGGAGGTACTGACCTCACCTCTGACCTCAAAGGTAAGCACCTGTCCCAGGCCTGGCCAATCAGCTCATTTCATTCCCCCAGATCCCCAGTGATTGGTTCAGCAATGGGCATATGACCTAAATCAGTCCGGATAGAATCATCCCCAGGACTTTTCCAGGGACTATCGGAGATGCTTAGCGGAAAGCTGCAGAGGATAAGGCTGGAACTGCTGGAACGTCATGAAGCGCCTGCCCGAAAATGACACTAACAAAGTGGAAGGTCGAGCTGAGTGAGGGAAAGCAACTAGGCCTTAATGAGCCCTGATCCAGCCATACCTGAACTCCAGACTTCTAAACTATGAGAACTAATATATGATTCCCCCCACTTTTTTGTTGTTTTTGCTTAACCAATTTTGAGTTAAATTTCTGTCACTTGCACCCAAAACCACCTATTTGGTTTTAGTAAAAATCCCTCAGTGTTTTTACAAGAAAATCACAAGAAACAGCAAATTCCTGTACCAAAAAAAAAAAAACAAAAACAAAGGTCTCAAGAGATCATTTAGTCTAGACCCTTGTATCTGACTGAACATGTGAGTGATGTAAAAATTTTTGAATTTTATGGTGTTAGTCAAGATCCCAAAGGACTGAAACTGTAACCTCCATTGGAAACCCATATGAGATGAAAATTTGAGCTTAAATGTGCAGCATACGTCTGTAGGTGGCTTGGGAAATATTCTTCTGGCTGACAAAAAGAAAAAGAAAAAAAATCTACCAACAAAACCAAAATCC
Organism: Rhinolophus ferrumequinum; assembly: GCF_004115265.2. Classification (NCBI taxonomy): domain Eukaryota; kingdom Metazoa; phylum Chordata; class Mammalia; order Chiroptera; family Rhinolophidae; genus Rhinolophus; species Rhinolophus ferrumequinum. Next base: position 8,744,031 of record NC_046306.1, read on the forward strand.
TAATATTAGATTTCATGTGCTACCAAGTAAACTTTTTCTCTTATAGAACAAATTGTTTCTATAGAAACGAATGCTTTTCTAGCAACCCAATCTGTATTAGAGTTGCTATAGGAACCGATTGAGAAAATTGGGAAACTGTAGAAAAAGGTAAATGACCACTGAGTGCCTTTTGTTCCTGGAAACCCACAGAAGGCAAGTGCCTTTTTCCTTCTGAATACCTTGGTACTTGGGGTAGGCCCCGGGAACAATTGAGAATACAATTCTAATTTTGTTACGTTTGTGTTCCCTGACAGGAGTTTCATCCAGTTGTTGAAATTTAGTTCAGAATATGGCTAGTTTTACTAAGCACCACCTTTTGAAGATTGTTTTCAAGGATCAGGGGTAGGCAGGAGCAGAAGTGTAGAGCTATGAATGTAAAAATGTAATGATACGTGCTGAGAGCCGCACACAGGCTGCACATACTGTCTTTTGGAGAGAAACCAGTTATTGGCACACGTTTTATGAAAGCTTTGTGGTACACAGTAAAACCTTGCAGCATGCTGCCTGGGTCTTGAAGTGCAAATGAGGAACACACAGGTGAGTGTTTTCTTTCTTTCCTGGAGAGTGTGAGGAGGGAACATAGCATAGTCCCTTCTCTATTACTCTGTTTCTGGAATCATCTACATACAAGGAGTATGACATCTGTCGGATGAAGGAAGAGAATTCTCTCTGAACTCTCACCAATTCCAAAGCCAGTCGATTGGCATGGAGAGAGATTTGAAAACAAGAGTCATGATCACCGACTAAGAACGAAGTGACCTTGGGTGAGTCATGTCACTACTCTAAATCAGTTTTTTTTTCACTCCCATCCATCAAACCGGGTTAACAAGATCTGTACACTAGGGATCCCAGCAGGTACAGAGCAACACCATTTCACACTGAACACACAGGTCTTCTTCAGAAACCAGACAGATAATGAAAATGAGTGGACTGGCAGCGTGTGGGAGGCAGTAGAGAGCAGTGGGCACCGTGACAAAAGTGGACAGCAGCATGTGCCTGTAAAAGAATTTCCCAGATTCTTCCCATCTTGTCTGCGGCCTGAACTCACCCTGGAGCCTGCCAGCTGAAACCGCCACATCTGCATTCACTGAGAATCGTGGGGGTTACCATAGATTAAACCCCCAATGGAGCACATGGAAGCTTGAAAGCCAGGGGGAGAGGATCTGTGGCGCCCCTGAGAAAGGCTTCGGGGGAGAAGGGAAAAGTCTGCCGTGCCAAGCTACATTGAATCGTCTAACCTCTCCCTCAGCCTCTCCCTGGTCCAAGCCACGGTCATCTCTTACCTGGAAAAGGCACATGAATTAGTCAGGGTTTTCCAGAGAAACAGAACCCATGGGATATCTATAGAAAGGGATTTGGAATGAAGGATTGGCTCCCTCGATTACGGAGGCTGAGATCTGCAGGCTATAGGCCCAGGAAGGTGGGTGGTGTGGTTCCCGTCCCAACGTGAAGGCCTGAGAACTGGGGCGGGGCCGAGTGATGGAGAAAGTCCCTGCCTGAAACTGAGGGGCCCACAGCCACGAGCATTGTTGTCCAAGGGCAGGAGAAGAGGGACGTCCCAGCTCACACAGAGAGCTCAGCCTCGCCCTTCCTCTCCTTTGCCGTTCTGTCCCGGTCCCATTGATGGCATGATGTCCACCCACACTGGTGAGGGCAATCTGCTTTCTCCACCAATTCAAAGGCTAATCTCGTCCAGAGACACCCTCACACCCACTCTCAGAAATGTTTCGCCAGCTGTCTCGGCATCCTTTGGCCCAGGCAAGTTGACACAGAAAATTAACCTTCACAAGGCAGGAGGCTCGTTATTCGTGTCCGTGCTTTCAGTCTCACCCCGCAAGTCAATCCTCAACGCACAGCCAGAGGAACCCTTTTAAAACAAAAGTCATGCTCCTCCTCTGCCCCAAACTTTCCAATGGCTTCCCATAGCCTTTAGAACACAAACCGACGTTCGGACAGTGATGGACAGGCCCTAAGTGATCTGCCCCAGCTCTGGCCCCGTCCACCTCATTTCCCACTCTCTCCATCAACGACTGCCTGCCTCGCTGTTATTCAGAAACACAGGCAGGCCTTCTACCTCAGGGCCTTTGCACTTACCGTTCCCTCTGCCTAGAACGTTTTTCTTCTAGATGTCCACGTGACTGGCTCTGCAGCTCCGTCAGACGTTTCGCTCCACTGTTAGCACTCCTTCGTGAAACCTTCCTTTGGCCACTCTATGTAAAATGGCAACACCCCACTCCCAGGACTTAGCCCCCTCCATGCTTTGGTTTTCTCCATACCACGTATCATTAGCTGACGTATGTTGTCTCCCTCGCGCATTAGGAGATAAACTCCATGAGAGTAGGGATTTTTCTCTGCTTGCTGGATTCCCGGTGCTCAGAACAGCACCTGGCACAGAGTGGGTTCTCAACAACCCTTTGTTCGATGACAATTCATGAAGTCAAAGAGCTGAAGAGCACGGAGGAGAGTGTGAGAGCATGGGACAGTGACAGAGCCCATGCTAGTCCTGTCTCCTGATGGCCAACATTCATGCATCAGGCCATTCATTCAACATGTGTGAGTTCCCACCACATGCCAGGTATGAAACGCTGGAGATGCTGGAGGCAGGATGTGTGCTGAGTAGGACAGGTAAGATCCCGGCCTTCATACAGCTCACGTTCTAGCAGGGGAGACAAACAATAAATAACCCCACAGGCGGTGAGATGTGCGTCAGAGAAAACATAGCACAAGGTGAATGAGGGGGGAGGAGAGGAAAAGGAGGTCTGATATTTAGATCCAGTGATCAGGGATGGCTCCTCCAAGACGGGAGAGGGAGATCCTTGAGCAGAGACCTGCTGGAGTGAGGGAAACAGCTGTATGGGGCACAGCGCTCACGCACCTGCCAGAGTCCGTCCATCCCTTCCTTGATCAGAGCCCCACCTGTGCAGGGATACCCCTCCCCTTTCAGACATGAATGAAGCACCACACTACAGGGGAGGGACCTGGCAGGAAGAATCTGCATGCCCAGTTCTCTCCTGTCTCCGTCTGTGATCAAGGTGCTCCCCGCAGAGAGCTACTGTCTCCTTACTTCTGAATTGTGTGCCCTGGCCCTCTGTTCCCCTTCTTTGGTATAAACCCACCTTTCATCTGGAAAGGAAATGCACCCAACCTGACATTTCCTGCCTCTCCCCCTGCCCACCTTGTAGCTATGGTTTGTGACCACCAGTTTGATGTTGCAGAAATTCTTAGAATACTCCTTCAAGGAAGTTGCCCCCGCTGAGAAGTGGCCTCCTTTTACCTTTTTCCCCTTCTTCCTTCCTGATACTTGGAATGCAGACACGATGGCTAAAGCTCCACCCGCCCTTTTGCACCAGGAGGCAAACTTGAGAGACGTGCTACAGAAAAAGAGAAGTCCAGAGCCTTGAAAACCAAGGAGTTACCAAACCGTTATCTGATTGCCACCTTCTGGACTTCCTCTATGTGAGAGAAAAATGTATTTCCATTGGTTGAAGCTACTGTTATTGGGTAATCTCACCCCAACTGATCCACACCAGAGCTGTGCCGTGACATTCATGAATCCTGGGTACTTTGCCTTCATGGGCTCCTTCCTCTATAACAGTATTAAAAATTATATTTTATGACTGTGTTGGCATACAGACAAATAAAATCCGGGTTGGATTCATGCTTATGCATTCACTATCATTATGTGCATATTTTTCTTCTGATTTAAAAAAAATTAAAATGGAAACATTTGTGTGGGTCCCCAAAAGATTCATGGGTCCCTGTGCCTTCTGTGTCATCCACCCTGGTTCTCATGCCTTATCTTACGGGACCCCTAATAGGAGCTGATGGGGTAGGAACGGTTATTCTTCCTGATGTTCAAATCAGGAAACTGAAGCCCGAGAGACTAAATAACTTGCCCAGATTTGAATCCTGGTCCATCCAACTCCAAAGCCAAAGCTCTTAGCTTTCAACCCTAGGAAAGGAGCTATTTTTAGCACCCAAAGGCAATGTTTGATAGAGCTATTATTATTATTAATGCAAACAGTGCTGACTACTTAAGAAAATAGACCTGATAGATGGTAACAAAGTATATTGGACAGGTAGAGCTTCTGGTAGCTCCTTTTTATTGTACTTCACAAGATAAACCCAGCGATGAGTCCCATCTCTGCAGGAAATGTTTTAAATCCCCATCTTTTAGAAGTAGATTTACTCGTCCGAGTCCACAAAGAAAATAACTCCACTTAGCTTGACAGACTCCACAATGAAAAGTAAATTATTTTTCTGGAAATGACTCTAAAAATAGCACGGACTGGGTCTGCTTACAGATACCAGAGGCAATAAGACTGAATATGTTAGTTTTAAGGGCATAAATGTGTTTTGAAACACGGAGACTCTTCTGCGGTCTCGAGAAGAAGAAAAAATTGATTTTCCAGATAGCACAATAAATCAGGCAAAGAAACAACTTGGGAGTAAAAACAGCATGAACTTGGAGAGGATGGCAGAGCACGCAATCCGTTTTGTACGCCTCCCCCGACAGGAGCCAAGAAGCCTTTCTTCACCTCATCACTATGTTTATTTCTTTTCATGTCCTCTTACCACAAATTAAAAGACAAGGAAAGGTTGATGAAACAAAGACCAAAGGTTGTTATGCTTTGCAATCCACTGCCTTGCAGGGAGAGATATGCAAATGGTTGGAAGCTTTTTCTCTCCAAGCCACAGCATTTTGTTTAGTCATTCAGCCATCCAGCCTTTATTAGATGCCTTCTGGATGCACTGGATTATATTAGACCCCACCTTTGAAAAGTGGAGTTACCACTCAATGAGGGCTTGTGATATACATGGAGGACTCAAGGGTGTGATACTTTCCCAAACCGGAGGTTAAAAATCGGGATCCTGGAGTCAGGTAGCCCCAAGTTCAAATCCTGCCTCCACTACTTACCTGCAGAAAAAATTGGGACAAACTAATCTAAGTCTATAAAATGAGGATAATATGAGTCCCTTTCTCTTAGAATAAATGAGAAGATGCACGTAAAGCATTTAGCACACAATAAGTTTCTCTCAATATTAGCTGTATGCTGTATGTGAAGTGCATGGAAAAGGAAGAATTGGGAAAGTCTTCTTCATGTTGGGGTCTTGTGGGGTGCTAGAATGTTCTGCTTCTCAGTCTGGACACTGGTTGCATGGTATGTTCACTTTGTAGAAATTTGTAAAGCTATACATTTATTAAGCTATATATTAAGCTATTCACCTTTTCCGCATGTACTTGAATAAAAAGTTTACATACAACAACAGAATAGTCAGTTGAAAATTGTTGGAATTTTAGCCACATAAGCCACCTCCTTATCTTTTCAAAAATTTTCTGTAAAGCCCGTTCTATGCAAACATGCCTGGTGTGAGTGAGGGTTAATCTGTGGGAAGAGGAGAAATAGACTGCCCGCTCCGTCTGCGCTGAGGGACAGGGACCCAACCCAACACAACCAAAATGAAAGCCTCCAGAGACGTCTCAGGAACCCTGGGCAAATCACCAAACTGCCGCTGGCGTAAAATGTGGTTTGTGACAAACTCTAACTAGACCTTAGAGGTGGGGACATCGCAGACAAGAGTTGAGTGGCACCACGTGCTCTAGACCTGGAACAGTGCTAGTGGGGGGCAGGTCCAGACACAGGGGTGCCTTGGGGAAGGGCAGCATGATCTACCAGCGTGAGGCACAGACTCAGATTCTAGGTAGACCCTGGGTTAAATACCGGTTCTGCAGTTTACCAACTAGACGGCCGTGGGCATGTCCCCATCACCTCCAAACCTCAGTTTCCCCATCTGTAAACTGGGGGCTGACATCTCCTACTGTGCACGTGAAAACTACGAAACGTGTCTGGCATACAGGAGGTGTGCCAGCACAGGTAGCGATTATTCTGGAACTGAACTGAATCTGGCAGAAGAGCTCCATGGGAGCACAGACAGGCTGTCCAAACAACTTTGCTCTTTTCCTATATTCCTGGCAGAAATGTCCAAAAGCAAAGACATGGTCTGTAAGTTGATAGTTGGAGGAGAGTAGCTGACCCCACACATGCAGCGTCATTGCCCTCTCCGAGAAGTCGGGCGTGGCAAAGGGGATTTCATAAACCCAGGGCCTGGATGGCAGGGGCTGGAGCGCACAGGAGTATATAATGGAAACACGGATAGAATTAAGAGGCGGTTCATTTGCAATAATTATGCACTGGTTGGTTAATTCTTTCAAGATGCTAAACAGCCCTTCCCTGGGGCTGGAGTAATTGACTGTCAACAGCACTGCATACGGCTGTCTGGGCACTTCTGCTTGGGTATCGTGGTGACTCATTTGAGCACACACGCACTCACGCTCTCTTTGCTCATTAACAGACAGGTCTGCGCAGAAGTGCCAAGGTGGAGATTCTGTTTGGAAGGAGTGGGGAGGGTGACAGAGCTGGGAAAAGACTTAGATGGGAAGTTCTGTCCTCAGGGAGAGCAACAGAGGGAGAAAGAGGCACCACGCCTTACCCCTTCCCCTAACACCTTTCAGACTTGCTCCATAAATGACTCTGCAAGCATATTGTTCAGTTCCACACTGTCATGCATTTGCACCTATTCCTGGCTCTCCCTGAAATTCCCACCCTCCTTCTGCATCTGGAAAATTCCTACTCATCCTTTAGTACCTAACTGATATCAATTTCCCTGTATGAAACTTTCCTATACTTCCCCAGAGTTAGCTACTCCCTCTGCATTCCTTTACGCTTTGTGAATTTTCATTCATTCTTTCTCTACATATGTATGGAGCCATGTGCCAGGCACTGAGCTAGACCCTGAGGTCAGAGAATAAGAAAGACCAGCCGTGCTATGAAGCCACGGTCTAGCTGCAGGAGTCTAGCAGAAAAGACAGGCATGCCATGCCAACAAGTCACCAGGGTACATGGTGGCAAATGAAAAAGTGCAGGGAAAGCCTGGGAAGAGGGTCTCACCCTGATCTGGGGAGCATCACTCCCCAACCCATGATATGCTCTTCTGGCTGCAGTGTGGAAATCCGGGGTGGGGCGAGGTAAGAGCAAACGTGGGAGCAGAGCTGACAGACCATCCTGGTCATCCAGGCAGCTTGGAAAGGGTGGTAGCATTGGAGGTGGGGAGAAGTGGATGGACCTGTTCCATACACAAGAGAAAGGATCTGCTAGACTTATGAGAGACCGATATATGGGAAGCGGGGAGGCAGGAATTGAGTGGGACACCCAGGTTTGGTCTGAGCTGCCTGGGGAACGTGATGTTTACCAGATTGGGGGGGGCGGGGGACGAGCTGGCTGGTGGGGTGGGGAGCTATGTCCTGGGTTCAGGCTTTGGGTTTTGTATACATTGCATTCACTGTACCTGTGGATGTCCAAGGGCGAGTCCAGCAGGCACCCAGGTAGAGGGGTCTCTGAGTGTATTTTTCCGGCACTTACCTCCCCCGCTCAGGGGCCCGTAAGGGTGGCCTCGGTGCTGCTTTTACTTTCCTTTCCGAGCACACCTGCAGCTCCTCATCCGTCCCCTGCCATTCCCTTTATGCCAGATGTCCCACCCAGTAACAAAAGGAGGAAGTCCCCTCCTGGACTCCGACTCACTACTGAACGGTGCCCCTTGAAGCCTAAGGTGACAATCTTGAACCCCAGATATCTCAAATGGCCCCTGCGGCTTCTACCTCTAATTTATCTCTGCCAAGAGACTCTCAGACTCGCTGGGAAGCAGACACCATTGGTTGCCTACTCAACAGCCATTTCTCCTTCCTCCTTGGTAATTGATACTTAATTTTGTTTAGGTAGCAATGTGCCCATCACCAGGGAAAATGTAACATCGACCTAAAGTGCTCACAGTAATTCTTCTCCACTTTGCCAATGAATGGTCCTGGTGAGACACAGGACCTGCTTCGAGCCAATGAGTTGTAAAAGGAAGTTGTGAGAGGCTTCTGGGAGAGATCGCTCTCCCTGATAAAAGGGAGAATCACAGGAGGAGAAAGGCATTTATTTCCCTTCTCACCTTTTCTCCTCGGATCACACCAGGGACCGATGTGATGCCTGGAGCTGCAGTAGCCACGCTGAGATCATGAAACAACAAGCCTAAGGATGAAAAGCCACCCCATTGAGCAAAACAGAGCTGGAATATAGAAGTGTACGGGGTGGCATCATTGACTTGTAAACCGTGGGACCGTCCATCCTTCTTGTTAAGCAAATAATGATTGACCTCATGACTTTAGCTACTGTTGGTTGGGTTTTCTCTTACTTACAGCTAAACGCTGTGCATCTAAGTCTGCATTTGTCCATCCATATCCATGGATCTCCATCTCCATGTATCCATCATCTCACAGACTCACGCCAGACCCATGAGAAAGAGGGTTTTTGCTGTTGAGTCCCTAGTACTAGGACAGTGCCTGGCACGCAGAGGGCACTCAGTGAGTAGTCGGTGAATCAATGCATCTCTGCGTCTGTGCCTAATCATCCGTCTCCTACCACATCCATTCGGAAAACCAACACCACGAGCACCTCAACTCCACAAATTCTCCAACAGTAACGACCCTTTACCGAGCACTTCCGTGCGCCGGGCACTGTGCTAAATCCATTCTGAGTGCTATTTCATTCAATTCTCACGACAGTGCTGGGAGGTTGGTGCCGATGTCATCTTCATTTCACAGGTGGAGAAACTGAGGCTTGGAGAGGCCAGGTGTTGTGCCCAGAGGCATCCAGCTGGAAGAACTGGATTCAAACCCAGGCGACTCACTCCAGATCTTGTGCACTCCATGTCCGTGCTACATGCAGCCTAGTAAGGCGGTGACAGCCCCACGCCCCATGAGCAGCTGAGACACAGTCCGGGATGGCAGCCCTGAGGTGAGGAAGATACGTTACCTTATCCAAAAGATTACAGCCACTAGAAGGAGGTGGTGGTCAATATCATTAATTCAAAGATGGCTGAGCATTAAGGGAAACAGATGAGAATTAGGAGGGGGATCTGCTCAGGGCGCTGGAGAAATAGAGAGAGCAGGTAAAGACCCCCACAGTTTGGATTCCAGGGTAGGCTCCACAATCCTCAGCCATGGCCCCCTTCTCCCTCGGCCTGCCCTGCCCAGCCAGGAAGTCTGCTTGGGCGGAGAGTTCTTTAGCCACTGTGACATATCCATTCCATCCCCTCTGGCCAGATTTTACAGACCACAGCTCGGTTTCCTGCACTCAGCAGTCAGGCTCTGGGTGAGTCCAGGAGCCAGCAGGAAGAGGTACCAACTCTGCCCTCCTCTACCAATGTGTCTGCCTTCCTCCCCAACTGCATGGTTCTCCTTAGCATTTATCACACTCTGGATACAATATATTTGTCTATGCATCACTATCTTTCCCTATTCTTTCCGCCCCGAAACCCAGAAGGTAAGCTCTGGGATTTTCACCAGTTTGGTTCTCTGCCGTGTCTCAGCATTTGGAACAAGGTGTGGGGCACTGTAGGGGCTCAGTGAGTATTTTAGAATGAAAGGGGAATATACTCATATGCACATGTGCGTTTTTCTGGTGAGAGGCCTTTCATTAAGCTCTCAAAGGAAACTGTGCCCCCAAAGAGATCATGAACCCCTGACCTAGATGACATCCTAGCTCCCTTCCAACTCCAGCTCTGGGATTCTAGTGACGAGGAAAGTGCACTTTGCTGGGAAGTGAGGAATGTTCAATGCAAGCCCTAGCAGGTGACTGGCACATTCAAAAGGATGGGGCAACGTCACCTGATCGGTGGGACAACTGCTAGTGGGCAGGGACAGCAGCCTCCTAGGATTGGGCAACTCCCTGGAGGAACTCCATAAATATCTACTGAACTGAGTCCTGATTTGTTTGAACGGACAGAGTGTCCACAGAGATCAACCATACATATTTGAACATCAGCAAGCTCTCCAGGATCTTGAATAAAAGTAGATTCACCAGATCCACCATGAGCCCAGCACTGTGTTCGTGGCCCAGGGGAGAAAGATGAGGAGGTCCAACTGCTAGTTCACAAGGGAGTGGAGCAGACAGACAGACACTGTGGGGTTGAAACTTTGTAACATACGTCTCCATCCTTTGGATGAGTCTGTTTAGCCAGCCTGGGCATGCAGCTTGAGTTAAATAAACAGTGTCACGAGTATTTTAAAAACTAACTTGGTGAAGTGATGCATGGCATAGTAGAGAAAGCTCATCGCAGCCTGGGCGGCATCTGAAAAAGATGGGGTTTGTCAGCCAAGATTTTCAAACCAATTAGATTGATGGCATGGAATCAGCTACCCAGACCAAGGTTGGCAAAAATCTGGTAAACTCAGAATCACTGTAAATAATGACACACACACAACCCTCTCCCACACACACACACACACATACACACCCATACGTGCCCTCTTGGCCGCGGAGCTTGGGGACCTCTGAATTATTGAACAAAGAAGGAGATGGCACAATGTGGTATGTTGTCCCTGGGAAATAGTTACCTGGAGGTTTCCTGAGGCCACTTGCAAGGCCACTCAGTCACCAGGGAACAGCAGAATCACCACTTCCCCACCCATCCTTATACTCCTCCGAAATGCTCTTCAAAACAAACACCTACTCACGGGCCCCATTGGTTCCTCCTGGGTGGCCTCACAGAGGCTCCGAAAACAAATGAAGAAGCTTCCGCATCGTAGTTCCTACTGTTTCAATTTACTCTTCCAGTTGAGATGCATCAAAGGAGAAAGACATTAAAATTAAATGTAAATCTGGGTAGCTGCTTTCTGCCTCCAGATTCCTCACTGAGTGTCAGGTCCCTTGGCCCCAGTGGAGTGAGCTCCATTCTGGGCTGTCAAAAACCTTTGCTTCCTCACAACGGAGCCATATGTCATCAGACCTATTATATCTCCACTCCAGCAATGGCTTCCAAATTGTTCTGCTGTTGACAGGTACCTTCAAACAGAGAAAAAGCCTCTTTGGGGGAGGGAGAGAGAGAAGGGAACTTCCAGGGCGAGTATCTAGGAGAAGGCAGCTTCATTGGCTTACATTCTCATTTCATAATCACAACAACCTCACAAGGTGGACAATTTCATTCCTCTTTTATGGACATGGAAACCGAGGCTCAGAGAAGTGAGTTCTTTAACTGAGATACGAGGTGTGATCAACAAATACGGTGAATGCTGCTGCTGAGTGCCATCCAATGGAAAGGCAGGGACCTTCAATACTGGAAGGGACGTGTGGAACCTTAGTAACAGTGTGCGACAAGTTTTAACTTGCTCAGTGCAGTCAGTCAGGTGTGAGCTATGGTTGAGAGAAGGTGTGTTTTAAAGTGTGCCGTAAATCATCCTCCATCATGACAACGTTCCATGTCACACATCGCTTCTGGTACAGCAATTTCTGTCAAAACGTTAGGGTGTGTCCTCATCCACCTTATTCACTGGATCTAGCACCGTGTGCCTTCTGGCTGTTCCCCAAAGTCAAACTGACCATGAAAGGTAAACGTTTTGAATCAACTCAAGACATCGAGGCAGCCACAACAGTGCAACTAAAGACACTCACAAACGAGGACTTCCAGAGCTGCTTCAGAAAGTGGCAAGAATTCTGGGGTAAGTGTGTTCAAAGCGATGGGGAGTATTTTGAGGGGGATTGATGGCAATACGTCTTTTACTATAATAAATTCTTTTTAATTTAAACATTCGCCGTATTTTTTTTTATCACACCTCATATACACGCAGGTTTACATTCTGTCTAACACCTGAATTCATTCTCTTTCTCATTCACCAGGCTGCTTCTGATAACCATGATCTGAGCACACTGCCCCCTGCAAACCATCCTGGGATTAACAGAGCACAGATAAGAATCTTCCACGAGGAATTTAACACTGACAGCAGATACAACACTACTAGTGGCCAGATAAATGAGTACAGCTACCAGAAAAAAACGACTATGTCGGCATTTTGTTTTTAATATTGTTATTTTATCAAAAAGTGCATGGATTAATAAAATTATGTAAATCATCAAAAAAAACCGTCCCATATATTTTGAATTACACAAATTTATAAACATTACAAAATGTTAAGCACTACCATGAGCATAGAAGATATAAGTGGTACATATTAGATATTTAATGTAAATTATTAGCAGATAAAATTTAATAGAGTATTAAAAAACTTCAAGTTCTTTAAATTCACTCACTAAAAATAAAATTGTGTGTCAGTGATGTTATAGTTGAGTCCCAAACATTTTGCTGTGAAAATTTTTCCAGCTGTTAAAAAGTGTTCATATTCCTCTACAGAAAAATGGAGAAGAGAGAGTTAGCCAATTCAAATATCTGTCTATGACACCCTCATATTCAAATAACTTGAAGATCTTCTGGAATAACTTATTTCTTTGCAGAGAGTGTGATTTTTTATTGATAGGAGCCTGGAGTTTTGTTTTAAGGACATTGCTACCCATTCAGCTCCAACTTCTTTGACTTCACCATATGTAGCTACAGGGTCATTTGTACAGTTATTGCAAAACCACCTGTATCAGTCTCAAAACGGTAATGTTCATATCCCATTTACATGGAGCATTTTTATTACTATTTTCTTTGCAACCCAAGCTTTGCTTTGTCAAATACAATTGTTTTTCGTCTCTTGAGGATAGTGGAGGTGAGAAAGATGTCTTCTAAATAAGTGATCATTTGTTCAATTAGAATTTTTAATGCAGCTTAAAACTCTCCTGGAATGTCTCGAGATGTAAACGATTCAACTTTCAGACTTCTTAAAATATTAAAACAACAGCACTACTTTTTAAAAAACAGTATTTCAGTACTTAAAAATAGCATAGTATACCAGAATACAAAAAAAAAAAAAAAAAAGCACTGCCATCATTAGTCCAGTTGCTAGGAAACCTGTGAACAAGACAAAAGCTAGGGTACAGATACATAAAAAGGGACTTCTTCAAGCAAAATTTTAAAAACCAGAATTAATTTTAGCAACCACAGGTAAAAAAATAAAAGAATGCACGATGATAAGATGATATAAATATATTTTAAGGGTTTGTATTTCTTTAGCACATGCTCTTAATTGCTTGTTCTTCTTAGTTGCTCACCTCCTCTGAGGAAGTATGCAAACACTAATCATTAGAAATTACTTGTTATTCTTCTAAGTATTACCTGTATTTTCAAACAGTACATTGATATGTTCATTTCCCATGGTTAGAGATTCTGTGGTTGGATCCCTTCCCAAAGGAAAGGTACCACGGTGGAGAACTAGCACCCTGAACTGCAGGTATTTTGAAGTGCTAGGTGCATCCTGACCCATAACAAATGACAAGTAAAAGAGGAGCCAGTCCTTGACAAAGAGGGCAAAGCTGAACGTGCTTTTTAAAAGATGAATCAGAGCTCTGCTCATTGCTGAGTAAGCTCCTGTTGAACTGACCCTCCCACAGATGCCATCTACAAAGTCAGGGGGCAGAGCACACAGCTACATGAAAGCACTGGAGAGTCAACCAAAGTGGGCAGATTCTAGAGAGCAGGTGACATTTGGAAGAAAAGGAATGTCAGGAGGTTGGTTTCCTAACTTGTTAAGCTTTTTAGCCTGAGGTCAGGCCACAGTCAGTTCTGCATGGGCAGTAAAACTCTGATTAAAAACAAACAAGCAAACAAACAAAAAACACTGTAATCCTTTAGGCCTGAACAATCAGAAGTTAGAGATCACAGCAACCACAGCCACTGGAAAGTGAGAGGGAGGGGGAATCCTGAAAGGGAGAGATGCAGAGAGAGAAGGCCCCCAAATTCTGTACACAAACTGTGCTCAAATCTTTGTTTAACCAATGAATTGCATGGAGAAGATTCCAAGCAGCCTAGATAGGACAAAAACATAAACAAAAGAACTGAACTGAGGTAGTAGCTGCTACTCAAGAGACAGACCTTGCAGTTTTAGTTCAACCAAGTAAAAGAGGAGTCTGCTTTTTTTAAAAAAATCAACACTCTTTGGAAAAGTAAAAGAATCTAAATTCTCCATGATATATTATTCACAATGTCCAAGATATAAACCACACTTACTCATCATACAAAGAAATAGGAAAATGTAAGCCATTCTCAAGAGCTATTATAACTGCTCAAAGCTGTAAAGGAAAATATGCTCACGATGAACAAAAATATAGAAAACCTCAGCAAGAAAAGACAAATGCAAAAAAAGAAACAAGATAGAAATTCTAAAAGTGAAAAATACACTGCATGAAATTTAAAATTCAATGGACAAGGTTAACAGCAAACTGGAAATGACAGAGAAAGGAGTTGCTCACTTAAAGCTAGGTCAACGGAAATTATCCAGGTTGAAGAACAGAGGAGAAAATAAAAGGTTTCTAAAAAAAAAATGAACAGAACCTCCAAAACTTTCAGGACAATACTGCGAGATCTAAGCAGATTACTCAGGTAACAGAGGGTCTAAAAACCTGAAGTCAAGAGAAGAGATCTCACAGCCCTGTGGGGAGAGTGACTAGGAGGTTAGCCCTGGATCTGTCGAAAGGAATTACCACACTCAAGAAGTAGTAGGAAGAACTTTTGGTAATTAAATACATACAAAAGGAAGAGAAATCTCAAAATTCACTAGAGTTATGAGATCCTGAAAACCATCAATTAAAATGAGGAATTATGACTACAGTTTTAAAAAGAGGCAAACTCAAAAGACAAGTGAAAAACCAAGAGAATATATTTGCAATTAATTTTCCAGCTAATAATGTATTACAGATATATAGATATAGATATAGATATAGATATAGATAATTAATCTCCCTACTATATAAAGAATTTTAAAATAGAAGGGGGAAAAGACCAAAAGCCTGTAGAAAAATTGACAAAGGACATGAACAGTTAGCAGAAAATAAATATCAATGAGACTTAAACATAGGAATGATGCTCAACTTTATTCATAATAAGAGAAATGAAAATTAAAACTACACGGAGATCTCATACTCCCCCATCAAATTGGCAAATTCCAAAGCTTAACACTAAATTCTGCCGGCAAGACTATAGGGAAGTAGGCACTTCATATACTGCTGCTAGAAGTACATAATGGTACAACCCTAGGGAGGGAAATTTGGCAATATCTAACAAAATTACATGTGCGTTTACTCTTTGACCCACCAACCCCACTGTTAGGAATTTATCCTGTAGCTATAGCTCCATGAACATGGAAGAAAGATTTACTCATCGCAACATGATTAGTAATAGCAAACTATGGGAAACAATCTAAATGCCCATCCATGGGAGAGTGATCAAAAAAAATATGGTGCCGCCACACAATGGAATCTAAGAAGCTATTAAAAAATAAAGAAAGAGGGAGATGCCTGTGAGGTGATATGTGGTGATTTCCAGGATATATTGTGAAGGGAAAAAACAAGGAGCAAAACAGTATCGTGTGTGTGTGGGGGGGGGGGGGGATTTTTGGAAAATGAAGCACAGGAAGAATAAACTAGAAATAATTAAAAAGTATTTGCTACTGTAGCGCATAGAAGAGAATGGAGTAAAAGGGATGGAAATGGGAGGGACACTACTCTGAGTGTGCCTTTTTAATATATAGTTTAGCTTTTGAACCATGTAAATTAAATCAAAGGGGATGGAAAGCAGCAAACCCTAAAACTGAATAGAAGCAGAAACAAAGACTCTAACTGTACAGCAAGGAAATAATGCAATCCAAAGAGAAAATAATTGATTCAAATAACTTTTAGGCATGTATTCTAACGGGATACCCTTACTGGGTAGCACAAAAAAGAAATGCAAAGAAATCCTAAATTGATTTACTAGATTTATTGTTGATAGGGGTAACAATACAACCATTCTGAAAGTATTTTGTGTGTGTTGTATGACATAGCAAATGAGTAAATATATTAATTTTGGGAAATAATTCTTCCCACTATGGCAGAATGAAGATATAAATATGGAATGGGTGGAGATGAGGAAGAACTAGTGGTATCACTGTGAACTCAGGATGTAAATACGAGGTGTGATCAAAAATTATGGTGAATGTTTAAATTAAAAAGAATGTATTACAGTAAAAGGCACATTGCCATTAATCCCCTTCAAAATACTGCCCCTCACTTCAAACACACTTATCCCATTGTTCTTGCCACTTTCTGAAGTAGCTCTGGAAGTCCCCTTTAGTGAGTGTCTTTAGTTGCACTGTCGTGGCTGCCTCGATGTCCTGAATCTATTAAAAATGTTTACCTTTCAAGGTCATTTTGACTTTGGAAAAGAGCCAGAAGTCTCACAGCACCAGATCCAGTGAATAAGGTGGATAAGGACACGCCATAATGTTTTCAGTTGACAGAAATTGCCATACCAGAAGCGATGTGTGACATGGAGTGTTGTCATGATGGAGAATGAAGTAAAGATACTCACGAAAGAGGACTTCTAATGCTGCTTCAGAAAAAAGTGGCAAGAATGATGGGATAAGTGTGTTTGAAGCAAGGAGGAGTATCTTGAGGGGGATTAATGGCAATGTGTTTTTACTGTAATAATTTTTTTTCAATTTAAACATTCACACCTCGTATATACTTTTCCAGATCTCCACTCAAAAGATCTAGAAGTAGTAACACTTCATTATCAAAGAAGGGCACCCAGCATCCAGGTCTTGGGTTCGAAGGACTATGGCCTTACTGAAAGGAGAAATGACTGATTGCATTTCTGGGACACCGTCTTGTGTCAGAGAGTAAGAAAGTGCTCAACACTGACGGAGGGGTGTCACAAGGTCAGAGAAGCCAACTTGAACGTACTCCCCCTGGCCAAATCGGTGGCAGTGGGGAGAATCCACAAGACCACAGTGACACACAAATATGAAATTTAAAAATGGGGGCAGGGATGGGAGATGCAAGCTTCTTTACACAAGAATACCAGCCAATAAATACAGACTGAATGACATGAATGGACGTCGGAATTAGAAGATGGTAACTACAGATATGATCATTGGCTCGGGCAAGGATCACCAGTGGATGCTACACCTGATGGGGAAAGGCTGCTGGGAACAGAACAGTCACGTGGCCTGAGAGGTTAATATACAGTGGAGCGATCTTAGCAGCCACCACCTGAAACCTGCGTTCAAATGCAGCCTTACCGATCGTGGAGACTGTCTGGCATCCTGTGTCTCCCGATGTGATGCAATGGGAAGTAGAAAACATTCCCTGTGCGTTACACTTGCCAGAAAGGGTTAGCCTAAATCTAATCGCAAGGAAATAATCAGACAAAGTCAAATTATTGGATATTCTAGAGGACGAAGGGCTGGTTCTTCAAAAATACCAATCCACCGTGAGCAATAGAAAGGACAAAGGCTGTGGGAGGAAGGTGTGGGGAACATTCTAGATTAAAGGACCTTCAGACACATGATAACTAAATGTCGTGTGTGATCCTTGATTGGGTCCCGGATCAAGGAAGAAAAAAAAGAAAAACAGCTTCAAAGAACAATAATGACATAATTGGGAACATTTGAATGTGGACGTTGTATTTGATAAAATTATTATATCAATTATTAAACTTTTTGAGCATAATAATGGTTTTGTGGTTATGTAGGAGAATGTCCTTAGGAGACGCAGGCTCTGATAGAGATGAGGGATCATAATGGTTGCAATCTACTCTCGAATCGTTGAAGAAAAAAATCTAAACATGTGGCAGTGTCAAATGCCAACAATAAATGAGTCTAAAATAAGGGTGCGAGGATGGTTATTATACTATTCTTTTACCTTTTCTATAGGTTTGAAATGTTTCAAAATAAAAGTTGGGGGAAATGATGAGTTGGGCATGAAAACCCAATTATGTACACGGATAAAGGGAGCCCTCTTTCATCAATAGGTGTGAACGTTGTTAGAATAACAGCAGGTAAGTTGTTAATGACTCCTGTGAAAAACTGATACTCGGCAAGATCAGTGGGAAATGCCCTGGTTCTCCTATCTTGGAGATTGGAGGAGCAGGAAAGAAAAAGCATTTATTACCATGTGATGCAGATGAATGAAACTCCAGCTGTCCCTACTCAGACAGAAAGTGAAAAATTCTAAAATCTAAAGATCTTACTGATGTTTGATTCCTGTGAACCCACTTGGCAAAACTTTTCAAAGCGAACTCTGTCGGCGATTATCTGCACTCACCCTGGTTCTTGAAACGTACATGGCACACCTAAAACTTGCCAAAGCAGGCACATAAATGCCACCTGTGTCTTTAAGAGAAGGCAAAAGACCAAGACACAGTTTGCTTCCATGTGTGTGTACAGATACACTTGCGTGTGCACAAAATATTTCTGGAAGGAATGATAAGAAACTGGTAATGTCGCCAGGGAGGAAAATCTAAAGGTTAAGGTCTTGGCCTTACCTTGTATCCTTTTGTTCCATTTGAATTTTTTCTATGTAAATGTATTAATTACTCCAAACAATCTTTTAATTGATGGTGAGGAGTGGATGGCTGGGTGGACAGAAACATGAGTTTATGCACAACTCCCACTGCAGACATTTGCTCCACGGTGCCCCCCCGCCCCCCGCTCCTCCCCCCGCCCCCTCCTTGCCCCAGCTGCAAGGATTGCTGCTCCCAGGCTAATCTCTCTGATTTGCATGCCCTGTTTGGGTCTTCAGCTTATGAGACACAGCTTCTCTCAGCTCTTCATCTCCCTTGATTCCAGGGGTTCTCCCCCAAACTCTGCAGCCCTGAGTCACTTCCTTCTAACCCACTGTGGGTGCCTTCCTAGTCAAGGGGACATCACCTGTCGAATTCTAACACCCATCCACTTTATCTGCAAGGACAGAACCGAATTGCAGCAAATCTCTTGGATAGGAATTGCTCAACCTCTAGGGCGGAGAAGAATTCTATTCACACCCCTAGGAAGCCGTCTGATGAGGTGCCAAGGCCCATGATGCCGCGGGACTGCCTGGCGACGTCCTTTTCTCCGTCTCTGTGGTAATGTGCTTTTACAGAGAGTTCGCTCACATCACACAGTCCCCAGGAGCCCAACACTCTGGCCTCCATGTGGGCAGGGCTCTGGCTGCTTTCATTTCCAGCAAAGGGCAGGAAGGACCGTGCAGAAGACTGAGAAAACGTCTCCTCTGCTGCCCAATACCGCCAGGACTATGGAAATAAGGAAACATCGACTCCAGGTCAGCGATACCACCTGGAGGGCTGAGACCTCCGATGCCAGCCACTGCCCCCATCACAGGCCATGATCCCACAAGAGTTTGTGTAGAAATAGCAAGGACCACCACGCCTCAACCTTTTAGGAATAAAGACGAGGGATAAGGGGTTCTGTTGGTGTCTGCCCGGATCCCCTTTCCCAGACCTGCCCCTACCCCAACTACTGTGGCTGGGTAAGGGTTGGCTTCTAATGGTGCTTACCAGTCCCCTTCTCCCAAAATTGCCTTCTTCCGCAAGGGAGCTACCACCTCCACCCCAGGAGGCAGCCCTGAGCAATGACTGGCTGACACAAGGTCACAGAGACTGGCCTCTTGTCTCAGCAGGACCCCTCTATGCAATTCACACGTCAGAGCCCCACCATCCACCTGCCCCCTGGCAGCAGGCTGAAGCTCAACGCCAGCGCCAGCGGAGACCACAGCCTTACTCCGCTCCGTCTGGCCCCATCCCACTTCCTCCACTCCTTTCACCAAGACAGCAAGCCCTCAACAAACCAAACGCACTTCAGTTCCATCTTGGGCTCAGTCTTTGGAAAGCCCCACTAAGAGTCAGCGCTCTCCTCCCACCACCGAGTCAGTATTGCCATTTGTTGAGCTGCCACTACGTAGCTGACACCCCACTGAAGTACGAGCATTATCAGATGTAACCCTCACAACAGTCCTGTGGGGTGGGGACAGTTATTAACTCCATTTCACAGATGGTGGCACCAAGGCTGTGGGAGGTGAACCCACTTGCCCAAAGGCATATAGTCCATAGGCGACAGAACCATCACGACTGTTATAGCTGGAAAGGGCTAGAGACCCTAGCTGCTCATGTCACATTTAGGGAAAACGAGAGAATAGGCAGAAAGTCTGTCTGACCACCTCAGACCAGATGGTCCAGACTCCCACGACAGTGCTCTTTCTATCACATCCCGCCTTTCAGCCTCTCGTCAGAATTATATCTTTAAGCACAAAACAAAACAAAAATCTTACACACACACAACCCCCAAACTGGAGCTTTCATTTCAAACAACCCAAGACACATACAAACCAGTCTGTAGTGTCTTTAATCCCTAAACATGGAGTCCACAAACCTGGATATCCTGGACCATGTCACACACATTTTAATAATGTGATTGCCATCTATTATTATTGCCCCTTGTGGAGAGCAAGCAAGACAACATTCTGGGTTTTAGGGAAGCCCAAGAACTGGCATTCCTGGGAGGAAGTCTGGCCTTTCGGGTAAGCAGTGTGAGGTCCATGATTGCGATCTTAGGGGGTTATGGGGCTGGCCCTATCCCCCCCCCCCACTACCCCTACCCCAATTCCCACTGGCATCAATATTTTGTAAGATTTTTGGATTGCTTTGTGTATGCCAGACACTATGCCAAGTACTTTACCTGCATCGTCCCTTGTACTCCCTACAACCACCTGTGTGGTGGGTGCTACCATTTGATAGGTTAGAAAACTGGTGCTCAGAAAAGTCATGTAACTTGCCCAGGTTCACACGGCCAGGAAATGCCAGAACCAGTGCTGGCACACAGTCTGGGTCTGAAGTCCCCACTCTCCTCCTACTTCTAACCCGGGCCTTGCCTAGGCCTGCATAGTCCTCTGCAGCTGACCTCAAGGCATTTTCCAACAAAATGGCCCCAGGAAGACAGAGATGGAGAGAAAAGATGAGACCACTGGGCCCATGCAGAAATGTGAAACTGAACTACGACTCTAGGCCTGCAAAGTGTGTCCCTTTACATCCCCATGACAGTAATATCGAGGAGAAATAAACAGAGCTGAAGCTCATCACACACTCGCCAGCTATTTCCATACGAAGAGAAAGAAACTGAAGGGAGCAGGCTATTTTCATTGTTTTTTCCATTTTCTGGAAGGTCATTGGTGGATGTTTCTGCCCTTGCTGGCGATAAAGTGTTCCTTTAATTATCAGTTTGGGGCTGAGTCCAGAAAGCTATTTTCCTCCACTGTTGTCACAAGGAAATGAAAGACGTCAACCTCCCAAGCGGCTCTCATTTGGAGCCGCGGGTGGTCACAGATACACTGCCTGTGCCGGAGAGTGGGCTGTGTGTCCTGATGGAGCCTGCTGATGGAGCAGGTCCTGATGGAGCCTGCTGCAGAGATTGTCCAAGCTCAGACATTACCCTTGTGTGTCTGTTACTCTCACAACAAAACAGTGCCAGCACCTTGAGTCAGCCCTGTACTTCTCCTTGTCTTCCCTCTGGACACTTGTGTCTCTCCAGAAAACCAGGACACTTAAGGGGTATTTATTTTTCTGCCTCTGACCCTCAGCTCAATTCCTGAGAACATTCCAAGGTCTTGCCAGCATGATCCTGATGTCCTGGCCCCAGGCTAGCCATCACTGCCTGAATCAAGACATTCGACTCAGGAAGACACAGGCTTTTCCTTTATACCACATTGCTCCCCTTCCCCCATATTGCACCCCAAAACCTTCCGTGGCTTCCCATTGCCTTCCTGAAAGGGATCACTCTCCTGCATTTTTAAGGCCACTGTGCTCTAGACACCAGAGGCACAGAAGTAGTGATAAGGAGAGTTGAGCTGAGGATCAGTACACCAGGTTTGGAATCTTAGCTGTGAGACCTTGGACAAGTCTCTTCATGAGCCTCTCTGTTTCTGTATTAGTGATAGAGTGCTGCATTTAAAACTTAGCCCCCAAAAGTTAGAGGCTTAAAGCGACATGCATTTATGATCTCACCATTTCTGTGATTCAGGAATCCAAGTGGGGCTGTGCATAGAGAATAGTTTGCATGTCCCATCAGCAGCCAGATGCAAAAGATATGACAGAGGCAAGGTTAGGGAGGTAGGTTAGAATCATGTTGTGAATCAGTAGGTTAGAATCAGTCTGAATCAAACTGAGTTCAGACTTTTTTCAAAGTGCGACAGAGTCCGAGCTGCAGTTTACGGAGAAGAATCGGACCACATCGTGAGGAATGTATTTAGTTACATATAATTTGCAAATGTTTTCTCCCGTTCCATGGGTCGCCTGACCCCACCACATTCCTAAGGACCACCACCCCCACATTGTTTTGTGTATATCGACCCTTCAATCATACCTATCTCCAAAGCTGCTCTTTTCTAAACAGTTGCACCCTACATTCAGCTGCTACCTCATTTCTCACCTCTGCTTCCGGGACGACTGACAACGGCATGTCTATTTCCCTTCAGATCTTACTCTTACCCACCATGGCTTCGACTGACAATCAGGAAATAATCCGAGGTTAGTTAAAATACTTGCCGAAGACTGATTAATTTAGGTTCAGATCTGTTCAAGGGCAACTGATTATAATATTCTCTTGAAATTTTACTGTATTTTGGGCAGGGGCTGGGGGGATGGTGACCTTCAGTGACATTGATTCTTCAGAAGGTCCCTAACCTACAAAAGTGATAAGCAAACATGAATGCTGAATGAAGAGTGACTCACTGTTGAAAGGCATTATTGGATTCCTACGTTCACGGTGAAATATCTTGGGGATTATGATAGAGAAATGTTTCATAAACTTAGTAAGGAGGAGGAATCGTGTTACCTAGAAAGCCATACTTTATTTCATGCTAATTTTCCTCTAAGTAATATGAACTGCTGAGGAATAATAAGGTGTAATAATCATATTACCTATGTCAAGACCCACTGCAGTGTTTTTGAATCTCGGGCAGTTTTTAAACCTTAAATGTTTTTCACTAAATATGATGATTCTCTTCAGTGTTTTGCTAAGTACAGTACAGGTACTGCAAATTACGGAATGCAAGATGACTTTAGGTAGCACACAAACGAATATTTTGCTTTAATCTAATAACATCGGGGAATCTTTTCTTGCATTTATATTTTTGCTATTTTTTGTTTATGCCAAGTGACATTGGTTTTCCCTTTACCATAGTGATACAAAGTTTCTTTTTAAAATAAATCTATTTAACCCAAAAGAGTAAGTTGGTTTAAAGAAAGACTTTAAGTCAGTAATAGTACAGGTATTGTACTAATGTATATGTACTAATGTATATTGTACATATACAATATGCATGCATATATGTATATGGCATGGACATCGTAAATGGCTGACAAATACAAAGACAGAAAACTAGAGTTTGCAAAATATTGCTCTTAAATAAAAGGAAATTTTCATGAGATGTAATAGACAATTTCTTGGATATTGTTTCCTTCTAATTGTTTTTTTTTTTTAATAATTTCCTATCATTCCATTACCTTAGCATGACAGGTTCTGATACATAATTGTTGGATAATTGAATGAACAATCAATCAATAGAAGAAACTTACCATAAGACCCACAATATCTTCCCTGATTAATCTGGTTTATAGGGACAGTAACAAAAACATCTATAATACATTGAATATTTAGTATATGCCAGGCACTTAAACAAATGTTTTACATATGTCATCTCATTAAATCTGCACAATGTTATGTGTTAAGTATTTATTCTCCCCTTCTTAAACAAGAGTAAAACAGAGGTTAAGTCACTTGCCCACGTGTATCAAGTAGTCTAAACTCTAAGGGTATCTGTGCCTTAGTTAACAAGAGTCCTGGAGGTAGAGGGTTTCAGGGATCATTCAGTGGCTCAAATTGCTTAGGCATCTCTGCGATTCTCCTAATTTACCTCATGGTCTCAAAATGGCTGCCACAGCCCCACACATCACATCCTCACATGGATGCTCCAGGTAGGGAAGCTATGGGGCTCACATCAGCCAGCTCTCCTCTCCAGAGCACCTCACCCAGGTTTCTGTATAATCCCTTTCCCAGAAGCTCCCAGCACATTTCCCCTTACATCTCATTTTCCAGAACTGTGTCATATGACAACCCCTACCTGCAGGGGAATCTGGGAAAGCCAGTATCTAGCACTGTGGTGTGGGCAGCTCATCTCTGTGGCTGGTGAAAGTCTAAGGTCTTTGAAGGGTGTGGTACCTTAGAAGATAAGAACGCAGAGGGAAATTACATTCAGAACAACATGAAGAGAATGGAAAAGAGGTCCCCAGACTATTAAGTGGTCAGAGGTCAGAAGGAAAATAGAGGCTTTAGAGTATCTCTAAAGGCAGGGTTTCTCCATCTCAGCACTGTTGACATTTGGGGCAGGAGAACTCTTTGTTTTGTGGGGTTTGTCCTGTGCGTCGTTGGATGTTTGGCAGCATGCATGGCACCGTCCCCAGCTGAAGATGACGGCACTAGGTGCAGAGGGACGCCCGCCTTCAATGACGATATCTGTGCCCCAAACATGGGACAGAAACGAGGGTGTTCGACTGCTTTGGCACTGCCAGGTCCTTGGCACACTCCTGGCAGCTGTGGGGGAGATAGAAAGCCCCATTCGTGACTGAAATTGAATTTACCACCAGCCCAAAGTGAAAGAAAATAAAAGAAATGGGCTACTCCTTTTCTCAGGCATGCCCGATGTTTATGGACAAAGATTAATACCTCCTACAAAAAGACCCCTGAGCAGTTGATGTGAGACGAATACCGCGTTCCCTGGGCCAAGTGGAGGCACCACAATGTTCCACCCGAATGACTCAAGGCTCCCCAGCCAGGCAGCTTCCGTCCCTCTGACTGCCCATCACAGGTCTCCTGTGTGTAAGGCCAGTCTGTCTCATCAGTGTGTGGTTCTTCTGCCTGCGTCTGAGTTTGGCCAAAGCAGCGCTGCTCAGTCAGAGGACATGGAACAGTGTCTGGGCCCCAAATTGTGAATCTGGGTGGGAGTAACATGGCCAGACACAGTCCTGTGTGAGAACAAGTCTGAGCTGGGAATATTACACTCCAGCATTATATTTATAGCATTGCAATTAATTAACGTTGTATGTGTGTGTTGCGTGGGGGACAGGAAGGGTGTTTGTTCCTTTTTGTCAATGATTTGAAAAGTGTTAGAATCTTGTGCTGAATTTTGCACGAAACCGTAGCATTGGAGAGTTTTCCAGAACAAGAAAGAGAAAACAGTTTCTAACTTTGGTGATAAACAGGTTGGCTTAGTAACATTGATTTTTCAGAAGGTCCATAACCTGCAAAAGTTAAGTAAATGCAAATACTGAATGCAGAGTAAATTGCTGTAGAAAGGCATTATTATTGTTACCAATAATTAATGTAATTATTATAAAAACTAATAATTAATGTAATTAGTATAAAAACTAATAATTAATGCAATTATTATTACAATTTCTTATATTGTAATGTTGAAGGGGGAATATGAGCATCCGGTCCACAGAGGTTTCCCGATCTCACCCCGAGATTCCCTCTCCCCAAACTTCCTCTAGAATATGGGTTTCATGTGGGCACAGACAGGTTTGTCGTGTTCAATTATATTCCCATGTCTGGCACATAGTAGATGGAATATGGATATAAATAGATGATTAGATGGTAGATACATAGATAGATAGATAGATAGATAGATAGATAGATAGATAGATGATAGATAGACAAGATAGAAATATAGATAAGTATAGATTTATAATTTGGAAATAGGATCTTTGCAGATGTAACCAAGACGAGGTCACACTACATTAGAGTGGGCCCTAAATCAAGGGTCTTTATAAGAGAAAGGAAGGGGGATTTCAACACCAGACACCAACACAAGCAGGAAGAGGCTGTGTGAGGATGGAGACATAGGTATATACACATACACAACATCCACGTACACACACATATACAAACACGCATACACATACATACATGTGTGTGTTTTGAATAACTAATAACAACAAAAATAATGACAATAATTTACCCTCCAGAGTAATACCCTAAGGGAAATATTTCCCACAACTTGTAAAATTTCCAACGTGCACCCTGAAACAGTCCTTCTCTACCAGGTACAATTTCACTCCCCGGAGGATTTTCATCATCATTTCTTATTGGAGTCATCGCCGTTTGTCACGACTTTCAGGGCCAGTGTTGCCATTAAACACCCTACAATGCAGAGGACAGCCCCACAACCAAGAATTCTCCTGACCCAAATGTCAATAGTGCCCAGAGTAAGAAATGCGACATATTCAAACTGGAAGAAACATCCTACATTGCAGTACAAGTCCCTCATTCTACTTGTACTGAGACCCAGAAAACAGGTAAACTGAGACCCAGAAAAAAAGAAGCAACTCGTCCCAAGAGATGGAATAGGGAGTGGCAGAGCTGAGACACACTCAGGTTTTCTTTCCCTTAGAGTTTGGGCCCCCGTGGCTGGAAATGAGAATGGATTCAAAGCTGCCAAAGAGAGGAAAAGAGGGCCTCTTTCCCAACCCCCAATAGCAAACATGATTCTTGACTCGTTATCAAAGCCAGAGACTGACAGCAGGCTGGCTGAGAACCGCCTCTAACCCTGCGCTTGGTACAACGCGCTGCTCTCAGCGCTGAATGCCAAGTCACAGCAATTAGCAGTCCTGTGCCCACCAACCGACTTCACGCCGGGCTAGGGGCCCAGATTGCTAAGGAGACCCCCCCCCCCCGCAGCTAAATGCGTTGGCAACCACAAGCAATGTTCTCTACTCCCTGGAGCCGGGAGCACAGAGCGCCGGCCCTGGGGTGTCTCCTACCCACAAGAGAATGGCAGATGAGTCCACGAACAGAGAGGAGTGGCTGTAGTTTTCCCCACACTCTTCCTACAGCCTTGCAGGAAGCACACAGCCCTGCCCACCACCCCCAGTCGTCCTCCCTCAGCCAGCAGAGGTGCTCCCTCTGGCTGGAGGGAGGGAGGGAGGAGAAAGGAGAACGGATCTCTGCTTGAAGGATTTATTAAGCTGGAATCAACATCTTGTCTACAGGCCCCCAGCACAAACTGGTATCTTGTATACTGATGAGCAACAGAACTGCTATCCATACTGGAATCTTCAGAATTTTGTCCATGAGAAACCAATGCAAGAAGATCGATGGGGCTGAAAACATCTGTCATTCCCAGGTCCACATGGTGCCTCATGGTGGCTTGGAATTTCTGAGTCAACAATGGATGGATACATATGCACTAGTGGCTGAGATTAAAACAACCAACTTTGTCTAAGACTCTGCTGTTTGCAAAGCACTTTCACATCTCGAACCTCATCGAATCATCACAACCATCCAGAGAGGGCTGCAGAGCAGGGTAAGTATCTGGGCTCAGAGGGGAGGGAGACATGTCCAAAGTCACACACCTAGAAAGTGGAAGAGCTGTGTTCAAATTCAGGCCCTGTCATTCTCCGCCTTCTCTCTACCACACACTTACTCGTGGAAATGTTGGTGGCCTCATCAAAGTCCAGTTCACTGGGTCACCCCTTGCCCACTGTGATGGCCCCAAAAGTATTTAGTAAAACCCTAGTGCTCCAAACAAGAGCTTGAAAGCCTCCCCCACTTCAGACCACTTCCTCCATCCTTCTCTGTGTCCTTGGAGGTCGACATGTGCCTGTTGCCATCTTCCGATTGGGCCTGGCCAATGCGGAGCCTCAGCAAGATCAGAGGGAGGGAGGAGTGTGGGATTGCATCAGGCTGCCTGTGTCCTTCAGCTGAAGGTCACCGGTTCTCACAAGACATCTCTGTCTCCCCAGAGATAAGTCAGAAGGATCCACACTGTGTGGAAGAGAATTAAAGAGGTTTCAGCTGAAATGAAAGGAGAAATTAATAAGGTTCTTTTTCTTACTTTGCAAGGAAGCTCTTGAAAATAAATGGGAGGTCCCAAGGGGAAGAAGGCATGAAGTGTACGCCATCATAATGATGTGAAAAGAGAACAGAGAAATTGCCAGAGACCCCCATCCCAGGGGTGGCTGAGATGGACTTGGAGACTATGGGGAACAGTCTTGAGGGAACCCACAGGATTCACACGAGCGTTATGAGAGCTCTGCAAGCCAAGGCAATGCCTGCGGACCACCCACCACCCATTAAGCCACCCCCTGAGCTGTTCAGAGCCAGACAAGGGCCATCCACTGGCAGGTGCTCAGAAGCCCCCAAGGATCACCCAGCAGGAGGATGCCCACCTAAACGCAGGACTCTGTTGCGTGCTAACTGAACTGCTGTGGGTCGAGCTTTTTGTCAACAATCCGAGATACTTGTAAGCTCCCACCCAATCCCACCCTTTTAATGTCCTGAGGGCGGCTGGTACCAGTACATGGGGGGCAACTTCATCCACAGTAGTCCACAACTGGAAACACCCAAACGTCCATCAACAGGTGAATGGAGAAACAACACGTGGTGTGTCCCTACAATGGAACACGACTCACCAATGAAAAGGAACGGATTGCTGATCCTTGAAACAACAACGTGCAGGGTTCAATGCTCAACACTGAATGTTATGCTGAGCAAAGGAAGACAGACGCAAAAGAGTATACTCCATATAATTCCGTTCACATGTAATTGCAGAAAACACAATGCTAGTCTATGGTGAAAGACGTTGGAACAGTGGTGGCCCCTGGGATGGCAGGGTCAGGGGAGGAGGGCTTGACAGAGGAGGAGGGAACTTTCTGGTAATGCAAATGCTTCACACCTTGATAGGTGTATGAGGGATACAAGTGCCTGCCTTTGTCAGAGCTGATGAAACCATACATTTAAGATCTGTGCATTTCACTCCATGTAAAGTCTACTTCAGTAGTTTTTTAAAGAACATGGGCTTTGGACCCAGGCAGACCAACCCCTCGACTTTTCAACCATGGGAACCAGTGGGTTCTCCTTTACCTTGAAGCCACTTTGAGACAATTCCTGGCTACCCCAGCTTCTCCTTGTCACTGCATGTCCGGCACCTTGCACAGGGTGTGACACAGAGCTCAGCAAATGGTGCCAAATGAACCAATAAAAGTGCGGCTAGATGTGTGGCCCTTGAAGCATTTTTAGGGTTGGACTTTGTTTCCACAAATACAATCTTATCTAAAGCAAATGAAAGTGATTCCACAGACATTTAAAATTCATTTCTCACTAAAAACCATTTCCTTGTTTAAAGACCGTTTGAAGTCTCCGAAATCCACCTGGCTAGATATATTCCTTCATTCCACATATAATTATGGAGCACCTCTTGTGTGCCAGGTGCTGGACAGAGAGTGGTAAGACAGATGCCAGGCACTTCCCTGCCCCCGTGGAACTTGCATTCTGGTGGGAGAGACAATAAAAATATAAATTAAACTCTGATAGATCATTTCAGATACTGATCAGCGCTCTGAGAACAAGAATGTGGAGGATATGAGAGAACGTGGTGGAAGGGGAGATGCTTTAGACAGAGGCATGAGGGGCCGCCTCTCTGAAGAGGGAGCATCTGGGCCAAGACAGAAGGGAGTGAAACAGCAGCCTCATGAAGGCTGCAGAAGAAAATTCCAGGTGGTTGGTGCATAGGGAGAGGGTCCCTTGAGGCTTGACCCTCTGAGATTCTAAAGAGGCAGGCCGGTAAAATGTGAAAGGGCTGGGGCTGGAGCTTGTCAGTCTTGCTCTGCTACTCACTTGCTGTGCAATCCTGACAAGTCTCTTGCCCTCTCTGGGGTTTGTTTCATTATCTGAACACAGAGAGGTCTGACAACACAATCTCTCAGAGCTGCTCCAACTACGGCAATCCAGGGGCATTTGACAGAACACTTGCAATGCACAAGATGTGCTCTCTCAAGGTTTTCAGTCCAAAAGGACAAAAGATCAAGAGGCAGAGCCCTCTGGGGCAAAGGGGATAAGAACTGAGACTCTGAGGCTCTGACAGCTTTGTTGCTACAAAATGAAGATGTTCTCCTGTCTTCCATCCCTGTCTGCAGGAACAAAACCAAGTGGCAAAAACCCAGAGTACTCCGCTTAGCTGTCAGCAGCCCTCCGACTGGCTGCAGCCTTGCAAATAAATGGTCCCGTCAGCTGGCGAGGAGGGTGAGCTCAGGATTTCAGATGAAAATGAAATAAGAGGGAACACAGCCCAGAAGCAATGCAAAGTAACGACAAGGGTACTAAAATCTTCCACTGCAGCAAGAGGGATGCTCAGACTGGTGCAATGGGGTGCTGAGCTCAGACGTGGGGACACTGGAGGAATGAGCTCATACCCAGCGGCTGGCTGGGGAGCACTGTGCTGCTGGGATCCATGTGCTGTCTGAAGGCACCTGGTCCCGCCTGGCAGGCCCACTGCTTTCTTGCTCCCCCACCCCCACCCTGTCTTCCTCTTGCTAAAGCCTTATACTCCTGTGAGTCTCCAGATCAGCCTACAGTAACAAACCTGTGGGCGACCTAACTTCAACCCCGCGCCAAGGACAGAAAGCCTCAAACCTTACACTCCTGGCAGGAGGGAGACAGATTACAATCCCAGGAAATGAGACAGTGCAGAAAAGACAACAATTTAAAAAGCCATCATCTGCCGGCGCCTCCGATCCTGCTAAAATCGAGGTTCAGGGTCATTCTGTCTATGTTGCAATCATAGCTTCTTGTTTCCTGGCCGTGTAATCCTGAACAAATTACTTACCAGTGTCTCAGTTCCCTCGGTCTCTACAACGGGGCAAACAATTGTACTGACCATGCAGGAGTATTATGAGAATCAAATGTAATCATCTGAGAACAGCATCTGGCACATAGTAAATCCTCCCAATGAGTTACTTTCATTTTTATAAACGTAGCTGTTTTATAGTCACATTAAATCTATCTCTATCTGTACAAGTGAAGCAACCCTAAGTTCAAACACCCATCTGAGTTCATTGATACTAAGAATCCACACATGGATTCATAGTAACCACCCTCCTGAGTCTTTCCTCCCCGTCTGTCTACCCAACAGTCTTCAGCAATGACGCCCGGCCTCCCTCTGAGCCTTGCTAAGCATCCGCCAGTACATGGCTCTGTAATGACCTGTCTCTCCCCTTAAAGAAAAAAGTTCAAAGAAGGCGTTAAGCTCTCAAAAGCCTATAGGGGCCCGGAAGGTAAAATAGACGAGTCAAGGGAGGCCCGTGTTAGACATTAAAGAGTAGTGGGGACTGTGGCAAACTGGAGAACCCATGCCCCATCTAAAAGAAAAAGTTGCTGCCATCTCTAGTCAATTTCTGCCAGGTGAGGAATGTAGCTTCAGGGTTGGCCCATCGTCTAAGTGTTCAAGGGACGTCAGAATTCCGAAATTTTATGTGGAATCTCCTGATTTTCAAGTATTGGCACTTTATTCATTATTTTTAAAAACATGGCAGTCCAAGCAAGATACATCTGTTTGCACCCTCTGAGTTCAGGGGCAAAGCCCTGCCAGCTGTTACTGAGTGCCATGCAAGTGCCCTCTCCCTGCCGGCCAGGCTGAAACAACAAGGAACTCTAGACAGAGCTTAATTAAACTCCACACAGAGCACCTGTTAGTTGGTAGAGGCTTTGGAGACAAAAGTGAGTGAGTCCCCCGAGCAATGGAGGAAAGCTGAAAGGAGGTGGGCTTTGAGGGTGTCAGGACTAGCAAAACCTGAGGAGCGAACCACAATCCAGAGGAAGGGTAGCGGGAGATGGGGACTTAGAAGGAACTGAAAGCTCTAACTCAGAGCTTTGCTGGTTCAAGCGTGGATCCATAACATAACGCTGCAGCACTCTCTGGAGGGAGGTGCTCTTCCGCTGCTCTAGGCCAATGGCACTTGGAGTCAGCACTGAGGATGCAGGGTCTTCCCAGGAGGAAGGCCAGTGCACAGTTCTCTCAATATGGCCTTAACTTGTCTGAAAGTCCTCTGCCCCAAGCAGACTTCTTGCAACACACGCATCTGCTTAGGTGCAATCTCCCTCGCTAGAACGTAAACTCTTCTAGTGCTAGAAATGTGTCTTTTGTCTCCAGAGTTCTTGCTCGGTCCTTAGTGAGCATGTCCCATGATCCCGTGAATGAAACCGAAGAACAAGAAGCAAGATGTCAAAGGACAGGGTGCAGGACCACTGTTCCCAAATGAAACATTTCCCCCAGGGCAGGGAATAGGAACAAGGACTTCATTGCTCATTCATGCTGCAGCCGTGCAGATTTGGTATTTGCACAGAGGAACAGCTCGCTCGCATAGGGTGCTGGGAAAAGGGCAGTGATATCCCACAATGACCAAAGTCAGCAAGGCCCCAAAGTCCCCAGGCAATGGACACAGTGCACAACCTATCAGACCTTTAGTGGGTATCCTGGATCTTTCTAGAATGAGAGTCAGGTATAATGGATAAATGATGCAGCTGAGAGGCTCAGGGCACCGAGGGGACTCGTGTCCAGTCACACAGCTAGTCTAGTGGCACAGGCTGGACCAGAACTCAGGTCTCCTGACTCCCCATCCAGGGCACCCTGGACTAGGAGCAGAGCTGGGGTGAGGCAGGTGGGGTATTCCCCTGGGATGCAAAATTTAAAGAGGCACCCAAAAGTTCAGTAATCAAGATAAACAACATTCTGATACAATGTTGTTGTTGTTTAAATCAAAACTAATACAAAACAAATCCATGATGAGCAAAACATCACCTTTTTTTTTTTAGATTCTTAGAAATGTTATATATCTTTTTAAAACATTTATTTTAACAATAACGTATGCATACAAATACAACATAATTAGTATGTCTTATTTGACAAAAAACATCACCTTTTAAAATAAAGACTTAGATAAAGTTGTGCCCTTGCAGGCCTCAGCCTCCCCCACTGCACCCTGTTCCCTGCCCAGACCAGTCCAGAGGTAACAACTGACAGAGGCCTGAAGGGACTGGTTATGTAGAATGTACAGGAAGGTCACTCCACGCAGGACAGAGGTTGCTTGCGTTGTCTGAGGCATAAAAAGGAGGTGGACAACCTGGAGCAGAGTGACTGCAGGAGAGGTGGCAGGCGAATTGCCCCCACTCCATTCACCCCCACCCCACTCACAGAGCAACACTCTTTCCTACAACAAGCTGTACCCTCCCCCCCACACCCACACACAGTTAAATCCCCTGCCAGGAGAGCTAAGGGAGAAAACCCCACCCCCACCCCTTTTCCAGACTCACCTCCTGACTCCAACCAGTTGTCTTGCAAATCCAAGCCTTTTCATCTCATGGGAGAGGATGGATAAAAAAAGTTTGGACAGCTCTGGATAACCCTTCATGCCATAGAAAAACAACCCAGAACTTTATGACTTACTGACAGTTGGTTATGAATGGGAAGGAAAGCATATCCTTAAACCGCTGACAGTGACTCCCTTTTAAGGTATTTCCCCGGGGCCAGAGACGCCACATCCTTCTCCTGCCCCCAGTACTAACAGCAGCTTGTTTTTTCAGGGACAAGCTTGGGCTTTTAGGTCTGACAGGCCTGGATTCAGATCCAGCTTTGCCATTTACTGTGTGACCCTAAACAATTTACCGAGATGAGAGGTCAGCCACTCATGCTTCCAGGGGCCCGGTGGTAACTTACATGCTACGAGGTGGCTGAGGGGCAAACCATAGGCAAAGGGGGGCCAGAGCCCAGCATCGGCACCCTGCTCTAATAAGACATGTCAGCCAGGGATCACAGTGTTTCCAAAGAAAAAAATCTTATGTGAAATCTCCCAATTTTTCAAGGTTGGCAATTAATTCAACCCAGCAGGGCCAAATAAAACAGGTCTGTGAGCCAGAGCCCTTCTATTGGCCCAGGGTATGCCTCTGATGTCTACAAATCACCCAGCACCTGCTAGGTGCTCAGCCAGCAGCCATGACTCCCATCTTGTCCGAAAACTTTCACAGGCGTCATCAACATCCATGTCCGCACAACAGCTTGGGAAGGAATGCTGCTCCGGAGGAAATTGAAGATAGGAAGAGCTGAAAATCTGGAAAGCTCTAAAGGGAGGGAGGAACTGCAAAGAGGGAATTCCTTAAAAGGATTTAAGAGAATTTTATTGGACATAGTTTAGCCCAAGTCAGGGATAAGATCAGGCAATAATTTAACTCTTGGACACAGCAAATGAATCTGCGAATGTGGGGTGGAAGGGGGAAGGGGTAGAGGGAGGAATTGTCCTTACTGATGGTGTCCACTCAAGTGTTTTGGGGTTTTCTGTGCACGGGTCACCCCAACATTTGACTCAGGTGCACAGAATTCTAATAGGCCCAGCCCCTGGGGACAGCCCTCCCTAGAGGGGCTTGTAAGGCCCAGCTGACCCTACACAATTGGAAGAAAGGCTTGAATTCCCCAATGGATCTGGCAGCTCATGTGGGCTTTGGAGTCAGACCCCGCTGGGTTGGGTTTCAAGTCTTGAGCATCAGTGGTTCTCAACGTGTGATTCCCATTCCAGCGGCATCAGTACCCCCGGGGCCCCTTCCAAACCACTGACTCAGCAACTCGGGGGTGGGGCCGACCACCTGGAAGACTTGGATGCACAATCAAGGTGGGGAAGTCCTGCCCTACGACTCCATCCTCTGGTCTCCAGCTAGTCCTACCTCTCTCTGAGATGATCGAATCAATCCCATGGGATTGTCCCGAGCGTTACCCCAACAATTATTTCAGAAGTCTGGTCTGTCTGTGCCTGGTAGTGTAGAAGGTGCTGGGGGGGTAGCATGTAGCCCTGGCCCTGGTGGAGCTTGATGTGTAGTAGGGAGACAGACAATGAGCAAAGAAAACAGAGAGAAACGCCAGTTTGCAGATGGGAGTGGGTCTGATTCTCCACATAGAGCTGTGTTTCTCAAAGTGTCCTCTGGGGACCACCTGAGCGCCAAAGCCCACACAGAACCCTCTCCAGTGTCCCCGCTGCTCTTCAGAGATGCCTTCCTCTCTCCTGCTTCAAGGTTATCACCTTTGCTGGTCCGTCCTCCTGGAAAGCTCTCTTCCTAGATCTTCCAACGATGGGCTCCTTCCCCCTTCCCCGGGCTCAGCGTAAATGTCACCTCCTCATAGATCTATCCAAGGTGGCCTCTCTCCCCTCACTCTGTATCCCCGCCCTGCTCTGGCTTCCTCCTGTCCTTCTTGCAGACTGCAATCCTGCGTGTCAGCGGTGCTCCCGGCTCTGCCCCTCCCCCAACAGAAGAGTTCT
This sequence comes from Rhinolophus ferrumequinum, assembly GCF_004115265.2. Classification (NCBI taxonomy): domain Eukaryota; kingdom Metazoa; phylum Chordata; class Mammalia; order Chiroptera; family Rhinolophidae; genus Rhinolophus; species Rhinolophus ferrumequinum. The sequence continues at coordinate 8,778,987 of NC_046306.1, forward strand.
TGGGGGCAGATGTGGTCGCCCCCACCGCACCAGTGAGCCACGCTTTGCCCAATGAATGAATGAACGCTCTAATCCTCTTTCTCGACATGAAGTCCCAGAATGGACACCCACAACTCCGGAGCCTGCTTCCCCACCGATAAGGAGAAGGCCGCAGGCGGGGTCACGGAGGACTTCTCCATGTCCTTTTTGGGTTCTCTGACAGTGGAGAAAGAGGAAAGGAGGATGCGAGGTGAGCGACCCCAAGAAGATGGCTCTGCTGTCCCGTCGGGCAGAGCCGTCCAACTCAACCCCCAGCAAAAACGCGACGCCTACCAACTCTGAGGCGACAAAAGCGCGACTTCTGAGTTGAGGCGTTGCTCCCAGCCGGATGCCCAGGGACCCCAGAACCCTCGGGCCACGCGGACCTGGAAGGAAAGGCACCTGGCCCGTGCTGTCTCTAAGAAGTGGGCGCTGCAAGGCGTCTTGCAGTCCTGGCTCCCAGTGGCATGAGGGGCGAAGGACAACGGTGCACTTGGACCTCCAGGAAAGGCACAAAACAGAGCGCGTGTGGCCCACAGAATGTTGAAGCGCGTGGAGCTGGCGGCCCCGGAGCAGCGGAGCATGGGGACTTTACGTGTCCCATGTAGACCCTGGGACAGTGATGCCAGAGGTCTAGAGCCAGAGGCGCACTTGAACCGCCGGGGAAAGCACGTGACATGGCGCGCGACCCCAGAGGGTTGGCGCGGGGCGCAGCGCGAGCAGTCCTCCTGCAGCGGAGCGCCGGAGCCACGAGCGCGGGCGGGCGGAGGGACAGCCGCGCGCGGGGCGCGTAGAGAAGCAGGTGGCGGTAGGGGGCGCTGCGCGCGTGCAGCCGGGGGCCCAGCTCCGGGAGGGGCCGCGCGGAGCGCTGTCAATCCGAGGTACGCGGCGGCGAGCGGGGCCGCCGGGACGCCGGGTGCCGGCGTCTGGTGTCACTGCCCAGGCTGCGGGGCGAGGCGGGAGCAGCGCTCCCCGCCGCCTCCCCGCTCCCCGCTCCCCGCGCCGCCCCCTCTTCCCGCCCCGCGCTCAGTCTCCGCCCTCCGCCCCGCCCCTTCCCCGATCCCTCCCTCCCGCGGCTGCCGCGCGGCGCTCCGGGCGCACTAGGAGCCCCGCGAGGACCGCAAGGCAGAGGCGGGGAGCCGTGGGTCCGAGTGAGGGAGCTGAGGCCGGCCAAGGGGCCGAAGTTTGCTCGCGGCTCCGGGAGACGGCGCCGGAGCCCCGGGCGGTCACCAGCCTCCCCGCGTCCTCGTCCGGGACCCGCCGGCAGCCGGGGGGACGCAAGCCGAGGCCCGGTCAACTCCAAGGCGGGGACGCCGAGACGGCAACTTGAGGTGGGAACTTTGCGCTCCGCAGCCTTGCCGGGCACCGCGGAACCACTGACAGGCCCCCGCACCCGCTAACTTGGGCACGGGGGCAGCTGCACGTGGACGTGGCCCCGGGCTCCCCTGCGGGGACCCCCAAACCCGCCGAGTGGGGAGGCTGGGGCGACAGAGGACACGAGTGCAGCTGCGGGCGGTGGCGTGGAGCGCGCTCGCCACGGGCGCGGTGCAGGTCCAGCTTGTGTTCTTGTCGAGGGATCCCGGGTGCGAAGTGGGGGACGTTCTCAGCCACGGTGACTGGGCGGGGGCGCTGGGGGTGCTTCCTGGAGGTGGTGGAGGTTTCTCTCCACCTCACAGGATCCCGGTAGGAGGGAGTGTTGAAGGGAGGTGGAAGGGGGGCGTCTGGCACTTGCTCATTCACTCTATGCTTAGGCTCGGAATGGAGCCTCCCACCAGTGGGCTTTATTGAGTCATTCGCTAACTCAAGAAGCCTCTTATTGAGCACCTACTGTGTGCTAGACGCTAGGCATTCCCAGACAGCTCTGATCACCGCAGCCTCCAGCATCTGCTAAGGAAAGTAGTGGTTCCCACGTCAGCTTCAGGGGCCCCATACCCAGGCGGGGCTCAGCCTGGATGGATCGGAGTTTGGGGGTGAGGAAGGAAAAGAGAGTTCATTCATTCATATAATGAACAAAGATTGGTTGAGCACCTACTACATGCAGCGCACCATGCCAAATGTTCATTATTCCATTCATTTAACAGTTACTGAGGCCCCTGCTGGGGAGAGAACAGGGAAGGAGAGGGGTGGAGTGGGGGCAGGACTGGGTGGAAGCCCCCTGGCAGTTTAGAGAGAAGTTGAGATGACGACCCAGCTGCTCCCTTAAGGAGGCCGCAGCCTGCCCGGCCTGCCCCGTGGCCGACTCCAACAGCCCCTCTGTGTGTAGGCAGAAGTCACTGCACAGGTATAGAATGGCCTTTCCTTGGTCATTTAATGCATTCATTCTCAAAGGGAGAAGGGAGTCTGGAACAGGTTCTTACATAGGAAGAAAGGGTCTTTAGAAAGCTCCTCAGAGGAGGTGGGAAGGGGGAAGGCAGGCTCCCACCCATAGGGTCTATGAGTTAGTGATCCATTCAGCAGTCATTTTCTTAAGCACTTGCTATTATTCTCAAGCCTTTTAAGGGTGCCAAGCACCACAGTCATCCAGGTTGATGAGACAGATGCAGAGACCCCCCTTTCACTGACACCTTGAGATAAGTGCAGGGGGAGGTGAGAGGAAGGAGCAGGAGTTGGTCTGATTCATTGTGTGTGGAGGGGGCCTCGAGGGAGGCTTTGCCTCTGAATCTAAGCAGAGGTTTGTCACCAGGGTGTTTTTGGTACCCACACACATGACTGCAGGGAGAGTCACTATGGCAAGCCTCACTGGAGCATATTTCCAAGGAAAGTTTGGCACTGCTGGAGACCAGCCCCTGTGCTGGGGCCAAGGGAGGGGGCGCATGGCCAGAGTACGCCATCCTTCTCAACTGGACTTGTCGGGCTCTGCCGGACCTGACATTGACCTGTGTGTCCTCTGTCTCTGAGCTCTGCAGAGGCACCTGCTGAGTGGGGTGGGAGGGAAGTGTCTTTGAAAGATGGGTGAGGCTGGCAGCTGAAGGTTGCCCTCAGCAGTCATTCCCTAAAGCAGCCCACTCCAAGGCAAGCAGGTCTGTCATGGGACACTCTTCAAGCTCACGGGGAACCGTGAATGTGCTGAAAATCAGACAGCCTTCATTTCTGTCCTGAGGCTTTTGAACCCCGGCTAGGGGCTCCCTGAAACGTGACTGGGGCAGATCTGGGAGCCAGGCTCCGGTCCCACCACCACCTGGAATTCTCTGCACCATACACACAGCTGGGCTCTGGCAAGAGGTGAGGGAGATGCCCCAGGAAACGGAAGAGCAGAGAGATGTGTCCTAGACGCAAGGCTAAGAGACTCCAGCGGAGACTAAGGAATTAGACCCTGGATCCCTAAAGGGTGTCTTGTCTTGACTGGATGTGTCTCCACATCCCCTTTCCTTATATGTGATAAAGAGTCAACATTTCCAGTTGCGAAAGATATAGGAGTCTGGGAATCCATTCTTGATTGACTCATTAAACCCAGAAATGGAGCCCCTGAGCGGAAAATGGTGGCTGGAAAAGCCACTCTAAGTAGAATTAACCAAAAGGGAAAGGCAAGAAAGCCTAGCTGCAGGCACTCAGTCACTGTTGGCCATTTTTGTCATATAGCAAACTGTATTTGATTAACAAAATCAGAACGTAAAGTGAATGTGCCACAGATAAGATCATAATTGTGCCTCCGATTTTCTCCTGCTCTGTGGTGAGTTTGCCTCACCCCTGCCTGTCCTCAGGCAGGCTGGCCAGCAGGCACAACCATGCTCTCCTTCCTCACCTCCCCACAGCGCTTACCCCAGAGACTGCGTGTATGCAGCCTTAACACTTCCTAGGGGAAAAGAGCTGAGGGGTTGTTTAAACAGGTGTCCCCGTCCTGCTGTCTCAAGGTCCCCACTACTCCCCTAAGCCTGGTTTCCAAATTTCACCCTGCAAGGAAGCAAATAGAAAAGGACCTTCTGGCTCAAAACACCTCCTGGGAGAAGGCAAATGTGCATTTGTATTATTTTGCAGCAGCTCAGTAGGGAGGCTCCCGAGGCTGCCTCTGTCTTTTATATGGGGGGGGGGGGGGATTCTGGCACATTTTCTCAGGGAGATGGAGGGAAGAGCCCAGCGCCCAGAAAATGTCCCCTTTCCCCCAGGAACTGGGGCCCCAGCTCAAAGGAAGCAGGACTGAGGTCCAGCAGAGTTGAATCATGATGAGGAAGGATGGCAGGTAGCTAAGAGAGACAGATTCTCCACGTGGGTGCAGCATCTCTCAGAGACCCAGCACGGCAGGACCTGGGCAGGCTGATGGCTGGATTCATTTTGATTAGTGTTTTAATTGGGGATTAATGCAGCATGACCAGCCTCTTAGCCCAGCCTGGAGCCCTAACCCTGACCAAGGAAGCCACGCTGGCAGGGGAAGAACATCATGGATGGGGTCCCCTCCACACCCGCTCAGAATTAGGCAATGACACAGGTTGAGAGGCGTGGTGTGAGGAGGAACCAAAGCTCTGCACCCCACCTGCAGTCAGACCCAGGAGCCCAAGAAGAAATCCTTTCTTTTAGAGAGTTGCCTTGGAGGCTGTGTTACTTTCCTACTGCCACATATTCCCACCAATCTGTGGCTTAAAGCAATCCAAATTTATTACCTTCTAGTTTTTGGAGATCAGAAGTCCAAAACAGGTATCACTGGGCTAAAATCAAGGGGTCGGCAAGGCTGTGCTCCTTCTGGGGTAGAATCCATTTCTTTGCCTTTTCCAGCGTCTAGAGGCTTCTGGCCCCACATCACTGACCCTCCTGTGATTACACTGGGACCACCAGGTAATCGAGGACCGTCTGGATCTTCTCCCCATCTCAAGATCCTTCGTTTAATCACACCAGCAAAATCTCTCTTGCCACGTCAGGTAACATATCCTCAGGTTCCAGGAATTAAGACATGAACATCTTTGAGGGACCATTATTCTGCCTCCCACAGGGACATCTCTAATCAGTTATGTTAGGATGGGGAAACTGAGGCCCAGCCGAGTAAGTGACTTGACTTCAGCACCAGGTGAGAGGGAGAGCCATCACTGAAGCTCCACCTTTGGAAGGTGTCTTTTGTTTTCCATTCTTCCTCTAAGAAAGGAAATATGAGGAGAGGGATGAGGGGTAAGTTTGCTGCACCACAGCCATTTCTAGCAAACGCAGCCCTTATGATGTGTTGGACACAGCTCCATGCACTTACAAGGTGGGTGCGATGACTACCCCAGTTTACAGCTGAGGACGCTCAGGCCCAGAGAGGTGAAATCACTTACTTAAGGATGCACAGCTAGTAAATGGTGAGCCAGGCAGCCTGGCCTAGAGGCGCCCCCCAGCCCCCCACCCTTGGCCAGTGCCTGTCTCCACCATAGGAGAGCTCTTCTGCCCAGAAGCCAAAATGGCAGCTCAGAATTTGACAAAACCAGGGGTTTTGTGAATTTCTAACTCGTACTCTGCTCTTGTGCAAATGCACAACAGGATTTACTAAAGATGCTTGTCCCGGCTGTGGGCAATTTCCTGCTTCTCCTCATCCCCAAAGACCTTCCAAAAGCTTGTCCATAGAAAACAGAGACGAGAGACCCAGTCCCTGGCTCGCTGCATACGGTGGAGACATATCCCACCCCCACCAGGAGCCGGTGGTGATCCAGGGAGGCAGGCAGGCAAATGCAGTCAGAGAGGTTTGGTTGATTCTGGCTTCATCCCTTATCACCAGGGTCCTGACTTTTCACTTCTCAAAGCCTCCATTTCCTCATCTGTAAAATAGGGGAGTTGCTGGTAATGCCTGCCTCTTAGGGAAGGACGCGGGTCATGCAATTAAGGCTTTTACACACCACCTGGCACTACGTGCGATTAAGGGAGACCGCGCTTGTTATAGCACAGTGAGTGTTTAGCTCTCTCTCTCTGCATTCCCCCCTTCCGCTCAGAAGAGGGACAGAGAGCTTCGTCCTCAGGGATGGGCTTAGGGTGGAAGAGCACAGTCCCCTCCCGTCCCCCCGCTACTCCCGCAAGGCTCCGCCCCCCCCACCCTCCGTCAGACCCTGACCACGGAGTGGCCTGGCCTGACCACGTAGTGGGGCTGCCACTCAGAACTCCTTACGGGTTAAAGGAGCATTTGTCAGTGGAAATGTGTACTCAGCCCTCGGTCATTGCCTACAACCATCACCTTTCTCCCAAAAGGAGGAGTGTCGGGTGGACCTGCGGGCTCACGAAGGGGGACTTGATCAAGGCAGGTTTTTCTCTCAAACCAGAGGGTTTCCACTTCTCCAGTGAAGCTCCCAGAACGCGGGAGCCACAGAGCCTTCCAGAACCCCAAGGACATTGAGAAGGTGGGCAAGGGACTCCCAGCCAAAGCCCAGAGCAGCTCTTGCACCCCCCGCCCCTGTGGGGTGTCCAGGCATTCGTGGCACCCACCTCTCTCTCTCTCTCTCTCCCTCCCCGCCGCCCCCTCTAAGGGAGCCTCCAAAATGCCCATTCCTGGGCCTCCCCCTCAGGCATTCTGGTTGAGAAGGTCTAAGGAGGGGCCCAGGAATCTGTGTCTCCACTGATCCCAGGGCGATTCGGAACCCGGTAGCTTGGTTGTTCTTCACTTTTCTTTTCTTGGATTAAATCCCAGAGTTGTGTTAGCCACACTCTTTCCTTCATGGCACTCTTCATCACTGGCCTGTGCTGGGCCATATCATTCATTGTCCCCTTGGTCCCCATGCTTGTTCCCCTTTCCCTCCCCTCCCTGTGGTTGGTAAAGACCCTTGAGTGTGTGAGTCTTTGTAAAATATGTAATGTTGTGTGTGTGTTCAATTATATAAATAGCATAATGCTATAAACTTCTGTTTCTTTTTCCACTCGGCACCACGTTTTTAAGATGTAAATGTGTTCCTAAACCTACATCTAGCCCATTGCTTCTAATTCCTGTGCCGGTTACAGGAGCCCACCCTCTGCAGCGACCATGATTCCCTTGTCCCACTCCCCATCTCACCCTGGAATGGACGCTAGGGGACGTCCTAGCACCACCCACAATACGGGACACGTACTCTTGTACCTTGTTCCTCTCTGAGATCGGATTCCCCAGAAGCAGATCCTGAGTCAAGGATTTGAGAGCAAATAATTTATTACTGACAATATCTGCCAAGACCCACTGTGGACCCAGGTCTGGGAAATCTACCCAGGAGTGAGATTCTTGGGTCACGGGACAGCAGCCCCTTCATTTCCCTCAGCACCCCGGTGGCTTTCCCAGAGGCTGCATCCGACCACATTCCCTCCAACGGTGGGCTCTGGGGCCAGACAATCCTGGGTTCAAGTCCCTCTAGATCAGATCAAAAAAGGAGTAACCCTTGGCTGGTAGAGGGCGGGGATGACAGACCACCTCTTTTAGCTAATAATAATAATAATAATAATACAGCGGGTGTCCATTGTGTGTCAGGCATTGGGGTAAGCATGTCACCCCTGTCATCTGCTTTAGTCCTCACCACAACTTAAGGAGACACAAGCTATTAATATTCTCATTCTTCAGATGAGGAAACTGAGTCTCAGAGGTAGAACATGACTTGCCCAAAGTCACAGTGACTGGCCTTGACCCTGGGTCTCCTGATTTCAGAGCCATTAGGCTCTTCTGCTTCCCCAGCTTGGGGTGATCAGCAAGTTGTCCCCAAGTGGGCTTCCTAGACCCTCAGAGGCAAACTCACTATAATGTGTTATGCTCTAGAAGTGACCTAACACTGTAGAAAACTTTTCAAGGACCAGATTTTTGGGTGAAAGTATCAGGCTGGGTGAAAAGTAGCATAATTTTCCAGAAGCAGGACTCTGATTCCTGTTTAATCTATGACCTTCACTCGAGACGCTAGAGTCTGGCATGTGGGGCCATCCCCCCACACACACACACCCATCAGACTGGGTACAAGAAGTGTGCCCTTCCTCCTTTAGCAGGTTCCAGTGTTTGACCCTTCCTGGGACTCTGGCCCTCCACGTACAAGTGGCCTGAACGACGCACACTTCTTCCCTCGTCTCTATACTAAACCGTCTGCTGAGACAGGATAACTGTCCACACGGGATACTGACGCTTTAACTCACAACTGACACAAGTCGTGAGAGAGAGAAAGAGGGAACTGCTGATTGGGGGAGCTTTCTGCTGGAGGGCAAGCGGGGAGGGTTGAAAGAAGAAACTCCTCAAGCGCAGAGAGTATTACAGCTGTGGGGGTTTCACAAGAGCTCTCTGGGGCTCGCAGGAAGAGAGGAGTGGTCCTTTACTTCCATCACCATTCTCGCCAAACAGAATGTCATGTTTCCTCTTATCTTTGGCGGCAAAGACACAGCCACCAAAGATACAGCAGAGCTACAAAGCGATATCACTGATGTGAAGTGCCTGAAAGGGACTCTTCTCGTCCTCCGGGGCATTCTGGGAGGCTTTGCCTGAGGAGATGGGTTCCAATTTTAGATAAGCTTAAAAACATTCTCAACGCTCTAAAATCAAATCATTTTTATTTCAAACACAGTTGTACCCTAGTTTTCCAAAACCCAACCTGTGAAACTAGCTCTCCCCAAAGATAAGTGAGTGGAGTGATGATTTGTTTTTGTAGAATTCACGTTAGGAAAGATACCTTTTTCAATGTGGAAACTCCCTCGGTCCTATTAAACATTGTTTCTCATCCATACCGGTTGTGTGTCTGTGTGTGTGTGTGTGTGTATGTGTGTGTGTGTTTTCCCTGAACGTGTCCAGGGCACAGATTGACACTCAGGTATTAGAAATGGGTATCCGTGTGGAATTGATAGAATTTACTGGTCTCACTTGCTTCCATGGGGGATTGGGTCGGGGGAAGGAATGGGGAAACAAAGTATTAGACTCTTACTACTTTTTTTATGGATTGGCTTGATTCTGGAGAGCTCTGTTGCTATAATCTAGGGGTCTCAAACTCAAATGCCTACAGGAGCCAGGAAGGAAACATACATGAGTGAAGTAGAGTGGGCATTAGGAAGACAACAGGACAACAGGACGGGGTGGGGACAGTGGTAGTTGGCAGCATGCATGCCCTGCCTAAAGAGGACAGTTATTTCTCAGCTGGAATTTGGGCCAAATGTTGTCAGGTAGTTTGGCTTTTCAAGCGAAACCAAGAATATGGATTTTTACATGAAATTTTTCGAAATCTTCTCCAAGCCAGGCACAATATTTGTGAACCAAATTCAGCCCATGAGCTATGAATGAATAAGCAATCTCAATCTAGTAGCACAAACCCTTGGCTTTGAGGGTTGAGAAGGAAGAAGTCTATGGAAGCTGACATTTCGACCTGAGTTTCTCAGAAGTGCCCTCGTCACTCTGGCCTCACTAGCAGGAAATGTACTCATTTTTGACGAGCACTTCTTTGCACTCTGATACTGCTGGGCACGGTGATTGAGAGGTGAGTGAAGTACAGCTCTTCCCCCAGGGAGCAAGCAGCCTAATAAAGGAGCCAGGCTTGCACACAGATAACTCTAAATCTGGGTGGTAAGTGCGGTAAAGATAAAAGCACCAGGACGGGGGGAATGGAGGGAGCTCGATTTAGCTGGAAGAGCCAGGGCAGGCTTCCTGGAGGAGCAAGTGTGCCTGTCCAGTTCACCTTTGTATTCTCAAGAGGATGTTTGCTGATACGTGAGCAAACATGGCACTATTGTCGTAATTGTGCATTTCTTTGGACATTGCCTCTTATTTATGGCAAATGATACAGGTTTTCCATTTATGGGAGCAATACAAGATGTCCCTTTAAGACAAATATGAATAGTAGTAATAGACAACGATTATTGAGTACGTACTATATGCCACGCACTGTCAAGTGCTCTTATGTACATAATTCATTGAATCGTCTTGATAATTCTATGAAGTAGGTCATTAGACGATTTCACAGATGAGGAAATTGAAACACATCAAAATTGCGTTACTTGCCTGGGCCATGAGGCTCCAAAGTCTATGCTTGTAACCATGACACCAGAGCTCCTCCTCCTCGGTACTGTGGACGTTGAGGTCTGGCTCATTCTCTGACCTGTGCATTATAGGACAGTTAGCAGCATGCTTGGCCCCTATTTACTAGATGCCAGCAGCATCCACCAGACATGACAATCAAAAATGCCTCCAGACATTGCCACATGTCCCCTGGGGGACAAAACCGGCCTTAGTTGAGAACCACTACACTAGGCTACCTTTCCGAGCTAAATAAATACAAACAATTGAGACTAATGTACAATAAAGTGTTCATGAATAGTACAGATATTGCGTGACAATCTGCTAGGACGTCAGCTCTGGGGGTCGTGGACCACGTCTGAGTCTGTCTTTGACTGTGGCTCGGCAGGGATTGAAGCAGTGCCCGGCACACATTTATGGCGTACACGAGGAAGAATTGTGACTTTTGGGAGGTGAGAGTGTTGCTCGTTTCACTCATAAGGGAATGCCTTTGTCTGCTCGGGCCGCCATAACAGAATACCTAGAGTAGGGGACGCAAACAACAGACATTCGTGGCTCACAGTTCTGGAGGTTGGAAGTTGGAGACCAGGGTGCCCGCGGGGTCCGGCTCTGGTGAGGATGCTCTTCCTGGCTTGTGGTTGCCCACCTTCTCACTATGCCCTGGCAGGGCAGAGAGGGAGAGGTCGCTGGAGCTTTAAGAGCACTAATCCCATCGGGGCACCCACTCTCCTGACCTCATCTAAACCTAATCGCCTCCCTCGGGCCCCACCTCCTGCAGGGTCCCATCCGGGTTAGAGCCTCCTCCTCTGAATTTGGGGGACACAGTTCAGTCCCTAACAGCAAGTATCTGCAGAATCAGCATTGTCAGCTGAGACTCGGAGCCACTTTCCTCTCTTCCCCCCCACCCAGGCCCGAGAGGGATGTGAAGGCCCAAAATGACCCTCTTACCGGGAGACAATTCTGATTACGACTACAGCGCCCTGAGCTGCACCTCGGACGCCTCCTTCCACCCGGCCTTCCTCCCGCAGAGCCAGTCACTCAAGGGCGTCTTCTACCGCCGGGCGCAGCGGCTGCGACCCCAGGACGAGCCCCGCCAGGGCGGCCCGCCGGAGGACCGCCGGAGACAGATCATCATCAACGTGGGCGGCATCAAGTACTCGCTGCCCTGGACCACGCTGGAGGAGTTCCCGCTGACGCGGCTGGGCCAGCTCAAGGCCTGCACCAACTTCGACGACATCCTCAACGTGTGCGATGACTACGACGTCACCTGCAACGAGTTCTTCTTCGACCGCAACCCCGGGGCCTTCGGCATCATCCTGACCTTCCTGCGGGCGGGCAAGCTGCGGCTGCTGCGTGAGATGTGTGCCCTGTCCTTCCAGGAGGAGCTGCTGTACTGGGGCATCGCCGAGGACCACCTGGATGGCTGCTGCAAGCGCCGCTACCTGCAGAAGATGGAGGAGTTCGCTGAGATGGTGGAACGGGAGGACGAGGAGGAGGCGCTGGACAGTGAGGATCACGACAGCGAGGGCCCAGCCGAGGGGGAGGGCCGCCTGAGCCGCTGCATGCGGAGGCTGCGCGACATGGTGGAGAGGCCGCACTCGGGGCTGCCCGGCAAGGTGTTCGCCTGCCTCTCGGTGCTCTTTGTCACTGTCACCGCTGTCAATCTCTCCATCAGCACCTTGCCCAGCCTGAGGGAGGAGGAGGAGCAGGTAAGAGCCCACAGCTGTGCCCGGAGGCTTGCTGCACTGAGGGAAGGCCTCTGAGGGCAGGAGACAAAGCAGTCTGCTAGGCCACCTCCTCCCAGAAGTCCACCTCCTTCATTATGTATATTGTCACCTCCTCCAGGAGGCCTTCCCTGACTGCGCTGGCTCAGTAGCTTCCCCAGTCCCTCCTGATAATCATGATTACATGTTGTCGTCCACCTCCACACTCAAAGTGAGCTCCATGCCGGGCCTGGTCTCCACTGTGCCCCCAGTGTCTAGAACCATGTGCTGCACGGCAAGGCACCCCACCACCCTCTGTTGAATGAATGAGAAATGGATGATTTGACTTATGATATACCTGGCCCTGAGCTAAGCACATGACAGACATCATCAAAATCTGCATCACTGACTTAAGTCCTTTCTCAACCTTCCTAATTCCTTTGTATAAAAATACTCCCAGAAACATTTTCTGGGCCTGGAATATAATTTGTATTGATAGGTATGTGTGCACGCGTCTTCGTGTTAAATAAGAGAATCCTCGAGGGCCTGACACAGGGTAGGTGCTCAATTCTCAGGGCTACCACTCAGGCAGTTAATGGAGCCAGGGGCTGGGCTCCTGCGTCCTTTCTTCTCCATGAATCTATCAGCAACCCTGTATGGAAGGTGTTCTCACAGGCAAAGCAGTTTGCCCGGACCCAGGTCTGACTGAGTGCAAATTCTGTGTTCTTAAATGTGGAAGGGTGAGTCCCACATGGCAGCCTGGGACCTAATAGAGCCCCACAGAAGTGTGTGATTTGTCCACTGTGCTTCCCAAAATTTTGGCTGTCTACATTTAAAAATGAGGTGTTTTTCATTTAGAAACTCAAACTCCCAGCTTCTCTTAAAAAATCTATATGGTTGGGCTCCCTGGCCTGCCATCCCACGTGGCATCTCTCAGTGGGAGCTGAGTCCACGGGACGTTTGGTCCCTGGTTCAGCCTCCTTCTGTGTGAGACCCCTGGAGTCAGGACCCCTTCCCCACACATGGGGGTTCTGGAAGCAAGTTTCAAGACAGACCAAAAGGTTCAGACAGGTACAAATTGTATAGGCATTGGAGAAGTAGGTATGGCGGTGTGAACTGAACATGAATATGATGCCAGCCAGCACTTATTGAGCACTGGCTGTGTACCCTGTGTGTGTTAATGATTTACATACTCTCTCTGATTGAACGTTAGAGCTACTCACCACGTGAGGGGTTTTCCACATGCATATATTACGGAGGAAGTAGCAATACTATTGTATTTATAACGCACAGACGGTTTCTAGCAGTTTTTTATATATCGAATTTTAAAAATGAGTAGTAAGAACTCAACCAATAAAATTAACTTTTGATAAGCATAAGGGGTAGTGATGAAGCGAGCAGGGCTAGAGCCAGACGGCCTGAATTTGAATCTTATTTTGTCCACTCGGGCTGTGTATCTCTAGGCAACTTACTTAACCTCTCTGTGTCTCTTCACCTGTCCAAAGGGGCTATAAACAGGCCCACCCCACAGTGTTGTGAGGATTCAACGAGTGAGTCCACGTGAAGTGATTGGAAAAATGCCCAGTGCATGAGTATGCAGGAAGTGCCAACTGTAAGGATTATGATCACCTGCCAAAAAAAAAAAAAAAAAAAAAAAAGGAGAGAGAGAGAAAATACTCATCTAAGACCTGGCTGGAAGTCCCTGTACTTAGTACAGATACTTAGTATAGATTTCATTTTAGCTTCAACATATGCGATCCTGATTTCATCAGGAAATTACTAATAAAGCCGCTGCTTTATTCAACTTCTGATACTTGCTTTTTAAAAAATTTAGTAATACCTGACCTTTTCATGATTCAGTGAAAATACTGTTCTTTGACTTCAGTTTGGGGACCAGTGGGGTTCACTGTTTCACTTCTTCCTTGAGCACACATTTCAGTGCCTACTGTATTCAGGCACCACGAAGGAGGCAGGGTGACCAGGATGAGTCTTCCAGCCTCAAGGAGCGTCAGGTCCAGTGGAGGGGGGACAGTGGCAACCCCGTGAGACGCAAGCCGAGGAAAGTCTGTGAGGCGCCTACCAATTATGCTAGGGATGCTTGGAGGGGGCGCACTCCAGGAAGGCCGTTCCAGAAGTTTGAGACCTCAGAGCCCGACAATCTATTATTTCATCTCTCCAGCCTCCATCCTATTTCTAGAGAGAGAGCTATCAGAGTAGGACTCATAGAACAGCTGTGCCTTGCAACCAGCAAGATGCCCCAGACTGGAACCATCTGTACCTTCCCTCGCTGCCAAAGCCCCCTTTGAGCTCGAGGTCCAAAACCGGTGGAGATGGTCTACCATCCAGATACATTCCAGAGAGACAAGCTGGCAGCCTACATGCCAAATGCAGCACACGGATGTGTTCGAGAGGCCCACAGAGTGTTTTCTTTGTACTGAATTATTACGACATTTAAAACCCAGGAGATTGCATGTAAAACTGCAGATTTGCTGCTTCTCTTGAAAACCTCAATGAAGCACTCTCAAGCCTGAATTAGTGACTCCAGGATAGCAATCAGGGGATGCTGAGCAGGACGGCCACTCTCTCCAGCAGGACTCCACCCCACCTGGCCTTCCTTTGCCCACGTGGCCCGTTTCCTTTGCCCATCTGGCCTTGAGTTGGCACCCCTGTCTAAATGCAAGTCCAGTGCTTTTCCATCCATCCTGGTAATAAATATGAATTGCTGCGTGCCGGGTCTTTGTAGCGCTGGGGTCCCAGCAGTGGACAAACTGCCCCATCCTGTGAGGCTACGGTCTGCTGGGGCAGGGAACAGAGACAGACAATAAACATAATCAATAAGTAACTTATAGAGCATATTAAAAGGTGATGAGCATTATGGACAAATAGAGCAGAACAAGGGAAATTGGGGTACAGGACAAAGGAAGGGGTGACTTTTTAAACAGGTGGGTCACAAAAACCTCCCTGGCCAGGTGATATTGAAACAAAGAGCTAGAGGAAGGAAGACAAAGCAATGTGGGTGTCTGGGGGAAAAGGAACACTGCAGGGGGAACAGAAAGTCAAGGCCAGGCTGGGGAGGTGAGCCTGGGGTGTTGGAGGGGCAGTGAGGAGGCCCGTGAGGCGGGGGCGGGTGAGTGAGGTAGGCTGGAGGCAAGGAAGCAGGAGAAGTGGTGGCAGGCCACATGTGTCCCAGAGGTGGGGGACAGGCGCTACCTTGCTGAGCCATAGAAGGTGCTAAGCAAGGAGGGACAGGATCTGACTCATGTTCTCAGGGTCCCTCTAGCTGTGTGTGCAAAATGGATCATAGAGGGGAGGAAATCCAGGGCGGCGTGCCCACAACTATCCAGGCGAGAGAGGATAGGGCTGGACCAGGGTGGGAGCTGTGGACATAGTGAGAAGTCGTTTGATTCTGGAATCATTTTAAATAAAGAGCCAGTGAAATGCCCTGAGGATTATGTGAGCAAAACCGAAAAAGAGCAGCGGGACCGCTGCTCACTAAGAAGGGGACCAGAGGTGGGCGGGTGAAATCAGGAGTGCAAGGCAACTAAATCTTAAATGTTCCCACCACAAAAAAGAAATAATAAGTATGTGCTGTGATAAAGGTGTTAGCTCTCCGGTGGTAATCATATTACAAATTATAGATGTACCAAATCAGCACGTGTATACCATCAACTTAATGTTACATGTTAATTATATCTCAATAAAAATAATTTTAAAAAGAAAAGAAAAGGAACTCAGGAGACTGGTTTAGGACATGATGAGTGTGAGATGCCTGTCAGACCCACCCCTCACCCCCTTCCCGCCAAGGGTGACACCAAGGAGGCAGCCCATCCAGGATCTGGAGTTCAGGGGCGAGGCCTGGGCTAGAGAGAGAGCTGAGGGGTGGTCAGCATCAGGATGGCACTTCGTACCCTAGGTCTGGACGCAGTCACCAGGGAGTAAGCAGGACTAGAAGGAGGCCCCAGGGCCACACGACACAGACAGGCAGGTTGGTGGTGCCCAGACCACTTTTCACCCAGGAAACCCAGCACCCCGCCCCGGGCAGAGCGCGGTGCTCCTTGCTGGTGGGGCTGCTGACCTTTGCCCTGACCTCTGCCCTGACCTCTCCCCTATCTCCCAGGGCCAGTGCTCCCAGATGTGCCACAACGTCTTCATCGTGGAGTCGGTGTGCGTGGGCTGGTTCTCCCTCGAGTTCCTCCTGCGCTTCATCCAGGCGCCCAGCAAGTTCAGCTTCCTGCGGAGCCCGCTGACCCTGATTGACCTGGTGGCCATCCTGCCCTATTACATCACCCTGCTGGTGGACGGCGCTGCCTCGAGCCGCCGCAAGCCAGGCACGGGCAACAGCTACCTGGACAAGGTGGGGCTGGTGCTGCGGGTCCTGCGGGCCCTGCGCATCCTGTACGTCATGCGCCTGGCCCGCCACTCCCTGGGGCTGCAGACGCTGGGGCTCACAGCCCGCCGCTGCACCCGCGAGTTCGGGCTCCTGCTGCTCTTCCTGTGCGTGGCCATCGCCCTCTTTGCCCCCCTGCTCTACGTCATTGAGAACGAGATGGCCGATAGCCCGGAGTTCACCAGCATTCCCGCCTGCTACTGGTGGGCCGTCATCACCATGACAACGGTGGGCTATGGAGACATGGTCCCCAGGAGCACGCCCGGCCAGGTGGTGGCGCTCAGCAGCATCCTCAGCGGCATCCTTCTCATGGCCTTTCCGGTGACCTCCATCTTCCACACCTTTTCCCGTTCCTACCTGGAGCTCAAGCAGGAGCAGGAGAGGCTGATGTTCCGGAGGGCCCAGTTCCTCATCAAAACCAAGTCGCAGCTGAGTGGCATGTCCCAGGACAGTGACATCTTGTTCGGAAGTGCCTCCTCGGACACCAGAGACAAGAACTGAGGCCAGAGGACACACCTCGCCCCCGCCACCGCCGCCGCCGCCACCAGGACACCCCCCAGCCCTGTCTGCCCTCTGCGGCTTGAAGCTCTTGCTGTCACTGCAGAAGCCTTCAAAGGCACGCGCTGCTTCCGACGGCGGCCCTGGCATGGGACTGGCTCCAGCCACTGCCCGCGCAGGACGTCCACAACATCCAACCACTGCCCGGGCAGGACGGCCACAACATCCGCAGAGCGCTCCGCCCCCTCCTCAGCCAGAAGTGAAGCAGAGCTGATCCTGAGCCCAGCACACAGCCGGGACAGTCCCCCACCCCCCACCCCCGGCCCACCCCAGCCCCCAAGCCTGTTTCCCTCCACAAGGAGATGGCTTGTTCTTTCCACCATGTACATAACATGCCAGCAAAGACTTGCTTTATGGGTCTGCCTAGAGAAAAACAAATACAAACAGCTGCAGCAACATGTCTGTCTTTCATGTGGATCGTATGCAACTAAAGAAAACCGATGAAAAGGAGAGAAAAAGCCTTCCACGGGGGCTCTCCTAAGGGAGGAAGCTGTTTGCCAGCAGAACCAGCCAGCGTAGGTGCCGGCAGTAAAAGGCCTGGGAGAGCCCCAGTGAGCTTGGAGGGAAAAGGAGGGAAGCGGTACCCTTGGCCAGTAAATACTGCATCCCCTCTCTCTTGTTTTGCTTTGACTCCTCTCACCTCCCGCCTCTCTCCTTGTTTCCTTCTCTCCCATCCTCTGTTCTCCTCTTTTGCACCTTCACGCCTGTGTCTTCAAACTTTTCCCTTAAGGTGTCCCTAAAAGTTTAATGCACAGTGTTAAGGGGCCCTGTCAGCGTTACTGACTACATAGGTGAAATTGCTTCATTTTATCCTTAAAAAGTAGTGTATATTTTTAATTCTACTCCACGTTTATTTTAATACTTGAAAGAAATGCTTCAAATCATTTACCTGTATCTAACTCTAAACCTAGAGTGAGGTTGATGCTTTGGGAAGTTGGGCCGAGGTTCCCTGGGCAGCCTGAAGCGCAGTCTGAAAACCCCCAAGGCCTCCCCGTGTCCCCCAAAGACCTAGAGAGCACCCACCCAACTGGGAACACCTTCCGACCTTATATAATGTGGACAACCCACGGTAGAGGGGACCCCAGGCCAGCCCACCAGATTTACTCAGCTCTCGGGGGTCAGCGCCCCTCAGTGCCAGGCACAGGGAGGGGCTTCACCCCCAGGTCACTGTCACAAGCCTGTCTTCACCCTCACAGATATGGCAGCACCGGCACCACTTTCTTCTTCATCCTCCGCCACGGCCCAAGCCCAAGGATGGACCACAGCCCATCTGATCATGTGACAGCCCCGCCAGGGCTGTCCATCACGTTGAGAATAAAACCCAAGTGCCCTACATGACCTGGGCCCTGCCCTCCTCTCCAGCTCCAGCTCCCGCTTCTATTTCGCTCACTCCACCCAACCACACTGGCCTCCGCTCTGCTCTTCCCACACACCCAGCGCATTCCCACCTCAGGGCGCTCACACCTGTGGATCCCAAAGCCAGGAGTGCCCTTCCTATAGGACACTGCATGGCTGGCTCCTTCCGTCACCGCCCTGACCACCGCTCTAAAGAGTCCACTCCAGCACCTCCACCACCACCACTCTCTCCCCTTTCCCTGCTTGATCTTTTTCATCCACGTATCGACCGCTAAAATCACCTCGTTGATTTCTCTGCCCCTCAGTTACGGTCTGTCTCCAGCAGGAGGAGGCCCATGACTGACCGCTGACCCCCAGCACCCGGCACAGGTCCTGGCACCCAGTAGGTGCTCAAGAAACACTTGTTGAATGAATGAATGAAAAATGAAGGGAAACAGGAAAGAGGGACAGAAAATAGAAAGGCATCTGCTTTTAACATTGGCTGCAGGCCCGCAGAGCGCCTCTTTCTCTCTCTCTCTCTCTCTCTCTCTCTCTCTCTCTCTCTCTCTCTCTTTCGGAGAAAGGGTGGGGCACGGCCGTCTCAGCACAATACACACGCAGTGATGCGGAGTGGAAATATCATCCGAGTCACGAGGGCCTCATTAAATGCTCCCCTGACACCTGCTTCCGTGACTCACGCCTGCAAAGTAAATTTTCTGACTAATTAGCTCTTCCTTCCCAGCCCAGTGGGTGTCACAGTGATCGGGCACTGCTGTCGCCGTAATAATACTTTGGATTTATGAAACGACCTTTTCCCCCCTCCAAAGTGGCTATGAGAGACACGAGACAATTGAAAATGCTAACTAGCCGGAAACGTGACACAGAAAGAGAAGCCCTTTAAAATTCAAGGGAGTGGAGAACAAATACTGTTTGAAGGAAATGGGGCAGCACTAGCAGGGGAGCGCCCCCACACTGAGGATGGAGGCTGTAGCTGCAGCTGTGCCAGGACGAGTTGGCATCACTGAAGGTCAAGCTCACTGGCATCTTCTTGCACGTAGATTCTGATGGGAGCAGGTGGCCAAAGCAGCTGCCCAGACTTAGCACCTCTCAAGACCTCCCTTGAAGGACAGAGGGGTTTAGATACTGACCGGCACACTCAGGATGGGGCTTGAGGGCCCTTGGCCCTAATCAAGAATCAGGAGGCCTCAGGACACCTCACTCGCTGCTTCTAGGTCTGTGAGCAACTTTATGATCATGGCTATTCCCCGTTTTTTTCAGCCATGTGAAATCTGACGGAGAAAAATCTAGCTATAAATCTAATCAAATAAAGCCTGTTCCGATTGAACCATGGGCCTCAATCCCTTACCCCTGCCCTATGGGGTCTCCCTTTGACCCTGGTACAGGTGACTAACTCCAAACAGCTCCAAACTAACTCCAAACTAACTCCAAACAGAAAAATCACAATTCTAGGGGAAACAGCAAGTTCCCAAATTTGGGTGTGTTTTTTTTTTAGGCAACATGGTTATGCTACAGAAGAAGCTCAGCACTTCTGTAAGACTCACAGTGGGGGTTGGGAAGGCAGTAACAATACAGATTCTCAGACCCCATCTCTGAACAGGACTGAGACTTCTCACCTTTGGGCTCAGAATTTCAGGGGGACCCCCCAAAAAAAAACAAACTCAGTGATCATGGTAAGTCATATTTTAATGCTGTATTTTTAAAAACCAAGACTAATGCCAAAAACCCACAATGAACAAACTATCAAAATTTTCAATAAAGACAGGATCAGCCTTTGTACTTGCCTCTCCCTAGTTCTGGTCCTGTTCTGGCACCACTGGCACGTCCGGTGAGGTAGCACTAATCGGCCAAGGGCAACTCTCAAGAAGCGCAGGTGGGAGACTTTAGCACCTGCCACCCACAGCCGCTGGGCATGGGCACCCCATCCACTAAAGGGGATCAGGATGGGCACCACCACCTCCTACGGCAGTGAGCGTTTCAGAACCAGGCCTCTGCCCTCACAGGACCCACACAGTGAGGGGGAGAAAGACTGACCATGTGAATTGAAGAAAATAATTTCTTCATGGTGGTGAGCACAGGGTGACCTGGCAGAGAGTGACTGGGGTGGGGGAGGTGGAATGCAGCCACTGAATGGGGTCAGGGAAGGAGTCTTGAAGCAGGTGGCATTTAAAAGGGACCTGGAGGAGGGGCAGGGCCAGAGATCCAAGCCGGAGAACAGCCAGTGCAAGAGCCCAGCGGTGGAGAAGACCCTGACATTCCACCAGCTGTCAAGGGAGCACGCGGGTACCAAAACGTGTCCCTGCGGGGATCATCCTTCCTCCAGTGGAGAAAACACAGATGTGTCAAGTCTTTGAACAAACATAGCGCTTCCTCTGAAACAGGCGCTATCACAGCAGCTGGGGACAAAACCGACAAAGCAATGGGATTGTTCTCAGTGGGATCCGCCCCAGAGGTACTAATACTTTGGTGGAGAAAAAGACACGTGCGTAAAATATTTCTGCACATGTGAAATAACAGAGGGGTGCAGGCACGTGGAGAGAGAGAGCAGCACAAGACAGCGTGATTTTCACTCAGGTTTCCAGTTGCCGAAACGGCTTTGTGTGTGTTTTCCTCCAGAAAAACAAATAGTTTTATTCCTCCTAACACCGGTTCTCCTTCCTCTCTCCGCCTCTCTCTCAAACTGCTACCCACCAGTCCTGTGAGCGCAGATCAGGAATCTGACCACATCCTCCTCCAGGGGTCCAGCCCCCATCCTCGCCCACCTGGCTCGTTCGCAGAGCCTCCTCCCTGGTTCCCTGCTCACCCGCCTCCCCTCCCAATCTGTTCTCTGCACAAGAGCAAAGGGACCGTTAGCACCCAACTCAGATCATGCTCCTCCTCTGCTCACAGCACCCCCCGTCCCACTCACAGTCAAAGCCAGAGTCTCTCAGCCCCACCTCCCTGACATAGTCTCTTTGCCTCCTCCTCGTGTCTCTCAGCTACCCCAACCTCTTCTATACATGGAACAGACCAAGGACGGTCCCACCTCAGGGCCTTTGCACATGCTGTTCCTTCTGCCTAGAAGACTCTTCCCAAAGATATACCCACATCACTCACTCCCTCTCCTCACTCGGGTCTCTACTCAAGTGTCCTAAAACAGAGAGGCCTCATCTGACCTCATCGCTGCAGCCCTGTATACAAGACCGCACTCCTAACAAGTCCCCATTGTAGTCTCCATGTCTTTTATTTTTTCCCTTCTGATGCAGCCTTGCACACCCTGAAGAGACTGCCCCCCACTGGCTGCCCAATTCCTAGAGATGTAACAGCACGCTTTTCATATGCAAACCAACCACTCCAGACCTCTAACCCCAACTACCTTCTTTAGGCAGCTCTCACACTCCAGGCTCCTATCCACCTGTCCTAACCACCCCAGGACCAGGTACCAGACAACTGGGATCCTGCCCCTATGCCCCAGAGCCACTGAAATCATTCAAACTAGCCAATTCTAAGACTGCTTACCTGCCTTCCCCATTCCCTTCCCTCGAAAACCACAATAAAAGCTCATGCCCTCAGCCTCAGAACCAGCCCCAGTGCTCCCCTGTGGGGTCCCTGTGGGGGCACACCCCCTCCTCTGGGGATATGTGAGTGTAACAAAACTATCTTTTCAATAGCAGTCCTCCCCTGATCCTGATCTATTGGCTTTGCCACACCTGAATAATAATAAAATCTATACGTTAAAAAACCCAGTCCCCTTACCCTGCTTTGTCCTCTAAAACCCATGTATCACCTAACACATTATATATTTATTTGCTCATGGTCTTTCTCCCTTCACTAGATGGTCAGCAACATGAGGTCAGGGGCCTTCACAACAGTATCCCCAGTTTAGGACAGCACATGGCACATAGTAGGTGCTCAATAAATGTTGGATGAATAAATGAATCAGTGAATTCCTTACTTCTGTTCAGAGACCTATAAAATACACAGACATATCGGCCATATTTGTTCATCTATATCATGGCATGAATCTCATTACAACGTACTCCTGTTTACTGACACTACAATCATCGTAGGCAAACAACACCTACCCCCACCCCCGCCAGGGTCACCCAATGATTTCTGTTTGGAGACAAGCTCTACCACGTGAGTTTAGTGAATTAAATGTATGAAAAGATACTGTGGGACTTTGCAACCATCAAACAGAGCCTGAAATATTTTTTTTTACTTTCTCTTCCGGAAAGAACAGACCGCTTATCCAAATAACCTGCAAAAACCCAAATAAATAAGTTTGTTGAAATAAATTTAAAGCCACCAACTGACCTTACTTTTAAAAATAGGGTGAAATAAAGACCCTGGTAAGACTACGTGTATCCTAGGTCTGGATTACTTGGTAGCTGTTGGTATTCCATCATATATATTATTACACATACATGGAACCCAAAAAAGAAGTACTTAGACTCATTCTCTAGACATATCCATTTAATAGTATCCATGTCTTTTATTTTCTCTATTCTGATGCTTTCATATCTGTGGCCGTGCACACTCTGCTAAGTGGACAAAAGCTGTAAAGCTGTTTCTCCACAAAGTCATTTAAATGGGAAATGCCTCCTCCTTTTAGAAGCTTATGGGATCTTTTGCAATTGGCATAAAAATTGCTCAGCAGTGACAGTCAGCCAAGGTGACTGGGGATGGCTGTGGGGAAGGGAGGTTACCTGCAGGAAAGAAGCAATCCCTTTATTCTGTTGCCGTCAGCTGTTGGGTCTTATCCCATTTGGGGCTGCGGGGCTGGGTCTGGATTAGAAGTCCATGAAGGGTCCTGTAAACTTTAGCATCTGTTCATCTCAAGATACCTTTAACCGTCTGTGTCTTAACACTGAACTACGCACTCTTGCCAATCAGGCACGCTGGTCTCCTGAGGAATCAATCCACGTAAGTTTCTTCATCTGAACCACCCAACTAGGCACATACTATTATGCGAAGGGGGTAACCTGGAGTAGCAAACGGGTTGCAAGTCCCAGAACAAACAGAATGATCTTGGGCTTTGGAGCCAGAGAATCTCAAATTCAATTTCCTGGCAAGCCACTGCCTCGCTGTGCATCCCTGGGCAAGTTACTGAACTTCTTGTTTGTCCTCTGTAAAAAAAAAAGAACACTAACACCCACCATACTGGGGTGACATGAGGATTAAATAAAGGATATAAAGCACCGAGAAGAGAATCTGGCCCATCGGGAGGGCTCAATAAGTGGTGGCTATTTCTACCGTTGTTAATTATGCCCGCCACCTCCAACACAACTAGCAACACTGAACAGGGTTTGATAAATTAATAACATACACAAGATAACGGGGAGACGCTCTAGCCTGAATTTGTCTAACGTTTCAAGGGACTTGTGCACATTTCTCATTCGCCTGCACAGCAGCAGCTGCTAATTACAAGTTGATGTTCGCACCTCATTACGACAGACTTGGCAGAACCACGATTTGGAGATCGTTTCATTAGCAGTTAGATAATGAATGTGGGGGAACTGCATCGTCCTACAACTACTCGGGGATCTGGATTTCGCCCCTGCCCTTTGCTGCGGCCAGTATGTGCTCCCTCTGCTGGGATGCAAGGCTCTGGGCACTGGAGTAGGTCAGCTGGCTTCCACGTTGCAGGGAGACAGCCTGGGCTGGTGGAAAGGGCTGTGTCCTGCTTCTACCATTCGCCAGCAGGCTGGCCCTGAGCCAGTTACCTAACTGCTCTGAGCACTGTTTTCCTCACCCGGAAGGTGGGAATAATGCTCACACCTTCCTCCAAGGACTGTGCAAGGATGAGGAGAGGAATAAATGAGATGAGGCAGTAAAGTACCCAGCCAAGAGGAGGTACTTATCAATAGTTTCTTCCGAAAGCTATTTTGTAAAAATTAAAATGGATACTGTATCAGGTAGGATTACTATGTTTCTAAATAGCAGAAGGCCCAACTCAAACCAGCTAACGGTGAGGGAATGTGACGGTGGAGAAAAGAATCTAAAGAGAGGACACTCATAGGCTCACATGACCGAAACGTCCCAAGGTCCTGCGACCTGCAGGGGCAGCTCCAGGTCTCGAGGAGTCTGTTTCTCCCCGTCTTACAATCCGTACCTTGTCAGCTTCACTCTCGTATTCCACCGGGCTGCTCAAAACTCTCCCTTCGAGGTGAAAACACGGCTGCAGCAGCCCAGCGCCTCCGCTTCTCAAGTTCAAGTCCAACAGGAAAGAGCAGGTATCTTTTGGGTAGCTCCTGCCAGGAGCTCTGAGATTCACTCTGACTCGAGAAGCTTAGACCATGTGCCCACCTCTGAGTCAATCAGTAGGACCATAAAGAGGCAGTGATCTGATTGACCAGGCCCTGGGAATAGGCTCCACCTCGGAGACTGAAAGTGAGTGAAAGATGAAAACAGGCAGAGCCAACATTGTTCCTCTAGCACCCTATACTGAGAAAGCTTAACACTGCACCCACTGACAAGGAGAGGTACTTCAAGGAACCCTGCCCATTATTGCGGAGCAGGTATTGAAGGGTGAATTTGGAGCTGAGACGCAATAAACTGGTAATTGACAGACATACCCAGGCCTGAAGCTATAGAGGCATCTTCCCGGCAGGAGCTGTGGTCGGAGAGAAATGCACAGCTGCAGCCCAGAGCAGGGAGAAAACAGGTAATAAATTCTCCATCACAAGTCTTCTGCCAGAGCCCCCTTTGGTGAACCCAATCAGAAGCCAGGAGGCAGGATGCCTGAGGGATGCAGTCCCCGATAGTCAGCCTCCCTGGGCAAAGAATGGGTGTGGGGAACAGACAGGGAATGCCCAGCTCCACAGGCACTGTCACGAGCCCCGTTTTACAGCTAGAATAAGAAACTTGCCAAGGTCACACAGGGCCCAGCTCCACCATACTGAACCACCCAGGCCTGCAGCCAATCTATGTAGAAGGAGCAGAGGCAAATGGGGGTGCTATAACAGACACTTCTTCCCAAAAAAGTATTCTTAGAAGCTCCAATCGCAACGTTGTCCCTTGTAGCGATTTCAACAAACCCGCCTCTACTTGCTCCGAAAAGGAAGAGAATATTTTTTTTCAATCTTTATTTCAATCTCTTTCCAACAGGCAGCCCAGCGAGAATTCTCATCTTCCCCAGGACAGTCTTTCATTTGCACATTGACTCAGGCTGCTGCGCGGTAAAAAGTAAGTGAGATAAAAGGAGGAACAAGGAGGAAAGAACGATGCAAAAGGCAATCACACTGCACCCAAGCAGGCGGAAACTGAAAAGTTGGAACGCAAACCCAATTAACACTGCGTGTGAATGGTGCTGTCTGCCAGTGGTGTACGTACGTGGATTTTAGACAAAAATTTGGTGAGCAGCTAATTTGCACAGCAGAGCTGGGCCCTGGACAATCCAGTGAAGAGGGACTTGAGTTACGTTTGCCTTGGGAAATACAGATGTGCTTTTTGGGTGACCGTAGCCTCTCTCTCTCCTAGTTGTGGTCAAAAGCAGCTGATTTACAGTGAGCTTGAGTGTCCTCTCAACCCTTGCTACTCAAACCATGGCCCGTGGGCTAGGGGAACCCACGCACCCCCTGAAGCCTGTTAGAAATGAAGATTCTGTGTATAAGATTGCAATAGAAACCTATCACCGTGAAATACAGTTATCAAAATACTTTTTAAAACAAATAGGTCATTCAATAATAAACAAGCTTCTTTATGAACCCATTAATTAACAAGATAGAGCAGTGGTTCTCATAATTGCCATAGTTGGGAGATACTGCAGAGCATAAACAATATTTCAAGATATTCTTCATATATATTCAGCAAATGTAACGTAGCATGAAACTATCTGGGGTTTTATTGGTGATAGGTGATAAGTGTAGGGGAGGAAAAATGTCTTTTTCCTTCTACCCATCTAGGTTCTCAGCTGGGCTCTGTAACAAAGGATAGATTAACAAGAGAGTAGCATAAAATTTTATTTAATAGAAGTTTTATGCGACACAGGAGGCCTTATAAGGAAATGAAGACCCAAAGAAGTGACCAGGCCTAAGTGCTTATATTCTAGGTTGGGCAAAGAGTAACATTATGGAAAAGTAACTAAAATACATATATATGGGGAGACTCGAGGTAGATGAGTTATTTTAACAAATCTGGACAGATTTTTCTCAGCCTCAACTCCCGGTCTCTGATGATAAGAATGTGTCTTTCCTCCTGGTACAGATAGGGCATCTTTCACATGGCAGTTTATCTCTTGCTTTCAGAAAGAAAAAGGGAGAGCAGAAAGCCCTTTTCAAACCTGCTGTTTTTCAAGTGCCTTTAACTCAAAATAATCAGTGTTCTAACGTGGCATATTTGGAGGTGGCATGTCTTGAATTCCTTCATGTGTCCTACACTCCATCATCGATCACAGGCACTGCTAATCCTGCAGAGATTTGTCACCACATTCATGGTGGAAGAAAATGAAAAATTTCAGTTAGAGGCTAGAGAAATAAAGATGGATTTTTTTTCCCATCCAAGTTCAAACACCCTCTGAATTCTAGCTCTGAACCCGCAGTTAAAAACAACACTTGGCCCAGCACAAAGTAACATTTATAGATGAGCTAACCCCTAGGCATCCCTTAGTGGCCTCCCGACCTCCCCCTGAGGTTCAGTTGACTTGAGCAAGTTAAGAGCGTTGGCTCGGCCACTAATAAGGTGACGAGTTGGCCAAGTTCCTTAGGCTCTATCTCTGTGCCTGTTTTACTCATCCTTAAGAAACCTTCAGTGCTCCAAATGTGCTCCAAGGACCTGCATCGTCAGCCTCCCCTGGGGCCTGTCGATATGCAGACTCTCAGGCCCCATCCAGGCCGACTGCATCAAAGGCTGCATTTTGATACGATTGCCAGGTGACTGGCATACATGGTAAACTTGAAGCGCACAGACTACACTTCACGGCTGTGTGTGAGGACGAACCGAGCTCATGCCTGGAGAGAACTTACAACCGAGCCTGGCACAAAGGCAGTCTGAATACAAGAGGAGAGAGGGAGGGTCCACATCGGTTTCCCCCACGCCGATGGCTTCGCTTTTTTATTGTGGCAAAAGACACATAATATAGGATTTACCATTAATGACATTTAGTACATTCAGAGTGCTGTGCAATCATCAGTACTACTGTCTAGTTCCAGAACATTTTCATCACCCCAAACAGAACCCCGTACCCATTAGCAGTCCTTCATCCTCATCTCCCCGCCTCCCAGCCCCTGGCACTATTTTCTGCCTCTATGCATTTGCCAACTCTAGACATTTCATAGAAATGGAATCATACAATATGTCGCCTGTTGCATCTGGCTTCTTTTCGAGTTCATCCATGTCGTAGCATGTGTCAGTACTCCGCTCCTTTTCACGGCTGAATAATATTCTATTGCGTGGATTGCCTTCATTCTGTTTATCCACTCAGCAACTGATGGACATTTGGTTTGTTTCTACCCTTCTGTTGCTGCGAATATTGCTGCTATGACAAAGACTGATTTTGAATGGGTGATGTCCAGGTTTCCTGGTCACTCACTCCTGAAGGAGGCAGTGTGGTCTGGTTTCGATCCCTGTTTTGCCTCTTAACAGAGTGACCCCCAGGCAGCGGCTTGAGCACTTCAGCTTCCTCAGAATGGCCACTTCATACAGTAGATAATGGTGACACGAGATGACAGATGTAAAATCTCCTCCCAGGCATCTGACGACACACACGAGGGCTTCCTTCTTCCCTCAGTCAAGAGACCAGTAGCAGCTCTTTCCAGAAGGATGGAGACAGCATCCGTCCCTTAGAAGTGTTTGATTGGAACCCACATTGTATTGCGAGTCACTAACATTTGAAAACCTGGAGATTTTATATAAAACTCTAGATTTCGAGCTTCTCGGCGAAATTTGAACCTCTGGCATCACCAAGCCTATATTCCCGCCAAGCAGCCACTGGTGAGACTGAGGAACAGCTGTCCCCTTTGGATGAGCAGGAGCCGTCCCTTGGCTCAGAGTCCCCACCCGTCACTACTTGACTCTAGCCATAATATCCATTGCTGTTTCTTAGGGCTGTAATGTTTCTTATAGTAGAAAAATATTTTTCTGTACTTAGGACGCTTACCCAAAGTGGGAAATGGACGTACCAGAAGCTGACATTCATATACTTATACTGTTGAGCTTCGCTCAGGGGGTGATGGGCTCAGCCTGAAGCGCGACGGTCTGGATGCCGCAAAGTTCTGTCTGTTCCTTGTCCTTCACCCCCACCTACTGGTCTTTCCAAGAACTGCAATCTGGTGTCAAGACCCCTCTCCCCACTGACGCTGCTTGCAAGTATTCAGGTTTGTAAAGTGCCATAAAGGAGGGAGTAAGAACCCTAACACATCTGTGCATCTGGAAGAAGCTCCGAGGCTTCCAGCTATTCATGTTGCTCCGAACTGTTCCATATTCAGCGAGGGGAGATCATTCAGACTGTCTCTAATATCCGTTCCACGTCGTAGGTAGGTATTTGGTAGGCTCTCTTCACAATACTCTTATGGTTTCGACCTCAGATTAGAAGTCAATCCCAATATGTCAGCATGGGAAGAATACTATCTTTCCCCAGGTGTTGACATGCCTGGCTACTTCTCATTCTTCAGTCCTCAAACTCCCCTGTCACCTCCTCTGTAGGTTTGACCCTGGCCGTCGTCCTGTTTTAAGAAGCTACCACCCGCCTCCCCTCGCTCATCACAACACCAGGATTGACTTCCTTCATAGCTGCAATTCTGTATCATTTGTGCATTTTCTATCTGTTAATCACCTGTTTCTCTAAATAGAAGGTAAGCATCCTTCTATTTTGATCTAATTTGATCCTCACTACCACCCTTGAGGACAATTTTTTTATAAATAGAAATATTTTATTTTTATAAATGCCCTTTTTTTATGTAAAGGCACTGCTTTCTCATGGTAGAAAATTCAAATCTTTGCCCCAGCAATTCCATGTCTAGAAAGTTACCCTCCAGAAATAAGTAGGTAAATATACTAGGATGTTCATTGCAACATATAACACATACATATTCATAATAGAAAATATACTAGAAACCACTTAGGGGTCTGTGGGGACAGAGTCCCAGAGAGCAGTTTCCGGGCTCTCGGCCTCACATGGAAAGGTGCTGGCTCGGGTAGTCGATGGCCATCAGCTGTGACTAGTTGGCCATCGGCTGTTACTGGTTGGCCATTAGCCACTGATAAAACTGCCATGGCTATGCTGGTTGATTGGTTGGTTGGCAGAGAAGCAGACGGCGAATTGAGGATCGTGTGGCTCTTTCTTCCTGTGTCTCCAACCCAAGGACCAGCGAGACTATAGTGGTATGACTCCTCTGTCTATGGCTCCGTGGGTGTTCTTTTTTGGCCTCACCATGTCGTGCGTTCTGGTGCGGGGAGCGGGAGCAGAGACCTCGCATGACAGGTTCCTTGTCCCAGGGTCCTCAGACTCCCAGGGTGTCCATCGATAGAACTGTATTTCCATACAATTGGTTTCCCTGTATTCCTACGTAGTTTCCTTCATGCACTTAAAAATATTTTTCTTTTCTGAGATGAGATCCTTAAGTTTCAGCAGACTGTCACAGGGAACTATGGCCAAAAAACAAAACAAAACAAAAAACCCTCATCAAAAGGGACTGATTAATTTGATCATGGTAGATGTATACAGTGGTATCATACCTGAGCTGTTAAAAGGGATTAGGTTTATGTACATGTACTGATCTAGGACAATCTCAAAAGGACATTGTGAAGTGAAAAAAGTAAGGTAAGGAATGCTGTGTAGAGAACACTCACATGTGTATTTAAGAGAAGGATGATGCTTTTACATCTTTGCTTGTGCACACACCTCGTACCATCTCAGGAAGGAGACACAAGACGCTGATAACCAGGGCAGCTCTAGGGCAGGGAACTGGGGATCTCAGCATTGGGGAGGGCAGGGTACTTATTTTTTACTGTTTATGTTTTGGTTCTCTTTGCATTTTTTTAAGAAACATGTGTAAACAGCTTTTTTAAAAGTTCAAGTTGAAAAATTTAAATAAATCTGAAGCTTAGTCCTTAAAATCACAACATTTAGTAGTCTCATTATATTTGTTGGGGAAAAGATAAATGAATAATTATATGATAAAGCGACTATCTATTCACTTCAAAAAAAAAAAAACACCGCATACCAGATCAAGTTCACTGCCCACGTTGCTCAGAATCCTCTCCCAGACAAGGGCCCTTGGGGTGATGCCAGGGAAGCATGGCTGCCACAAGGTAGCCTGAGAGGTCCCCAAACTGTTCTCCCAAGAGCACCATGTTATAGAGTCCACCACATGTGCCTTCCTTCCGATTGTCCTTGAACCTTTATTTTGCATTGGAGAATATCAAAATGGCTGGACCTCAAATAAAAAAAAACATTTTCTCCTACTTTAAAAAAATTTTAATTATGGTTGAAAAACAACATATAATTTACCCTATGAAACATTTTATGTGTAGTGTTAAGTATATTCATATTGTCTTGCAACAGATAACCAGAACCTTTTAATCTTGCAAAACTATATCTCTGTACCCATTAAAAGACTCCCCATTTCCCTTCTCCCTACCTCCAGCCCCTGGCAATCTCCATGTAACCTTCTGTTTCTGTGGTTTTGACCACTCCAGGTATCTCATATAAGCACCTCTAACACTTGCCACAGTGGGCTAAGGCAAGTCTGGTAACCTCTGCCTCAGTTTCTTCATCTTTAAAGGAGGGATAATAATAGTTATCACCTCATGATGTTGTGTGTGAATTAAATGGGGCCATATTTATAAAGCTGTTAGAAAAATGCCTGGCTCACAGGAAGTGCTGTATAAAGAATTACCTTTGGGATCCATTCAATTTCGTGTAAATGAGGGAAAAGATTAAATGAGTACAGCAAATCTATGATCTCACAGATATTGTTGCTAAAATGAGACTAAGGTGTGTTTTTAATTTTTAAAAGTGGACTTAAAGAATGTTAGTTACATTCTTTAAAAAGAGTGAGTGTACATGACGCTTTTAAAAAGTGATCTAGCGCCCCCTCCTGGTGGTGGAACGCAGCTGTCCTGCTGATCCTGTGTTCCTGAAGCAGAAAATCAGGACTGAAGCAGAAAAGCAGATGTCAGCTCCAGAGCGCTCTCTTTCTTCAGAGACTGAAGATCGGATGCTCTGATGGCGCGCCCTGAGAAATGTGGCCCTGCAGTGTTGAGGTAACTTACCATGAGCGCGCCCACCACACCACTGTTGTTCAATGGTAACTAAGGGCTCAAATGTGGCCCAAGTTGAAAAGTGACCCCAGACTCAGCCAGCCATGCTACACTCTCTCCAGGATCCCTCTCTGGTTTCCCACTATGGCACTGCCCTGGAGAACCTGGCTTCCTCCTGGGAATGGCTGCAAGCTTGAGGAAGCCCAGGGGAAGCTCGAGCAGGGGTCTAGGTCCCCCCAGCCAAGACACAACAGAAGGAAAAACTAACTTTATTTCACTTGTGATCTTTATACAGCATGACATTTTGTCCTTGGTAGGCCCATAGATCAAAACCCAAATTTCTCACCGTGCCCCCCCCAGTCCCTACATCCTCTGACCCTGACCTTACTCTGTCCCTTCTCCTCCCCTCACCCCCTTCCAGCCTCACTGGCCTCTGTCCTCCAATGCACTGAGCTTTTTACACCAGAGCCTTTGCCCTTACCGGTCCCTCCACCCAGATTTTCACATGGCGCGTCTATCTGGTGCCATCTCCTTCCCGATGGCCCTGCTAA
This sequence comes from Rhinolophus ferrumequinum, assembly GCF_004115265.2. Classification (NCBI taxonomy): domain Eukaryota; kingdom Metazoa; phylum Chordata; class Mammalia; order Chiroptera; family Rhinolophidae; genus Rhinolophus; species Rhinolophus ferrumequinum. The sequence continues at coordinate 8,810,625 of NC_046306.1, forward strand.
CATTGGCCCCAACCTGGCTGGCCCCTAACTCTCTATGCCACTATTCTGCTTCATTCCCTTCATGGCATTCTCAATAGTGCAATTCATATCTTTTTTTACCTACTTATCATCTATTTCTCTCACCAACCATAAGCACTGAGGAAACAGGTGCCTTTCTGGCTGGTTCACTCAAATCTCCAAGCCCTCCTCAATTGTCAATAACCGGTGGTGAATGAACGAACACTATCCCTCCTTTACACACAAGGAAACTCAGCGAAGTGGAGTGACTTGCCAGACAGTTAGAAGTGTCCTCAAAGGTCATGCCTTTGACCTACACCACGCCGCCCAGGTCTGGCATGGCCACACCTGAGACAGGTAAGGCATCCCCAGTGAAATTTCTTTTCCCTTTTAGTGAGTGTGGTGGGTGGCGGTGGGGGAGTCTCTGACTCTGGTGACATCACGGAAAATTTGGTCATCGAGTTGGTTCACAGGCCAGCTGCATGGTGCAATCCCGCAGGCCATGACTCATCCCCACTGACATTTTCAAAGACTGTGTAGACACAGTATCAGTGGAACTTCTCACTCACAATGAAGAGTAAGAGGTTACTTATTCCCTCAGCCACCAGATTGGCAAGTGAGCTGCCTCTGAGACTTCTGAACAAAAGGGGAACCCTTATGCGTCCTCAAGACTCAGACACATCACAGTGTTTTTTAAAAAAAGGGTCATCAACAATGCCAAAACCTTATTCAGGCCATAAGATGGTTGCCAGAGTGATTCGATCAATCATTTGACAAATATTTATGGAGAACCGACTGTGTTCTAGACACTAGGATACAGCAGGAAACAAAAGTCACAAGTCCCCACCCTTGTAGAGCTGATGTTCTAGTGACAGAGACAGACAGTAAACAAATAAACAAGGAAAACAGTACATCAGAGGGTGACACACCATGGAGAAAAGCAAAGCACGGAAGGCCAAGAGAAGATGAAATTTTAAATTCCTTTTTTTTTTATTTTAAATTATTTAAATTAAGTAATTAGGGAAGGTCTCCCTGAGAAAGTGACATTTGGGCAATGCAGGAGGAATAGCCTATGCAAAGGCCCTGAGGCACACATCTGGTGTGTTGGAGGCACAGCAGTGAGGTTGTGTAGCTGGGGCAGCGAGAGCAGGAGAGAGCATAGCAGACCAGACACGGAAGTCAGAGGGTAGGTGGCAGTCCTCTGGGTAACTTGGTTTTTACTCTGAATGAGACGGGAGTCAGTGGAGGGTTTTGAGCACAGGTGTGACAATATGTAGGTGTTAACAGATACTCTCTGGCTGCTGTGGGAGAACAGATTGAGGTGGGCCAGGTAGGAGCTGAGAGAGCAGGATGTGACGGTTCAGGCTAGAAGTGGTGGTCCTTGGACCAGGGGCAGGGGTGAGAAATAGGCAGATTCTGGGTGTATTTTGAAGCTACAACCAACAGGGTTTGATTACAGTTAGATGTGGAAATAAGAGGAAGAGAGGAGGCAAGGATGATTCCAAGGCTTGTGGCCTCAGTACCAGAAAGGATGGCGGTGCCATTTTCGGAGCCAAGGACTGCAGGAGGCAGGGCAGGTTTAAGAAGGAGGGTTTGGGGGAAGATCGATGTAGCAAAGCCAACTTCTTTGGGTTCATATAGATCAAAATGATCCCCAAACAATCCCTCGCTAAAACACAAACCTCAGTCCACTGCTGGGGAAAACTGTTCAAGCAATTTGCAAGCAGCAGAGAAAACAGTTCAATGGGAGTGCAAAACTCTTGCTGGAATAAGATGAGATAAAATGGGCTGGTAGAGAAAAGAGGAGGCTGAGAGCTGAGCACAAAAGCCTCCTGCTCGAGGGAGGTGGTGGCCCGAGCCCTCTCTCCCCACACAATCCAGAACCCACACTCAAGCCCTCCTTGATTCATCACTTCCCGCTTCTGTGGTTCAACCACAAAGGAGGCACCTTCTCACCTGCAGCTTCTAATGAACACCTGCCCCGTGGGGAAGGACCTCAATGAATAAGGAGGTGGGAACAAAAAGGGCAAAGCCCCTTCGACAGCCCAAAGTGTCTCAAAACCTGACAGTCTTCTCTCAGTCCGAATGGCAGCTGCCCCGATGGTGTGTCTCTCACTTTGCCCAGCACGTGTGCCTTAGAGGTGACTAACCATCCTGTTAACGCCTGAAGACAAACATATTCAATTGCTCAGATCACCCCCTGCTCCTGGCAACAGCAGGCACGGTTTCTGGATGGTGTCAAATAAAACAAGAGGGCCTCGTGCCAGGGGAAGTGAGAACTGCAGCCACTGTCAACTGTCAGCTTTTCCCGACTGTGAGCGGAATGAATGACAGTGGCAGATGTGGACCATGGACCCAGTGACGTGGGACCAAGAAGCCTGGAGAAGACCTGGACATTTTGTCAGGGATCCCAGGACGGGATTAACCAGGAGCCCTGTAGGTGCGGTAAATCTTAGTGACAAAGAAAGATGGTCCATCCGGGAGTGCTAGGATAAAAATCAACAAAGTAACCAGGGTCCTAATTGGGGGTCCGAAGTGGCTGGAATCGTATTTCAGTAGTGGATATCTTTTGTTTCTGCCCGCCCAGCATCTGCCTCCACTTTTGGTCACAGAAACTGGATTTTTATTTCGATAACTGTATTAATCATGTCGTTTTATTATGTGTTTTTGATGCTTTGACATCTTGGAGCCCTGCTGACCCTGGAGGGACTGCCACTCCCTGAGTTAACCGATTTCCAGACACAGGAGACAATTCACCCTGGACTGCACTTTTCATATGCAAACCAGTCAGTCCAGCGCCCAGAGCCCAGCCACCTCCTTTTTCAGGCTGTCATACTCCAGGTCCTTATCCACCTGCCCTAATCGCCCAGAGCCAGGTACCAGGCAACTAGGACCCACCCCCAGGCCCCAGAGCCAATGAAATCATTCCAACTAGCCAATCCTAAACCTCCTTACGCTGCTTCCTGCACCTTCTCATCGAAACCCCAATAAAGGCTCTTGTCTACTTTCCCTCTCCCTAGCCTCCTGGCCAATCCCAGTTCCTCCCTATGAGTTTTCCCCACAGCAGGCCCCGCCTCTTGGAATCTGAGTATAAAACCATCTTTTCAGTGGCAGTCATCTCCTGATCTGTGGGCCTCACCATTTCCGAATAATAATAATAATGAAGCCTGCGTTTTAAAACAGGAACCACCACTCCCTCACTTACAGCCCATCGGGATTAGATGGAGCTGAACTCAGCCCAGTTCCAGGGGTGGTCATGTGACCTAGACCTGGCCAATCAGAGTGACCCAGACCTGGCCAATCAGAGTGTCCCATCCCTGCTTGTCCTAGTTAACTGTCCAATGACTCCACTTTTGAATAATAAAGCCTTTATTATATTCTCTGGGACAAGTTAATGTTCAACGATGCCTTGTAAATGAAAGTGCAAGTAAATTGAAGTCCGAAGGAATTAAAAGCTGAGCTCAAATCCACCAAAGTAATTGGGGTCCATTTTATTATAGGAGTACAGATAATTTCATTACTAAACCACTGATGAGCCACATTGACTCACAAAGCTGAGCATAACTGGATATGGGAAAACAAATAGGGAATTCGCTTTCAGTGAGGACGACTGAGAAGGCCTTCTGTTGACTTAAAGAACGTGTTTTTCCCAGCCCACTGCTAAGCCAGTCCGTCTAGAAGGATCCACAAAGAGTACCAGCAGAGATTGGGGTTCAATGAGGCAGGCCTAGGACTAGTCTGAAGGACTGCTATTCCCCCATGGGGACAGCCCGGTTGTCCACAGGCTTAACAGATCTGCTTTAGGGTCCAGAGAACCAAAGGTGGGAGGATAATGGAGGAAGACACCTATTTCCTAGTCTTCCTGTTTCCTTGGTTCCATAGTTCTCAGACTTGGCTGCAGGCGGCGATCATCTGAGATCACGGGGTTGCCAGAAGTTAGTGATTAAAAATGCAAGACGCCCAGTTAACTTTGCATTTCAGATAAACAACGCTTGTAGTATAAGTATGTCCCATGCAATCTTTGGGACATACTTGGGCTAAAACAATGTCCCTGTTGTTTTCTGAAAGACGAAGGGAACTGGGCATCCTATAGTTTATCTGACAACACTGCGAGGGGTGAAGCTTTTTAAAGAAAAAAAAAAAAAAAAAACCAATGCCTGGCCCCTTAAATTCTGGCTTCATTTGGGCTAGAATGCTGCCTGGGCAACAGGGCTTTTCAGAGGTCCCCAGGTGATTTTACTCTGCAGCCCTGGAGGAGAACACTGTGCTACAGTGACAGTCCTGCTGCCCTCAACCCTCCTTCACCCTCTCATGCCTCTCCAGGGGGATGACTGACTATCCAGCTGGTGAGTCAGGGAGAGAGAATTGGAATAAGGGCTGTGGTCCCTTGCTGTCTCCTCTTTTTGAGTTTGGTGGGGGGGTGTGCTCTGGTGAGCGACAGGGCAGCTTTTTCCGTCAGGTGGGCCTGCAGGCTGGGCAGTAAGTGTGTGGGGGTGGGGGGTCTGACAGTTACGTTCATGAACTTGCTACCATGCGCTTCCATTGGCAGCGCTGTACAAACCGCTCAGTAAGGTTTCATAACCTTGGTACATCAGTGTCTCACAGCTGCGTTCCTGTCGACGTGTGGCGGTGTCTTGCGGAGTGGCGTTCATTATTGTTGTTGCGTGTTTTTTTGTGCTGGCACGAGGATGTCTGAGCTTGAATTAAAGCAATGAACAAACATTAAATTCTTGTTAAACTTGGCAAGAGTGGAAGTCAAATCAGGGACATGTTAGTCCAAGTTTATGGGGATAATGCCATGAAGAAAATGGCAGTGTACAAATGGATTAACGTTTTTCTGAGGGGAGAGAATGTGCCACTGATGAAGAGAGGTCAGGGTGGCCAGTAACAAGTAGAACTGATGAAAACATTGCAAAAATTCATTGAATTACGCATCAAAATCGTTGGCTGACTGCGAGAAGCATAGCAGACCAAGTAAACATTGATAGACAAACAGTTAGGAAAATCTTGACATGAGAAAGGTGTGTGCAAAAATGGTCCCGAAGGAGCTCACTGATGAACAAAAGCAAAGGAGAGTCAAAGTTTGACAAGACCTTTTGGAGAGGCAAGATGATGTTTTGGGCCATGTCATCACTGGTAACAAAACATGGATGTAGTAATATGACCCTGAAACAAAGCGTCAAAATGCACAATGGAAGTCAGCCAATTCTCCACGACCAAAAATGTTCCACCAGTCCAAATGGACAGTCAAAATGATGTCACTAAACTTTTTGGATATCAGAGGGATTATTCATTAAGAATTTGTACCAACTAGACAAACAGGTAAGCAAGTTTACTATTTGCAAGTGCTGAAAAGTCTGTATGAAAAACTCAGACAAAACAACCTCAACTTTTTGCCAACAATTCACGGCTCTTGCATCACGACAATGTACCAGCTCACACGGCACTGTCTGTGAGGGAGTTTTTTAGCTAGTAAATAAATAACTGTACTGGAACACCCTTCCTCCTCACCTGATCTGGCCCCCAATGATTTCTTTCTTTAATGAAGATAAAGGAAATGTTGAAAGGAAGACATTTTTATGACATTCAGGACATCAAGGGTAATATGACGACAGCTCTGATGGCCATTCCAGAAAAAGAGTTCCAAAATTGCTTTGAAGGGTGGACTAGGCACTGGCGTCAGTCCATAGCTTCCCATGGGGTGTACTTTGAAGGTGACCCTAGTGATATTCAGCCATGAAATATGTAGCACTTTTTCCTAGGATGAGTTCACGAACTTAATTGTCAGAACTTGTGTTAGCAAGATCGGCCATATCTAAGCACAGGCCCCAAGTCGCTTTCTTAGTTATAAAGGTGGAATTTTCGCCTTCGTCTACCTAAATCTCATGTCTCTTTATCATTTGGTTTTGAACCACCACAAAGAAGGATGTTAAGAATGGACCCCCTAAAGCCCCCAAATCTGCCACTTCCTATCCTCCTTCCTGGCCTGGCTAATTCATACTCATTCTTCATGTCTCAGCTCAAAGGACCTTTCCTCCCAAAAGCCTTCGCCAGACCAAGGCAGATCCCCTGGCTGTATGTTTTCATAAAACCTTCTGATTTTTTTCTTTCTGTCGATATCAAAATTGTCATTGACTAAAGCAGGATTTCTCAACCTCGACACATTTGGGGTCAGATACATCTTTGTTGTCGTCTGTCCTGTGTACTGGAGGATGTTTAGCAGCATCCCTGCCTCTACCCACTAGATGCCAGTAACCTGTCCCCCTGCCCATCCCCAGTTGTGACAACCTCCAGACATCACGACATAGCCCACACGCTGGCACTGGGTTCAGGGCCCCACGTGGGGTTTAACACTCTGCTGTCTCCACCATGAAAATTCTTCACGGTGTTTGAACAAGGGGCCCTGCAAATTATGTAGCTGGTTCTCGGTGTGTACCGGGTTTTCTTAATGCTTCTCTTCTGCCATGACATGAGCTTTGGGAGCAAAACGTGTGTCTACCTTACTCAGGGCTGCACGCCCGGTGCTGGCACAGAAACAGTGCTCGAAAAATATTCAAAGACGACAAAGAGCCGGGGGAAGCTGAATGAGGCCCCTGCGGCTACTCCTAGCTGAGAACAGAAGGGAAGTGTAACCTCAGCCGACCCCTGTAAGCCGCTCTATTCAATAGCCTTCCTTCCCCATCCCACTGGAACATTCTTCCCAACTCCTCATGCGTGTCGAGCAGCAAGTGGACCCTGTGTGGTCTGTGTGCCTTTCCCGCGGCCCTCCATATGCTGTGTCAGCTGGACTGAGTGGTAATCCCCAGATGTAAGAAGATAAGGCCGTGGTGAGAGTCTTAACGCTGAATTTCTGAGCTCTACCCATTCAAGGCCGGCCTTCACTTTGCATTAATTCTGGCCAATTTCGCTTGTGCTTCCACGCAAAAGTCTGAGTCAACCAGATTGCAATTCTTACAGCCCGATGAGCCGGGGACAGCAGGCCCTAGCTAGAAAAGTATAACGAGCACTAGAAAAAGGCTATTTATAGTAAGTCTCCCTAAAATGGGGACCCAAATTTCAGAGTCAATTGTAGAGGGGGAAAAAGTTTGATGGGAGCTTTATCTTGAAAAATGAAAGTAAAATTTATAAAAATAAGTCTATTTGTGTTCAGAATATCTTTCTTCATAAAAGTGGAAACAACCCAGATGAATGATTTAAATAAACTGCGGTACAATCCACACCATGGACACCTCCCAGCTATAAAAAGGAACAAATGGTCAACACCCACATGCAACAACTCGGATGGACTTTGTTATCAGTTTCCTAAACTGTCACCACACACTACCACAAATTTAGTGGCTTCAAACCACCAAAATTTATTCTCATAGTTCTGGAGGCCACAAATCAGATGCAAAGTGTCAGCAAGGTTGATTCCTCCTGGGAGCTCTGAGGGAGAATCCATTCCAAGAAGCCTCTCTTCTAGCTTCTGGTGGCTCCAGCAAGTCTTGCCATTCCTTGGCTTGTGGCCACATCACTCCAATCTGTACGCCCATCTTCATGTGAACTTGCCTCTGTGTCTCATTCTCTCTCTCTTCTGTCTTATAAGAACCCCAGTGATAGGCTGTAGACACCGTCTATCCAGGGTCATCTCACCCCAAGATCCTCAACTTAGTTCCATCTGCAAAGATCCCATTGCCACAGAAAGTCACATTCATGGGTTCTGAGGGTTAGGACTTCGACATATCTTTCTGGGAAACACTATTCAGCACACTACAGACATGCAGGGAATTATTCTGAGTGAAAAAGAGCCAATTGCTCAAGGTGACATACCGCGCAACTCCATTTACATAACATTCTCGAAATAACAAAATGATTAGTGCTTGCCAGGGGTTAGGGATGGGGGAGAGGTGGATGTGAATACAAAAGGGTCCCTGGCGGGAGCCTGGTGATAATGGAAGAGTTCTGTATCTTGACTGTGGTTCTATGAGGCTACGCTTGATAGAATTGCCTAGAGCTGCACACGCACATAAATAAATACATGTGTCATAGGTGAAATCTGAATAGACCCTGTGGATTGTATTAATGTCCTTTCCCTAGTTTCGATAGTGTAACATAGTTATGCAAAACAAAAACTCGGGAAGCTGGGAAAGGGTACATGAACTCCCTGTACATTTTTTTTTACCACTTCCTGTGCATCTATAATTACTCCAAAATAAAAAGGTTTTTGAAAAATAATTTTACTTACTCGAAGTTAGGTTATTGCAAACTATGGCTTCATTCTCCGAATAAAGAATAGACCAAGGCTATTTTTCTTTTCATAATTTTTCAACAAAAACTATTCCATAGCCCAATAAAAATCCATCTCACTTTTGTTGCCCAAACAGAAGGAGAGTCATTTCTGGACATTTGATTTCTGGAAATTTCTGGAAATTACATGATGGTTCATTGATTTTTCTAAAGGCCTGTCTTAATGGTTTTCCTATCATTCTCCTAAAGCTCTGCCTCTGGGGGCATCCTCCAGGTGGGTTTTCCTTTCACCCTTGTCTGCCATCTCCTGTAGTGCCTTTGGGGATTTCAGGTAGTTCTCCAGCATCCTGTGTATTAGCCTTATGAAGTCCCGTATCTTTTGTGAGATTTGCCATAGGTTTGATTCCCTGGATGACTATTGTCAGTCACTCTGTTGCTGTCAGATGTCCCCAGCATCCAGCCAAGCAAATATGACGGCCAGGAGCAGCGAGGGGCATGACAGGGGATTTGTTTCTCCCTGGCCATTTCACGACTGAAGAAGTTCATGTTAGGGAGACTTCTGCCTCCCTATGCAACATTGTGGCTGGGGGGCCCAGACTTGGAGGGAGGAGCCCCAGCAGAACACTCTTCTCTGTGCTTTCTACGGGCCCCAGGAATAAAGTTCCGGAAGAGAAAAAGTTCCAGTTTCTGGCATGCAGAACAAACTGGAGTATTTAGGGGTACACAAAACGTCTTGCAGTCCATTCGGATAAAAAACCTCTATGTACAAAGACAAATAATATTCTCGATTTCTCCTGTTAAAAAGTAAGTCAAAATGAAAACAAGAAATGGAATCCCAAGCTCCCATGCCAGTCTTTCACCTGTGAAACATGCCAGTGTTTCAGCTGCCAGAAGCGTTAGTTTAAATGCTTTCTGGGGACCTGCTGAGTGTCAGGTCATAGGAGAGAGGTGAGTGAGAGGACTGGGTGGGTCCCCGAGACAAGAAGCTGAGTACAAGTTGTTGATTTGGGAGGACATCCCAGGAAACTCTGGGAGAGGGGTGGAGGTGGGAGACAGGGAAGGGAAAAAACGGGGTTACTGATGGGTAGGTTGTCACTGGGGCCAGCTGGAGCTCGATCCCACCAGCTGGGGACCTCTGGGAGACTGAAAAACACACGTCAGAGCTGTCTCACTCTAGGTGCCGGAAGATGGGGGCATTTATCCACCAACTCCCGTCCATGATTGGCTGGGCGCTGCTCTCCCAGCATTAACTTGCTGCATTCCTGTCCAGGTCTGCACACAAGCCCAGCTTGAGGACCCGTTTCCAATACCGTTAAAATAAGATCCAGACTCCTCGCCATGGCCCACTGTACCTGCATGATCTGGCACCTGCCTTCCTCTCCCTCTCATTCATTCTACTCCAGGCTTACCTGGCTTCTCTTGGTTCCTCCATCTCAGGACGCTCTTTCCAGCCTCAGGACCTTTGTACTTGCCGTTCCCACTGCATGGAATGCTCTTTCCCCATCTCATTTCCTGGCTCCTGCCATCTCCCCTTTCATGCCTCTCACCTTAAATGACCCCTTATCAGAGGTCCTCTCTGGCCATCACCCCAGCCATTATTCATTTTTCATAGAATCACATTGTGTGATTGTATATTTGATTGTCATCTCTCTTTTCCACTAGAATGAGTTTGTATGGACAGAACCCAAGTCTGTCTTGCTCATGGCTATGTTCCAGGCACCTCTACCTGCCCATTCGTAATGCCTGTTAAATAGTTCTTGAATGAATCAGTTGTGTTACTCTGACCTAAGTGAATCTCCCTGTTGCATATCCTCTACTGATAAAAACACAGGCTCTAGTTCTAATAAAGTGGATGCAAACAGACTGGAAACGTGTGCCTTTGCACTGGGGATAGGCAGATGTTTCTCTACAAAAGAATGGACACACGAGACTAAAATATATAGCAGCTGTTGATTAATTAAATGGTCCGAAGACCTTTTCTATAAAACTTTTCTAATTAAATCTTCCAAAGAGTCTTTCTACGTAACTCTTTGGAAGAGAAAGCAAAAACAAACACAAACTTCCGGGGGTAAAGCAGGGAGGCTGCTTGCCTTCCCTTTCGTTGAAAACGATGAAGGGAAATATGACAGTGTGAAAAAGAATAGGGTACCATCCATTAGCAGTTCTTCTCTATTATTAGCAAACTAATTTGTGATCTTGGCCCAATAGATTAATTTTTAAGGTAGTCAAATTCAGCAGACATTTTCCTTTTTACTGTTTTCTCTTTTTCTTTGGATTTCAGGTGCACATAATTGGATTAATCGTAATGGTTTGTCACAGATTCTCATTCTTGGTTGTGCATAATCTGTCCTATATATTAAGTTATTTTTAATTATGTGACATTAGCCACAAACTAACCACTATCAGATGGGTGTGGTAATGTGCATCTAACCACATGGTTCCCCTTTCCATCCCTTCCCTCCTCTCATCCAAGGTCTCTATATCCCAAGTCTTGTGTTCAACTTGTCTTTTTTATATTGTTTTATTACGTGTGAGAGTTTCTAATACCAAAACTTCAAAATTGGCTTGGACCTGGAAAAGTGTTAAGAGCTGAAGCCATCCAGCTTTCAGATATTCAACCAGGGAGATCCAGTTGCCATGATATGCTTGTTTTCAAATCAGGAAACTCAAATGTGAAATTATAAACAGGTACACAGAGAATCTTAAATAAAACAAGTCTATACAACCCATTCATTGCGAATAAGGAATGTGTATCCGACACATCTGCACTTAGCTAATGGATGGTCTAGGTGTCCCACACGCCCTGACTCCAACCACCTACTCTGAAAAAAAAAGACCAAAAGGCCACACTGAAGTGAGTCTGACCCCATCGGGAGACCATCAACAATGGACCACCAGGATACGAGCCTCATTATCCTGGTAATTCATTCTGCTCACAATGTCTCACCACGGCTCCAAAGAAAAAGGTTTTCTGAGGACCATCAGGACACATGAAATACTTAGGAACAGCTGAAAAACTCGCCCCTTCTACAACAGAACCTTTTCTAAAACGCTATCCCGGAACAAGGGAGCCTAATTCCACTTTGAGAGCAAAGCTCCCTGACAACGAGGCTATTTCAGGGAACTGCATTGTTGGCGAGGACGTATAAGGGAGCCTATGAACAAGAGACAGTTCCCTTTATCTCAGAGCTGTTGAAGGATTAAATGAAATAACGTAGGTGGGAAAGGGCTCTGTAAATTACATGTATAAAGTTGTAAAATGAACACCCGGCAAGCAAGCCACACATCCTAATTCTCTTGTATCCCCAGAACTTGGCCAATGACTGGTATGTAGTAGACTTTCAATAAATGTCTGAAGAATGAACTAATTCAAAACTCTTTTGCTGAGGAACACAGATTTTTTTCCCCCAACGTGGTTTTTCTTAACCATATACTTCAATAAGAATGAGAATATATAACTCAATAGAAAAATGAGCTAAGAATAAACAGCATTTTTATTTGAAGACTTTTAAGCGTATGAAAAACATGTAAATTACATGTATAAAGTTGTAAAATGAACACCCGGCAAGCAAGCTTACTTATAATAAAAATGTAAATTAACACAATGAGATTTTTTTTAAAAACCTTCAGAATGGCAAAGATCTAAAAGTTTGAAAAGACCATGGTGGCTAAGGTGTTGGGAAATAGCCTTTCCAGCGTAAATAGTAAGCTATTCTTTGAAGCACTATTACTAATAGCAAAAAGACTGTAAAAATCCTAAATGTCCTTCAATGGGGAAACTGATTAAAGAAACGGTAGAGCGTGTATGTAATGGCATTCTAAATGTTGGTTAAAAAGAATGAACTGATAGCAAGTGGAACAGTAGCCAATATAGACTACTTTTCTAAAATCCACAGTATAGGAACAGTGTAAACAACATTTGTATGAAAATAAATGGTATATGTACAAATAGGCACGTATAAAAACAGAATAAGGCTGGTTATAGAGATTGTCTCTGGGAAGGGAACTGACGGAGTGGGAGTTAGGAGTGGAAAGGAAGACTCACACCTTCTGTACATACTATTTTTTATGTTTTAAAATTTTTAACTTTGAAATAATTCTACAGTTGCAGAAATAGTAGAGTTGCTATATGCCCTTCACCCAACTTCTCCTACTGTTTACATCTTATATATATCCTACTAAGAAATTAACTTTGGTACAACACTGTTAACTAAACTATAGACTTGGTTAGAATTTCCCCACTTTTTCCACTGATATCCTTTCTCTGTTCCAGGATTTAATCCAGGATACCACATTGTATTTTGTGTATATATTTTCAAGCTGTAGGATTTTACCATAAGCATGAATTACTTTTTAAAACTGAGCATTTTTTAAAAATCTAAATGTATGAATATCATGTTCATATGGTATTGATGCTTCAAAGGCATATTTTCCTTTTTAAAATTAGAAGTTAATGTTTAAAAGGATAAAAATCTCTTTTTCAGGTAATCATTATGAATCATCTTCCAAGTTTTTTTAAAACTTAATCCATTTATCACACTTTTTTCCTGCTGTTATTACAGGTTCATTTATGGGTCTAATCCAGCGTAAAACACCACAGATGCAAACTTCCAAAAGAAACATGTATAAACTCTCATTTTTGTCACTTATACTGTTCCATCTTCACTCTGATTATCGATTTTGCAGGTACATTTTTCTAAGAAATGACATTCGATCACCAATTCATCAAAATGCTAGGAGAAGCCTTTTCAAAAAGCATTTCGGCCTTTTGAAACATTAATCTCAAACTACTTTACATGATATTAAATTTCCATGACATTAAAATGAGCAAAAACTCTCCTTTAAAACTTGACCACCTAAAATGATTAGCCTATAAATACAGTATAAATGAAAAACAAAATACAGGTGTTAACAAATTGTTAAAACTGCTTTAGGCTTCCTTTGACACTCAGCGCCCTCCATGTCCACCAAATGAAATAAGACCCAAATCGTGGGGTTTTTTCTGATTAAGCCTAAAGTCTTCATCCAGACTATGGGTATGTTTTAATTGGTGAACAGTTTCAGAATCTTTAAACTCGTTTTCCCCATTTAAAAATTAGATCTTACACAAAACTCCAACTGTTCAAATTTTCTTAAAATACTGCAAGATTTGCCAACACTCCTGCATGGCAAAGTTAGCTGTGTGGTAGCTGTAGATATACCAGACACCCTCAATTCATCATGGTCCTTAGCTGCTCTTCCTTACTCATTTCTTTATTTAACTAGCCCCTGTAGGGATTGAGTTTGCAAATCCTTTTAAGCTTTATGCAAAAGATATTTAATTATTGTTCATTATGTCATCAAGAGAAACTTGTCATCTAAAAGTCCTATTTTCCTCCACAGCTCTCAAGAATACCAAAAAGGGCATATTTATACTTATCAAAACTTTCTCGAGGTGGTAGTCCCTGCTATACGCACACCTCTTTTGTTTTATCTTAAGACCTAAGATAGATAGTGCCCTTGGTACTCAATGATGCAGTTGATGGCGTGTGCGTGTTCCAGAAAAGCTATAAATTTGATGGAGAGATGGATTGACTACCGTGCTTCCCCGAAAATAAGACCTAGCCGGACCTTCATCTCTAATGCATCTTTTGGAGCAAAAATTAATATGACCCGGTATTATATTATACTATACTATACTATACTATACTATACTATTATATTATATTATTATTGTATTATATAAGACCGGGTCTTGTATTAAAATAGGACCAGGTCTTATATTTTTTGCTCCAAAAAATGCATTAGAGCTGATGGTCTGGCTAGGTCTTATTTTCAGGGAAACACAGTAGGAAGCACCACGGAGATAGTGAAAAGTGGACAGATTAGAACTGTATTTGATGGAAGAAATTGTTTACAAGTGTAGCTTCCTCAAAAACTGCAAAGGAGGCTGGGAAGCAGTCTGACATTTTCAACCCTGCCAGCAAGGAAGGGGTGGGAGTGGGGAGGCTGTTGGGTAGACAACCCAGAGTCTACCCCAGGTGACAACTAAGTCAAGGTGGTAAAAACACTGCCTCCCTTTGCTCTTACACATAGCAAGCCTTGCTTGAGTATTACTGTACGTAAGAGTCAACTATTTCAACTCACCTGCCCTTTGATCTGTTAAATTCCAATATGTTTCAGGCCTCTCTCATCTGGAAGCACTGGGTAAGGAGCATACTGCTAAATAAAAATCATGCCCAAAACATCTTCCATCAGTGTCACCCTACTCTGGCACCTTTTTAACCAAGGTATCACCAAGAAAGGAAATTTTAAGATACAATCCTTTTCTTTCCTTACCTTCAGCAACCTGTTCAACAAAACACCTAGATAATCCACAACTTGTTGTTTTCCACTTTTTGATAATCCACAACTTGTTGTTTTTCACTTTTTGATAATCCACAACTTGTTGTTTTTCACTTTGTTGAAATTTTAGATTTCACTGAAATCACGGTAAGTGTCAATATGTAGGGCTTTATAGTAAACTATGTATCTGTACAGTTATATCTAGATTTCTATCTATCCTATTTATCACCCAAATTCTGGGCTAGTTTAGCTTTTCTCTCACATCCTGAGCAGTTCAGAAATTATAGTTCATCAAAGGGGTTATGAATTAACCCCTTTTCCCATTTTATGTTCAAAATACTTTCCCACTCCTGCACCACAGTAATTTTCCTAATATTCCAAACGAACTCCAGAATTATCCTGAAAGTCAGGTACATGATTTCAAGTGATTTACTATTACCTGGACAGGGCCACCTCATGTTACATATGGAACCCTGAGAAGGTACAACCTTTAAGAGCAAGAAAATCTTTTCCTGGTTAAACTGGGTCATGTACCTGACCTCAGGCCCTGAGGAAACCCTCTGTTGCCATGGAAGGAGCAGCTAATTAAAAATAAACAAGCTTAAATATAATATGTATTATATTCACAATATATGTAATATTATATATAGATATATAGATATAGATATATATCCTCCTCTCCCGTGGGAACTCTCAGACTTACTGCCTTTTTTTGATACTCCCCCTCCTTGGCGACCCTTCTGGTTACCAGCTGTGACTCCTTATGTTAAGACTTTCTTTCTCGCTTGCCTTGACCAGTGGCTCATTACTAACTGGACATTACCTCTGTGACACATTGGAGTCAGAATGCTCCCAAGGATTTCACTCTGAGGTTCCTCCCCTGAGAGGTCTGCAAACCAAGTCCATCAGAGTACATTTCTATTGTAACTTAAACACAAGCTCTATTCGTTCTGTGATTATCAGGATATAGTTTTTCAACAAGGAAACATAAAACTACTACAAAGTTTTCAATGAGAGTCAGCATAGTGCTTAGGGCACTGGCTCTTCTTCCAGACCTTTTGGGTTCAAATCCACATCACATAGTAAGTGCTCAATAAATGTTAGCTGTTATTTTTCTTGGAATAAACACCAAATTCCTATTATGGTCTATAACCTGCATGATATATTCTGTCTCTCTCTCAAACCTTACCTTGTTCTACTTTCCCCAATTGTTCACAACCCAGCAACTTACCTCTTGGTCATTCCCAGTTTATATGCCTCTGGATCTTTCCACTTCTTTTTCTCCCAGTGTGGGATGTTCTCCCAGATTGAACTGGCTCCTCTCCATCCAGGTTTTGGGTTTTTCAACCCTTCTCCGAAGAGGTTTCCCCTAATTAACGTATCCACAATAGCTCCTCCTTCCCCATGCCAAAACATTGTTTGATTTTTTTTATAAAGGCACTTATCATTAATTTACTTGATTTAATCGTAAACTCCATGACAACAGGAAAGCTCTCATTCATCTTTATCTGAGAACTTAGAATGGTAACTGGTACACTTAAGGCCCTTATCATTTGTTAAATGAAAAGGGAAAAAATGACCAAGTTCAAATCCCATCTACATGTAAACAACCTAGCCACAATCCCCAGAGAAAAAAAAGGCTTTCAAAAAATAAAAGGATCTGGGTCCCTTGGT
Source organism: Rhinolophus ferrumequinum (assembly GCF_004115265.2). Classification (NCBI taxonomy): domain Eukaryota; kingdom Metazoa; phylum Chordata; class Mammalia; order Chiroptera; family Rhinolophidae; genus Rhinolophus; species Rhinolophus ferrumequinum. The sequence continues at coordinate 8,826,846 of NC_046306.1, forward strand.
AGATACCGGTCACATTCTTGATCCTGACAGCCCATCTTTTGAAAATTCTTTCACTAATTGGATAAAATCTCAGACTATGAGTTTTGCCTCCCTTTTGTAGCAGTCAGAACTCAAATTTGCAGCTGCTCTTGCAGCTAGAATGTAGGCAAGTGACTAGGCTCTCCCTACAAGACACACCCTCCTAAGAGGGACTCAGAAAAGAACAATATAAAGGGACGCTGCTTCCTGCCCCCGGGCTGTGGATGAAGTGTTGGGCTTTCTGGGAGAGCAGTGGGGCCAGGCCAAGGGAGATTGGCGAGGCTCTGCTGGCCGTTTCCTCTAGTACTAGACAGGGCAACACAACACAGGCCAGTTCCGTGCATGGTTTTTGGGCTTCGTTTCTGCAAGTACAGCCTTGGGTCTGTCGCCAATGACAACCAGTTTTGCAGGAATTACCAAAACTGCCAAACTGCCTAACTTTAAGGTATTAGTCCTTACGATAAGAAATAGTTCCTGTCTGTGCACTTGATTGTTTCCTGATATATGTATCAGAACCAGCTTTGGTCCTGGGAATAAGACAGGCCAGCCATCTTTGTTCGCCTCTCCAGGTCTCAGTCATTTATTTCCACAACTCCCTGGGCGGAGCAGTTATAAGAAACCTGCACTATCTTTATAACAGAAAAAGGCCTATACTTATTCAAAAAAATGAGTTAACAATGTTTCACAGTCAAAAAGTGATGACTGGGGCCGTCGTGATGGCTCAGATGGTTAGAGCTCCGTGCTCCTAACTCCGAAGGCTGCCGGTTCGATTCCCACATGGGCCAGTGGGCTCTCAACCACAAGGTTCCCAGTTCAACTCCTCAAGTCCCGCAAGGGATGGTGGGCAGTGCCCCCTGCAACTAGCAATGGCAACTGGACCTGGAACTGAGCTGCGCCCTCCACAATTAAGACTGAAAGGGCAACAACTTGACTTGGAAGAAAGTCCTGGAAGTACACACTGTTCCCCAATAAAGTCCTGTTCCCCTTCCCCAATAAAAAAAGAGTGATGACTATGCTAACTTTGAATGTGTTAATACCATCTATTCATAATAAAACGAAAGTCCATACCAGAGCTTGCAAACTGGTGAATCTGAATCTGAGGATTTTGTCTGGCCCACAATGCTTTTAAGCTTCTTTAAAAACTTGTAGCCCGAGATACAAAGATTTCATTTACATCTGTGATTTCTGATGATTACAAGCCTGCATGCAACAATCAGTTGGAGAGTAGTGGCCTCCCTTTGACATGGCATTTCCTCTTCAATCTGCCACTGATGCATACTCACATACCAAATTTCTACTTTTCATTTGGTTGTATACATTGGAAATTGTGCAGACTACATACCATTTCATGAAAAATGTTAGTTGAGAAACATAAGAACACCTACATTTTTTCATTGTTATAAAATACTGGAATAAAACAGATTAAATCAAACTAGAAAAGGCAAATGTTCGGTGGGTGTCGTTTCAGTCACACAGGCTGGGGGGATTCTGGGATCTGCAGCACAGCATGTGCAGATGGTCGACAATATTGTACTGTGCACACTTGGAAATTGTTGGGTGGCTGCTTTTTTTCCACGATAAAAAACAAAAAAAATCAATGTAATTCACTACATGAACAGAAGAGAAAAAAATTAAGCACGTTATTTAATACAAAGAAAGCATTTGATGAATTCAATGAAAACTCTTAGCAAACTATAAACAGAAGGAAATCTCTTTAATCTGACAAATGGTGTTTATCCACAGTAAAGCAGCAACAAGCAATACTAGTCAAACAGTCAAAGTCTTCCACCTGAGATCGAGAAGGAGGCTAAGAATGTTCACTAGTTCATTTTAATTCAATATTGCATTTGGGGTCCTAGCCATACAGTAAAGTCAAAAATAAAGAGAACAGATTGAATAAGCAAAAAAAGCGGGGGGGAGGGGGACAGAAGCTGTGGACTTGGACATGAAGATTCTAAAGCAAGTCAAAGCACAGTGTACAGTTTAGAAAATGTTCCATGTGTACAGCATAATGTAGCCTGAAAAAGCTAACTGTGAGAAAAAAATCAGCAATTTATAAGAGAAACTGACAGACTACAAAAGTGATTTCCTTTATCTTGCTAACCTGTAAACATTTCATTTTGATATTCATTCAAAATATTTAACAGAATGGTCACTTCCTAGATAATCAGAACAATTTACATTTTAAACACTTATTTCTGCGGAATATATTCTATCATTTGTAGAAATAAGACCCAAAGAAGGTGTTAGTAAACAAATGATCGTAAGTGTATCTCATCTGTGATCAAGACGGTATAAAGTTTACAACTTAATTCCAGGCCTAAAACGGATAGAGAGCTTTTTGATCGGGGGAGGTGGAAAAAAAAGCAGGGCAGGCAAATGACCTGCAGTTTAAAACACAAAATCCTGTCACATTATATCTCACATGTTCAAGACACCCTCCATCCAATAAATCACCATTAAGAAGCCTCTTATAAAAAGCAGTCCGTGTATTCACAGATGTTACAGAATCCCAGTCTTTTCTGTACATTACTGAAAAAAAATACAAATTAATTATGTTTAAGGAGATACGGCAATCCACATCTTTCCCTGGTTAGACTGTGTGTACCAGCCGTCTCAGTACTGAGGAAAAGTTCCATCGATTTTGGCAGCCCACGCCATGAGGCCCCCCACAACATCCTGAACTGTGAGAGAGTCTAACTCTTGGACCGCTGTCACGGACTGCAGGATCTTCACGGCTTTCTGGGAGTCATTGCCCAGTTTGCAAATCACATAAATGGGGAGAACTACTCCGTCCTGCGTGCTTTGCTTCCCTTTCTGGATTGCTTCTCCTAAGAGTTTCAGGCTACCTGCATCCCTCTGCTCCAAATGTTTCAAAGGGATGTGTAGGGCATGCGGTAAACGACAGATGTCCACTTCCACCTGAGGCCTGACGTCCAGCAACAGGTGGGGTGACCCAGAATCCAGAAGTCGCTTATAGTCCGTGACAGAAATCCGCTCCTCCGGGCTCAGCAACTGCAGGGAGAGGCACTTATCGGTGGCCGAGGAGCCACAGAAGGCTTCATAGTCCTGCAGGTCAGTCACAGTGGGCCGCTCCCCACAAGCTGCACAGTCTGGCCTGCGGCTCCGCAGCTGAATACAGCGGAAGCGTCCTCTGAAGGCATCAAAGAGCAACAAGCTGCCACTGTAAGAGGGGCCCAGACCTGCAGCGATCTTCAACACTTCCAGCGCCTGCAGGCAGCCCACGACCCCAGTTACAACACCAAGCACCCCGCCATCCGCGCAATTGGTCACCGTCTCCGCTGGCGGTGGCTGGGGGAACACGCAGCGATAGCACGGCCCGCCGTCATAGTGGTAGACCGTAATTTGGCCTTCCAGGCGCAGCGCGCTGGCCGACACGAGAGGGCGACCGGCCAGCACACAGGCGTCGTTAACCAGGTAGCGAGTGGGCACGTTGTCAGAGCAATCAGCCACCACGTCGTAGTGGCGTACTAGGTCTAGCGCAGTGGCTGGCGTGAGCGCTTGGGCGTAGGGCACGCACTCCACGGCCGAGTTGAGACGACGCAGCGAGGCGGCAGCCGAATAGACCTTGGCCTGGCCGGCCAGTGCCTCGCCATGCAGCACTTGGCGCGCCAGATTGCTCATTTCTACTACGTCGTAGTCCACAAGACCAAGGCGGCCGACGCCGGCCGCCGCCAGGTACTGCGCCAGTGGGCAGCCGAGCCCACCGCAGCCCACGATTAACACGGACGCGGTCGCCAGGCGCAGCTGTCCGTGCACGCCCAGCTCAGGCAGCACCAGCTGCCGGCTGTAGCGCAGAATCTCATCTCGGGACAGGGACGTCTTCGGCGGCAGGGGCGACAGCGGAACCAGCCGTTCCGGCTCCTGCTCCGCCAAAAGAGCCGCCGCCAGCCGCTGCTTCAGGGCACTCAGCTCCTCCTCACGCTGGGCAACTTCAGCCTGCAAGGCGAGTACCTCCTCCCGGGCAGCCATGGCGGCCTCTTCCGGAAGGTGTCGTTCAAGGCATTTCCGCTTCCGGTTTCCCGTCTCCTAGCGACTGGAATACACTAAAGAACTTTATGGAGCTTTGGAAAAGGGGATAGGTAGATATGTGTTTCCTGAAGTAACCTTAAGATTCAACTTGAAACATGCATAAGGCCTAAATATTTCCAATGGAGCCATGCAAAGGGCCTCAGGAGAACTAGCTCTCAACCACACAGGCCATTCTCCTCTTCCCGAATTTGGTACGGTCCGACCCCTTACTTCGCGCGCCCTGTCGCCGTCATTCCGCTTCCGGCGGCTCGCGCAGTTCCGCCATGGCCTCCAAGGAAGCGAGTCGTACCCCTCCGAGGTCTCGGCGGGAGCCGGGTGGGCGCGCCCCGCGACAGGACAAGTATTCGGTGCTTCTGCCCACCTACAACGAGCGCGAGAACCTACCGCTCATCGTGTGGCTGCTGGTGAAAAGCTTCTCCGAGAGGTACCGTGCCCGGGCGCCCTCCCCGAGGAATGAGATGAGCTGGCTTCCCGGGCCTGGCTGTCGGCAGTTGGCTGCGCGAGGCAGTCCTGCCCGGCCTCTCTTCGTCTGGAGAGGGAAGCCTTGGGGAGGAGGCCGCCCTGCGAGGGAAGCAGAGGCGGATAGTTGTCGGCTTCTCTCCGTGTCTCGGGTTCTCCTTCCTGGCCTTGCTTTTTGTGAGACGCTCCTTTATCTTAATGATACACGACTCGGTCGCCCCCAGCCCCCCGCTTCCCGCCGCCTTTTTCTCACGGGATGGGATGGCCACTCTTACTGGGGGCGAGGCTGGAAGCCTGACCTCACTCCTCCCTCTAGGTGGTCAGGATCTGCGGCGGGGCGTCCAAGCGAGCACGCTCACTGCCGCCCCCGTGCCGAGTGCTTATGTAAGCGTCAGGTTTGGTGTCGGGGTTAGGAAGCTGCTGTGGGGCTGGACAGCCTTTCTAGAGAGAGCAGAAGAGCAACTTCTCTGATCACTGCTGGATGTTTGTTGTGGTCGTTAGTACCTGGGGGCTTAGAGTTTGAATTTGAAAGTGTGGATACAATTTTTTTTTTTAACTTCAGAAAATGCTGGAATCAGTACACAGTAACTTTTTCTATTCTATGGTTACGTTGCTGAGACTGTGTTGTAGAGAAGGTCTTCCTGTATCAGCACATACAAACTTAGCAAATTATTTTGGAAATTATGTACTGTAGCTGTTGTAATTTATCTAACCGGATCATGTCAACGAACACAGATTATTTCCAGAGTTTTTTGTTTTGTTTTTTTGACTTTTGCTTTACAAATGAGAGCGGGGAACTTTGTTCACGCCACATTTTCCAGCTCTTGGAAAAGTATTTGACACATAGTGCTGTTTTATTAGGTCGATGTTGCAACAGTCATACTTTTGCTAGTATGTGGAGGATAAAGTCTTGATGGTGATATTGCTGGATCGTCAGAGATGTGCTTAAAATTGCTAGTTATTTCCAAATTGCTCTCAAAAAAGACGGTACCCGTGTAGGACTCCAGCGTTCTTCAGACACTAGAGTCCCTGTTCTGCTACTGGCCAGTGAACCTGGGGGTTATTAAACTTAACATTGTTGGAAATGCTAATTGGTGAAAAACATTGCTATTTTGATTCTATTCCTTTGACTGAGATAAGTATCTTCTCATACATAGCTCTTCAAAATTTTTTTAGCTCTTTTCCTCGTTTTTAGTTTTAGTTCTTTTTTTGATTTCTACTAGCTCTTCCCCATTTAGAGAAATTGTCACGTAGCTGATCTTGTTCCCATCTGTCTTCTGATTCTACCATACTTTTTGCTCTATTTTAAAATATTTTATGTAGTGCAGTTTATCTTTTAATCGTTTCTGAGTGGATTCCCCCCCCTTCTTCTGCCGCCCCCCCCCCCACTCCAGCTCAAGCCGTTGTTTCTCAGTCTAGTTGTGTAGGACACAGCTTCCTGGCTCCTGCAGGTATGATGAGCCTTGTTCCCCCCGGCTGAGGCAGTCAGTTGCTGGTCATCGGTTGGCCGCGCACGGCAGCTCTTGCCGACTGCCAGCCACTCACACTGGCTGCCAGCCCTGAGTGGATTTTTTTTTAAATCAAAATGAAATTTAATGAAGGAAACAACTTCTTTTTAGATGCAGTCAAATTACCTAATGTCAGCTCAGCTTGATTCCTTTAAGCTACCTCACCTTAGAGCTCTGTGGGTGCTTTGAAATGGAAAAGGGCAGTAATTTTGCATATGAATGACTCCTTTTGCTTATGAAGTTTATCTCTTTCAGCACATCAGCTAGAAACAACATCTTACATGTTTTGGCTTGTAAAGCACGTGCCCAAATTGAAGGCACCGTGGGAAGCTAAAGTGTATCTACTCTAGAGGATAGGTTGAGTCTAGCTTTCTGGCAAGTTTGCTGGGGTTTGCTTTCTTAAGCCTTTAACAGTGGAATGTTTTCTGGTTGATTTCTTTGCATGTTTCTTAAAGTAGGACCAAGAAGAAACAGAATGTTGTGTGGTGAGGGTTTGGCTGGCCTCATTTTCTTTCCCTTAAGTTTCCCAATAAAGTTAACAAAAAGAATGTCTTTTAAGGGGAAGTGGGGGCAGACATGACAGTGATCACATGTATATCCAGCTTTTGCGTTGGCTTATTTCTAGAGTTGAAACCATCACGTGAAGATAATGGAGAGCAGCAGAAAGGTGTTAATTTTGAAATCTTTTGTAATTCTGTGCAGTTTCTTTTTATTTGATAGTGTGGGTACAACTATTTGAAATGGTGTAAAAGATTTATGTCACCATTCTAAAGTGGGTTTTCTTAAGGGTAAAATTAAATCAGATTTATTCCTGATTATGTTCTTTATATCTATTTGGGATTAAATTAAAAAGAAGAATCACTCAGGTAGTCAATTGGTATGAGTTATCTTTTAAATATACTTCTGAAATTATAACTAAGATTTGATATTACGGTTCCACAATTCCATTTCCAAAGTAAATAAAATTTCATATGTCCTATTGTGTGTGCGTGTGTAAAATCACTGATTTTTTTTAAGCTGGAGAGTATGCTTTCTGTGTGAGAATTTTTTTAACATCTCAGGACTCTATAATAGCATTTTCCAGGAACGTGCTGAGTTTGGAGGTGAAGAAGTACTGAATATCTGACATTTAATTTGATAATTGAAGTTTTCTTTAGTGATTACTATGGCAATAAATTTCCACTACTGGTGAAGAATTAGTAATTTAAAAATTATTTTTTAATTCAAGAATACTGTCTCCAAACAATACATATTATTTATTTTTTTTTTAGTGGAATCAACTATGAAATTATCATCATAGATGACGGAAGCCCAGATGGAACAAGGGATGTTGCTGAACAGCTGGAGAAGATCTATGGGTCGGATAAAATTGTAAGTCATGTGAACATTGTTCTGTGTTGCCAGTTGTGTTTTATAGGGGAAAAATGAGAGATGAACAGTGCTTAAATTCAGTCTGTTTGTGAAACTGAAAAGATAAAGGGCAACTTACACACCAGGGATTTAGAGGCATTTTCATCGTGCTTGAGGTTTTACATCTTTTTGATATATTGGATCAGTAGTAATTTTATAGCAAAATAGTAAGTCTGGATGAACACTTTTTATGACTGATTCTACAGATGATAAATTTTCTTGAAGGGCAAAAATTAAAGCATGATATTGAATCGACAAGGAATATTATAGGACTAGGTTGCAATTCGTAATGTGTCCCTTGCTCCCTTTCTCTAGATATTCTCATACTTTCAGTAGAGAACACTGCCTGCAGCTAAAATCTTATAGCTGAGAAAGGTGACTTTTTATGTGAAACATGAGTGTTTTTTTAGAGTACTTGACATTTTTTTTCACCTGTAGAACAGCCTTGTGGGGGTAGATTGACTCTGAGTCTTAAACTTTAGATTTTCCCACTGTACCTTGAAGCCTGTTCATCTGTGGGAGTAACTTAGGCAGATGGAGAGTTCATTTTATAATGGCTTCATAATCTTTATTTTTGGTCACTGACTTGGATTTTAAAATGTTTGAGCATTCTAGTGAGCATTACTTTGGCTAAATGTGCAGATTTAATTAGAAAACACATTCTAGGCATTGGATTTTGTAATACACCAGTTGCTCAGTCTTGGCACTATTGACATTTGGGACCCAGTAATTCTTTGCTGGGGGGACTGTCCTGTATGTTATAGGATGGTTAGCATCATCCCTGGACTGTAGCCACTAGATGCCTGTAGCTACCCTCTTCCCAGTATGGCAACCAAAAATGTCTCTGGATATCCCAAAATTGTCCCCTCCTCCCAATAGAGAACCGTTGGCATGAATATAAAGAAGTCTCTTGGAGAACCTTTATTGGCATTTGCATTTCAAGAAATGGCAGCATCATAAAAATATGTCACTGGGTCCAGATATTCTTGATTAATCTAAATAATGAAATGATTTCTATTTAGTTGGAAGCGATAGCTATTGGTTGGTGAAAAGAGTTTAATTAAGGGAAACGTGTTCTCGTACACGTGGTCAGTCTGTCCTGTGTTAGAGATTCTTTCTGTCTCACAGGTGAGCATCTCACAGGAGTGCTCACACCTCCAAACCGCTCTGCCTGCCTCCTGCTGTGTAGAAGTACAGAAGGAGACACAAAGTGGACAGATTTTCAGCCTTCTCCCATGACTGCCAATGATGCCAGGTTCATATCTTTGGCCAACAGTTCCCCAGTTTCTCTTTTAGAATTTCTGGGTCACGGCCATTGATTCACATATATTGTGTATAGAATTCTCTAGAATTATGTGCTGCCTTTTAATTCGGGAACATCAAGCTAACTTTTTAATACTTTTGTCATAGAAGTTCAGCAGAGGTGTAATTGATTGATTCAGTAGGAATGCCGACTGAATTTACCTTTTCAGATTCTAAAACAACATGCTGTCGTGGGTTCCATTTTTTCCCCGTCAACCCAATAAAATTCAAAATTATAAGAAAAATAGCATTTACTTTCATGATTTCCCTGTAGTACCAGGAAAATTTCCTGTTCGTTCATTATTTTATGACCTTTAAATCATTTAAACTAGAATTTTTTTTTTCAATGTCGGGCCTTGCCAGGGATGGCACTTAACTTGCTTTTAAGTGACATGTATGTCTAGTTGACAGGAAAGACAGAGAAAAATAAGTATTGAAACTCTCTGTAGTTGCGGAAACTGAGACGAGGATTAATTCACCTCCCAAGGTCACACAGCTAACTAATAAATGGCAGAGGTGGGTGCATAGGAAACTTGGAGGCACAGATTCTGAGCTGTTAACAGTGGTTACAGGGCAAGGAGATTAAGATTGTCGAGGGCTTACAGCTTTCTGTGTTGAATGCTTGTATTGTGTTTGGTTTGCGGTTTGTTTTGTCCCCCAATGCTTGGACAGACTGCTTGGACAGACTGGCCCAGCAGATTTGCGCAAATTATTCTTTGCCAGTATAACTCAGGTACTAAGTATTGAAAAGAGACAAAGGGACAAAGAATGCAATAGCGCCAGAGGCCATACCTTCTGGTGGTTGACACTGTCAGTTTCATACTCATTTTGGTTGTCATCCTTGCCGTTATTTACAAAAGTATTTATGGTTTAGGTGGCTTTGGTGTGCTTACTAAAGACTGAGGTGGGTCAAAGGTCACAGCAGGAAAGGACAAAAAGATGGAGATAGTTTTGTTCACATTTACATCTGTATAGTAACATGTTCATTGCTTTTAAATCATCAAATATAAATGTAGGATTAAAATATTCTGTTTATCCCCAAATACCAAAATATCTCTAACAAAAAGATCAACACCATCAGATAATTTGTGAAACAAGAACTACAAGTGGCTAAAAGTGAAAAAATATGAGCCTCACTGATAAAGAATTGCAAAACAAGAGAGTACAATTAGACTTTCTTAGCTGCAGATTTATTCTTCTTTTCAACCCATTGTTTTTGAGAGTATGGGTTCACTCAAATACTGTTGATCCTAGTCCAAATTGATACAGTTTTTCTGCAGTGTTATCAAGGTTATCTGTGATAAAAATTTTTACAAAAGAAGTTTTTTATCAAACAAATTATAGTGTCACACAAAGCAGTTCGTTCATAAGCAGTTGTGTTGTGGTGCGCGCACTTCAGAGCCTGTGCCCAGCAGCCTTGCACTCCCTTCCTGTGAATTCCCTGCTGTTCTCATGGCAGCGCAATGAGTTGAGCTCCGTTGAGTCCCTCACTGCCCAGATCACACAGCAAATTAACAGGGTGGCTTCAGAGTGAGGAGGCCAAACAGGCGGGTGGTGAAATTAGGGGTCTGAAGGTTAAACACACTGAAGGAAACCAGGTGAACTTTTCATTAAGTAAGACCTAAACAAGTACATTCTTGGTGTAAAATGTAAACATTACCAATTAAACTGAAGTTGCTTTAGATGAGCATTTCCTGATCTGCATCCCCGTCTCTTCTGTCTCTTCCGCAGGGTAAGACCCGGTCAGCAGTTTGGTGTGTTACCTCAGACCTTTCTGTGCATATATGTGTATGCGTCTAATCTGTAGAACTAGTTAAATGTGCTGGTGGTGTTTGTTTTTAAACAGAAATGCAACCTTCCTGTACCATTGTTACTTTTCAGTTATATCTTGGAGATCTTTTGTAACCAAAGAACCTCATTCTTTCAACTGCTCCATAAACTTTGGAACATTCTGCAAGTTATAAATAACAGAATTAACTTTTATTTGAAAAAAAGAAAGATTTCAGCTGAACGTTGCAGCTGAAACATAGGGTTATAGAAAATCTAAGAAGAACTTTAAAAGATTGGCTTTTTCAGGGCAGATGTCAGATGGGATCAGTATTTTGTAACTATCACAAAATCAAATAAAACCTGACATCTTGTTTGGTTTTGTTCAGTGAATTTTAATTAGTATAGATGATTAATCGAATGTCTTACTCTCGATCTAAGAGCTCACTGGGCAGGAATGTGTTTTATCTATCTTTGTTCCTCCCCAAGACCTAGATCAGCATGCATATCAAAAAATTATCCTGGGTCACTTGAACTGAATATGCTTTGTTTAGAGATGTGCAGTCTGAGGCAGCCTGCTTATACCCTGGCAAATGCAGAAGGGGACAAGATATCCTTAGTAGTGCATCCACTTGAGCCTTGTTCCTCAGAAACTTAGAACAGAGTCCAAAACTTGGCTTTCTACTTTCTCAGAAGTTTTCAGAAAAAAAGAAAAGCAACTAAGTCAAGGTTTATATATAAAGCAAAAAAAAGTCAACGAAATAATTAAGAAACTGTAAGGAAAGGGAAAGAAGTTAACCACCTTGTCATTGGGCCCGTAGAAAATGAGATGCGGTCATCCAAGCATAAAGTCGAGATAAGTTGATGGAGGAAGAGTGATACCAACATTTAAAATCACAAAGGGAAGTGAGAAAACAAATCTAGCTACCAGATATTCCAAGAAGGTATAGTAGAATAAGTGATATTGTTTACATATTGTTTTCCGCATAGCACCAAAAAAAAAAAGTTTAAAATTTGGCTTTTATTGTGAGGTTGGTGAAAGAATACTGCTTTTTACTTAAAAACTTAAATTATTTGATTTGTTACTAAGCGTTCTTTTTTTACTTTGGCAAAAAATGTTCGGTGTACTCTGCTCTAAGGTCTAAGAAATGCAGTTATTTCTGTTAAAATGAGTAGCACTTACATGAATAAAAATAATTTTTAATAGTCAGATTTTTTACTCTTTGTGTCAAAAGTGTTGTTTCTTACTCTTACAGCTTCTAAGACCACGGGAGAAAAAGTTGGGACTAGGTAAGCAGAAGCTCTTGTCCCTTATACCTGTTCCTGGCCTTGGTAAGACTATCCAGTGTGTATTTTCCTAGTTTGGAACGGGGCCAAAATACAGTAACCTCCTGTGATGGTTTTTAATGATCTTAATGACATTTAAATGACTTGACTTGAGTTGCCTATATCAGTCAAGGCCCACTTGGGAAAACAGAAACCACTGGAAGTCTTTCAATATAGGGAATTTAATACAGAGAATCTGGTTACACAGGTGAAGGAATTGCTGAGGAGCCAAAGGGAACAGTGAGGCCGCTCGGAGATTAGCAGTAGCTAGAGGTTCCTACCACCCCAACAAGGAGCAACAGTGGGAGACGCTGCTTTCGGGGTCCAGGAACTCAGGCTGCCCAGAGGGGGTTAGAATGATGGAGTTGGGGATTACCTGGAGGGAGCTGGAGCCATGGAGGATCTGCAGCCAATGCTGGGAGGCAGAGGAAGAGAGGAGGACACTTAGACTTTCCCCTCCTCTCTCCTCAGACTCTTCCCCCTCGGCCTCCCGAAGCTGTTTGGAAGCCGGAGGACAAGAGAACATGGGGAATAGGTTCCTGCAGTATGGAACGGGGTAGGGATCTGAGGGCAAACGTCTTGGACCAGAACACTACCTTAGCTGGAAACCTTTGAACAAGTTCTTTAAGTTATGTTTTAAAAAGTTACTCTTTATTTTTTAAAAAAGACAAAGCTTTTCCAGCTTTTAAACATAGAGAGTTAATAGAAAATCTCAGATGAACTCAGTTGTTCTGAGGTGAAAATCAGAATGCCTTTATTTCTGTTGTTAGTCGCAGTTGCTTATGTTAAGAATTGGTATAATTTCACTGAAAAATTGGAGGGAGCATAGAGAAAGCACAGTTCTTAAAAGTCACTATTTGCTGTCCTGAAGACCATCAGTTCCCTGGCATCATCAAATGTTCTGCATCTGAATCCAGAACATTCTTTGGGATTGAAATAATCTGGACACTGCCATGAAAGCAACCAAGAATTACTAACTGGTCAGTTGTATATCCAAAAAGCTCTAATAGACACTTCTGAACAAAAGAAGTTAGAAGAGGACAGCCCTGCCAATAAGCTACTGTGGTGGTTTGGGGCTAGAAAATGCAGGAATCCCCAAATCCTGCTCCTGACCAGTCACGTTCCTTACCAGGTCCCTGAGGAACTTTGGGCATGAAAGATGGCTGAGTAATTGCTAACTGGCCCCAAATACCAGAGCAGTGCTCTAGTACCCCGGCTTCCTACAGTGTAAAAGACACTCACAGCAAAACTTTTATGAAAATGGGCCAGGAGTGATGGGAAGAGCAGAAGCAGGAAATCTTGTTAGGGAGGGTTCTAAGTATCAAAAGATGGTGTCTAGGACTAAGGTGAAATTGGAGATGACGAATGGGATTGAGAGATGTTTCTGATTGAGAATAAACAGTATTTCATTATAGTTCAGGATCACCTTTAGAGGACTAGGGTATGCTGAGTGCTTAACAATTTCTTCTCTTCAATTGGATATGTAAGCATTTCTGGTGATTTTCTTTAGTGGCAATAAAAATATTCATTTTTAGGAACTGCATATATTCATGGAATGAAACATGCCTCAGGAAACTACATAGTTATTATGGATGCTGATCTCTCACACCATGTAAGTGGTATATTTCTTTATTAACTGTTTTATAATAGTCTTAGCTTATTTTACTGACTTACTGTTTATTCTTTCTAAATTTCAGCCAAAATTTATTCCTGAATTCATTAGGTAGGTAATTCTAATATTTGAAAAAATGATTCAAATCATTTATTTTATATTAATTTTGAACCTATTTTCATTTTTCATTCTTCATTAATTAAAAATGAACATGCTATTTTGTTTGCTATCAAAAATAAAACCAACGTATAGATTTGAGACTGATGAATATATACATATATAACTAAATGATGTATTTTAGGAGCCCTAAGGAACTGGTCAACAGATAATTCCTTTGTTATCTAGATTCTTCCAGACTACAGAAAAAGATGCCTGCATCATAAGGATAAACCCCATAAACAAATAGGCTTTATTACAGGAATGCCAGAGTGGTTCATCTTCAGGAATCTGTCAACATAATTCATTTATCACATAACAAAGACAGCAGTGTGATTAAGTCTGTAGATGCTAAAAGCTATTTGATAAAATTCACTAGCCATTTCTAATAAAAACTTTAGAAATAGAAGGAAACCACTGAAACATGATAAAGATGGCCCAGTCCTAATACAAACATCTTATTACATGGTGAAGGTGGAATCACTTCCAATAAGTGATAAGATAGGCATATCAGCTACCATGAAACATGGAGATTTTAAGTAACGTTGTAAGACAAGAATTTAATATAAATAGTGGTAAAGGGCACAAAATTATATTTATTTGCAAGTGATGTTATCTTCCTAGAAAACCCAAGAGACCGCAAAACCTCTCAGAATCATAATTTGGGAACTGTTCTAAATATAAACTATATAAAAGCAAAGTCAGATTATGTCACTCCCCTATTTCGATCCTTCAGGGAGTTCCATTAACACTGCTGTCCTTGCCCCCCAGACCCTGCCTCCCTTTCTGAACTTACCTTGTACCTCCCTGCTTTGCACTCTCTGCTGCAGGCATACTCCTTCCATCTGCTCACACAGTGCTATGTTCTCTTTGCCTGCAATGCTCTTTTCCTGCTCCTTAGTGGCCAACTTCTCATCCTTTGATCTCTGCATAAAGTCACCTCAGAGATACTGTCTCCGCTTATGTCTCCAACACACAAAAGCCCCTTTGACCTGATAAGAAAGTAGAACCAGTGGAGTAGAAAATGGGTGAAAGATACAAACAGGCCACATGTAAAAGAAATCCAAATGGCTCTAAACTTAAGATAGTCACCCTGGGGCGTAGTCAAGGAAATGCAAATTAAAATAATTGTGTGTTACTATTTTATTACCCATTAGTTCATCAAAGTTAAAAACTTACAGAGTAATACACCCACTACCAATAAGATGGTAGAAAACAGACACACTTAAATATTGGTAGAGGAAGTGAGTTGCTACAGCTTTTTTTTGGAAAGTAATTTATGGTGAGATCTATTAGAATTAAAAACACTCATAAAGCTGTATTTTAGCAATTCCATTATGTTCTGCTTTGGGTAGTCTCCACACCGTTTATAAGAATGTTGCAGCTGTTCACTGTGGTGTGTTGTTGAGTGGGTCCCACTATGGAAACCAGCGTAGGAGTATATGGGTTCAGTATTCTATGGAGTATTTTTGCAGCTATTAAAAAGAATGGGAACATTCTCTGTTGACTTGTAGGGATGTTGATGATTCCATTATGTGTACTGTTAACTGACATCAAGTTGCAAAATGAACTACTTTGGATTCCAATTATGTAAAGCAACCCAAAACCCTAGTGGGGGTGTGTATCTTTATCTTTCTGTAAAGAAAGAGGAAGGTCTGGAGAGTTAGCAGGCTGTTTTAGCATTGTTTGCTTAAGGGAGCTGAGAACAGAATGGCGGGGTGTTGGGGAAATTTATAATTTTATTACTACATTTTAGGATGGTTTCACATGTACTGTTTTGTAGTTTTAAATATTAATAAAGGAAAAAAAGAATCAGGTTTGCAAACCTTACTTTGCAAGCTCCCTCAGTAGTATAGTTAATCTATTTTCTTGGCATTGTTTTTTCTATGCAAGTCTTAAAAGTTCTGTTTGTATATGAGTAGCTCATGAAAATAACTATTGAATGCTCAATAATAGCTTTTTCTAATTGACAGCTAATTTATTCTACAGGAAGCAAAAGGAGGGTAATTTTGACATTGTCTCTGGAACTCGCTACAAAGGAAATGGAGGTGTATATGGCTGGGATTTGAAAAGAAAATTAATCAGGTACATATGTGCCATTTCTCTATTTTTTAGTGTAACTACTAGAAATATGTTTATAAGAGGTATGTTTGGGTTAAATTACCATGCTACCTTGGGATTTGTGGGTCAGAGTGTAATTTCAAATAAATATTTCCAGATAGCTTCTACCCACAATGTTTCCTGTGATTAATTTTATTTTAGCTATTTTCACTAAGGAAAAATCAGCATATACCTTGAACCTTTGTTAGAAATGGTGTAATTCAGGACAAGTTTATTCTACTAGAGGCTCTCAGCTTTGATTTTAAGTGAACTATTCATCTATATTTTTGAACTACATAGGTAGTTTGTTCCCATATATGTGTGTGTGTGTGTGTGTGTGTATATATATAATTTTCTATCATTTTCAGTAAATAAGACATTTCATGATTTCAACTTGCACTAAGCAGCATAAAGTGGTGAGGCTTTGGAGTCAGAACTGGGGTAAAATCTTGGTTGTGTCATTTAATTACCTGTATCACCTTGCATGTTTCACCTTTTTTAAGCTTTACATTCGTCATCGTAAAATGGAAACAAAACCTGTTTCAGTTTCCTATTTCTGTGTAACAACCCTCCCAAAACTGAGGAACTTAAAACAATGATTTATTATTTCTCACAACTTTGTGGATTAGCTGGTGTTTCTGCCAACTGCACCTGGGCCCATTCGGAAGCTGTACCCTCCAGCTTCCTTTAGCTGGAGGGTCAACTGTGCTAGAAGGTCCAGTGGGGCCTCCTCATTCATTCGTCCAGCAGTTGGTATTGGTTGTTGGCTGGGACATCTCAGTTCTGCATGTGGCCTCTCACCTTCTGGAAAGCTAGACCAGCTTTACGTGTGTCCCAAGGGCAGCGTCCAAGAGTACCAAGGCTGTAGCAGCAAGACCTCTTGAGTCCTAAGCTCTGGGGCTAACACAGCGTTAATTCTTGGTCAAAGCAAGCCCTAACGAAAGGGGTGGGGAAATAGAGTCCACCTCTTGATGCAAAGACCCGCAAAGAATTTTTCACCATTAGTATTTTTCTCATTGTGTTTCTTTTGAAGATTTTGTTAAGTTAATCTCAGTTTTACCTCTTTAACTGTGAACCTTGGGCAAATCATTTAAAACATGTTAAGAGTCTCAGTCTTCAGAGAAATGAAGGGGTTGAATAAAACTGGTTTTCAATCCTGCTGAACTTTGGAATCATGTAGGGAGAAAATTATACACAACTGCTCCCTATTCATCGTCCCTTTCTTGCGCAACACACAGTGCAGACCATTTGATCCCAGAGGTGGGACAAGAAGCATGAGTATTTTTCACAGGCTTCCCAGCTGATTCTGTACTGCAGTCAAGGTTGAGACCAACAGTGATCTCTGAGGCCTCTCAATTTGGTCACGACAGCTATTATTTAAAATGAGGGAGCCCCAGTCAGAGACAATTTACAACTTTCAGTTGGCTCATCAGTTGTGTCTGTCATTAGCTATTAATGTCTGTACTGACTTAGAGTATAAACTCCTGAGAAAGATTGTTACCACTTGCTCAAGGTCTTATTTATGTGGTCCAGAACCACATATTTGAACCTAAGTCTGACTCTCGCTGCATGTTTAAAGACCCCACTTTAAAAATACCTTAACTAGATGTACAAATACATACCAAAACACTCACATTCCTTTCATTAAATGCATTTGGAGGGGTAAACTATGTCCTAGGATTTTTTGTAGCTATTAAGCAAATTGAGGGGAGAAATGTTTTTGTTAGCCATTATCCATTTTTGATAGCCATTACCCTGAAAGTGTTGGTGTTTGGAGGCGGGGCCTTTGGGAGGTAATGATGTTTAGATGAGGTCCTGAATGTGGGGTCCTCATGGTGGGATTAGTACTCTTTGTAGAAGACCAGAGAGCTGGGCTTCCTGCCTCCCCCCGCCCGCTATGTGAACACACAGCAAGAAGGCATCTACCTGTAAGCCAGGAAGAGAGCTAGCACCAGGAACCAAGTCAGCAACACCTTGATCTTGGACTTCCCAGTCTCCAGAACTGTGAGAAATCAATATCTGTTGTTTCAGCCAGCTCACCTGGTATTTCGTTATATAGTGTAGCCCAAGCTGACTACCGTGTTCCCCCGAAAATAAGAGCTAGCCGGACAATCAGCTCTAATGCGTCTTTTGGAGCAAACATTAATATAAAACCCAGTCTTATATAATATAGTATAGTATAATATATAATATAATTAATATAATACTGGGTATAATACAACATACCCAGTATGTAACATAAGATCCAGTCATATATTAATTTTTGCTCCAAAAGGAGCATTAGAGCTGATTGTCCAGCTAGGTCTTATTTTCGGGGAAACAGGGTAAGTCTCGGAATGAATATTTGGTCAATTTCCAGAGATTGCCAAAAACCAAAAACCCTCTCCCACTTGCACACCTTCTTTAAGAAATAAAAGGTGCCATTTTTATGTGGACTGACCTATTACCTAGTTGAAACTCCTATCCCGTTGTGCTTATTAGAATCTGAAAAGGAAACTCCAAATCTCTGATCTCTTTTGCTGGCTGACTGATGTTCTGAATTCCAAAACGATGGCTATTGGCAAATACACCAGTAAAAAAATCTGTTATCATTCATAGCTAAAGTTTGACAGAATGTCATATTCAATGAATAAAACTCCCTATTTTCTGAAAAATCAGAAATGTCAGATCTCCTTTCACTGACTAAAAATTTCCTTGTTCTACAGAATGAACATTTTTGTGAAATAGTGTTGCATTTATTTATGAAATTAGTGTAGCATTTTTAGTACTCTGCTCTTGGATGTGTTTCTCTTGTTTAGAAATGGTATTTATAAAGAAAATCTGATTGTTGTATTTGACAGCCGTGGGGCCAATTTTGTAACTCAGATTTTGCTGAGACCGGGAGCATCTGATTTAACAGGAAGCTTCAGGTACAGTGAAAACGTGTAATTTTATATTTTCTACTATTTATAACTTCTTGCCTAAATTTCTTGGCTTTACAATGGCTTATTTTAAAGAAATGCTTTTCATTTCTACCCCATTTTTTGTTCTGGAACAAAAAAAGAGGCAGACTGAAGTTCTTTAGAAGCTGCTGAGGAAGCCGTAAGCATCATCTTAAGCAAAATAATTGTGCTTTTTACAGAGCACCGTGGAGGGCAGGGCTTAGGTTAACGTCTAATGATCAGCCCCTGGGGATGGAGGCCCCTGGCCCACGGTGCCCAGTCCCTGCTCATCCTGCAGGAGGCTTCACTGGTCACGTGCTCCAAAGAACAGCACTGCTTCCAGGAATTCTCTGCACTTTCTATGAATATTTATAGCATTGTCTCTACAGAAAAGTTGAAAATCTTTAATATTTACGTAGAATTTTTTTCGGTTACCTTGGTCTCTATATGTTTTTTATGTTAAAAAAAACAAAATTCTTGTTTAATTGGCACAAAGCCTCCTGCTAGGTTTCTGAGGTTTCTTAATTTTTGTTATTCTTGTTTAATGTGAGACTTGCTATAGTACATGAACTGTTTTACATGACCATGCCAAATGACTAAAGACTGCCAAATTCTTTTTATCTCTGAAACTATGTTCGTTCATCTATTTTTAAGGCCCAAACCCTATGCATTAATAATTTATATTAGTTGATATTTGCTTTTTCCACTAATGTTGATTCTTCAGTCCTTCGTTAGAATTGACACACACCAATTAGGAGCTGGCTGTTGAAGGTAACTACCGTGTTTCCCCGAAAATAAGACCTAGCCGGACAATCAGCTCTAATGCGTCTTTTGGAGCAAAAATTAATATAAGATCCGGTCTTATTTTACTATAAGACTGGGTATGATATGATATGATATAACATAAGACCGGGTCTTATACTAATTTTTGCTCCAAAAGACGCATTAGAGCTGATTGTCCGGCTAGGTCTTATTTTCGGGGAAACACGGTAGTATTTGTAGTACAGCTGCAAGTCTGTTAAATATCAGTTCAGAGATGGCAAGACAGAGGTGAAGAGAGAATATTTTTTTTTTAATGTCCTTACTTAGTAAAATGAAAGTACTTATGAGCCAAGAACAACAAAAAATGAAAGAGAGGAACCATCACAAATTAGAGGTCAAATAATGAAAATGAAGCCTCTCTAGAATTAAAATGTAAACTTATTAGAAAGCAGAATTTGGTGTATAAAAGACAGATTGGGGCCCATAAACACATCCCTTTAGTTCCGCAGTTCAAAGCAAAGGAATAAAATGTTATCTGATAAGATCACTGATTGCCATGTAGCAACAATGCAGAGAATCCTAACACAACGTGTCTACAGAGGGAATGGCCAGTATGGGCTTCGCAGCCACAGGTCTGATGAGTGAATGAAAACACAGGGTGGCTTCATGGATTGGGGAGCTGGGGGCCTTGCTTTTAGGCCTGGGTCACCTAGTTACTTCATCAAAGGGCCCTTTCACCTATTGGAAGCTCTGCAGATGCTTTCAGAAAAGCTAAAGGGTGATTCGTTTTAAATCCAACAAATACTTACTGAGTGCCAAGCATTGAACAATAAAGTCCCTGTCCTCATGGAGTTTACACATTCTAATGACAAGAGACTTACGACTACATAAAATACATGCAGCATCATGTGGGGATTGTGCTGTGGAGAAAACACAGCGCGGAGAGGAATGGCCAGGGTGCCTCACAGCCGCCATCAGACTCCTGTCACTTCAGATATATTCTAAACTGGTTCTTCTGAATTCTTAAAGAACTTGTGTGGGCAAAAGAATGCACACACTAGTCCTTCTCAGGTTCTCTAAGGAATGTGCTTTCTGTTGTCTTATATTCACTTAAAAGCTTGAAAAGCCAAAAGGCAAGGTGGCCTTAGAGGAAGCCGGCGGGGGGGGCAAAGGGGGGGGAGGAAATGTGGGTTCCAGGTAAAATCCTCGGGCATTGTAGATCCAGGTGAACTTAACTCCAGAGAGAACAGTTAACCCAAAATGCCTCTCCTAACTTGCTCTAAAAGGGAGGCGGGAGGAGACTGCTGCCTTCTTACTGACTGAGACTGATTTTGGGGGGGCTTTTTGTTGTCGCTGTTGTATTTGTGTTTCGTTTCACTTCAGTGACTGAAAATGGGCTCTGTGTTTGGCCTGCAGTCTGTCTAAAGTTAGGCTGCACATTTGTCCATTATAAGTATCTAACTGGGACCTCAATGGCTGATATCTGTGTCCTACCATGATGGCCTCAATCTCGTGGTGCCAGTTTCCTGTCTTAACCTAGCTTAACCAGGCTCATCATGGGGAGACTTCGTTTATCCCAGGAATTTATTTAGTAGACCTTAGGAAATAGAAACTCACCGTAAATATTTAGGAGGAAACACTTGTTGATTACTAGATTCTTGTCATCTAGTTTATATTGTTGCTCTTCACCTATCACCTCTATTATTCCAATATTTGAAACAGTTTCTCTTCTTTCAACTTTAAAAGTAAATTTTAAGAAAATTTAAAAACTCAATGAGTGGTTCTGCTTCAAATGATTCAGTTTTCCATATTTTTATTTCTGATAGTATGGTAGGAAAATAATTCTCTAAAAGATGCTAAACACATTTTCAAAATTATTCTAAATTATTTACAAAATAGTTCATGACCTTTCTGGTTCAGGACAAATGTATCATATCTACTATGAGAACTTTTCTATATCCAAATGGCTACTGAAAATTTTAGGTTTTAGAAATATCAGTGAACTTTTTGAAAGGTCAGGATACATGTAGGCAGGTGTATTGACGCAGGTGTTCATATATATTTTGATTTTGTACAGGTTATACCGAAAAGAAGTTCTACAGAAATTAATAGAAAAATGTGTTTCTAAAGGCTACGTCTTCCAGATGGAGATGATTGTTCGGGCAAGACAGTTGAATTATTCTATTGGGGAGGTATGCAATTGATGGTAATTAGTGTGTTGTATTCCTCATAAAGAAATAATGAGGTTTAGTCTTTGTATGATAAAATGTTTAACTTTCAGAACTACTAAATAAATTTGGAGGGCTTCCAGTTGTTTAGAATTTGTCCATACACTAAAGAGTGAACAATCACATCCCTTTCAAATTAATACATTTGACCTACAAGATTTAAAACAGTAATGGAAGGCAGCATTCCCTTTTAAAAATTTAAAAGTTACTGGTACCTTCTCCATCCTTGCCCTTTTTTCACTTAGCATTCTGGGATGAGTTGATTTGTTGCTTTTCCTCTTGCCATAGACAACAGCCACCCTACTTTAAAATGGATGATGACACCCATTGCCCATTTCCTATGAGTAAATGAAAAAGACAGGCATTGCGGGGGCAGGGTCTGTAATATTTACAGCTAGCTAGTGAACTTCGGGCAGATTCTCCTCGTTTAACACTAATACTCTTATGCAGAGCAAGAAATAGCTGACTAGAATGCCACTTCTCTTGTGGAAATTATAAGATTTTTAACTTAATACTAAAACAGTGACAGCTTAATTTGATGGACTAATGAAAAAAATTAAGTGAAAGGACATTTTACTTTTGGAGTATAATTTTTCCTTGAAATGCAGTCTGAAACTTGGGTAAACTAACTTAATCTGCAGGATCAATACTCCTCAAACAGTTGTCGACTTGGTTCATATGGTCTAGTTTTAGGTAATAAAATGCATGTTTGAAGACTTGGAGGTGCACACAGTTGCTATAAGAGTCCCCTAATTCTGAACTTAATTGAAGGACTTGCTACTGTAGGACTAATCTTATTTCTGCTGTATTAGTAATTTTTGCATGCCTGCTATGCTTTCTTTCTAATATTTTTGAAGACTGACTTAATGTATTATTTTTTTAACTAGGTTCCAATATCATTTGTGGATCGTGTTTATGGTGAATCCAAGTTGGGAGGAAATGAAATAGTCTCTTTCCTGAAAGGATTATTGACTCTCTTTGCTACTACATAAAAGAAAGTTATGCATTTATATTATGTTCATTTCAATTTAAACATAAAGGAAGCCTGCCTGGTTGCTGAGTTTTATAATATGTACTCTTAGAGCAAAATCATAAGGTAAGGTAAATTTCACGCAAATCTTTTTTCTAAAGAAACTCCATTTTATATGTCAAATTAGAAAAATGAGCAGTGTTCTCAATTTTCATTTACATTTTGCTGTATTAAGACCTATAAATAAATGTATATGGGGTTTTTGCATAAAACATTGCTTTCGTAGAGTATGTGAATGCAGAATTTATTACGGGAGGAAGATTTTGAAATATTCTTTATAAAAACTGGATTCATAGCTCTTTGTACCTTAGCAGATGTCAGAATAGGAATGCTAATTATATTCATGAAATATTATATGACTTTCTGTATGAACTGAAAAAGAAATACACATCTCTGCCCTTTCTTTAAAAATGAACCTCAAATTTCTTAAACAGATAAAACAGTACATTTAGAGCATAATTTTACAATTTGGTTCTTTGTAGCTGTTGAATTGCCGAAGCTATTCATCTGTCAAAGCAAGTCTTTAAAATACATATTGTGAATTAGAAATAACTTGACAGCAGTTGATAGCACAGCTGCTTTTTTTTCTTCTGAGCAATAACTTCTATCAGTAAGGGAAAATATTGATGGTATTAAAGCATAAACTTTAGTGGCTCGAGTAATTTTAAAACATCTTACAAACTATGCAAAGATTTTGTTCTCAAAATATTTCTTTTCATATTATTTCAGGACCCTCAACATCTTTACTAATAAGACAAAAATTCTCTATAGTTCCTCTCTGTTCAGAAGTGTTCTGACAGTTAAAATGCAGGTTAAGTTGTTCAATAAAGCCAGCGCAAATATTCTGTTTGCCTTGTCTCAAGTAGGTATTTCAAAAAAGATCTGTTTCTAACTAGCATAGTTTTTGCATCATGCAGTATCTTTTAAATTTTTGGGTAATACATACTGTGAGCAAATAAGCCTAAGATCAAGTTGACTTTCCTTTGCAAGTAAAAGGAAGAAGCATCTCTTAAGTTATTTAATAAGCATATTTAATGGACAGTATTCCTAATTACTACACTTTTCTGGCTTAATTTGGCTGCTAAAGTCAAGAAATTTAAAGTCTGATTTTTCCATTTGCATTTCTAACAGATCCTACCAGAAATGAATACCAGAGTATAAAACCTTTGGTGTCATTTTGAACATTACATGTTCCATTGTTGAATCCACAGGACACATTCCAATAAAAGCCTCTACTATTATTTATTTCCCGTTTACACTGAGCTGGGTGGCAGCCCACCAGGTACTCACCTTCTTTGGGGAAGCGACTTCTCTCATTATTGACTAGAAAATTCATCACTGTTCAATGTAAAATTAGTTTTAAGTGAACATAATAGTAATATAATCTTTTTTCTCTTTTTTTTAAGTGTTTAGAATCTCTTCTTTTTCATGTAAACCCGAAGTTCAGTTTTTACTGTCAAGTAGGTGTAGCAGAGATGAAGTAACTATTAAATACCTCAGAGAACCCACTGGGCCTATTGCTTTCTCAGACCTCACTCGAGTAGATACCTTTTGCCTTTTTAATCTTTTTGGTTCTTATTCTTACAAAACAACGCTATCACTATTGGAATTTACAGTAAAGAAAGTATTTGAGCATTGAAGACTTTCACCATTTGGAAGTTATTTAGAAAAGAATATTGAACTATTTAGATTCATTTTTGTAGTAAATGTGGTGACTTAAACACTGTAAAATCATTTACATGTGAATCCAGCATCCCTTTTTAGTTTGTAAATGAGGCCAAGGATGAAATCCAGATGTTCTCTCTTTGTATTTGTATTATCACTGTATGAAATCTAAGATAAAATTATTTTGCTTATTTCACATTAGCTTTTGCCTGTCTTCTGCAACATGGAATTTAGAGTCTTCATCTTTGTCCCTAAATCAGATGCTTTGCCCCTCCCCCCCTTTTCTTTTACAGTTTTTTTCAGCTTTTGTTTTCCTTTGGAATACTGATTTGGCTTTTAAGGATATTATTTTATCACAGTTTCAAAAATTAATGGAATATTGTGTTTGTTGGATGAAACAGCTTGTTAAACCTGCCAACTGAAGGCGTAGGCATTGAGATACATGTAACCATAATTTGTACTATTTTTCAATTAAGATTCTTTAGGGGTGTTAAGTATAGTTTGAAACTATGTTAACTTGAAATTTAGAGAAACAGCAAAGATAAGTGTATTTACAGAGCACATCTTAAGGAAACAGGCTTGGTTAATCCTTCACACTTGGCATTTACTTTCAGTATGTTTAGTCAATGATACACTCTTAGATGCATTCTGCTCTTAAAGGTGGGTTTGTTACCGCAACGTGTTGGTTGGGGTTGGCCTACATTTACAAAGGCAAACTGCCTAGATGCTGTCTTACGCTGTCAGATTGTGGGAGCACTAAAAGTGTCCCTAGGACTGTAGTCAAAGTGTGTTTTTTAAGGATTGTGGGGTAGGTCCATTGGAAACATCATTTCTCATCCTTAGGCTTCACCAGCCCAGTGGCCTCAAGGCGTTAGGGATCCCATTTGTTTTCTTCAGGCCAAAGAGAAGAGCCCATCACGGCCTTGGAAGAACGTCAAGTCTCAGGGCAGCAGCCTGCCTTCTGTAAAACACAGACCCTGCCCACTGAACAGCCCACCCTACCAGGAATGGGTCAGGCATCCCTGGGGTAGTGGCTCATCTCAAGTCGGTGTGTGAAGCATGAGGCCCTCACACCTCATTTAAGGCTGGAGGCGTCGGCACAACCTGCCAGGTATCCCTGCCGGCCGCTGCTGCCCAGCCCGTGAGAGCCCGCGCCGTGCAGCACGTGGAGCCGCAGGGCTGCCCGCACGCCCCCTCCCGCCAGATGTAGTCCAGGCCCAGCTGGGCCCGCGCAGGGATCCCCAGCACGGCCACCTGACTGAGTGCAGGGCGTGCTGCGGCCCTCTGCTTGTGCCTCCGCCGCCGGCGCTGCGGGCAGAGGAAGGCACCCACCGTGCACACGGGCCCTGGAAGCGCACTGCGGCCATTATCCGCGGCGCCTCCTAGTGGGTCAATGGCAAATTGTCCTGGTTCTCGCGAGAGTTCCCCCTCACTGGGGATTATATAATTTCCCTTAGGCAGGGGTAGGGGTGCCGGTGCCACCCTCCCTCAGGAAAAGTTAGGTGCAAGCACAGGAGAGCGAGAGAGTTGTGCCTGGGGGACATGTGGGGAAAGGGTACTGTCCCTCACTGCCCCCCCACTTCGCTGGACAATGAGTCCTCTTATGCTAATGAGGTACTTACGTCACTTCCGCTCTTTCTCGGCCGCCATTTTGGCTAGGGCAGGTTCGGGGACTCGCTCCGAGGCGCTTGTATTGTCTGCTGAGGGGAGACGCGGGATCAGCCCCCTCCCCCGCCCGTTGCCGCCGCCGCCTCCGCCGGCCCGGTCTCCCCTCCGCCGCCCGCCGGGATCCATGAGCTGAACTCCCGCCCCTCGGCCGCCGCCATCTTGTGCCCCCTCCCCCTCCCGCGGGCAGCGCTAAGGGGGATTTTGGCGTCTCCTCAGACACAGCTCCCTCTCTCGGTCCCCGCAACTGAGGAGCGAGAGGAGCGCGGCCACCGCCGCCCGCCTGCCCGCGCCGGTGAAGCGGCCTCTCCCACACCCTCCATCTCGTCCCTCCGCCCCTCCTTTGTCTGCACCGCTCGACGACGCTGCTGCCGCCGCCGCCGCCCGCGCGGGGACTGGAGGGAGCCGCTCGCGCCGCCGCCGCCGCCCGCCGCTCTGCTGCGCCCGCCGCGCCCCCCGGCAGCAGCCGCGGCCGCGGCGCGAGCCGGAGCCCGACGAGGCCACCGAGCCAGAGCGCGACGAGGCCCCGGGCGCGCCCTCGCCGCCGTGCCGCCGCCATCCGCCCGCCGCCGCCGCCGCCGCCCGGCCCCCGAGCACGCCGGCCCCGTGCGCGCCTCGAGGCCGAGTCAAGGTAAGCCGCGCGCGGCCCCGCGATCCGGCCCTGCTCCCGACCCTCGGTCCGCGCGGCTCCCGCCGAGCCGGCCCCGGGGGCGCATTGTTGTTTAGCTTGCCAGCCCTCCAACCACACACGCTCCTTTGCACACTCCGGGGCTGACGGACCGCCCGCTCCGCGCGGACCGCTACCCGGCTCTGCTCCGGGGGCCAGGCGCCTCCTCCTGCAGCCCGACCCCCGTTCCCCGCCCCGAGAGCCCGCGGAGGCCACCAGCCAGCCTGGCCACCGGAGCTTTTGCCGCTAATGGCATCTCCCTGCACCCCGCCCCCAGCAAGAACCGAGCTTCTCCCATCCCTGGAACTCATCCTTTCCTCCCGCCCCCCTCAACGAGTCCCCCACGCACACCCCCAGTGCCTGCGACGAGCCTCCTGCCTGGTCTACCCACCCTTAGCTGGGGGGGAGGGGGACAGAATGGGGGGCGGGGAGCATGCATGGCTCGGAGTGAAAGTCTTTACCTCTCCCGTGCAATCTTTCCTCCCCAACATGCCAGCTCCCCTCCTATCCTGACCACGGAGTCCACCACCACCCTCTTCACTCAGTCGCAGCTGCCTGGTCAGCACGACCTCTTAGAATCATTGTGCACCCCAACTTTGCAATAAGATGGTAGAAAATGGAAATCCAGAACGCTGCGAGAAGATTTTTTTTTAATGCAATGAATGGGGAGTACTTCTTTGAGCACCCTTTTATTCACCTCTTCTTTCCTCTGGGCTGCCTGCCTGCCTTCCCCTCCCCACCCCCAACCTGGATGTCTGTCTGCTGGAAAAGGCGCGATTGCTTCTCTTCCTCTTCTGCCCAACACCAGGCGCTAAGGTCTAATATCCTTTTTAGCCACACACATACCCACACTAAGTCTTCTTGATGTTCTTGCATTCACCATTTTCTCTGGACAGTTCTTGCCATAACCCCATTTCTCAGACAAAGGCTTAGGAGGGAAAAAGAACCAAACTGTTTCCTGTGCTTGCCATTTTAATGCTGTCCATCCACACACACCCAATTCCTATTCCTGATGCTTCTCGTGCCAGTGCCTTGAACCTTCAAAATGAAAAAAAAAGAAATCTCCTGGGTAGCTTGATACAGTTTCTTTATAAATCTGCATTGTTGCTTCTGGTTTATGGCCATGAAGAAAATACCAGCCCCCACCCAAAATGCACCGCAGCCAAGTCGGCTAAAGGCGATGAGTGTTGGAGTCAGTAGGGGGCGCATTCCCTGCACTGGGTAAGGCTGCAGAGGGGGGAAGGGCCCCAGAGCTAGAACAGGATGTGCTTCACAGCGCCTTCTACAGACCATGGGAAAATGGGCCCAGCAAGACACGTTCTGCACTCTTGGTGAGCTGACAGCAGCAACATGGCGAAGGATTAAATGAGTCAAGAGCAGTGATTTTTATATCTTTAAAAGAATCCAACCTACACTTCAGAAGTTCTGTCTTTTTACTTTTTCCAAACTGTTGACTCCAGACAATCCACATTTGTTCTTCACGAATCACCTTGGCACATCCTTGGTACACAGATTTCCCCTTCTGGAATTCTTCCACCCTTAAACTTTGAATGTTTCACCATATCTTCCCAAGGTCAGATGGTAAAGGGGAAAGTTTAAAGCCTGAGTTTGGGGTATTGCCGATTACCTCCCTTCTTCATGGCCCAAATCTTTCCAACTCTTGGAGAGTTAACTATTCTTGAGGGATGCTAGTGGGGTAGTAATTTTCATAAGCCTGTAGATGGGTGTCATGATTTGCAAAGCCTTGTTGGTAAACATCAAGCCCATGTTGAGTTCTTCATTGTCAAACTCAACAGAGTTTATTGTAAAATTTTGTTTCCTTCCAACTTTGGACTTGTACTTACCACTCATTGTCTCAGTAGCCAACCACCTTTGCAAAAGTGTTGACACTGGTCTTCTGTGAGCACCCACCTTCTTAGGGTGTGTTGATTTCTATAGATTTTACTCCTCTTGTTATTTCCATAGGTGTGAGATGCACAATGCGAAACCTAGGCCCCAGCTTTTGCACCATGATGCACAGGGTTGTACTTTTTGTACTGAACTGATAGGTGGCCTAGTGGTTATGCCCTGTACTACCATTTTGAGGATCTGGACTCCGTTCCTGCTTTGCTCTTTGGACCACATTGTCAATTCACACCGGTGGGTATATTCATTTTGGAGGGTGGGAACTGCAGCAACAGGGAAGCCAGAGATTTCCTCCTTGGTCACCACCAAAGCCAACACTTCCAAAATTTCAGCCTAGCCACATTCCTCAAGGAACCGGTTAGAGCTGGTTGCAGTTGTGGGTTCTGAACAGAGAAATGACTTATGGCTTAAGAGAGAAACTTTAAGTTGCTAATATTGTTTTAATAATTTCCATTCTGCACTCTTGTATATAAACTATGTTAAGTTTTCTATTGTGTTATTTTGATGATCTAATCGCAAGAGTTGTTAAGATTCTAAAATACCTTAAAGATTCTCTGATCAGAACAGGCTTTTCCATGAACATGTACTTGCTACCAAAGATTGACAGTGGTTGTTAATACTCAAGGATATTTTTAAGACTTTGTTACAAGTATTTTATGTAGATATATCAAGATCAATTTATGGGAAAATGAATGGATGTATATTTTGAGAATGGGTGTATTTTTTGATACATAGTTAACCAGTTAGTGCTTAAGGGAGACTTTTCATTGGACATTTGCTATCAAGTAACATTTTGGTGAGTGAACAGGAGGCAGTTTGGTTCAGGTATTCCATTAGAGACTTAACTATATTGCTTTTGCAATTATTTAATAATTGCAAGAATCGTATATTAAATGCTTGTTTGTAATTTTAAATACTTAGTATTTGTTAAACATATGATTTTGACCTGTATTTGGTCTTTGATGTACAGTTACATGAGTTTTTAAATGAGTAATTTGAAGACAATTTCTTGTTTGAGATGAAGTTTCTGAAGATTCTTTTGTTTGTTTAGCAAATTATACATAAGATACAGTGTTAACTGATGTCCATAGTGGTAATAGCCATTTTCCCCCTACAGGAAAAGTTGCTGTGAGCTCTTAGGAAAGCATGTATTCTACAGTTTCAAAGGTTTCCTGGTTTTGACACTCAAAAACAAAAAAAAGGTGAAACAATTGGGCTTGAAGGCTGGAATTTAGGTAAATTGTGAGGGGTTCGTTAAAGTATAGTAAAAAGCCTCAGTTAACTAGATGGTGGGGTATGGGTATCCTGCTTAATTGAACTTTAAGTAGAAATTCCTTCATCTTGGTTCTTGTTGACAGTTTCTTAAGACTATCTTACTAGAGGTGCTCTACGTTGAACTAGCTAAATCTTTTGTTTGGGTTCTTATAGTCTCTATACAGAAAATGTTGGCAGTTGGCCTCGCCCTACCTATCTGGAAGTCATTGGTTTTAAACATACCCACTGTGAATTTGTTATGCTTAAATTTTCTCTTTTTTCCCTTAAACCAGAGTGCAGGAAAAGTTGTAATACTATTTATGTTAAAATTAACCATCAGCATGTTGAACAGATTACGTTACTCTTATTTTGATGCCCCAATCTCAAGAGTTGATAAGCTTCTAAAAACTTTATGAAGTTTCTCTGATCAGAACCGGCCTTTCCATGAACGTGTGCTTGCTACCAAATAACCAACCAGTAGGGTTTTATCAAGTAAAATAGCTTTTGATTTTCATTATAACATACATGCATGTATTATTTATATTTGATTACTAAAAGCATCATTATATAAGATACACTATGAGTTAAATTGTTGCTTTCCTTGTAACTATTTATAAATTTTGAAAAATGTTAAAAATAATTCTTAGTATTTTGAAATTTTAAATACTC
Organism: Rhinolophus ferrumequinum; assembly: GCF_004115265.2. Taxonomy (NCBI): domain Eukaryota; kingdom Metazoa; phylum Chordata; class Mammalia; order Chiroptera; family Rhinolophidae; genus Rhinolophus; species Rhinolophus ferrumequinum. Next base: position 8,857,323 of record NC_046306.1, read on the forward strand.
AGCAGTCTGTATTTAAGATGTGCACATGTTGGCTACACATTTAATTGACAATTAGTTTAATAAGGAAGATAGAGCTGTTCTGTTATAAAAGAGCAAATAAGGATGAATAGAGAAGAGATAAAATCTTCAGAATTTAAGTGTATTTTTCTTTTGAGAAACACGAAAGAATTGCATAAATTGTAATAGATCTTGACAGATTAATTCCATTAATCAGGGTCTGTATGTATATACACATAAAATACATTCTGCGTTTTTAGAGTTGGAAATGTAAGTGCAGAGGAAACCATCAGGATTTAACATAAATTTTTTTTAAATAATCTGTTTAAATCTTAGTAAAATAAACTTTTAAAAATGCTGTGGAAGTATTTAAAAATTGATGTTTTTATTTGATAAGATTAGAAGCTAATTTGTAGTTTACACCAAGATGCCCAGTACTATTGCATTATAAGCTACTTGTTCATCCTCGACTTCCACAGGACTTTCACTTTAAAACAAGGTCAGAAACTCTGTTATGTCTTCCAGAAGATAAAATACTTTCCATGAGAGTGTAACTTTCACTTACTTGCCTAAAGAGACATGAAGATTACGAAAAATATTGCTCCCCTATGTGAATAATTTAATTATAGTTAGATTCACAGAGCTTGATGTGTTGTTATTGGCATCATATAAACTTAGTTTTTCGTCCTTTAGTTTTGTAAGAGCTTGAGATATTGAATCTGAAGCAAATGCCGTATTTTACTGATGTGCATCGCTGTCAGTTGCACATTTTATGTTGTTTGTTTGGAAACTTGGCATTTGAAACTGTTATGAACCAAAGCCCGACACTAATTAACTGAATTGTTATTTTGAATGCAAAAGCTGTTTCTTGTTTACACATCGGCACTTTCCACCTTGATTGTTGAGACACTTTATAAAAGAAACCATCCATGTTTTGTCCAGCATGAGTGGCCGTAGTTCCTCTGTGACTTCATGGTTTTTTATTGCCTGTTTGCCTGATCCTGTTACTTAGAAAGTGGTAGGAAGGATGATGGTGCTCCCTCAGTCTCTCCGTGTCTTCGTACTCCTTACACCTCAGCTTTGTACATGACCTATATACCTTTGATATCTGCCAGGTTAGGGGTCAGCTTCAATGAGATCCATATTCTGCTTCACTGGGAGAAGGCTCCCCTCACATGTTACCAGGCTTCTCAAATTGGGACAGCGTATATATCGACTTGATTTTATATATATATATATATATACACACACACACACACACACACACACACAGTCACAGATAAAATGTGAGCGAACCATGTAAAATGCCAGTTTTGATTGGGAGTGCACATTTTTATTCTATTAGTGTAAAATGCAAAATTCTTTGCAATCTTTCTGTTCCGGGTTCCTTCATCTCCACATGTGTGTTCACTGCTCTTTGCCTTTAGTTGTTCTTTGAGATGCACTCATAAGCTGCCTTGGTTTTACTGATCCCTAGCATTGTTCTAAGACGACAGTGAGAGAAATCCTAAAATCTTAAGAATTTCAGCAGTGTTCCAGAAATAAACGTTTGGAAATTAAGAGGAGGGCATAAAAGATTTTTGATAAGAGTTCGCACAGGGAAGACTGCCCTGAACATACATTGCAGTTTAAGATTTAACTCAAAAAACATGCACATAATCTATAAGAGACTCACCCTTTGTTTGACCCGCCCTTAGAATTGAAAATAAATCCCTACATGTCCTAATTCCCTCTCCAGTAAGGGTGTGTAGATTTGTAATTGAGTCACTCAGCTTTGGGTTGTGTTTCTGTGACGTTTCTCAGATGACTCGGTTGGTCCCTTTAATGAAGATGAGCTGTCAGTGTGCACGGCCCCTTGTTGGCCTTTATGGTGTTATAAACTACTACTGCCGGCTTGCCCGTTTTGTTTTCCAAGTATCTTATAAACCATTCTCAATTCTCTCAGGACTGTCCCTGTTTCACAAGTAGGGAAATGAAGGCACTACCACATGCAATGATGAAGTGAGCCCGGGAATATGTCTGGGCTGGTTCCCAGGCCTGTGCTTGGAACACAGGCGTTTATAATGCTCCTGTGAGCTGTTTGATTAATGAGGGCTCAGATGAATAGTTCATAACTTCATAGTGATGTTTTGTGCTTGTATGTCAGCTAACACCCAAGGATCCCTGATGGGCTCCACAGTTAAAGGAGCGAGCTAGCCATACCCCCAGCAAGACAGTATAGATGAAAATTGTGTTGGTGGCCGTGAGTTGAAGTAGCATATGTCTGGTTTGAAGTTACTTGTATAAGGATCAAAAAAGAAAATTTTTATAGGGTCCCTTGCTTTTCCTAGTATTTTAGTTAGGGCAGCCTTGTTCTTTCTCCCCTGTGAGCAGTTATTTTTGCTTAGACAGATAATTGCTGGCTTTTGCCCTTCTGCCATTTCTGCCATTCTGAGTGCTTTATACTCCATGTAAGAGCTTGTATAAACCTGTGCTTCCCTTGAAAACCTGTAAAGCTTTCCTTTTCTGGTGAAAGCTGGTAACAATTGAGAGCCTGTATGAGTGGTCTTTTTTGAAACCTGGTGTATCTAAAGAAACTTCTGTCTAGTGGAAATATGGCAGAATTTGTTAGATTTTTAAATTAGAGTTGTCAGTTTAAGTCAACAGTTAGAATTCTTGCTCTTTTGAAAGAGATGAACTGAGACTGGGAGTGTCCTAAACACAGGGAGTGCTCAGTTCTTGTTCAATCAAGATCAAGATAGACTTAAAAACCAGAAAAATAAAAATAAAACTTCTCTGCAGAAAATGTAGCCATCAAGTGTCAAAACCTGCTGTAAGAATAATATTTTTGCTACAAAGAATAAATGCTTTGGCTAGCTAAGCCTTGACTCTAGGAAATGATTTAGGAAAAACTTAAGAAGATGATTTAAATGTTTTTTATTTTTCAAGAATGATGAATAAAATAATTTCTCGTTATGGGAAAATTATTTCTGAGTAGTTTTGCTAGAGTGTAGAAAACTTTTTAAGGGATTGAAAATAATCTACCTTTGTCTTATGCCATTTAGATGCAAAGACCCAGCAACATGTTTCTGAAATGATTCCAGAGGACTCCTAGGCCCACTTGTGAATTAATTTCCCTTTTTCTCGTTTCTCTTAAGCCAGGTTTTCCACCTGTATTGACAGCAAGCCTTTCTGAGCCTGTGGCATTCTTATGTAGGCAGCAGAGTGCTGAAGTCACTCCCCATGACACGGCCCTGCCTTGCAGGAATGCCTCTTTCAAAAGGAGTAAATTGGGAAATGCTCCCCATCTCGCACTCCCTAAAGCTAGATTGCGATGTTAGAGATATTCTCAGTCTTTTTTTCTTTATAAGCAGTGAAGTGTCTTTCCCCCTTTCAAATAAAATTTTATGTGAACTCTAGTAGATAACATCGATTAAGGGTTAGGGGGCCACACCTCTGGTTGCAGTTGCTTAGCTTTCATCTTTTCCATCAGGCATCATCTCCATCCGTATATGTATCTTACAGTCTCTCAGCACTCTCAAGTATATCCTGAAAACCATTGGTTCCCTTGGTGTTCTAGAAATGCTGATATTGACAGCTAGGATTCTTGTCTGAAATCTCAAAGTAACAGGATAAGCAGCAACATAATAGCATTTTCCAGTTGTAGGCACTAATCTTTTAGTCTGAAAGTCTTAAAAAAGGAATGACCCACATTTTTTTTAAAATAAATATGAAGAATCTAGATCATACCTTTGTTTCTACATCACTGTAAGTCACCTCAGTTTATTTTGGGTATTTGCAGATGTTCTATTGCATAAGCATTTTAAGTGCCACAGCGCCTGTAAAGTTAAGAATATGCTTACTGTATCTAACGTGAATGGTTCACACAAATGTATAAAAATCCTCTATGTATATATGTACGTTTGCACATTATAATGTGTACAGGAGCAAGTATATGGCAAACACATCTGATTCTCAGGAATAATAGTTCATGCTTTTAAAAGATTATACCCTGGTGTGAACTCATAATTTTCGAAGTGATTATTCCAGTACCTGATCTAGTTTAAGCTATTAGATTGGTGCAAAAGTAATTGAGGTTTTAAAGGTTAAAATAATTGCAAAAACCGCAATTACTTTTGTACCAACCCGATAATAATGGTAACTGCTTTTAAGCATTAACTGGCATCATCTCATCTAATCCTTTTGACATTTAAACAATAGTGTCCTTTTGGTTGTACAATAAAGAAACAGATCTCCAGAGGTTAAGTAACGTTTTTAGGGTCACAAAGATAGTAAGTGGCCGAGAGAGTATTTGAACACAGAGCTGCCCCGCTCTGGGGCTGTATTCTTGGTCACTACGTCATACTATCTTTCCAACAGAGGAAAGCTTTACTGTGATATGTCACCTTCTTGTTATAGAAGTTTGAAGTGAGGTCAACATTTTTACCTCATGGGTCAAATTTTTACCTCAAAGGTCAGCTAAATTTTTGTCCATGGACACAATATAATCTTATTTGGAAACACAAATTTTGATGCAGTCTGTAGGCATCACCCTTGAACCTTTTTTCTCTTTCCTTTTGCTATCACTTCAGTATCTTATACCTAAGGCTCTGGTGATTTTGCATACCTTTCAGACTGAGTAGGGCTGAAAAATGTGTGTAATCTTTTTCTGTACTGCTAGGTACTCTAGAATCACTTAACTTTTACAAAACTAAAAAATAGTTGAACTTCTCATTAAAGTAACCCCAGCTGGAGTAACTCTATTCAGTTAAGGCAGAGTTAATTGGGTCCTTTGATACTGACAATGATAAACAGGGTCCTCAGATAATGTCGTTTCATTCACTGTTGTTTCTGATGAGATGCCGAACGAACTTAACTCTTGTTTATATCAGTTAGCCTATGGTAACATTGGTTTCTTTATACGTCGTTTCACTGCAGTTCCAAGAACCTATCAACGATGACTTTAAGTGAGGACTTTCTGCGTCCCACTGTTCCTGGCCTCTTGGAGTGGAGCAGATTTGCCAGGAAAGTGAACTCTCTGCTAAGATTTTTTTTTTTTTTTTTTTTTTTTTTTACAGACAACAGTTTGGGGGCCATTAATATATTACATTGAGTCACTATTTAATGTTGTCCAAAATGGTTTGGAAATTTGTGAAGGCCTTCAAAGTTGTTCAAAGAAATCTAAACAGATGCTTAATATTCGTAGTTCTGGCAAAGAGACCCATGAGTAACAAATGCCTCTAATTTTGAACCCACACTACCCTGCTGATAAAATTGCAGGCAAACCTTATCTGGTTCCATATTCACTATTATTGCCTTCAATTTTCCAGTAGCCACATTTTTCAATTTTTTAATTTATTTTTAATTGTAGAATATACATAACAATATCGGTTTAACCACTTTTTAAGTGTACAGTTTTGTGACATTAAATACACTCACACTGTTGTGCAACCTTTATCACATCCATCTCCAGAACTTTTTTCGTCTTGCAAAACTGAAACTGTACCCGTTAAACAATAACCCCCTTTCTCCCCTCCCCTCAGCCCTTGCCAACTACCCTTCTTTCTGTCTCTGTGAATTTCACTGCTTTTAGTGTCTCATGAGTGGAATCATACAGTATTTGTCCTTTTGTGACTAGCTTCTTTTCATTTAGCATACGTTTTGGAAACATCTGTTTCTAGTAACCACATTTTAAAAAACAAAAAGTGAAATTTAATATTTTAATCCAGTTATATCCACAGTATTGGCATTTTAACATGTCAGTATTTTTGAAGAGGTATTTATGAGATACTTGGTTTTTTTAATACTAGACCTTGGAAATCCTGAGTATATTTTATACTTAAAAGCATATCTCAAATGGGCAAAGGACTCGAAAAGACATCTCTCCAAAGATGATATACTAAAATGGCCAATAAACATAGGAAAAGATATTCAACATCACAAAGCATTAGGGAAACGCAAATCAAAACTACAATGAAATACTACCTCACGCCCACTAAGATAGCTACCATTAAAAAAAGTGTGTGTTGTGAAGCTGTGGAAAAATTGGAATCCTTGTGCACTGTTGATGGAATGTAAATGGCAGAACTGCTATGGAAACAGTTATCATGTGATATGACAACAGGGTCTAGAAGACTCTTGTACAGCCATGTTCATGGCAGTATTATTCATTGTAGCTAATAGGTGGAAGCCACCCAGGTGTCCATGGATAAGCAGGTGAATGGATAAACTAAATATGCAGACATGGTTTAGAATATTAATCAGCCTTTAAAAGGAAGGAAATTCTGACATACGAACGTCTGACAATTAAGTTCGCAGACTTGTTGGACCGATGTTGCTAACTTTTTTTGATATCAGGGATTTTGATATGAATTTGTACCAACTGGACAGTTAACCAAGTTGACTATTTGGAAGTGCTTTAAAGGCTGCGATAAACTTAGACGACCTGAATTTTTCACCAGCAATTCATGGCATTTGCGTGACGACAGTGCACCAGCTACACGACACTGTCTGTGAGGGAGTTTTAGCCAGTAAACAAATAACTATTGGAACACCGTCCGTACTCACGTGATCTAGCCCCCAATGACTTCTTTCTTTACCCAAAGATAAAGGAATTATTGAAAGGAAGACATTTTGATGACATGCAGGACATCAAGGGTAATACGACGATAGCTCTGATGGCCATTCCAGAACAAGAGTTCCAAAATTGCTTTGAAGGGTGGACTAGGCACTGGCATCGGTGCATAGCTTCCCAAGGGGTGTACTTTGAAGGTGACCATAGTGATATTCAGCAATGAGGTATGTAGCACTTGTTCTAGGATGAGTTCGCGAACATAATTATCTATGCTATAATATGGATAAACTTTGGGGACGTTATGCTAAATAAGCCAGTCACAGAAAGACAAATACATTATGATTTCACTTATAAGAAGTACTTAGAGTAGTCAAAATCATAGGATAGAATGGTGGTTGCCCAGCGCAGAAGGGGAGGGAGAAATGGGGAATTATTGTTTAATGGGTGTAGCGTTTCAGTGTAAAAGCTGAGAAGAGTTCTGGCAGTGGATAGTAGTGATGGTAGCACAATATGACTAATACTGAACTGTACATTTAAAAATGGTTTGGTAAATTTTGTTAAGTGTATATTACCACAATATAAATAAAATTATTTTTAAGCATATCTCAGTTCGGACTACCACATTTTAAGGTTAATAGCCTTACTGGCAAACACAGTTCTTAAAATAAAAATGTATAAAACTTTCAAGCAACTTTGGTGTTCTTCCTACATGTATTAACAGTGAAATACATAGATTCTGTTTATTTTAAAAGAAAAACAAATTGTAGGTGCATAAAAATCTGGAAGGATTACCCCAGTGTTAACTATCTTTACATAAAATTATTTTATGTTTTTGCCTTACTTATATTTTGTAATGTTACACTAGACCCAATTGCTTTTTTTTTTTCTTTGGTAATAGCTTTACTGAGAGAATTCATATACCATACAATTCACCTATTTAAAGTGTACAATTAAATGTTTTTAGATATTCAGTGTTGTGCATCTATCACCAGAATCACTTACAGAATATTTTTATCACCCCGCAGAACCCAGTAGCAGTCACCCTCTATTTTCCGCTCTAAATTCTGTAGCCCTAGGCAACTTGAATCTCCTTTGTCTCTGTAAGTTTGCCTTTTCTGGGCATTTCATGTAAATGGAATCATACAATAAGTGGCCTTTGGTGATTGACTTCTTTCACTTAGCATAATGTTTTCAAGGTTCATCCATGTTGGAGCATGTATCAATATGTCATTCTTTTTTATGGCTGAGTAATATTCCATTGTATGGATAACACCACGTTTTATTTATCCATTTATCAGTTGATGAAGATTTGGGTTGTTCCTCCTTGGGTGTTGTGAATACTGCTGAGAACATTCATGTACAAATTTTTGTGTGGACCTATGTTTTCATTTTCCAATTGCCTATGTAACAAAAATGAAAGGAATTTTATTTGGGAAAAGGATCTGATTCAAAGCTGACTAACCTCCTGCCTACCCTTGCCCTCCAGAAAAAGAAAAAAGATCACCAAAGCCTCTGCTTTCCCAATTTTCATAACATGCTTTGAGTATTGATAATGGGAAGATGATAAAGGAGAGACATATAGCATACCTGTTTTTTGAAAACCTGTTGTTTTATGTAAGGATACCAAGGTTGTGGATTTCATTTTGCAAGATACTACCATTACAATTTGGATAGAAAGATAAGTTTCAGATATGACTAGTGAATGTTGGCATCCATGGTGATTTCACGGAAGAGGACTTTAGAGCAAGTGGTCTCGGAGCTGAGTTGTTGCAGTTCTCTGGGTGGAATAGGGCTGTCTGACCTGAGATGAGTGTGTATTCTTAGTCTCTATATCACCACTTGAGCTGGTTTGGCTGGACTTTTTTAAGGTCACTTCAACCTGGGGTGTTGACGTTCTGGCACTTTTGGGTGTATGTATGTAACATGCTATGGTTTGCTTTTAATTACTGTCAGACCACAGCTTCATCTTTGGGTAATGGGGGGAGTAGTGCATCCTAGATCTGGAGATGACCTTGAGACCCAGCTTTGTCCTTGACAAGCTGATCATCCTTGGACCAGTTGCTTCACCTCAGTTGCTAATCTGTAAAATAAGAGTTTAGAATAGGTAACCCATGGGTTCTTTGAGTATTCAGAGTACTGCTTTTTCATAAAATTGCAGTTGGTGTTATGATTTGGAATGTGAATCTCAATTTCTTGTCTTTCCTAAGGACTGTACTGGATATTCTTTTTCATTTTGGAATGAGAATGCTCATGCCCCTTCAATTGAGGGGCATTAAAAACTGTTGATAGTTATTTCATCAAAGAGATTGACAAACTGGAGCCCATCCATTGGTGATTGGCTTATGCGAGAACAAGGAATTGTGAAAACATTGAGCGTGGTTTACTTGGAGAAGGGGGAACACTTGGGCAGGAAGGAGGAGATACCTTAAAAACTTGAAAGGCTGGCTACATGATTCAACTTCTATAGCTGAGCTGAGAGTTGTGGGCAGGTTACAAAATGTAAATAGTAAACTTGTGAACTGAGCTGTGGGGTTTCTGTAAATTCCCTCACTTGAGGTGACCAGGCAAAGAGATAGTCTCTTAGAGCAGGGTTGTTTGTGCAAGGGATTCATTCACACGTTTATAGAAAGTGGCCCAAAGTATTCCTATGGCCAAATGTTTCTGTACAGGATGCTGTATTTAGATAAATATACTCACTTTGCCTTCGTAAATAGTCTACCTACCAGAGAACTCGCTATGAAAATTACACAGAATTTAATAATTGATTTGGTTAAAAACTTGAAGAAAATCAAAGGGTTTTTTCTTTTCCTGAAGTGGAGGCAATTTTGTTTTCGACACTTAATGAACTGGGTTTCTTTTGTTATCGAGCAGGATAGTAAAAGTCAATGCAGTTAGTAGTTAAGAAGAAAACAGAAATAGGTTACGTTTCCTGCCTGCTTGTCTTCATTAACAGTGTTCCGGTGATTCTTCTAAGCAATATACGCGATGTTCACATGTAGCTTTTGGTATGTCTTCACTTGGCAAAGTACTTTCTCCTTCCAATCCTCCTGGGCTTTCCTAATGTCCCCTTTTTTAGCCTCAACACTGCTGCACATTTTCTGGTAAGATTGAGAGAGGAGACTAAACTCTTTTCTTACCTCTGTCATGCTGCACAGTTTTATCTGCTAATCCAGAAAGGAATTCTATGCCTGTAGATAATCAGACAATTACTTGTTCTGTAGTATTTGGGACTGAGGAAGAGAGCGGCAGAAGAAGACAGAGCTGCCTTTTTATGAGGAGCTTCTGGCATATGGAAGGTCTTTTACCCGAATTTATAGGAAATTGAAAGATCAGCCGCTTCTGTTCAAGACCGTGTTTTAGAAAAAGATTGAGTAGGATTGCTTCCAGACTGAATGTGGGTTCTGGGCTCTCCATGTGCTCACTTGTTGGAGGGTGTTCCAGCATGGCTTTACAAATATATAAACCTTTTTATAACTGGTTTAATTTAAAAGTAGGACTTAGTGACACGCTTAAAAGCAAATAAGACGTCTGTTTTCACTACTTCAGATTTCAGGAAAGATAAGCGTTATTGGTTATAAAAAGAGAACAGTGTTTTACTATCACCACAGTTTTACTCTGAGTGATATTGACAGGTATGAAATCTGTCGCTGAGGAGATAGGAGGGAAAGAGACTGCATAAATATGGGAGTGGTGGTTTCGTTCTGCCTAGTTTTTATCTTATGGGTCCGAAATGTTCCACAGAGACATCACAAAATCAGTTTTTTAAAAAGTACCATCATGGATAACAGTAAGTAACTGATGCTTTGATTCTCTTCATGAGAATCTTCTTAAAATGCCTAGCTTTTTAGAAAACAACATAACTTAACATTTTTTTAGTTAGGTTGGTAGTTTAAAGAAACTTCAAATATCTGACTCTTAAACCTCCAGTCTAGGTTATAAAATTTTTTATGTAAATACTTATATCAGCATTAATTGGAGGACAGTTGATGCTTGAACAACATGGGTTTGAACTGCGCAGGTCCACTATACAGAGATTTTTTTTTTTAATAAATACGTACAGTATTGTAAATGTTTTTCTTAGGATTTTCTTAATATTTTCTCTCACTTTATTATAAGAATACAGTATATAATACATAGAACACATAGGATACATAGAATATATGTGTTAATCAACTATGTTATCTAGTAAGACTACTGGTTAACAGGCTATTAGTTAAGTTTGGGGGGAGTCAAAAGTTATACTTTGATTTTTCAACTGCACAGGGCGTCAGTGCCCCTAACCCCCTCATTGTTCGAAGGTCAGCTACCTATACTTTGTTTTAGTATCAAAGATCTGAATTTCTTAAATATTAATTTGGGTTGATCAGGTTACCAAAACTGAAATTGTTTATATTGTAGTTACTTTAATATCTTCCTAATTTTTATTAACTTAGAAAACACAGCAGCCATTTTCTTCACTAGTAATGGCATCATTTCTAGCCTTTGCTTTTTTTCTCCATCCCGGTAAAGGATATTCCCAGAGAGACTATATTTATCTTTACAGCTTTAATGCAGAAATATTTAAAAGACAACATCAAAGTATAAACTATGTTCTAATCCTTATGCTTACTGTGGGCTTCTTATAACCATATTCTGATCAGACTAATTTTATTTAGGGGAGATTTTCACTAAACTGTTGGAATTCTGCCATACCTATCCAACTTCCTATTTTGGTTGATTGCCCACTAGGTCCAGGTTTTGTTTCAGTAGACTGCCACCTTGGCATAAGTCTGTATTATGAGCTTAGTTTAAACAAGTAACTATTTCAAGGAGATGTTTGAGGGTAGAGAATTTTTTCTTCCTTTAGTCATTTAAATCTGAGCCTCTTCACTTTTATCTGTTTTATATTTCGACTAAGTTTTCTTTAAAAACAAGAGTCTCACCTCTGGGTGGTGGGGCAGGGTTGAAAACCACTGGTTTAAGCAGCTTATGTTTAGGTGTCACCAGGAAGGAGTGTAACCATCCTTGTGTAGCTCTTTGTACATTGTCAGAAACTTGGGTTTGCATTCACTAATGTAACAACTGATACATTAGTTGTCACTCTGGTATATGTTCAGATTTCAGTTCCCAAATATTAGAAAGTAGCAGTTATACCAGCAGGTGATGGAAACTAGGACACATGATCATATTTACTTTGTATTTCCTGGCATGTTAAATTGACACATTCTTATTAGGAACTTGGGAAATACCATATAAGAATGCATATTAAAAGTATGAAGAATTATATAGTGGAAAATGTCATGCTAGATCCACACTTGCAGTAGCTTAAAACATTATCTAGAGAGGTTTGATTTGGAAGCTTTTTTTTTTTTTCTCTCCTGGGTTGATTATCGGTGCCTGGTCAAAGGTTTAAGGTTGGGTTTTATTTTGTTTTGGGTTTTTTTTTGTTTTGTTTTGCTTTCTGATGGCACAGAGACAGATGCTTTTCTGCTTTTTTTCTACCCCTAAAAACAGGGACTAAATGATGTCACCTTTGATTGGTGGCTTTGCAGAGGGACTACCATATAAAGACAAGCCCCGCTGACTCGTGGTGTGTTGGGTCCTGCAGACCTTGCCTTGAGCCTGCTAAAGTAGCATTGCAGTCTGTTGGGTTTCCCTCCATCTTCCTGACCCAAAAGATTCTGAGTACACCTGACTAGATCCAAGCCTTTTGGCAGAGCTGGGTGTTGTTCATAAATGATTATAATTATGTTTCTCAGTTAATGACTTCTTTGCTTCAGTTAAGTCCGCAGTTACTGATGTTGTATCATCTTCCTTCCCCCAATACAGATTCAGCCTACAGATACTTCCTCATGAGACAGGCGCTCTCCGCCTTTATGCTAACCCTCTCGGTACTTGGAGTAAAGGAGTATTTTTGCTTTTGGTATTTGGAGGGGAAAGAGGTGCATGTATTTGATCAGTCTTATGTGTATATATTTGTATGGTTTTAAATCATCTGTAGCCTAGGGCTACAGGTCTTAGATTTTTGTTTTGGTCACCTGACTCTTGCTTTCTTAAGAAAGCATGTGATTAGGAGTTTGGCCCAGGATTAGTAAAACTTCAATGTTTTGGCCCCAATCAGTAGTGTGAGTATAATTTGCAAAGATTGATAGGAAAAAGGAGTGTGGCTGAATCATTCAACAATAAATTTAAATCATTCTGAAAAAGTAATTGTTTAAGTCTAGTTCATCAGGTCTTATATGCTTACCAAAAGTTACTTATCTTCAATTGTTAATTAAACACTTGCAAATGTTAAACTGTTATTAATGGGCTGTTGAGCTTTCCCCAAATTCTTTTAGCATTTAGAAAGTGTTTGACTCTTTCCATGTAGTGTTTTGTTTTTGATTAATGAAACCAGGGGCCAAAGCATCTTCCAGAATAACTGTATTTTCCTGTCAAACTCCTATTCTTCCTACTAGACCCAGTTCACAAGTATAATTATTTTGCATGAAATTCTCCATCTTCCCTCTTACTCACTTTGTCTTCTATGTCCCACTATAGGTCTGACTTTAGGTTACAAGTGACATGAACCAAAGCCTAAGCAAAAATGATTGTATGTGTTTTCGTGTTGCTGAAAATTCACAGGTGGGCATGGAGGCTCTTTCTGGCACAAGGTGCAGCTGGATTGAGGACCTTAAGCAGTGTCAATAGGACTCTCCTTCCCTCTGCTTTCTCCATGTAGTAGCAGGTCCTGACTCTGCTTTTCAGCATCACTGGCAGCCCTGTTTGAATCACGTGTCCAGCTCTGTACTAATCAGTGTCTACAGAGATAGAATACTCTAATTGGCCTACCTGAGTCATGTACACTCTGCTCTAATGGACGAAGGGCCTCCTAACTGACTGCACATCAGTAGCGGCAGGAGTGGGTCCAAGAGAAGTTGGGCAGGCAAAACAAACACGTATGTTCTTTCCTCCAGGGACCTCGTGCCGACTGTGTGCTCTAGATCCCATCCCCTAGAATTGGTGGAGGGTTGAACGGGAAGAACTCTGTCCTGTTCATCTCTATTCTAGTACATTGACTGGCAAAGTGCAGGTGCTCTGAGAATGATTGGGAAACAGATGAACAATGGTACTGTTCTGTTAAAGTGGATATTTTCCCTTATTTATGCCATGAGCTGAGAGATTACGGTTTGGCTGAAGGGAGCGCTCCTTGGTGTTGGAGTAATGGTGCTGCCCTTGCGAAAAATAGCCATCCTGATAGCCAAAGCTACTCAAGAGGAAGGACTAGCCACTTGGGGACAACTAATGATTGTGAATATTCTGTTTTTAGCTCTCTTTCTATTCAAAAGTAAGGAAACTGGCAATTGATTTCCTATTTGCTCTGTTCTACCCTTTAGTTACTGAAGGTATGGGCCCTTTGTCTAGATTTCTAATTCAAAGGGTTTTTAAGGAGTGGGGAGGAGGCTGGGGTAGTTCTTGCAAAGGTATTTAAATAAGAATCAAATAGATAACATTAATAAACCCTGGAGCCAGCAGTTAATTTGAAGTTGTTTCTTAACAGCAAGCAGGGAGTTCTTTTTCTTATCACCCATAATAAGTCTAACGTTGACTGATAGTTTGTTGGAGGCTTCCTTTCAAGGAACCTTTGGCCTGTTACTACCATAGAAAAAGCTCAAGAGAGAAACACAAGAAATGGTGACAGTAGCCCTTTCTGGGAAGGGGAACTGCTGTGGCTGTAGAATAGGAGTAAGAGGGAGCTTTCCTTGCTTATATTCCTGTACTGTGTGCCTGTTTTATATACTGAGAAAATTGTTTAAAGAAAAAAAATTCTTTGTAAATGCTTTTGAGGTTGGTAACACATACTACGAATGGGTTATTCCCGCTCTAGATGAACACAATATTGGAAAAGGCCTCCATCAGCAAATACATAGAGAAGAGGACACCTCCATCTGGGAAAAGGGGCAGATGAGAGAATTCCCAAGGTGGTTAGGAACGTCGTGAAGACAATTACAATCTTAGACTGTTCTACTTCTTTCGGTGTAAACTTGAACTTTGGTTCCTCCTAGTTGCTAATCATAGAACAAAGAACCGTTTTTTTATACAGCATTTTCCAATAAGCAGTGTCACTATTTTATTTGTTAGCCTTTTAAATTCAGCCTAAATAAGTAAACTTGAGATTTACTCTATGGCAGAAATGTCACTTTTTATATTATAAACTAAGTTTCTTGTCACGAAGCTCCCTTACGAGCATACTCACTTTTTCAGAACTGTGGATGGATAAATTGTATGCCTACTGTGCACTGAGGTGCTTCCTTTGGAGGTCTTCAAACAACTTTGCTGGTTAGCCGTGGGTAGGCACTTAGAATGCCTGGTATTTTCCATAGGAAAATTGGTTTTCCTTTATCCTGAGCTGCAGTTTGACTTCCTTGGATGTTTTCTATATAGACTGGTGGCTTTGATGGTGGCCAGGTACCCAAATCTTTGTGTATTTGTTTTGCTGAGATGTTGGGCTGCTTATCCAGGATACAGGGAAAATCAGTAATGGTTGCCTTCTGGGCACATCTCTGCTCTGCAGTGAAGCAGGATTAACTTGAGAAGTTCCAAAAGAACTGGATTTTGGCCCCCAGAGAGTTTATGAAATGAATGGAGAAACAAGATGTCTCTTCTCAGGCTTGGGTGTCCGTGGCATCCATTTTGATGCCTGGTCTCTTCACTTAATGACCTGGTTTGTGGAGCTGTTTTATTGAACGACTGATTAAAAAAAATTTCTGGTTTAAAATTGTTAATCTTTTTGATGGTTTAAAACAATTTAGCAGTCAAATTTCCATAGGGAATAATAAATTTGGTCTTGAATGCACATCAATTTGTATCAGAAATGACTTCTAAGTCTGCTATTAGCTAAATGTTACACAGGTTACTGGATGGCAGAGAGTATAGAGGACACTGTCCATAGTCACGTTTCATAGCCAGCAGGAGTTCCGCCTTGAAGACGAAAAGGCTGATAAGTGTTTCTCAGTGAAATACATTTCTCTTTTGGCCTCAGTTACACTTTGGTTCTTCATATAGAATATTTTGAGACGTCTAAGTTCTGGTAACATCTGGATTCAGAATTTCTAGGAGTTAGTGTCTGTTTTGGTAGGCTTCACCCTTTTTTTCTTTCCGTTTTACATAGTTAATGTTGACTTTTGGCTTAGAATAATAAATGAGGTAATGTGACATCTTTCTACTTTTGGATTGACTTTTTGATTGTGGTTTATAAATGATAGGGTATTAAAGAGTAACAGCCCTTATTTATTAGAAAAGCAGATTTGCATGTATTAAATTTTAATTCCTGATGCTTTTGTTTTTGCCTTTGCTTTTGGTTTTTAGAACTACTTTATATTCTGTAAAATTTAGATTATTAAATTGATGATAAATTGTTACCATACTTTATAAGAAACATTTATGCTCTTACTGGAAGCCATATGAATTCTCAACCACCCAAGTTTTACTAATTTTATTTTCTCAACCTTTGTTTTTAAGGAACTTGGGGAAAGTGAATCTAAATTTCTTCTTTGGTATATTAGGTCATTTAAATAATCTTTCAATTCCTTCACACACATACATTTTTTCATTTTTAAAAGGATCCCCAAAATCTATAATAGTTACCATTGTTTGCCCTGGTGCTGAGTGCCCAGCTTTCTTTCCCCTTCTCAGCATTCATTCCATGACTATAAGTGAATGCTTTTGCCCAGGTATGGTGCTGGCTGAGGGGCAAATTACACAACCATTAGTGTCTTAGTTTGAGTAGTATACAGACACTTTGAAGAATGTTTAAGAATACCATAGCAATGTGCAGGAGAGTTCCCAGACAACAAAAGCTGCTTTTCCCTGGCACTCAAAATTCTGTGGTTAATGATGTTGAAGTGGTGAGCATTTTCTATTTTCAGAGGTTTGAAATCACAAGGAGAAAAGCACTCACACCTGATTTTAAAATAATCTGTTGGTATTATTAACCTAATTCTTAACTTTAAAAGTTCATCAAAAATTTAATCAGAATTGTGCCAGATTAGATTCATAGCCAATCTATAACATAAAATGTCCTGTTAAAAATAGAAAAGATCGGAGAGTACTTATTTTGCCTACCTGCTTTAAGTATTCAGAACATGCTAGATACTCACCTTTTTTGTGAGGTTGGGCCAGGGTTTTTGATCCATCAGTGGAATTAGTAAATATTACAAGTTGTACATGTTTTGACTTGACTTAAAATTTTTTTTTCCAATAGAAACTATGTTCCAACTTCCTGTCAACAATCTTGGCAGTTTAAGAAAAGCCCGGAAAACTGTGAAAAAAATACTTAGTGACATTGGGTTGGAATACTGTAAAGAACACATAGAAGTAAGTAGCATGTCATTTTTTTAATTTTAACATAACTCAGCTTTTGATTCGTTACTTTGTGTCAGTGGCTAGGATGGTTAATTCTTAGGCGTGATTCTTAATTTTGACCACAGCATTAGCTTCGCCAGAGCTTTCTGAATTAGCCTGACTTGTTCCCATCTCCCTAAAACGGGCTTTTTCATCTTTGCATCCTGAAGCAAAAGCAGTTACCATTGAGGACATACTCATATCAGACATTTTACTAGATACTTTAAAATTATCTCTAAATCCAAATCCTTAAAACAACACCTGGGGGTGGGGGGTGCATAGGAATTCTTATCTCCACTTCACAGATTAAGAAAATAGGTCTACCTAACAACTAAGTACGTGGCAGGCAGGGTCTGTCTGGGGGACTCCAGAGCCTGTTCTCATTCTGACACACCTGAATGTTCTGGTTGACCTTCTGATTGCTGAGGCCTGGTGGTTTGGGTGCTTGTTTTGTCTCTTTCCTTAGGATTTGAGCATTTGTTGGCCCTTTTGACCCATCATAGGTTATTATCTCCCCCTTGTATAACAGTTTGGACTTTACAAACTGTTTCTCTAGCCTTTGTATTCTATGAGCTGGGTAATAGCCCTGTGGGGTTGCCAGTGCGTTGGTCTCCTCCTTTTTTAGGTCTCATTGCTCCAGGTCTTATGGTTAGTTGATCAAAGCCTCTGATTGAAAAGAAATGTTTAGAACTGTTTTCCCCACTAGCCTTTTAGTTCCAGCTGGTCAGGGACCATAACTACCTTGCCCATCTGTATGCCCAGCACAGGGTGGGCACATATAGGCACTTAGTAAACGGTTGGATGGAATTGAAAGTTAAAAAGCAATTTCCTCATTCAACAGGTTTTCTGTTCCTTATTACCACTAATAATAGTCTGGGGGTTTATCATGTAGACTGAAGCTTCTCAAACGTGGGCTTCTCTCTTATGCTGTCCCTAGTGTGGAAGTTCACTCCACTCCCTCTCCAGCCCCTCAGGTTCAGGTAGCTCTGCCTGATGAAACAGTCCATTCACACTGCACTCAGTGGGGCAGTCGTCTCAAGGATAAATAATGCAAATGATGAGGTACTTTTTCTATCCTGTATTTGATTTGTTCCTCCCATTATTATACCCATTACATGTCCTGGAATTTACATGTACTTGATTTTCCCACACTGAACTGTGAACCTTTTAGGAGCAAGGGGAATTATACCCTAAGACTTTGTATCTTCCTAGCCTGGGGGGAAGCAGGCCATTAAATTTTTATATGAGTATAAATTTAACATAATACTGTTTCTTTGAATAGTTTTCTTCCTTTTGGGGTTCAGAAGTCCTGTGTTTTCTTCCCAGTCCGATCCCCTGCCCCACCCCCAATTTTATTTATTGCACAAAACCGGAATATCACGTGTGTAGTGCTGTAAGTGAACATTACAGGCCATTCTAATACTACAACTGAAGCATTACAATACTCTAATGAAGGGTACTTTGGTGTTAGTATGTGGCTAAATTTTTTATTGAATTAGAACCGTCAGCGTTTTCCTTGGAAAGCTGTCTAACCACTAGGGGAATGTTTGGTCAATGCAAAATGTTCAGGGCGACTTCCATATGCCTTTTTGTATTTCCTCAGAGCCTTACGGCTCCTAATTTAGTTCTTGGTGGGGTTGGTTTTCCAGTGCATCACTCTAACCCTAGTTAAGAGATAGGATATATATGTAAGGTTGGGTAGAGTTGATACCACTATGTTTTTGTAAACTTCTTTCACTGTTTTCTAGGATTTTAAACAGTTTGAACCTAATGACTTTTATTTGAAAAACACTACATGGGAGGATGTAGGACTGTGGGACCCTTCACTTACAAAAAACCAGGTAAGTGGCACAGGAGGCTTCCCCAAATGGCAGCATCCCTGGTATACTCCCTTCTCAGCTCTATCTAGGCCTTTCATACTGATGGATTGTTGGTAGGCAACAACCTAAAGTGAAAAATGTCAAAATGAATTAGTCTTGCGCCGCATGATGTTTTCGTCAATAACGGAACTGAATGTACAGTGGTGGTCCTATACGATTACAATGGAGCTGAAAAATTCCTGTTGCCCAGTGACGTTGAAGCTGTTGGTAAGGTAGTAGCGTAACATTTTCCTCATGTTTGTGGTGATGCTGGTGTAAACAAACCTGCGCTGCCAGGGGTGTAAAACTACAGCACGTACAGTTACATACAGTAATATTTGATAATGATAATAAACAACTGTTACTGGTTTGTATGTTTACTATACTTTTTATTATTTGAGTGTGTGCTTTCTACTTACATAAAAAGTTTTCTGTAAAACAGTCTGCTGTATTACACCAGCAGCAGCCTCATACATCTGTTTACAGCGTCTCTTGCTTGCATCATTTTCTCTTGTGCTTGATTTAATCTTGTGTTGTTTTGTTCATCGTGGCCCCTTAGTATACAAAATCCACTGCTAATGTTTACAGTAAGAGGCCACATTAAGTGATTGACCTGGAAACAAAATTAAGAGTGATTAAGGACTACGAAGGTGAAAAATCAGTGATGTTTATTGCTCGGCAGTCAGGCATGTCCCACTCCACCATAGCTACAATCTTAAAGAACAAAGTGACTGAAGCTGTTAAAGCACATATTCTGCTTCATTGAAGTCAACGAGACTAACAAAATTTCGAGAAGGGCCTACCTCAGACATGGAGAACCTTCTAATGACCTGGATTGAAGACCTCACAGCACCATGACGATCATGGCCAAAGCAAAATGTTTGTGATGTTGAAAGAAAAGACTTGACCCAACTACAATGTTGAATTTACTGGTAGCTCTGGGTGGCTTAAAGGATTCAAGAATAAAGTGAGTGGTAAGTCTGCAAGTGCTGGTGTGAAGGCAGCTGAAGAATTTTTGGAATCTCTAGATAAGCTGATTGTGGAGGGAAATTACTTGCCAGAGCAAATATTCTATATGGATGAAACCTCCCTATTCTGGAAACAGATGCCTGAAAGGACTTTCATCCATAAGGAGGCCAAATCAGTGCCAGGTTTCAAGACTTCTAAGGACAGGATAAACAGTGTTGTTTGAGGGCAGTGTTGCAGCCCACAACGTGAAACCCTTTGTGGTCTGGCACAGCAAGCACCCCAGGTCTCCAAGCATAAACACTGCCAGTATACTACAAGAGCAGTGAGAAGTCATGGAGGCCCCAGCTCCTCTTCCAAGATGCCCTCCTGAATTGTTACACCAGCGAAATGGAGAAGTATTGTTTGGAGAATAACATACCTTTCAAGATTTTGCTTATTGTTGGTAATTCTCCTGGACATCCTCCTTTTATTGGGGATCTTCATTCCAATAACAAAGTGGTGTTTTTGCCTCCAGTCACCACCTACCTCTTTGATCCAACCAATGGGTCAAGGAGTTATAACAGCTTTTAAGGCCTACTGCCTGAGGAAGGCCTTTGCCCAGGCTGTTCCTGCATCTGAGGAAGACATTGACCCAATTCTGGAAGGATTATAATATCTATGACTGCATAAGAAACTTGCCTGGGCTTGGGGTGATGTCAGCCCAAGGAATGTATGAAAGCATCTAGAAGAACACACTCAAAAGGTTCATCCATAACTTCAAACGATTTGCCAAGGATGAAGAGGTCGCAAAAATTCAACATGGTGTGGTTGAGGTGACAGCTTTAATCTGGGTCTGGATAAGGATCACATTCAGGAGCTTCTAGAAGTGATTCCTGAGGAGTTGTTAGAACTGGAACAGGAAAACATAGCTGAAGAAAAGGCAAGAAAAAAGGAAACTGCAGGAGAAGAAAAAGAACCCCCAAGAAAATTCACAGTGAATGATTTGGAAGAAGCTTTTGCAGACCTCTGCGCACTCCATAAAAAGTTTGAAAATGTGGACCCAGACACCGAAAGGTTCTCAGTAGTAGAGAGGAATATTCATGGTGGCATTATCTGCTTAGAAGCAAATCTGTAATGAAAAAAAAAACAAACCAAGTTTCTGAAAAGAGAAACACCTTCTCAAGAAGAGCCTCAGGGCAGGTCTTTCAGAGGGTGTTCAGAAAAAGGCTTTATCACCATAGGCGATGACAGCTCTGTCATGTTATTGCCCCTGAAGACCTTCCATGGGACGAGATGAAGGTGAAAGACACTGATATTGATGATGATACTGACCCTGTGTGTGTCTTCGTGTTTAACAAAACAGTTTTAAAAGTTAAAAAAATTCAATAGAAAAAAGCTTATAGAATTAAGGATATGAAGAAAAAAATTTGTATGGCTACACAATGTGTTTTAAGCTAAGTGTTAATACAAAAAGTTAAAGTTTATAAAGTAAAAGGCTACAATAAGCTAAGGTTAATTTATTGAAGAAAATATTTTATAAATGTAGTGTAACCTGGGTGTACAGTGTTTAAAAGTCTACAGTAGCATAAAGGAATGTCCCTGGCCTTCACACTCACTCACCTCTCATTCACTGACTCACCCAGAGAACTTCCAGTCCTGCCAGCTCCGTTCATGGTAAGTGCTCTCTATAGGTGTGCCTTTTTTTTTTTTATCTCCTATACCATATTTTTACTGTACCTTTTCTGTGTTTGGGTATGTTTAGATACATAATACTTAACCACTGTGTTAAGATTGCCTGTAATATTCAATATGCTGACATGCTGTACAGGCTTGTAGCCCAGGAGCCACAGGCTAGACCATACAGCCTCGGTGTGTAGGCAGCTGGACCATCTAGGATTATGTAAGAGCACTCTGCGACGTTCACACAACAAAATCGCCTTATGTATGATGCAGTTCTCCGAACGTATCCCTGTTGTTAAGCGACGCATGACTGTATTTCATATTTTCTTAAGTGGCAGGGAAACCTAGGAAGAACTTTGTGTCTTTTTTGTCATTGGATAAAATTTCAAGTGTAAAAATTAGAGATTTTGTTACTTAAAAGTTCTGAAGTCCATTGTATACCAGCAAGCCACACCCCTCCTCCCCCAAGTACGTTGGCTTCTATTTCTAAAATGTTTCCTCCAACATTCTGTTCATCTAGGTTATCCATCATTTTTCTGTGTCTGTGTTGCAATCCTTGTTTTTTCTGGAGAGAGGAGGATCAGACTTCTTCCATTTAAGTTTTCTTATTTTTCTATGTCTACGTCACCCAACCTCCATGAGGGAGGGGCTTAGTGGCTCTGTAGGATAGCAGTGACAGAGAGGTATAACTTCAGTTTTTACAGATTGGAATTAAAAACACTATCGGCTAGTCCAACGTGCCAGCAGTGCCAACAGGTATCATCAGGTGAAGATATGACAGAAAGAGGGAATAAGTAGGTAGTATTTCCTTTGCCACAGGGAGAAGTGACTGTCACTTCAAACTTTACTGTTACCTATTTCAGTAGTGATTGTAATTCTGGGTTATTGATCTGTTCATCTATCAAAGCATTCTTGGCAAGAAATTAGTACTTTTAAACTCTGCCTCAGAAATATGATAGTATAGTTATCTGGTTCTCTCTGATTACTACCCCAGGAAAAAGGATTAACCTACAGCCTTACAGTACAGAAGCTTTCCAGTGCGACACAGTGTTCAATTTTATGAATCCCAAAGCCTCTATTCTAACACGAAAGAAGGATTGAACTTTAAGGAAGAGCAGAGTATTTCATTTTGATTCAAACCAATATCTAAAACAAAGTAGGTTTGTAGGGAAAAGAGATCATCTCTGGCCAACCTTGTGTCTCACCTGTCTTCATCAAAGGACCAAGTACACGTGTTAATGAGCGCAATTCTGGAAGTTGCTCTTTGATACCAGTATATTCTGCAATGCTTCATTGGCTTTTTAACACCATGCGCTCCTTACAGTCTGTAGGACATTTTTTTATTTAACTTCTTAATTTAAATCAAAGAATTACTTCATTACTTCTTTTGGAACTGCTCTTTCTTGAGAAGGAACAGCATGGCGTGTAGAAGGTGGCCTGCTTTTCAAATCAGTAGTGTTTTGGTCAGCAATGAAATCTGAATACTGCACTGTTGGATCGGAGTGGGGGGGTGATGAGATTTTTGAAGAGGTACCTTGTTTCTATGAAAATTTTTCCATTGATGGGAAGGATAAAAAAAGGTATAAGGTATATATTTTATTGCCTAATTGTACTACGACATTCTGGGCCCTGAATTTTACTATAAGCCTTCCTGATTCACAGAGTGAAAGTGATTACACATAATTTATTCTTGTCGTTTCTAACTGTAGAATATTTGTCTTTGGTTTGTCTAAAATTCATCAGCAAATGTGACTCTGGTGTTTTCTAAACACTGAAGAGAACTTACTGAGTTTTTTATTTACACTGTAGGACTCAGAAGTATTTAGTTTAAAACAGCTTTCTCATTGGAGTTTATATTTCATAAATTTATTTTGCAAAAGAAATTAATTTCGGTTCTGAAAAATAACATGTCTGTTAAAACAGTGTGTCTGGACAAAAACCTAGAACCTGTCATTGACTATCTGAAGTGGCATTCTGATTCCAGTTTTGTCTTTTCTTTAGGACTATCGGACAAAACCCTTTTGCTGCAGCGCTTGTCCATTTTCTTCAAAATTCTTCTCTGCCTACAAAAGTCATTTCCGGAATGTCCATAGTGAAGACTTTGAAAATAGGATTCTTCTTAATTGCCCCTACTGTACCTTCAATGCAGACAAAAAGACTTTGGAAACACACATTAAAATATTCCATGCTCCTAACGCCAGCGCACCCAGTAGCAGCCTGAGCACTTTGAAAGATAAAAGCAGAAGCGATGGCCTTAAACCTAAACAGGCTGATAGTGTGGAGCAAGCTGTGTATTACTGCAAGAAGTGCACTTACCGAGACCCTCTGTACGAGATCGTTAGGAAGCACATTTACAGGGAACACTTTCAGCACGTGGCAGCACCTTACATAGCAAAGGCTGGCGAAAAATCACTCAATGGTGCCGTCCCCTTAGGCCCAAATGCTCGTGAAGAGGGGAGTATCCACTGCAAGCGATGCCTTTTCATGCCAAAGTCCTACGAAGCTTTGGTACAGCATGTCATCGAAGACCATGAACGCATAGGCTATCAGGTCACTGCCATGATTGGCCACACAAACGTGGTGGTTCCCCGCTCCAAACCTCTGATGCTAATTGCTCCCAAACCTCAAGAGAAGAAGGGCATGGGACTCCAATCTAGAATTGGTTCCCTTGCTTCCGGAAACGTCCGGTCTTTGCCATCACAGCAGATGGTGAATCGACTCTCAATACCAAAGCCTAACTTAAACTCTACAGGAGTCAACATGATGTCCAATGTTCACCTACAGCAGAACAACTATGGAGTCAAATCTGTAGGCCAGGGCTACGGCGTTGGTCAGTCAATGAGACTGGGTCTAGGCGGCAACGCACCAGTTTCCATCCCTCAGCAGTCTCAGTCTGTGAAGCAGTTGCTTCCAAGTGGAAATGGAAGATCTTACGGGCTTGGGTCCGAGCAGAGGTCCCAGGCCCCAGCGAGATACTCTCTGCAGTCTGCTAATGCCTCTGCTCTCTCATCAGGCCAGTTGAAGTCGCCTTCCCTTTCCCAGTCACAGGCATCCAGAGGATTAGGTCAGTCCAGTTCCAAACCACCTGCAGCTGCCACGGGCCCTCCCCCAGCCAATACTTCCTCAACTCAAAAGTGGAAAATATGTACAATCTGTAATGAGCTGTTTCCTGAAAATGTCTATAGTGTGCACTTCGAAAAAGAACATAAAGCTGAGAAAGTCCCAGCAGTAGCCAACTACATTATGAAAATACACAATTTTACTAGCAAATGCCTCTACTGTAATCGCTATTTGCCCACAGATACCCTGCTCAACCATATGTTAATTCATGGTCTGTCTTGCCCATATTGCCGTTCAACTTTCAATGATGTGGAAAAGATGGCGGCACACATGAGGATGGTTCACATTGATGAAGAGATGGGACCTAAAACAGATTCTACTTTGAGTTTTGATTTGACATTGCAGCAGGGTAGTCACACTAACATTCACCTCCTTGTAACCACATACAACCTGAGGGATGCCCCAGCTGAGTCTGTTGCTTACCATGCCCAAAATAACCCTCCAGTCCCTCCAAAGCCACAGCCAAAAGTTCAGGAAAAGGCAGATATCCCTGTTAAAAGTTCACCTCAAGCTGCAGTGCCCTATAAAAAAGATGTTGGGAAAACCCTTTGCCCTCTTTGCTTTTCAATCCTAAAAGGACCCATATCTGATGCACTTGCACATCATTTACGAGAGAGGCACCAGGTTATTCAGACGGTTCATCCAGTGGAGAAAAAGCTCACCTACAAGTGTATCCATTGCCTTGGTGTGTATACCAGCAACATGACCGCCTCCACTATCACTCTGCATCTGGTGCACTGCAGGGGAGTTGGGAAGACCCAGAATGGCCAGGATAAGACGAATGCACCCTCTCGGCTCAATCAGTCACCGGGCCTGGCACCTGTGAAGCGCACTTACGAGCAAATGGAATTTCCCTTGCTGAAAAAGAGAAAGTTAGATGATGATAGCGATTCACCCAGCTTCTTTGAAGAGAAGCCTGAGGAGCCTGTTGTTTTAGCTTTAGACCCCAAGGGTCATGAAGATGATTCCTATGAAGCCAGGAAAAGCTTCCTAACAAAGTATTTCAACAAACAGCCCTATCCCACCAGGAGAGAGATTGAGAAGCTGGCGGCCAGTTTATGGTTGTGGAAAAGTGACATTGCTTCCCATTTTAGTAACAAGAGGAAGAAGTGTGTCAGGGACTGTGAGAGATACAAGCCTGGTGTGTTACTGGGCTTCAACATGAAAGAATTAAACAAAGTTAAGCATGAGATGGATTTTGACGCTGAGTGGCTGTTTGAAAATCATGATGAGAAGGATTCCAGAGTCAATGCTAGTAAAACTGCTGACAAAAAGCTCAACCTTGGGAAGGAAGATGACAGTTCCTCTGACAGTTTTGAAAATTTGGAAGAAGAATCCAATGGAAGTGGTAGCCCTTTTGACCCTGTTTTTGAAGTTGAGCCTAAAATCCCTAATGATAATCCAGAGGAGCACATACCGAAGGTAATTTCTGAGGATGCTTTAGAATCTGAGGAGAAGCTAGACCAAAAAGACGAGGATGGTTCAAAATATGAAACTATTCATTTGACTGAGCAACCAACCAAACTAACGCATGACGCTTCTGATAGTGAGGTTGATCAAGATGACGTGGAATGGAAAGATGGTGCTTCTCCATCTGAGAGCGGCCCTGGGTCACAGCAGGTGTCAGACTTTGAGGACAACACGTGCGAAATCAAACCAGGAACCTGGTCCGATGAGTCTTCCCAGAGTGAAGATGCAAGGAGCAGTAAGCCAGCTGCCAAAAAAAAGGCTACTGTGCAAGGTGACAGAGAGCAGTTGAAATGGAAGAATAGTTCCTATGGAAAAGTTGAAGGGTTTTGGTCCAAGGACCAGTCACAGTGGAAGAATGCATCTGAAAATGATGAGCGCTTATCCACCCCGCAGATTGAGTGGCAGAATAGCACAATTGACAGTGAGGACGGGGAGCAGTTTGACAACATGACTGACGGAGTAGCCGAGCCAATGCACGGCAGCTTAACCGGAGTGAAACTGAGCAGCCAGCAGGCGTAAGTGCCGGGTGCTCTGGCAGCAGTGACGTGCTGCAGCCTGGAACTCTGTTCTCCTTTCAGTGTGACTGCAAAGCTCTGTTCTAACTGGTACTGCCTTCTGAGTGCTGGGTCATCAGGCTGTAGGGACATGTGGCCACTGCAATCCCAATGGTTATTTCTATGACACGTGATGGGCTGATCTTACTTCCGAACTTGCTGTGGCAGACAGTAACTAAATGTGAATAAGCTGGTGGCTCACGAATGCACACGAGGAAAAGCAGAGGTTTATTTTATCTGCCTTCTCAATATTTCTTTCCCTCTGTAAAATGTTTGGTTGGATGTCATTGAGAAGTGTTATTCTGATTCACATGGTAGTGTAGGGCCAACATACAAGCTACCAGTCCAATGTGTATAGTAGACTTGGGGGAAAACTGATTTTTTTTTCATGTATTCATTCTGAATAGTTGAAATGTATATTTGTACAGTCTTTTAGACCTATTCAAGTGATGCTTATGATATTGTTATTGTGTACCCATCATAGATTTGTTTCTTTTTTTAGTGTTGCCCTTGCTGTGTAATAAACGCTATATCTAGTTTACCTAGCAAAAGCTTGAAATTATGCTAGTATGAACTTTTGGACAGACTTAGTTTTTGCACATAACCTTGTACAATCTTGCAGCAGAGGCCAGCCACATAAGATATATATCTGGACTCTCTTGTATTATAGAATTTTTCTTGTTCTGAATATCCCTGACATTACAGCTGACAAAACAAAAACTGGTATTTCAGATCTGTTCTCTGAAATCTTTTAAGCTAAAATCACATGCAAGAATTGACTTTGCAGCTACTAATTTTGACACCTTTTAGATCTGTATGAAAGTGTGTTGTGTTGAAGCAGCAAACCAATGAGTGCTGCATTTTGGATATTTAGTTTTATCTTTAGTTAAACGCCACCTGGTGTATTCATTTATACCATCTAATATATGACACACTGTTGTAGTATGTATAATTTTGTGATCTTTATTTCCCTTTGTATTCATTTTAAGCATCTAAATAAATTGCTGTATTGTGCTTAATGTAAATATTTGCTTTATTACACATTACAGTTCTGTGTGTCCATTATGTCTTGTGCCAGTTGATGCCATGGCTCTTTCATCAGAGATGGAAGCCACAGCCACTGAGGAAACTTGTGGAAGACCAAGATCTGCCATTGGCATAAAGAATGCTTTCTCCCAAGGCACCTGTTACAAATTCTTTTGGTTTTGTTTGGTCTTTTTCCTTTTTAACTGCTAAAATAAACATCCTTGAGTTCCCCTTTTGTTAAGGAGCGGAGCCTGCTTATATATGTAAATGTCTCAATGATAAAAAGATGTTAAACATAAATTGGCATTAATTTGCAAGCAGAATCTTAATGCCCTGATGTTCTTTCTTCTAAATGAAGTAAATGTTAGTTTTCACCTTATAATGGGAACAATTGTACTTACTAAACAGTCAACTACTCTCTTTTGTTATAATTCTTACCATCTTGCTATTAAGAAAAAGGCTTTGGAGATCACACATTTGGAGGGCTTCCAAGGTGGAAGAAGCTGGTATATTTACTATGCACAGATGCCCAAAAGCAACTCGTACTAAAGCATGGGGAGTTAAAGATGGCCAGCCAGTTAGGCTGCTTTCAACAGTTACAGCAATGATGGGATCTCCCTCTGATCCATGCCGAGGGCAGGGGCTGGTCCGTCACCTCCCAGGTGACCTAAAGAGTTAGGAAGTGGCTGGTTCCGTAATTTCTCTTTCCAAAAGATTTGTCTTGTTAATGCTTTTGTGACCTGAGAGGGGAAATTGGAACAGCCTTCCCCTAAAATGTTGTGCTACTCAAAAACGATACAGGAAAAAGCACAGGAATCGAATCTTCAGGGTGTTAGGGGCTGGCGTGAAGCTATTAATTCTGTTCTGTAGTTAGGCTATAAGTTCTGTGAACACCAGCTAATATTTAGGACAGGATGTCCCCAAATACCAAATCAGAAAAACGTGTTGAGAAGATCTTTCTCTTACTTGAGGATAGTAATACCAGCTGAATTGAAGCCATCTTACATTTATTTTGAAATTTTACTCTGCCTAAATTAACAGGTGGGAAGAACGTGGCCTGTGCTTAGGAGTCCCACATGAAGTACTAATGAGAGACTTGTGCAAAACAGTGTGTGGGGGGATTCCTGGTTGGACATTGGAGCAGAGACATGGGTATGCTTCCTTGCTAAAGTGGTGGGAGTGGACCTTGTTGGCATTCAGAAAAGAGTTTAGCCACCTAAGAATTGGAAATAAAGATTCCCAAATAGAAATGTTGCAGAAGCCCTAAAAGTGTCTCAATAAAAGCCATTTTAAAAGAATGTGTTGCTACTGTTTGCTTTTGGAATAACCTGAAAATAAAAGGTGTGGCAAACGGCCACCTTTTAACTAGAGAATGTAACTGTAGCTTGAACAATTCTGTAGGTTTTCTCGAGGAAGAACATAATTCTGGAGAACTTTCCTTTTCGCCCTTCAGATTTTCTTGTAGCCGTGAGTTCCCGAGTCAGACCGACCAGCACTGGTTTCCCGTGGCGCACCGTGCGCAGCACTGTCTGGACCGTCTTTGGTTCCCTGTCATTAAGCAGTTCCAGGGTTCCTATCAAATAGCTCTTTGTCCCCTCTTAAGATCCAGCTAGAAAAGGATCTCCTTTTATTTCCCTATAGTTCGTTTGGCCCACATGCCTGCCCATTTGTAAAAATGCACGCGATTTCAGAAGAGAAAATGGGTGTCAGGTCTGAATGATCTGGACAAGCTTGGGGCGTGCTGCCCTGTCTGAAACTCTTCACTAGAAGCCATTAAACTTGCTCTCGCCAGGTGGGTACTGCCACAGAGGGGTAGTTCCCCTATCTTGAGTGCAGGCTACTGCTACCAAATCCCCTCCAGATGGGGCCCCCAAATGATCTTTGGGTGACTGCCACTAAAGCTTGAGGACCACTTAGCTTGAATGATGGACTAGTTATTCAACAGTTTAGTAGGACTTACTGAATGTATTGGGTTTCACAGAGCTTCAGGTGAGCCGCCTGCCCCTCCCACAGTGGTCCTACCCTCACTTCTAACCCTCTCTGTTTGCTCATTGGGTTGGGACCAACTGCAGACATGTTTCATCAGGGTGGTGTAAAATCTCAAATCCCCAGAAGACAAAAGGAAAAGGCTACTCCCACCATTTTAAAATGGTGGTCCAACAAATCAATTGGCCATCGTGAGGTGTCCTAGGAAAAGACTCAACTGAGATAAACTTGATAGTCAAGCTAGAAGATAAAAACAAGGTGTTCTCTACCAACGACTGAAAGCTGCACCTGAAAGCATCCAAACTTGCTCCAAAGGAGGGTCACCATTTAGTAATGCTTTGCATCCTGCTACTTGTCCATCAGCTTACTCCACTTGAGCATTCACTGGAACTTGAAACTAGTGCAGTTACAATGTGGATGGGGGCTGTGTTCAAAAATCAGCATGTAAAGTGCAAGTTTCATATCCTAAAATGTAAGTCACAATTTCAAAGTGCTCCGGCTAAGGAAGACAGGAGAAGGAAGATGATAGTCGTTTCCAGAACATGCTCTGAATGGAATAAAGGGCAGAATCTGCTCTATTTAAATGAGTTTTTGCAAGTGAGTGCATTTTTCAGAGTACAATGTTCATCTGTAATACAAACCAACCCCTCCCCCCACGCTCCCCGGTACACCATCAGAACTTAGGCGTACGCCCATCTAAACCCACACTGGTTCTGGTAATAAAAACCTGGCTGTGCCTTTATTAATGTCTTACTACGAAGTGAAGCAAAATGGATATCCTAATAGGCAAACTGTTCGCCTTTTGGAAACTGATGAAGCAAGAGACTAGAAATAAAAGGGCTTTTCCAGTGTACTTGATGTAAGCACTGTATTGGCTGCCGTGTCTCTAGACGGGGCAGAACGTGACAGCTGTGGAAGTGAAGCAGCCATCTGGAAGTCCAGGAATTGAAAGGACAGACCCTGCCTTGGAGGCCGCTGCATGGCTTGCTGGTGGCTACATCTGCCAGCACAACTATGTGGCTTGCTTCCCTGAGAACGGAGCCGAGAGAGGCTCACATAGCCCTGTCCTCCCAGGAGGGGACATCCAGGCCAGAGGCTTGATTGACCATCTTTCCTAGGAGTAGGACCTCCTTCCTAAACACTGCCTGGAGCTCAGCACGCAGCCTGAGCGCATATTGACTCAAGTACTTCCTAAGGTTACTGGGACCGGCCGTCGCTGTAGGGCACTAGATCTCCAGATCCTTTGAGTCCTCAAATCAATCCTGCCACTCCCCCAAATAAAAGTCCTATACAGGGAGGATTAGCTCCAGGTTTCAAGACATAAAGGTGCAAAGAAGCTGGCTTGTCCCAAGGTGCCAGCTGGTACAAGGGAGATGCCAACTTGAGCCTAGGCTGTGTGGGTCCACAGCCACCAGAATTCCCAACCACACTTGGCTCAAGACTCACCTCCTAAGAAAGCCACTCTCCTATGAACACAAAGACACGTGAGTCCCCGTCTCCAAACCAATACATCATACTTTCCCTGACACAGCGTTTCCAAACCACACTCATTCACGCTGCCGTCTTCATCATTTTTGCCACATCTGCCTAACAACTGCTTTACATACTTAGTATGTTTCAACTCCCTCTTTTAAAAAAAGGGGGGGGGAATTGTCTCTACAAAAAAAAAAGACAATCAGCACTATTTGCCACTAATGGAGGCATCCATAAAAGCAAAGACAGGACGACAAAACATGATACTAGATTTTTGCCACCTGTGATTACTTGGTGAAAGCTGTGAGCTGAGACTTGCTGTTTGTTAAAAAGGAAACGGGTACAGGGCACACCAGCATCAAAATGCAACTTTCTCTTGGGCCCAGGCAAGACTGAAGGAATCAGATGAGCCTTATGTCTCAGGGACTTGTGTGACCTAATGCATGCAGGTGGCACCGACCTAGCAGTGACGAGATGGCCCTGGCCCGAGCTCTGGCTCAGAGTGCGTCCCAGGAAGGAAGTCTTTGCGATTACCTAATTCTCTTTACTCGGCTTTAGACTCCTTTTTTATGAAATAAGATTCTCACTGGCAGGTAACAGGAATGCCAACTCAGACTGGGCTTAATAAAGGGGACGCACAGGTAACTGGTGGTGCCTGAGTGGGGCAAGCTGCTCAGTGACACCAGCAAGGGCTCAGGTCCTCTGTCCTGTCCTGACACCCATGTGGTCACCTTCATCCTAGGCCGGGGCCCTGGTGTACATCAGGTTCCCATTCACCTTCCCTCAGGGTTTCCCTCCTCTCACCATTGAACTCGAGTCCTAAACTCGGACCCAATGAAACCATTCCAGAACCAGTTTCTGCGGCCGGGGGGCTTAGGCCAGAGCTCTTAGTGAGTCTCTGAGCTAGACTTACGTTGATCGGCTTAGATCAGTCCACACCCATCTCTGGAGCTGCGGTGGAATCACTTCAAACCATACCGGAAACCAACTCAAACCCAGCTCCACACCCCACTCAGGAAGGCGTGAGACAGACGTGGAGGCCACTCCACTTCTCAAATGAAACCTTGTGCCGTGTGGAAAACGGAAGGAAGGAGTAGGTGTTAGGACTGAGAAGAGGTAGCAAATCCTTGAAAACCTCTTGACTGCTGTTCCCTGAAAGCACTGGACCCCAACCCTGGGCACATACAAAGTCACCTGGGAAGCATTAAAACCTGGCCATGCCGAGGACCCTGCCCACAGGGCCTCTGCTGTGACAGTCGGGGGTGACCAGCTGATTCCAGTGGCAGCCAAGACTGAGAACCACTGTTTCAGACACACACCAGCGAACAGCATGAGCCTTCCCTGGTGAGTATGTCACCAGTGATTTCCTACGTAAGGCCATTTTCTCTCTTTCTCCCACTCCACAAACACCAGTGGGACAGCCTAAGCACCCCCATCTCTACACTCAAAGGTGTCACCTGTGTGTAGAAGACAATTTTATGCGTGCAAGCTAGTCCTCTAATGTCTCCACGGTTCACCGGGGGCAACGAGGAGACCATGGGACCAAACAGATAAACTTGACTCCCTGGCTGGTCACCACTGCAGCCACACTTGGCTCCTGGATATGCCAACAGAAGCAAAGCACGTACCTTGTTCTCGGGGCGCTCCCCCACGTCTCCCTCTCCTACGCCTCGGGTCCGGCTCCCCCAGAACAGTCGTGCTGATGAGCTACTGCTGCTCCGAGCAGCTCCCTGGAAGACCGACCCAATGAGGAAGTCCTTCCAGGTGAAGCGGCCAGCCTCCAGCACGCAGGCTGGGCTGATTTTGGTGTTTCAGGGGAACCATGTGTATCCTGACCAAATGCATTTGTCCGCTCTCCTTAACTCCTTCCACAAACTCTCCTCATGTGTAGCCAGCAGAGCACCCTCACCGGAAGTCCTGGTAAAGAAGACAGAGGCAAGCCTCCAATCCCACCGCCCCTCCCCAGTGGCTTACAAGCCTGAAATGCATCCAGCTGACGATTACTGATGAGAACGTTGATGCTTTCAAATTGACAGCACGCCCATAGGACTCACAGAGTCAGCTGCTGAGTCAGAATTACTTTGAATCCTTCCCAAACCAAAGATGGCTGTGCCTTGACCATAAGACAAAGTGGGATTTTGCTTTAAGATAGGGAGGAAAATGCCCCCACCTGCCTGGGTCGATAAATCATCTCCAGAGAGTAGGTAAACTTGTAAGTAGACACGTGTGGGGGGTGTCTGCCTAGCCTCCAACCCTCCTCTCTGAGAACTCCCCTCTCCACCCCAAGAGCTTTTATCACGATGCTGGATTTTGTCAAATGCTTTTTCTGCATCTTGAGGTGATCACGTGGTTTTTGACCTTTATTAATAGTGTGTTACATTGATTAACTTTCAGATGTTAAACCAACCTTGCATTCACAGAAGAGATCCTACTGGGTCGTGGTGTGTAATCCTTTTTGTATGTTGCTGGACTCAGTCGGCTAATATTTTGTTGAGGACTTTTGCATCTATATTCACAAGGGATATTGGTCTGTAGTTTTCTTATGATGTCTTTGTCTGAATTGGCATCAGTCATTCCCAAAAGGAGAGCTATGGAAAGCACACACTTCTATGGTGAGACTCCACCCCCTGTCCCCAGGGAATTGGGGATTGGGGCACAGGGATGCTTGCTAGCCTGCCAGTTGCTTGAACTGCAGTGACCATGCAGCTGCCATCCTCCACCCAGCTGCATTTCTTCACATACCCCATATCCTGGGAGTAAATTCCAAGGGTCTCAAATGCAGATGCCCACAGGGACCAAGCAAGTAAAATAAATTAGTGAAATAAGTTGGAAACAAGAACAAGAAAAACCTGGAGAGCGTGGCCCCTCTACAGCGACTCAGCTTTAGCTCATGGTTGCCTTGCAAGAAAGAGAGCCCCGTATTGCCAGATATTCCCGTTTTTGAAGAGAAACTGGGAATCAATTTTTTATCTAGAATGTCCTAATCTTTAATTGCTGGCAACTGATTTTAATTGAATTTTTGAATAGGCAAACAACAAGATATCAAAAAGTATGCAAAATTAAAAAGTGAAAAACCCACTTCTCACCCAAAGCAGATATTCACTGTTCTCAAGTTTCTGTTCATCCTTCCAGAGAATTTTAATGCCTTTCTTTCTCACACAGATGGCATATCGTGCACCTTTTTATGCACTTTGGTTTTTCACATCTTGGTGGGATTTCCACACCAATTCATAAATGGCTCCTAATCCATTTTTACAACTTCATGAGATTCCATCCATCCGTGTATATGTGGACTGTCCCATATTGATAACTGCCCCGTCTGTATTGATGGTCACTTGCGTTCTCTCCAACCTTTTCCTATTTCAATGCACGATGAATAACCTTTTGCACTTACCATTTCTCTCGTGTGTGTATGTTGGGAGGTTAGATCCCTAGGGGCGGAATTACTAGGTTCAAGGGTATATTCCTTTCTAATGTTGGTAAGTATTCCATGACAATGGTTCCCCACCAATGTATGAGAATGCACATTTTCTTCAACATTTCATCAATGGTGTCATCAAAATATTTCATTTTTGCCAGTCTGCTAAGTGAAAATTGAGAGCAAATCTTGTTTCATACCTACTGGTATAGATTGTGGTTGACTATCCTTTTCAAATGTTGAAAAGCCTTTTGCATTTTCCTTTCTGTGAAATGCTTCTTCACATCCTTTGCCCGTTTTTCTTTTTTTGTTTTTTCTCTTACTTCTCTGTAGGAGCTGTTTCTATATTAGGGAGATTATCCCTTTGTGATACGAGCTACAAATATATATTTTCCTGTTTGTCATTTGTCTTTTTGGTCATTTGCCTTTTGAATTTGCTTAGGTTTTTTGTTGTTGTTGTTGTTGTTTTTTGGGGGGGTTGAGTTTTGTTTGTTTTTGCCATACAGAGGATTTAAAATTTTTTGATATAATTTTATCTATCTTTTATGGCTTCTGGATCTTGTATGGTTCTCTAATGTTTCTGCCCCCTTATAAATTCATTTTATACATTTAACTCCTCCTTAATCCATTTGGAATTTTGGAACGGTTCCTGGTGTACAGAGTGAGGTATGGAACTCACTTTATTTTTTCCAGATGGTTACCCAGTTGTCTCAACATGAAAACAATTTAAAAACCGTTCAGGGCAAACCACACATTTCTGTCAACCCATGGGCCATCGTCTGGAAACCTCTTGCTTTGACAGACATGGAGTTCACATCCACTGGGGAGGTGAGGAGGTGACTGACCGAAGGAGCTTGCTCTTGTGGAAACTCGCAATGGCCTTTGTACTGGCATTGCCGTCCAACAACAGCCACAAAAGAAAGAACGAAGCTTGCCCTTTCCTAGGCTGTAAAGTGACTGTTGCAACGGGCTCGGGGGCCTGCTCGACAGTAGTCAAGGCTTTCGTTTGCTTCACAAGGACTTAAGTCAGGCACTTGCTTTAAAGGGGATGCCTGTCAGGTCAGCTGGCACGAAGACAGTGTCTCCAGAATCCCAGCAGCTCAAAGGACCGAGGGCGGGAGTGCCTGGCGGGCTCTGTCCTGGCTTTCCCTTGCTCAGCTGTCCCTAAGTGTCCCTAAAAGTTCATTGTTTGGCACTGCAACTCCCAGGGATCTTGGGATGGCCAATTCTAGTTCATTAGTCACCTTTTCCTCATAGATATTCTCATGCAACCTCACTGACGGGGGCGGGGGCTGAAAGAATCCACGGGCAGAGAAACCCAGAGCTAGTTGGACTTTTGGCAGCTCTCACCCTTCATGACTTGTTCTTACTCTGAAATTTAAGGACAATTCCTAAGTCTCTCGCTGTCAAGGCTCTTAAATGCCGCACGTAAGCTGAGAAACACAGCTTTATGTGTTTTACGTGTATTATGGCCGGGTCACCATAATAACAGCCACCTCTTGTCCAGTGGCTGTTGCCAGGCCCTGAGCCAAGCTCTCATGCAGGTCATCTCATTTCCTTACAACAACCCAACAGGCCGGTGCCATTATTCTCTGCATTTTACTGAGGAGCGGGCTGGGCTCAGAGAAGGTAAGCACCTAGCCCTGGGTCACACAGCTGAGGCGTGCAGGAGATGATGGTGCCACCAAGACAGGCTGACCTCAGAGCCTATAAGCCCTTAGCCTCGGTCCTGTGGGTCTCTGTTTTAGGACACTTAAGTTGCTGTGGCTTGGTAACATGACCTTCCCTTTCACTGCTCCCGGGTTCAGGCTCTGAGGGAGATGGGAGCCTGGGTTTCTCCAGCAACCAACATATACTCGGCCTCCCGGAAGTGGGTGTCCTCACCACTTGTCTCACAAATTAACTTTCCACAGAATCCTTGCTCTCCCTGAGCAGACTGGGGCACAGTGAGCATCTGGCCTCCTTCACTAAAAGCAGTCCAGATCAGTACGACGCAGCCCTGAGAATCGACGCAGCCCTGAGAATGAACGACCTGCAGCTATCGCCAACGGGGACACCCCCACAGGCACAGTGCCAGCCAGGGAAGCCAGACACAAAGGCGACATACAGTGTGTGTGTCTTCTACTCACCCCCAGTGCACGGAGGGCAGAAGCCAGCGACACCACCTGATAGGGGCCACTGATAGGGGTCAGGGGTGCTGGCCTGGGCTGGGGGTGGGGCACCGCCTGGAAGGGAGCACGAGGGCTGCTGAGCGCTGACCACGGGTTTCGTCATCTCTCCACCTAGGGGAGGGTTACTCAGATGTGTTCAGTTTGTGAAACCTCGGTGAACCATCCACGGAGGTGCACCTTTCTGTATGTACATTAGACTTCCATAATTTAAAATAATTTATAATATAAATCTTTTATACAAGTTTACAGAAATTACCTACACAGAAAAATGTCGGCTCCTCTTAAAACCAGGGTTTCACCTCTATCTTTTAATTCTAAAAATTGTCCTAACATTGGCAAGACTCAACTTCTGGCTGCTGTCATGCCTGATATATTAGTTAGATTTCCTTGAAATTCTAATGCAGGTCTGCAGGTCAGGGGTGTGTGTGTGTGTGTGTGTGTGTGTGTGTGTGTGTGTGTGTGTTTTCTTGGCTCTGTGAGGAATTCCAGAAAAACTAGAAATAGCCATTCCTAAAATGAGGACTATGCACTTTCAGGATAACAGCAGGAAACTCATCTGCACGAGGAGAAATGAAGGCAAACACACCTTGGAAGCTGGGGAAGTCCTAAGGACCTCCGCATGCCTGCTGGGAATCTAAGGCACTCCTCCCCCGGCAGGTGCAAGCCAGGGGCTTCATCAGGAGCAGACTCCCAGGGGCAGGCTTGTCCAGGTGACAGGAGGACCCTTTAAGGAAACATTTACACAGGGTAAAAAGCAACAGGTCGTCAACCTCCCCCCACCCCCATTCTCACACCCAGACCACACATGACCTCTTGACATCTTTATTGACACAATTCACAGGCCAGAGGGCACCGCGGTTTGCAGACAAACCATCCAACATGGATGGATGCACCTGGAGCCACACAGCCGGGTGGCACCAGGTGAGTCCCCCATGATTCCCATGCAAAGCCCTTCAGAGAGAAAGTCCCCCCTGTCCCTCAGGTATAGTGACTCGTCAGACCTGACCACCTCATCCTAAAACACTAGGCAGGCCAAACGTCGGTGGGAAATGCCTTCTCCAGCTCCTCCCTGAGGCACTGCCACACGTGGGTTCCAACTGCTTCTCCAAGCCCCGTGGCCTCACATGAGGGAGGAAATTCAGCAAACAAATTGACAACAATAAATAATATATGAAAAACAAAACCCGACATCTGTGATGGCAGGACCGCAACGCTCACAGGCGCTGATGGCATTTGGGGGTCTGGGGGGCTGCCTTCCCGGCGTCCACAGGAAAATAGTCCTCAGTCCTGTACAACGTGGGCAGCTTATACGTCAGGGGCGTCGGCGTAGACAGTTTCTGGAATGACAGAAAACGGGGTGCCCTATCAGCCATGGGATTCCACTTGCTCTGTGACCCAAGAATTCCAATTGGAGGAATTCATCTTACAGGCCAGTCACACATGCGACTAAAAACTGGGTGACACTTTGGCAGCTGTGCCTGTGAGAGCCCAGGCCGCCCACCTGCGGGGAGCTGGGCCGTGGAGTCGGTCCTGGTCCTGGATGGAGCACTTGCAGGTATTAGCTACGACAGGAAGACCCGGTTCTCCTCAGAGAATGGCTGAGAAAGCAAGGCGCACACGTGAGCAAAGGGGCCCTTACACCTGCACGCATGTGGCACAGGCAGCCCTGCAGGACCCTCCATGCGGGAGCCTGGGCACAGAGCCCACTGCTGGGAGAAGAAGAACCGGGGGGCAGGCTGATTGTTCTTTCCCTCAGGACCCATCTGTGCTGCCTGAAGTTTATGCCATATGCATGTGTTACTTAAAAAAAGAAAAAAAGAAGAAAAAAGAAAAAGAACCATTTTAAGATGTGCTCACTTATTTCTGGTGTGGATTTTGTTGAGGGGAGTTTCCATCAAGCACCCCTTCCTGAGCTCTAGTTGGCAGAACCCTCCAGGCTACATATGCATTTCGAGGAAAAACCACCTCAAACTTGGCCCCACACGGGAATCTCTTGGGAGAGTTACGAAAGCTCGTGCCCAGGCCCCGCCCGGAGTCTGATGTCATCAGGGTGCTTCCAAGCTCTCAGGCAACGTTCTCACGTAGAGCCAAGGCTGAGCCCAGTGACTGACCACCCAGAGGACGGAGGGTCAGCCAGGCTGGGGGACTGGGGCTCCATGGTGGACCGGCAGGGGCATGGGCAGGTATGTGGGGCTCACAGGGGTGCAGAGGGAGGTTTCTGTATGTCTCTACCGGGGGTCCTTCTCACTACCCACTGCTCTGCCCCTCACAGCTCCGACTGTTCCATGTCCTAGCCCCCTGTGGCACCTCTGGCTGACACCCGGCTCTGGCCCAGCCTGTAGCTGCTGTCAGGTGCCAGGGCAACTAGCCCATGGGGCTCTAGCCTCTTGGGCTCTAGCCTG
This sequence comes from Rhinolophus ferrumequinum, assembly GCF_004115265.2. Lineage (NCBI taxonomy): Eukaryota > Metazoa > Chordata > Mammalia > Chiroptera > Rhinolophidae > Rhinolophus > Rhinolophus ferrumequinum. The sequence continues at coordinate 8,896,342 of NC_046306.1, forward strand.
TGGTTAGACAGCGTCCATCCTGTCAACCACTACTTCACGCAGCGCCCGTGCCCGGCCAGGCCCTGTTCTGCGCGCTGAGGACACACCTGCAGTCCCAGCCACCATGGGACTTGCCGTCTGGTGGGGACACAGGAACCACAGCACCACGGGACGAGGGCTATTGGCAGGAGGCACAGAGGCCTACAGAACCCAGACGGAGGGTTCAGGGAGCCAGAGGAGCTCACCCACCCAGTGGGACAGATGGGGTTCCAGGCTGCAGACCGGCGCTCTGTGGCACGCTACGCACTGAGACCTCCCATCTAGAGTCGGGTCAGTGTGTGGACAGGGGCGAAGCTGAACCCAGGGCCAGGTCAGCTGGGCTCTTGAGACCATGCTAACTTCCTAGGAGACCAAGGAGCCATTGAGTCAGTAATTGAGTGAAAGAATGTGTATGTGTGTAATTGGATATATGATTTAGAAAGAGCAGAACAGAGAATACACTGTAGGGGAAAGAAGGAACCAGGGAGGACGCTGTTGTAGATGTCCCTACAGTCGAGAACAGCTGGCTTTAGGGTGGGAGAGGAGAGATTCTAATGTCTGAGCCCCAAAGCCCTGTACTCTCCCCCCACCAAGCCCTCTCTGTTGCATAAGGAAACCATCAAAAGATTTTAAATAAGGCAGAACGTGGTCAGGTGTCTAGGGAGCACCTCCCTGTGTCACCACCCCACATTGGGAAAACCAGGACGAGCAATTCACCTTGGCCAAGGGGCCAGCCTCACCAAAGGACAAACAGAACATTCCACCCACTCAGCCCCGCACTCAGCCCACCTCGGCTCAGCCCACGGGGGGATCCTTGGAACACAGGCCTTTCCCACCTGCCCCCCCGGCACCTTCCTGGGCTGCATCCCACCCCACAGATCAGACACAAGTCCTCTGACAGCACCGAGACCAGAACACAACTGGGAAATGAGTCACAAGGTACATACACCCCATAGCCAGGAGGATGCAATGTTTGGGTGACCCATGGTTTTCAATGACCTTCACCCTGTTTCTCCATGGCAGTGTCATCTAGAAAACACAACATTCAAGTGAATTATGGCAGTTCAAAGACCAGCTCCCTCATCCTGACACGAGGCTTGGGGGACAAAGAGCATTTGATCCTGGAAAGACGGGTTTGGTACCCGAGCAAGGGGAGGGGCCCATGAGGTCCCCAAAGGTCAGGGACCAGGCCAGGCCAGAGCCAGTGTCCCAGCCCCGTGTCCTGGCCTTCCTGGGGCTGCTGGGCCACATCCAGACCCCCCTGTTCTTTTTGAAGTGATTCTACCAACACAGAAGGGGCTTTTGCCTCCTCCCTCGAGGAGACAGACCTCCAGAAAAGGAGGACAGTGTAATTATGAAGGAACCAAGGAGAAGTGGTCAGAAGAGATTTTTAGCAGCTTCAGATGTAATCATGTCTTTAGTTCCAATGAGAACTAATGCAAGAAACGGTGGCGTCTTTCCTGGTGACGGAAGGAAACACCACTCCTGCATTCGGAGAGCTAGGAAAAACGGGGTTGCAGGAAGCGGTGAGCCCAGCCAGACGGGACTACTGGATTATCAAAGAGCTGCTTGCATGTACGCTCTGAAAAGGAAGTTCTCACAAGGAACCCACAGGGACTTACGAAAACAAGCCATCCAAAATAAGCTCACTCTCCCTTTTTGAAAGGTTCCCCAGCCTGGATGATGAGAGAAAGGCTGTGGTGGCTGGGGTAGCTCCATCTCGGCCCTGGACCGAGACACTGACAGCTTGGAGCACGTGGAGAAATGTGGGAAAGTGACTCACGGCTGGTTGGAGCACTGGGCCTGAAGTCAGCCAGGGAGCCACGGCCTGTGACGCGCCAGCGGGCTCAGAACGTGGCCCCTTTAGTTCCAAACTGCTTTTGGAGACTGGGTGGGTGTGGGGTGGGCGTGTGCTGTTTCTGCCTGTCCAGCACCCACCTCCCCTTCTGGTACCTGCATTTTGATTTCCCTGTGGGATCACTTGTACTAGCTCCCATCCAGGCTGCTCTCCCCACCCCACCCCACGGCTGAAGGAGGAGTGAGAGGAGGCCTGACCTTCCTGAGCAGTGATTGGTCCAGGGATAAGCATGTGATCCAAGCGAGGCCAATGAGAAACAACCTTGAGACGCTTGTTTTTGAGACCGGGAGGTTCCCCCTGTCCCAGGTTCCTATGAGGGTGGGCCACGAGCCTCAGGGCCACTTCTGCCACCACACTGTGGGGCCTGCCTGAGCAGGATGCCAACCCAGGGAAGCAAAGTTGGGAGATGGAGCAAGACAGAGACCTGACAATAGCATTTGAACATCTGAATCCAATGTTGCCTGAGGCTAGAGTTACCCTGGGATTTTTCCTGTTCTGGAGCTATGGTCTCCTTGCTTAAGCCACGTTGACTGGGTTGTTGTCACTTGCAACCAAGAGTCCTGCCTAAAATGAATTACAAACCTACAGTGGTGCCAGTGAGCACTTGGAAACCAGCCTTTGAATCAGCAGGTGAGGGCCGACCTGTGAGGCTGAAAATAGCCTGGCACCCCAGATGCTGTTGGGAGAACAGAGCTGCCCCAGGAGAGGCCGGGCCCCACCACAGGCCCACTAGGAGGCTGTGGAAAACCAGCCCTGCCACACCCATTTCTCTTGGATTCTCACGGCGACCTGCAATGAGAGGGGTCATCCCATCTCAGAGGTAGCAGGAGCCAGGGAACCAAGCAGCTGGGGTCCCTTCAGGCCTGTCTGGCTCCATCACCCCACAAGGCTCTTGCCACTGACTCAATTCCTGGACGACAGAGCAGGAAACCCAAACCCTTGAGAATCTCACGGGACTTCAGAGATCTCCTCACCCTACAGCTGCTACTGAGTCCCCTCTAGGAGCGGCCAGGTAAGCAAGGAAGGGTGTCCAACTCTGGGCTCCTGCCCAAGCCTGCAGGCAGGAAAGTTCCCCCAGCTCAGGACAGGATGGGAGACCTGGAAACCTGATACTGCAAATCCAGGGCTCTGCCACAGCCCCTCCCTCCCTCCGCCCCCTCTGTCCCCTCCCCCAGCTCAGAGCCTGCCTGCTGGCCTCTGCAAGAGGGACTTCTGGGCGCTGGGCGGGTGTGCTGCCCAGGTCTACCCACGCTCATACACCTTCCTCACTTCACCCTGGATGCCCGAGTTCCTACACCCACAGCCCACACATCCCATGAGCTTTGTGATGTTTTAAAAAGGAATTAACTGCAAGCATGTAAAAAATCAGGACATTTCCCATGAAAACCAGATTGCCAGCTTCTCTTGGAAAATCAGATGCTGATCCCTCTGGGCTCACAGCCCTTTGTGGCCCCAGGTGGCCGAGCTGAGAAGCGGCAAGTGCTCTCCTGTGGGCCACAGGCCCCACCAGGCCACTTTACCATTCCTTCAACCTGCCCTCCAGCAATCTGCACCCCCACGCAGTTCCTTTTCTGATAAAGACCCCAAATGGCTGCTGCAGCATGTGTTTCCAGAAACCCCCCACAGACTCTTGTAAGTCCTGGCCCACCTTCTTCTCTCTCTAGGGAAGCCCCAACTGCACAGCCATGGTCCTGGCTACTTTCTGTCCAGGCCACAGGCAGCAAACTTGTGAAGAGCCTGACAGTGAATATTGGAGGCTATGCAAGCCCTGTGGTCCGTGGTCTCTGTCACAACCACTCAACATGGCCCATGTAGCACAAAAGCAGCCACAGACAAAAAGGAAATGAATGGCATGGCTGTGTGCCAATAAAACTTTATTTACAAAGATGGAGGCAGGCCAGATTTGGCTTTAGGCCATAGTTTGCCCCTGAATTAAATCTGACTTCCTAAATAGAACTAGAACTGCAAACCTCCCCTGTATCTCCCATACAACTGGGCAACGAATAATAGGTCAGCAGACACAGGCTGCAGGATTCAGGGCCAGACCTGCTTTGCCGACTGTCCCCGGGCCTGAGTGGTATTTGCTGGCTGCTCTTCGGCCATCCCTGCACCTGCAGCCTGTCCTGGCTCACCCAGCATCCCCTACCCTCAAAGAAGCAGGTCACACCACTGCCCCACTCACAGGCTAGCTCTGAGGTTCCACAGGGCCAGCCAAACGGGCTCTGAGGCCCCAGGCTGACCACTTGCAGAAGCCCCGGTGCCCAGACGCCCACCCTCATCTTCAAGTCATCAGGCGCCCCCAGCCCCAAGGGACTTGGGAGAGGCCCTTCCCACTGAGAAAACAATTACATCTACTGTGCCCCAGGTCACATACATCACCTCTGACCCCCACAGCATTCCCTTAAGATAAAGGTTTCTCATCCTCGTGAGCCTCACTTTCCTCTCTGTAAAATGGGGATGAAACAATCCACTTCTCAGAGTCCTGCCTGGAACACAGCAGTGATGCTGGAGCTACTGCAGCCACCTTGGGACCATGAGGATAAAAGCCACATGCTAAGGATGGCTGAGTGGCCTGAGTCCCTGAACACTTCTTTGAGAAGACCCATGAGCTCAACTGGCCACCTCGGACTTCTTGACACGTGAGGAAAACACATAAACCCTATTTGGTTAAACCACTTTAGTCAGGTTTCCGTGACACAGACGAACACAGCCTGACTGACACACGCTGCTATTATTCTCATAATAGCGAGTTGCCCATGGTCACACAGACAGTAAATGGTGAGAGCCAGGACTCAAACCCAGGTTGTTTAGATAATGGGATGATCTCCAAAGAAAGTAAAAACTGCTAGATGTAAGAACAAGCAGACAGGAGGAGATAGAAATCTCAAAATAATTCCAAAAGGTACAAAAGAATTCCAAGTAATGTATGTATCACCCCTGCCAGGAGCTGGAGCCGAACTGCTGCCCCACCCCTCGCTGAGTGGGGGCAGAATTTGGTGACTTGCTTCCAAGGTAGAGTATGGAAGGTGGGGTGAGGTGAGTAACTGCCCGGTGGAGAAACCTGGCCAGCACTCCCTCGGCCAGGTGGTCAGGCTTTCATCAGTGAGATGTCATGTTGACAGCATGTCCCCTGGATGTGATGTGATGAGAAGGGTACTTCACCTCTATGGTCCACCTCCCCAAAACCCATCCCAGTCTAAACCACAGACAAAGTCAGCCGTAAGCGAGGGATATTGTAAAACATACCTAACAAATGACCTCAAAATTGTCAAAGTCATGCAAAACAAGGAAAGTCTGAGAAGCTGTCACAGGCCCGAGGTGGCCAGGAGACATGATGACTAAATATAATATGGTTGAATAAACTGCAGAGCTAATTAATAGCGAGGTATCGATGCTGGGCCCTCAGCTGTGCCGATAAAGTAACAATAAGATGCTAACAACAGGGGAAGCTGGGTGAAGGGTGTGGGGGAAATCTCTGTATTATCATAGCTACTTGTCTCTGGTTCTAAAATAAAAACATTGAATTAGGGGGAGGGTGTGAGAAAAGCGAACAGAAGAAAGGGCTCTGGCTATCTGCAGAGACCAAGCCCCCAGCCTCTCTCAAATCAACCCCGGTGACTGAGTGGTGAGCGTTTCCTGAGCACCTGTCCATGGCGCACTCTGCCAGTCCACTGTCCATTCATTCTCACAGCCATGGAGAGACGCACGTGTCCATAGTCCCATTTTGCAGAAGAGGAAATTGAGGCTCAGAGAGGTACTTGCCCAACATCGCCCAGCTAGGAGTTGGCAGAGCTGAATTTGAACCCAAGCCCACCCTGCTTCAGGATGTGCGCTGCCCCAGCACGGAGCCAGGACACAGGTGGACCTGTGACTGAGCCAGGCTGGGGGATGAGCTCTTGTCCAAGACTCAGGAGGTCCCTTCAGCATCTGCTTTCCAACATGGGACCCTCAGGAGTCCCCCCTTCCAGCTTCCTCAGAGATCACAAACTGGTGGCCTTTGGTTAGCATCTGGCCCACAGACACGACGGGTTTGGCCGATGCAAATTTAAAAATGAGTAAGCTGCCAACATGGAGGAACTGGGATGTTTCAAATAAATATTGAGTTCCTATTTCTCTTGAACAGCAGAGCTATCTGGCCACACTGGCCTACGTCCCTGCGGGGTGCAATGAGCTGGCCCCTCTAGACAGGACAGTTGCTGTCCGGTTTGCCACTGAAGCCTGCCCGGTCTGACTCACTCGTCCACACGACCAGTGGGCATCTGAGCTGGCAGTGGCTCCAGGCTCACGTCACATTGCTCAGACAAGTCTCCATGGGATTTTGAGGAGCTGGACGGAGAAGGCTTTGCTTCCAGTTCCGTGTCTTGGGCCCCACGAGGTGGGAACTGCCAGCCTGCGGCCACTGCCAAAGCCAGCGGTCTCCTCTGGTGTTCACAAGAGCATAAGAGGCAGGTGTTGCAATGGTGCCTGTTTCATGGAGAAAGCAGGCTCAAAGAGGACAGGGGAAGGCCTGGGCCAGGGCCACACAGCTGGTACAAGTCAGAGCTGGGACTCAAACTGGCTCTTCTGAGCTCCTGGCACCAGCCCCCAGCCAAGGGTCAACCCACACGACCTCCCCCTTGGTCCCGCTTGGTCCTGCCTCAGGGCTTTCTGCACCTCAGGCCGTGCCTGGCTGTCCTGCCTGTCTGCTCCAGGGCCCCCAGTCTTCCAGAAAGCTCTGACAGCTGTAAGCAGAGCTCCTCCCATTTCTCTGTAAGCAGCCCGTGCGTGTCCGCCCTGCCCTCAGGGTTGAGCTGGCCAGCCTCACGATGCCTGCATGAGAGTAGTCCCCTTCCCTCAAAACCCTCCTCCCCAGCCTGGCCCCCAGCCCCAGCCTCTACTGGCCTGATGACCACAGCAGCTGGTGGCAGTGGGAGGCTGAGGCCCTGGTGACAGAGGAACAGAGCTGGGGGCTCTGAGTGGGAGGACCCCAGCAGCAGGAAAAGCTGCTGTAATCTTGTTATAGGCAATGCTGACCCTGGCAGCTGCTCTAGAAGGTTCTCGGATCCCCACGGATTCTGCTTTTAGCTGGAGGAAAAGCGTTAACATGGAAACCAGCAGAGGGAGAGCCCTCAGAAGTTCTGCCAAGATGCCGGCTACTAAATCCAAACTCACACATAGTCAGGGAGGAGAGACAGGACCACCAGGCAACTAGGTCTGTCTGGGGGCCCAGCTCCTGACCCAGAGTCTGCTCTCTGCAACCCTGGCCCCTCCTCCCTCAGGGCCCCCTCTGCCCCACCTCCTGGGGGGCGGGGGTCTGACTTCTCTCCTCCAGTTGATGGTTTGCACTGGAGTGACCCTGTTTGAACACCAAGGCACCTGGGTTTTGCTTCTCATCACACGGCCACTGGTTGCAATTGTCTGATTACAGACAAGATATATTTACATGAATATGTTTAATGGAGCACCTGCTACGTTCCGGAGACCCAAATCTACATAGGTAGCACAAGTCCTTTTACAGACGAGGAAACTGAGGTTTTCAGGGGTTAAGTGACTCCCTGCAAGCCCACCTGCTAACCAGAACCTCTATCCACCCAGGCTGTCCAAACCGGACACCTGGGCATCACCCTCGACTCCCCACTGCAACGTCCAACCCGTCCTCAATCCCTTCTGCTGTTTCTTCCCAAGCCCCTATCCCCAGGGCCACTTGCCACCCTGTGTGTTCCCCCCTCAGCCTCTGCTCCTGCCCCAACCCATTCTCCACACGCAGCCTGAGTGATTGTCCACAACAACAAATGTGACCCTCCGCTAAGTACCTCATTGTAGTGAGAATACAATCCGCCTCCTGGACTGGTCATCAGGCCCTGTCACCGGTCACCAACGGGCAGTCCTCAGGCTAAACCCAGACCACAGGTGTGTTCCATGCGGCCTCCACCCGGCTGAGTTTCTTTATTAATTAATATTGTTGCTTTTGTTTGCTTGGTTATTTTATTCTCACATTTTAAAATGAAATGCCATTTTTCTTGAAAAATGGATTTCAAGCTTCTTTTTAAAAGTCTAAAGCCCTGGCATACTGGGCAGAGACAACAAGCCAGCGCTGGGCATTGGCCTCCCCTATACAGGGGACGTGTGCTCTCGCCCAGTGGTGGTCCCCCGGCAATGTCACTCATTTCTGCCACAAGCCTGGCCCCTCAGAGCTAGAGGTTTTCTACCCCAAATCCACGTGATCCCGCTGCCTTCTAACTCCTCCTGTCACCTCCCCAGAGCCTCACCAGGGTACTTGGGACACTTTTACCTGCTGTCCCCCATCAAGGCTGTTCTGCCAGGTATTTTTGTGCTGGTTCCTTCCTTCCTTCATACCCTGAGGGACTCCCAATCATCGGTGTCACCTTCCCTCTTTCACTGCGTATACTCTGTTTACCTTTTTTTTGGTTACTACCAGTCTCCACACCAGGCTGAGCTTCAGGGGGACAGAGCCACAGCCCTGGCGACAGTCAGAGCCTGGCACACAGGAGACTCTCAGGGGATGAGAAACGCATGGGCTCGAGTGTGCTCCATGCCCCAGGTGGGACAGAAGGGTCTGGGGGCTGGCCTCTTGCCAAGTCAGCCTCAGGAGCCCAAGGCCAGCAAAGAACCATCGCCTCCAGATAAGATCACCTGCAGGGTTAGTCGTTCTGGAGTCGCTGGGTGGCTCAAGTTTGGCATCCCTGCCCTGGCCAAGTCTGTGACCCACTATTGGGGACGCGAGGTCGCCTTAAAACGAAAGCACACGCTAAAAGCAGTGTGCTCTCCTGGCTGGAAGTCTGGAATAAAAAATAGGTGTGAAAGAAAACTGATGAACTCCAAACAAGTCTGGAGTTTAGTGAATATTCTAGACCAATGCTGGTGTCTTGGCTTGACGACTGCCATGGTGACAAAAGATGAGGACCATGGAGGATACTGAGTAAGGGTCCCTTGGGGACTCTGTACTGTCTTTACGAGTTTTCTGCAAATCTACAATTATCTAGAACAGGGGTGGCCAGTTAGCTGAGTTGGTTAGAGCGTGGTGCTGATAACACCAAGTGTGCCAGTTCGATTCCCGCATGGGCCAGCGTGAGCTGCGTGCGCCCTCCTTAAAAAAAAAATAAATAAAAACAAAGTAAAATGATCTAAAACACAAAGGTCATTTAAAAATAAGTAAAGTGTATCCACAGCAGCATACGCAAAGCAGAGGCAACAACACAGATAACGAGCTATTAAATAATAACGGAATCAATGTCATCGATAATGACAGCAATTAAACCTTACACGATCTCAATTACTGCTCACGACACCCCTATGCCGAAGATATGACTGTAAATCCCATTTTATAAATGTGGCGACTAAGGCTCCGCAGGCTTAGAACTCACGCAAAGCATGATGCATGCAAGTGACACACAGAGCCGGCCTCCTGGGCGTGCGACCTGTGGTTACACAGGCCCAACGCCTGGTCTCATGCCCCGCGGTCACTGTCCTGAAATTCTTCAGAAGCTTTGACAAAGGGGTCTCGCATTTTCATTTTGCACTGGGCCCTGCAAAGTCCATAGCCGGTTGTGGTGACAGAGCTGGGTTTCAAACCGGGCCCTGTGTGTCCCCAGGGTGGGTGTTCTCCATCCGGCACCGTGCCTCAGGCAGATCACACATGGACAGCATGGGGACAGTACTCCCGGCTGAGAAAACACCGTGGGGCAAAGTGGTGGGAGGAGCAGGGGTAGAATTGTGGGGGGGCGGCCTCAGTGGATGGAGTTGGCTGGAGCTGGCACTGACCCACTCTGGGCACAGAGCAGGGAAGGAGGAGTCTTTCCCAGCACAGGCAGCAAACCAGCCACCCACACCCAGCGGCCTGCTCAGTTCAGTGGCCTCCTTGTCAAACGGAGACGACAAGGAGATTCTGCCGGGTACCCTGCCACCAGAGTCCCACCTCCTGATGGCGTTCACGAGCCCACACCAACCGCTGGCTACTGTCACACCAGAGTGGCCACTCCTCACTCTGATGCTGGTTATCAATAGACTCCCTGGAGGTTTTGTGGGCTGGCCTCAAAGGTGGCTGGCTCCACAAAAGAATGTTGAAAATAGCACCAATTAAGCTCTGGGAAGCAGGAGGCAAACAGACACATCGACTGTTTTGTCGGGGTCCCTAACACGGGCAGCTGTTCTCCATTAAAGAAACAAGCCATTAGGGCAAAAACAGAGGCATCCAGCAGAACCCGCAGGTGATAAGGAGCGGCCTGCAGCCCCACCCCCAATCCCACGCACTGCCCAGCCTGGGCAGCTGGACGAACCTGCTTCAGAGGCGGGGCCCAGACTGTCACCTGTGCCCTTTCTCCCCCACTCTAGGCGTCCAGGCCACCCTGGGAGCCTCTTCTCCATCTAACCTTTCCTCAGACACAGGTGCCCGCCGAGCTCCTGTCGGGGGCCACGAGCAGCCAGGCCTGTCCTGCTCCACCACGCGGTCTGCACGCTGACCTGTGACCCGCGGATGGCCACCGTCCCCACACTGATTCCATCCCCACGGCCTGGTCCTTCACCAGAGGCCCTGGGCACTCATCTTGCCCTCCTGTGCTGACCTGGTCTGATTAGGACATTTTATCCATGGGGCCCCTGAGAGCGAATGACCAGGGATGGTTTTCAAGGTCTGAGGAATAAGATTTGAGTGAGAGAGAAAGGCAAAGAGGGAGAAATGGAGAAAGCTTGGTGGGAACAGAGATGAAGATATGAAGAGAATCAGAGACAGGAGAAGGAGACACAGAGAAAGGTGGATGAGACAGAAGGGAGACAGAAAACAACGTAAGGAGAGAAAAATGAGAGAGAGAGAGAGAGAGAGAGAGAGAGAGAGAGAGAGAGAGAGAGAGAATGTAAACAAGATAAGGGGGATCCAGAAAGAGAAAATAGATGGAAATAAGGAAGGGGAAAAGGGGAACAGTGAAAAACAGAAATGGAGGGATGAAGAGGGGGGAAATGAGAAAATAAGAGAGAAAAGAAGAGGGAAGGGCTGAGTGGCCTTGATAGAAAAGTGAGGTGGGCCAGACAGCGGGTGGCAGGGAATGCGGGGAGGGAGGCCACAGGTTGGGGACAGGAGACAGAGGTGAGGAGACTGGTGGGAGCTGGGGGCCTAGGTCCATGGATTCAGGGCCTCTCCAAACCAAGCCAACTCACTGCACCTGGCAAGGACACGAAAAAACTCCCTCCTCCCCCCTCCACCTCCTGCCAACCCCATCCCTTAGTCAAAGAAATAATATTCTTAAAGGACAAAGGCCATCCCATCTCAGAAGACAGGTCAGTCTTTGTTGAATGAACTCCATCATCTGGGGACCTCTGGTCTAACCCTCTACCCAGGACCTAGCCGCTGGCCTCAACAGGGCCCCAGCCCCCCAATGGCTACAAAGAGAGAAAAGGGGAGGAAGACAGATGCTAAGCACACCCCCCCTCCCGCCAGCCCGGCCTCCAGTCCCCTGTCAGCCCCAGGCCACCAGCAGGGACCTCATCCTGCTCATGGGCAGCTGTAGCCCCTGTACAGCGCCTGGGACGCAGTAGGTGCTTAATCAATACATGCTTAGTCATGGACCAGGAACCCCTCTGCCTCCCTGGGCGATTTCATTCAGCCGCAGGGCTCCAGCCACTGGCTCCATGCTGGCCTGGCGGCCTCCAGCCCTGAGCCCCGCCCTCGAATCCCCACCTGGGGCTCCACCTGCAAAGGCGGCGGGATGGACTCTCTCCGTTCATATAGCAACTTGGACGACTCTCCAGGGAGTTATGCAGCGCAAAAGGTTACATGCTGTATGATTCCATTTGTAGAACATTTTTGGAAGCCAAATTGTAGAAATGGAGGACAGATTAGCAGTTGCCAGGGGTTGGGGGAGGGGAGGTGAAAGTGGACACACCGAACCCAAATAAAATAAAATTGTATAGAACTGATACCACTGTACGGAACTTAAAACACACAAATGAGTACAAGTCCAACTAAGGAGAGCTGAGTAAGATCAACGGATTGTATCCACGTCAATAACCTGGTCATAATGTTATATTATAGTTTTGCAAAAGGTTACCACTGGGGGAAACTGGGCAAAGTGTACAAGGGATCTCTTTGTCTTATTTCTTACAACTGAATGTGAATCCACAATTATGTCCCTAAAGAATTTCAAAGACACACACACACACAGACACACACACACACACACACACAGAACAGACCATGTTTCCTCACCTCCACCCTGGCCACCCTCGTCCATGCCACCAGCATCTCTCCCTGGACCATCCCAGTGGCTCTAACCTCCACCCTCACACACCTAGCGCCTTCCTCCACACCAGCCAGACGCAGGGCACAGCGCGTCCCAGAACCCTCCACAGTGGAGTCCCTGCCCTGTCCCCACCGCCTGCTCCATCTGCTCCCCCCACCTTCACCTCCCACTCCAACACGCCACACACTCAGGCCCCACACACGTATATACTGTCCTCCTTCCAGGGCACCAGCCACCCCATGCTCCTGTCACCTTTCCACTGAGACCTTCCTTGATCCCCCGACATGCCCCCCTCCATTTCCCTGCCCTTCTTCACTTTTCTTTCTCCTCTGTGACACGTTATATATTACACTAGACCATCATTCAGGGACATTCTCTGTCCTCCCTGGGTTCTGAGAATCTGAAACAGCGCCTGGCTCATATGAGTGAGTGGGTGATAAGTATTTGTTGAATGAATGCATGAATGAATGAATGACAAAAAAAGAGGGGAGGAGAGTGGCTATTTGGCATCAAAGGCATTAAGCCCAGGGGCGGGGGGGAAGGAAGAGGTAAAGGGTTGGGGTCACACAGGTGGCAGCTCCTGGAGCAGCCAAGGAGAATGTGGGGGGAGGGAGAGGTGGTGTGTGAGCACAGAGGGGGGATGGGCGGGGCTGTCTCCAGGCACAAGCTCGCCAGGTCTCCAGCAACAAAAGGGAAGGAGCCCAGGCCAGGCCATGAAGCCCACCCCACCCCCACCCCACATGCTCTCAAGAGAACAAGAAACGGGTTGGGGTGCATCCCAGGGGCCCAGGGGCCAAGCTATGGGGCTTCCCACCATCTCTCTATCCACACCGTCCCCCAAACATGTGACTCACACTGCTTGTGGGAATGAGGGTGGGAATAGAGGTGGGGGTCACAGATGTCCTCAGATTTGAACTTGTGACATCTGCTCCAAAGCCCCACATGGAACGGCCAGCACAGAGCACAGGGTCCCTTCGTTCAGCACAGGAAACTGTATCCCATTTCCAAACCCTCAGATAGCAGTGGTCCTTTCTAGCTGGGTGCCCTTGGCAAGTTACTTAGCCTCTCTGTGCCTAGGTTTTCTCATTTGAAAACAGGGCTAGGGTATCCTGCCCATGTAATTGCCAAGCGCTTAGAAAACAGTAGTGCTCAACGACTGCTGGCTAATTTCATTATTATTATGGCCCCCAGAATTCATTTTCTTTTTAAATGCCATCATTAGCTTGCAAACAGCCCAAGTGTACAATTTCATAACATTGCATTTTTTAGTATTAAATACATTCAGTTCCAAAACATGACCATTTAAACTAAGTCACAATTGTGGGAGCCAATTCTAGTAGAGCTTTGATTTTTAATCACAAGGAACTTCAAAAATTCTAAATGCCAGGATGTCGCTCAGCCACCAAGCGGCATGGCTCATCTATCAATTAGGGTACTTGGCTCACACTAGGTGCTCAATAAATGCCTGCTGGTCAGATAGCGACACAGGTCACAGGACGCGGCACTGGGCACAGACACTGGCAGCCAGAGCCACGAGCAGCCTATGGTTTCCCACTTCTCTCACAGCAATGACTACTGCCACCTGAGCCCCTTCTGGCCACCCCGTGCCTGCCCCCCCACCCCACCCCACCCCACCCCCACACACTCTTCAGACCACTGCCTGAGACCTCTGGAGCCAGGTCTAGGCCAGATACCGGAAAGGAAAAGGCGGACCTGGGGCCACAAGGCTGGGATCCCCATTCCAGGTCACAGTGGGCGGCTCCCAATCAGGGCTCACAGATGTCCAGCTGTGAAACAGCCCCCTCCCTGCCCCAGCTCCTCGCTCCATTTAAAAGCCAGCATTACCCCTCTCCAACTGGGATCCCGGTTAATTATTAGGACTCTCCAAGTAACGGGAACTTTGGCCTTGACTTTGGGTCTGGCAACGTGACAGAGTGTGCTGGTATCAGCCAGACCAGGCACCTGGATGAATTTACTGCTTAATGAGACGTGGTTTATTTTCCCAGCAGAAAGCTGACCATGGACGAAACCAAGCTCAAGAGCTTTCTAGGCTCCTTGGGCATCCAAAGGATCACCCTTTCTCCAGACGCCCCAACCTCAGCCGCAGGTATCACTCGGGTACCTGTATTAATGAAGGACGCACCTGCGCTCCTCACATCACCCCAGAACCTGAGATGGCTGACTGAGGCTGCCCACCCTCTGCCCAGGCCACCCGCACTCAGTGACAAGCCAGTGCTAAACGAGGCCTGACAATTACGTTCGCGAGCTTGTTGCAACGATGTTGGTAACCTTTTTTGATATCACAGGGATTATTCATTATGAACTTGTACCAACTGGACAAACAGTGAACCAAGGTTACTATTTGGAAGTGCTGCAAAGGCTGCGTGAAAAAGTTAGACAACCTGAACTTTTCACCAACAATTCATGCCTCTTGCATCACGACAATGCACCAGCTCACACGGCACTGTCTGTGAGGGAGTTTTTAGCCAGGAAACAAATAACTGTATTGGAACACCCTCCCTACTCACCTGATCTGGCCCCCAATGACTACTTTCTTTACCCAAAGATAAAGGAAATATTAAAATGAAGATATTTGGATGACATTCAGGACACCAAGGGTAATACAACAACAGCTCTGATGGCCATTCCAGAAAAAGAGTTCCAAAATTGCTTTGAAGGGTGGACTAGGCGCTGGCATCAGTGCATAGCTTCCCAAGGGGAGTACTTGGAAGGTGACCATAGTGATATTCAGCAATGAGGTATGCAGCTCTTTTCTAGGATGAGTTCGCACATAGTTGTCAGACCTCAGACCTTGTGCCACGCTGTTCCCTCCCAAAGTCCCTTCCTCACCTACGTCACTAACTCCCCCTGACCTCTCTTCTGTCCTTCTCTGTCCTGCACAGAAGTCAGAAGCACGCTGCCCTCCTTATAATTATCAATTAATTGCACCTGCCTGTGAGTGTTACTTTCTGGGGAGGCCAGGAGCTTAGGGAGGGACCCAGTGTCACCATTTCTTTGTCCTTTGGTGCCCAACTCACGGCTGTTATCATTAACAGCTCCCACATACCAAGTCTCCTACACACTAAGCATGTCACCCCGGGGTGCACACAGGTGCAATGAGGACACCAGGTTTCCAAGGAGGCAGTGGGTGACGTTCGTGCCACCCAGCCAGTGGACACAGATTGGACTCAGAACTGATGGTCCTTCCACACAGGTAGGTGGCCCACTGGGGCCCATAGCCATCTGAGGAGGGAGGGGCCCTGGTGAGAATCCTGAGGGGAGCGGAGGAGATGCACGAGGAGGGACAAAAGGGAGTGGGGTGCACAGTGAGGTTTAAGTGACTGTGTGTGAGACACAGGGAGACAAAGAGGCATAGACGGAGACCCAGAGACACATGGAGAGAGGCAGACATATGCAGACGAATAATTCAGAACAGGGATCCGGGCAGACACACGAGGAGACAGAAACTGGCAGGGGCTGAGATCTCCATGCAGCGGAGACCACAGCCTGTGTGGCCCCCAGGGTGTCCCATGAACATGTGGTCCATGGTAGGGAGGACCCGGAAGAGGGGGACTTGGAGGGGACCCAGGACGCCCCGGGGCCTGTCCCCTGAAGACCAGCATCATCTCAGACATGGCCTCAGGCAGGACCTCTGCTGAGGGGCCCCAGTCCTGAGCCACCCCCTCAGCCAATCCAGCCGTGGTCCTGGTGTGAGTAGCTGGAGGCTGGCCCGCGGGGGATGGCGGCTCAAGGAGGCGTGAGCTGGTGGGTGGGTGGTGAGATGGGTGGTGGCTCCACATCAGCCCACGGGGTGGAGGAGGAAAACCATCAGCCCCTCACAAGGGAGCTTTCTACAAAACGATCCCAGCAGCCGATACTCACTGAGCACATGCTGGGTGGGCGCTGGGAGCTGCCGAGCGCGGCGTGGAGACCTGGTTGTGCTCTGGGGTCGGATAACGGGGACATCTGGGCTGCTTTTCTTCCCTCCCCCAGCTGACAATGAGCAAGTGATTGATTTCCCCTCTCCCTGCCTCAGCCGCTCTTACACAAAATGGGGCCGGTGATGGCAGAACCTACTGCTAAGTAAACGAGGACGGTGGTCAGCCCCGAGGGCCTAGCGTGATGCCTGCTGTGAAGGGAGTCCTGGCTCTTCCACTCATGATCTGTGAGCCTCGGCACCTGGCACAGTGCCCACGACACAGTAAGTACCGGAGAGAATTTCGCCAAATCAAGAAGGAATCGTGCATGTTTCAAACTCTCCACTGGATCCCAGGAGGCAGGAGCACTGCTCCCCCATTCCACAGGGGAAAGGTGAGACCTTGTTCCAAGATCGTGGAGCTAGCAAGCAACCCCGCCAAAGTACACACCCAGAGCCGTCGGGCTCCAGAACCCAAGCTTTCATATATTTTTAAGCTTTTTATTCTGGAAATTTTCCATATGTATAGGAAATGTGCAAAAGCAAACAGGAAACAATGCTGAGCCCCACACAGTACTGCCCAGTTTTGGCAATTATCACACATCTGGGCCAGTGGTTCCTAACCAATTTTGCCCCCAAGGACATTTGGCAATTTCTAGATATCTTTCTGGTTGTCACAACAGGAGGCACCTAGTGGGTAGATAGCAGGGATGCTTATAAACATCCTACAAAGCACAAGACGGCCCCCACCACAGAGAATGATCCAGCCCAAAAGTCAATAGAGCCGAGGTTGAGAAACCCTGGTCTGAGTCCAAATTCTCAACTACTCCTGCTCCAAATGCTGCAGGACATCGGTCTACACTCCCATTAGAAAGGGGGGTTGGGGCATGCATTATCACATGGAGAACTGGGAGGACAGAATCTCTATGAAAAGTGACCTTGAAGTGACACTCTGGTTAGAAAAGGGGGCTTTAGATGCTGCATTTGTCGACATGTTGTAAGACTGAGAAAATACTGTCTGGCTTAAAAAGTAGGGGTGCCTGATGGAGAGTATCTTGGGGATTGAGGGCCCCCACCAACCACCTTCCTTGGCACTGCACCCGTGGAGCCAGCCCTGGGCCCTTGGACCCTTCACATCCTAGGTGATGCCCCCCGCCCCAAACTGGGAGACTCAAATGGCCAGACTGGGCAGGGAAAGGCAGGTGGCCCACCCGAGCGGTTCATGTCCTGGGCTCTGTGAGGTGCTGTGCAGTGGCTGCCACACCCGCACTGGGACCCATGTGGCCAGAGTGAGCTGGGCTCACAGGTTCCACTTTCCAACCTCCCGCAATGGGCACGGAGCAGCTAATGAGATGCTGGCGGTGAAGGCTAAGTAGGACTCCTGGCCATACAAGCCACGGACAGGACTGGAGCCAGCCAGGGTTCTCAGTTCAGAGTCCAATCCTGCCTGCTCAGCGTAGCTCCCCACTCGAGTTCTCAAGGCCAATCCCCCACTATTCCTCCCTCCCTCTCTCCCACCCTCAGGAAACAGGCATTGGATCCATGCCCAGGCCACGCACCAGGCTAGCCACTAATTCACCACAGAGCTTTGCCAAGGCAGACATGGAGGCCTGTGAGCCGACAGACCCCCCGAGATTTCTTTGAGCCTCTCAGATTTGTCTTAAAAATCCACTGATTTCAGATACAAATCTACATCCTCAACCTCTTTTTTATAAAGAAGAGCGAGGTCAGGCCATTCTGAGCCTTTATTCCTGGCTGGAGTTGTGGGGACCTGCCTTCTCTGCTGGCCACAGTCCCCACCTAGCCCCTTTGCCTCTCCCTACCTGATCCTGGTGAAGACTTGACTACTGACACCTGGGGCACGAAGATTGTGGGGCTCTGGAATCAAACATGCCACTGCCTGGCTAAGTTAAAATGTTCTAACTTCTGTGAGCCTCAGTTTCCTCGTCTGTAAAGTGGGAATGGAAATAGTTATGTAACAGGTGGGCATGAAAATGAACCAAGCTAGGGCAGGTCAAGTGCTAGCATGTGTCAGCCCAAAGAAGAGCCCAGAAAGCTGTTCCTGGTGGCATCATCGTAAGTAGTAAGTCAAAGACAAGACAGTCCCTACTCCTGAGAAACTCTTGGTCTGGGACAAACAGGTGAACCCACAGTGACTACTCCCCCAAGGTGCTGTGTCAACAGGGAAATGGACAGGGGGTTGGGGCGCCCAGAGGAATGTTGCCTGGGGAATCCAGGTGGCTTCCCAGAGGTGGTGACAATCCTTTGACTTGGCCTTGAATAATGAGTAAACATTACCAGGCAGGGATCAGGAAGGGTATTCTAGGCAAAGGGATCAGCATGTGCAAAGGCCACACAGTGTCCACCAGCTCCGGGGATGGCAGAGCCCAGGCTGAGGACACTGCTGTCACAGTGATGCCCCCAATGGTGGCAGTGCTTGGGAAAGGGTACACTGAGTGTGTTCCACCAACCAGGGAGAAGCTGGAGTGCTCCCATGTAGGCCTCAACAAATAGGGCCCCCAAATAAAAGCCCCTCCTTATCAAAAGGAACTTCGTTTCCACACACCCTCAAAATCTCAACAAGAATACATTGCATTAAAAAAAAAATCTGGTTCCCAAACCAGCCTGCCAAGAGCCCTCTGTCCTGCCCAGCATGTATGCCACCAAATATCCATTAATGTGTGAGTGCTAAGTAACTGCTGGGAGCCATTCAGTGGGGGGTTGGTGAGGGGGGTGCCGGGGACCAGCGCCACTCAGCCCTCCATTGTCGCATTAATATTTGCCATCTGCTCATGTTGCATTTTTACCGCAAGGGATGACGGGGGCAAAAGGAGAAGGTGCCATGGAACCTCCTCTGCCTTCTTTGTGTTGGTGCCTTGCTGGTCTCCACTACAAGATAAAGCCCCAGCCAAGCCTGCCTCCTTCCGGGCGTCAACCTCCAGGGGAACTGGGCAGAGGGAGGGGGAGGCGGCCCAGCCGGGCAGAGCCTTTCTCCTTCCCTCCCTCCCTCCCTCCCTTTCCGCTGAGCTGGGCGGGTGGGGAGGGAGCTGGGGGGGCACAGAGGAGGAGGGGAAGAGACGCCAAGCCTGGCACTGAGGACTCCTGCAGGCCAGCCTGGGCAGGGCAGCTCCGCCCACAGCCTCCATTACCTCCATGAAAGCCCTTGAGGCAGCCCCAAGCCGCAGGGAGAGAGGCAGGCGTGGACACTCCCTCCCAGCTCTCCAATGCCTGGAGATGGCCTCCGGAGAAATCTGGAGAGGCCATCAAGGGCCATGGAAGTCTTAAGAGTATCCGTTGATTCATATTTACCATGCACCTACTATGTGCTCCACCTGGGTAGGAAACTCAAATACCCACAGGTAAGAACTGAGAATGGTGACCTGGGCCAGAGGGTGGCTCGGCAGGCATGCTGCTCAGGGGCCCAGACCTCTGCTTTTTCAAGAGAAGGCAGAAGTACAGATTCTTACGTGAAATTTGCTTTTTAAAATGCTGGCAACTAATTCAAATGAAATGAATACATATCCCAAGCTGGCCAAAGAATATATATTGATGGGGTAGATTTGGCCCAAGGTTCTCCAGTTTGCAACCTTGGCCACCAAGGCTGTGGTTCCTGCCCTTGGGAAGATCACAGAGGGAGGGGAGAGACACACTGAGCAAGGTCAAAGCTGGATCAAAGCCTGGATCTGCCACTTATGCTGTGTGACCTTGGGCAAGTGAACAGCCCTCTCTGAGTCTCAGGTCCCTCCCTCATGAACTAGAATAATAACACCTACCTCGGGGATTGTTATGGGAAGTTGAAACAGGGCACAGAAAGCCCTTCATGTACATGCTCGATATAACTACAATAGTTGGAGCAATAGTAGATGTTCAATGAAACTGCTGGCCATTAGTCCCACTGCTGCTAAGAGCTGAAGGCTCCTGCTTGGACAAAGAAGTGAAGGAGCTGCCTCTCCCCTGTTCCTTAGTCCCAAATGTCTCTGAAGGTGTGGGCCTGTGGGGTACAGGCCATCAGCCTAAAATCCAGAGCTGGGGAGTGTGCTGAGTGTGACTCACAGGTGCAATAGATTTTTCCCACAGTGTTTAACATCTAGGGGGAAAAAACCCAAACAGATGTCCAGCTTCTTTCCCCAAATAGGAAAATCTGGCTATACTTGGCCCCCATCTCTGTAAGGCTGCTGCCGGTCCATGTCCATCCCTGCAATTCACCACGGTCTGCACCACTCTTCCTGTGTTACACCTGGCAGACACCCTCATTTATGTTACCAGATTGCCCTGTGGGCATTTGTGGGGTAAACAGGTGGACCGAGCAGGCCCAAGTCCAGGCCAGGCCACAAACCAAACCCCCAGTCCACCTGGCTCTGTAAGGATGTCAGAACTTGGCCCCAAGAGGTTTTGGTATTAGCCAAAGAGACTTCCTTGGTTAGCACCACACTCTTATCCATCAGGAAAATTAATCAAAATGACACCTCATGAACAAGATGTTTTGGCTCGGCAGAAAATAAACAGTGGTTTAAACAAATTAGCGAGGCTGTTCCACGCCCCTGGGCACACGTGCCGAGGGGTAGGCCTGGCACGGTCAACAGTATACCCATGGCGCTCAGCGGGCCTGGGCAAAGGGGACACGGCCACCCCTGATGGTCTCCCGAGCCTTTCCAAGGCCTGTGGCCTGCGTGACTAGCTCCATCTCACACTTTCACTTCTGCACACCTCTGAGATGATCTCCATCTGAGACGCCACAGACCCTCTGTGTATAGGCACTGGGCCGACAGCCGCCTCCTCAGGCATGATCTCTGGGACTCAGACCCTCGTCCAGGAGACCTGTCCCCTCCCCCACCTGGAGCCTCCTTTGTTTCTTCCAGTTGGACAAGGGCCCTGAGACCCTGAGAGGCAAGGATAGCAGTGAGCTCAGGGCACAGAAGATGTTTCCAGGCTGAGGAAATACAGCCCTAACGACTGAACTCTGAAGCCTGGAGGGCACCCACGCACCCTGCTCTGTTTTCACGTTCAAGTCTCAACAAGACAACGCAGACCCTGAATGCCAGCCTTAGCTCAGGGCAGAGCACGAGCCCTGGCAATGCTCCAGGCAGAGCAAATTTGATCAAGTCACTCCCCTCTATGAACCCTTCCATGGCTCCCCACTCTCCTTAGAAGAGTCTTTGAGTTCTCTCTGTGGCCCGAGGCGCTGCCCAATCTGGCCCTGGCCTCATGTCGTCCCCACTGCCCCCGCCATCACTCAGCCAACCCACTCTGGACTTCCTGCTACTCCTCAAGCAGCAGGCTGGGTCCCACTGCCGAGCCTTTGTGCTTGCGGTTCCCTCTTCTGGGAGCACCTGTTCTTCCAACTTCAGACTGACTCTTATTCATGACCCAGGTCTCAGTTTACACGGCCCTCCCAAAGAGGCCATCCCTGATCCCCCTCACAGCAAGCCAGGGCCCTCTTTCGAAACGACTGTCTACTGAATTTCCTTAGGATTGGGTTGTTGTCTGTATTCTCGACAACACTAGACACAAGCTTCCTGAGGGAAGAGATGACAGCTCTCTCGCCAGACAATATGGGATAGAGTCAAGAATGTGGGTTCATACCCTCATGCCCAGCCATGTGACCTTGGGTAACCTTTCTGTGCCTCAGTTTGCTCACCTATAAAATGGGGATAAAATAGCCCCTCACCCATGGGGTGTTGAGTTGACAACAGTGCCTGGCCCTGCAGGGCTGGCTCTGTGTCACCACCACCACGACACTTGTTCACCACTGAGCGATGAGGCATTCTGTCTTGTACCAGGACATTCTTTCCAAGCAAAGCTGGCTTTTCAGGCCCAGCAACACTCAGAACCCTCCTTTGGAGACTTCTGGAGTCTTTCTCTTCCTTTGTATTCCCACTGCTTTAGTGGAGGCTCTCGTCACTTTGCATCAAACCCAGACCAGTTTTCTAGCCAGCATATAGTTGTGCCCAGATCGGCTGACAGGTAAGCTCTCTGAGGCTTACAGCAGGTCCATGACCTGCCCACAGTCACACAGCTAAAAAACGCCACAGTGAAAGAGAAGTACAATTCTTAGTTAAAATCTTGGAACGTTATAAGAATCAATGGAAAAGTATAAGCAAAATCTTTGCTTGTATGTAGTGCAGCATGAAAATGTGGACCTTTACCATGAAAACATGCACATTTGGGTATCTGGGCGCTGAGGGCCCAGGACACCAGGCTGGCCCTCACTCTGTGGACTGACCACAGAGCTCTCAGGCAGTTCAGCTGGGCTTGGGCTGGGCTTCAGGGGAAGCTCGCCAGCAGCTGGTATACGGGCGTCCCGAGGCCACCCCCTCCACGGCATCCTAGGGCCAGCCCAGGCCACAGCCAGCACCCAGTCACAGGGACAGGTGCGTCTGGGTCCGTGTGCTGGGGCAGCGGGTGGAGGGACTCTGCCCCACCCAGCTGCCCCCCACCTTCCCCATTACATCTGCAGAGCGAGGACGT
Organism: Rhinolophus ferrumequinum; assembly: GCF_004115265.2. Classification (NCBI taxonomy): domain Eukaryota; kingdom Metazoa; phylum Chordata; class Mammalia; order Chiroptera; family Rhinolophidae; genus Rhinolophus; species Rhinolophus ferrumequinum. Next base: position 8,918,834 of record NC_046306.1, read on the forward strand.
AAAGAGAGAAAGGACGGAGGCAAGGAGGCAAGGTAGGTCTGGCAAGGCAGAAAAAGCAAGGACCAGTTTTCTCCCGTCCCCCCAAAGGGCCCCTGCCCAGCTCCAGGGTCCCCACCCATTCCTGACTCTGGGAAGACCATGGTGGGGGCAGCGATGTGTGGCCTATTTCCTCTGGGGAGTGGGCTTCCAGGGGAGTGGTGTGGCTCACCCCACAGGGACAGGACCCATTGCGAGCATCCCCATGGTGCCAGGCGATGCCCAAGAGCCCCTGTCCCACCCCAGCCTCCACGCCACAGGAGCCGTGGAGGGCGGGCGGGGGCAGGCGAGGGGATCTGGGTTGTGAGGAGCAGCTCTTCACTACTGCAGGGGCAGAAGGGCTGCTGTAGACTCTCTGAGGGCGATGGCAGTGGTCAGTGAAAGGCAGTGTCCACCTCAGGCCAGCACTGAGGGGAACTGACTTGAGACAGTGTGAAATCCCGGCTCGGGGAAAGTCCAGATGCAAGGAACGCAGAACCATCTGGGCGTTCTTCGAGGACTCTACCCCCCAGACAGCAGTTCCAGTTGTTGAAACCAGACACAGAAAGACCTGGCAGAGCCAAGCGGTACAGAGCGCTGGCTCTGGGACCAGGCCTCACAGGTTCAAACCCCAGCTCCACCGCTTCCGGGTGGGCAAGCAATTTGACCCTTCGGCACCTCAGTTTACCCAACTGCAAAATAGGGATGACGACCAGACCTGCTTCTTGGGGTAGGGTGTAAGGTGCCTGCAGAGTCAGGGCTGCAACACAAGCCATGAAGACAATGAATCTAGAAGGTACCCTCAGCTAGCACCCTAGGGGCAGATGCAGCCCTGGAAACCCCCAGGCCTACACACGTGTGTGTGTGTGTGTGTGTGTGTGTGTGTGTGTGTACATGCTCACCTGCACCGTCTGCCCCAGACAAAGCCCTCCTGGGACTAAGATCAACATGCCGGGGGTACAGAATGACTCACCACCCCTGGCTGCAGCGTGTTTCCTGGAACAAGTCACCACAGGTAGGCCTGGGGGCCCCGCGTCTGGCAGAGATGAGATGCTGCAGGTCCTGGCATGCCCAGCCACATCCTGGTGGGATCCTGCTGCAGGAGTGGGCGGGGGAACCCCAGTTCCGGAGCCCCCTGGGCCTGAGTTCCAACCCCAGCACTGATCTCAGATACGTGACTCTCCCTGTCCAGGCCTTGGTCCCTGCCTCTAAATGGGGACACTAGTGCCAACCACATGGGGACAATTGTGCAGATCATCCAGCAGGCCACAGTCAGCCAAAGTCCTCTGATCTTCCTCCCCTAACATGCTTCTAAAGGCATCAGGGGCAGAGCACTGTGTGATTGGGGCACCCAGGAACAGTTTACCATAACTCCAGGGAGAGGCGGACAAAGGAAGCAGCTCATGAGTTCACTGTCATTGGAAAGTAGAAAGATTGCATTTATCTAGAGGAGGCAATCCCAGAGGGTTTCTCAGAGGAAGTAGTATTAACTTGGGCTCTGAAGGATCAATAGGAGTTTCTAGACCATGAGATCTGTGAGTCCACTCTCTAGCTGTTACTGCCTTGGGCAAGTTACTCACCTTGAGGCAGGCAGGTGAGCAGCACATGCCTCAGGCAGCTATAAGACAAGATGGAGCAAAGGGGCCTGGCAGGGACTAGAGACTGAATGCCCAGTTAGGCCTCACAAGTCACGTTGTGTACATAACATTGCCTGGCCAAACGGAATGAATGCACACATGCCAAATTGTCTTGGGCTGCATGAGTACAACCCCTGAAACTTCCTAAACTTCCATTTCCTCATTTGTCAAGTGAGAATAATGTTACTACCCCACACACATGAGGACTGGAAAAGGTAAACGAGTCAACACACATGAAATGCCTAATGCAGTGCCTGGAACACTGTAAACACTCAATACGTGAGCCTTTGTGGTAACACAAAATGGAGATGTGGGAGCAGACAGGAGGAACAGGGGGAACACAGCAGCAGAGGGGGGCCCACAGGAGAGCCCAGGAACAGTGAGAGACCCCACTGGGGGCACAGGGTGGTCGGCTGGGCAGACATGCCAGGGACAGGTCAGCCAGGGCTGCAATCCAGCCTTGTCACAGCAGGCTGTGTGTTCCCAGACAAGTCCCTTCACCTCCCTGAGCCTCAGTCTCCTCATCTATAAAATGGGAGTGATGGTAAAAGCACCTTCTTCCAAAGACTGGTGTCAGAATTAGATGCCATATAAAACAGCACACAGAGCACTTAGAACAGACTTAACATAAACCATCATTATAATTATCAAATACAGCCTAGGACAGGGTTTCTCACACTCAACATGACTGACATTTAGAGCCAGATAATTCTCAGTTGTGGGGGGCTGCCCTGCACATTGTAGGGTGTTTAATAGCATCCCTGGCTTCTACCCGCTAGACGCCAGTAGCACCCCTCACCTCCAATTGCCAACCAAAATGTCTCTGACACTGCCCAATGTCCCCTGGACTAGGGGATCAGCACATGGTAAGTTGGAACAACAGACATGTTTTAAACACTAGAAGTCTTAATTTCAGGATGAGTCTGGCCTCAGTTTTTCCATCAGTAAAAGAGACACAACGATCCTTCCTTTTATAGGAGGTGGTAGGGAGGATCCAGGAGGCAGAGATGGAGGCAGGAGAGGCCTTTGCAAGTCACAAAGAGCCACACACAGGCTGGACACCCCACCACTGTCCCCAGGCTCTCTGGTCTGCTGGAGGGTGACTTGTGCCTTGGGAAGGAGGAGCTGGCCTGAATTCTGGATCTTGCTCTGAGCACGTCCTTAGGTTTGTAAGGACAGGACAGGAGGGCAGGGTCTGTTTCTGCTCAGATGGCCCACACCACTCAGCATACAGTGGGCGCTCAATAAATGGTGGACGAATAAGCGAGCCTGAAACTCAAAGCTCACAGCAAGAAGAGATGCCCAAAGGAGGGACTGAGCCACCCAGCCACCTGGGCCAGCCCTCCCCTGGCCAGCCAGACACCATTTCCTGTCTGCAGAAACGAGACATGCCCTTTGAACTCTCATTTCCTGAGCCCCTCTCCCCACTCCAGGGCCTGGGAGGAGGTGGGCGGTGGGAGATACTCACATTCCTGAAGGAGGGGAGCCCAGCGGATCCCAGCCACCTCCGCAGGGCCTGTGAGAAAGGCCCGTGGTCCCTCTCAGCCTGAAGCACATGGTCTTCCAGGAAGGAGACATGGTGCCCCACCATCTTGACGAAGGCCTGGTGGAGAGAGGGGAGAGTGGGGGTGCCGCATCTGCCACGGACTGGAGCACATTTCTGGCTGCGCTCCCTGGGCGAGCGGAGACACCAGGCCCTTAATCACGATCACTGCCGCCAGCGGGCTCCTGGAGAGGTCAGGCCTGCTTAGGTGGGAGGTCACCTTCAGGAACCCTGACTGACAATGACCGTAACAGCTCCCACTGATAACCAGGCCTGACCAAGCCTCTACTTGTGTCCTCCCACACTCTCCCCATAGGGACCCTGGTTTACAGAGGGAAGCCAAGGCTCAGAGAGGTTGAGTCATCTGCTCAAGGTCACACAGCTCTCTCTAGGCCTCACTCTCCACAGGGCCTTTGCACCAGCTCTCTCCATGCCAGCAGCACCCTTCTCTCTGTCCTTGATGGGATGAGTGCTGCTCATCTTTCAGGTCCTGGATTGACTGTCCCCTCCACAGAGAAGCCTTCCCAGACCACCTGATTGAATACAACCCGAGTCACTGTGGAGCCACCCAGTCTTCTTAGCCTTCCTCGCCCTCTGAACTTCTTTCTTGTGTATTTATTTACAGTCGACCTCCCTCTAGAATGTGAGTTCTGAAAGAGCAGGTGCTGAGTCAGTGTTGTTCACAGGCCAAGACCAGAGCCTGGTCAACTAGAAGGGGTTCAGCTGGATGGTGAATGTATGCACACATGAATGAATGCATGCATGCATGCACGGATGAATCGATGCATCCGTAGCAAAAAGTCACTGGATGAACCCAAGATGGCGGCATTGTTGTGCGGTTGCCGCCCTGGGGCTCTGGCAGGGGCAGAGGTGAAAGGCTGAATAAGCCACATCAGGGGTGTGTGTGTGTGTGTGTGTGTGTGTACAGTGGGGGGATACGGGGCCATGGGCTGGAAGCTTCCTCTAACCAGGGCTCTGGCCCTAGAGCTCAGAGGCCTCACTCGGCCAGCACATCTGGTTGTAAAACACAGGAAAAAAAGTCCTGCGGTCCCCTTCCTCCAGCCGATTCCAATTTTACGCTCCCTGCGCTAATACCAGTCTGGTGGGGAGTGAGGCCGCTGAGGAATGCACGCTCATGAGGTCTGACCAGCTTCCAAAATGCTTGCCAGCAAGGGCAGGCCGGCCCAGCCAGGCCAGGAGAGGCCAAACCTGGGCCGCCCCAGCCTGCAACCACCTGGAAGAGATAAGAGACAGGGGACACGCACACATGCATCCCCACAGATGGGGGCTGGGGGACAGAAAGAGGGTGACAGCTGATCACAGCCACCCTGGTGGATGGGTGTCGGGAGTATAGGAGTGTAAAATAAAAATTCTACGTATTTTTCACTACAATGAAAATGTATTACTTTTATTATCAGGAGGGAAAGAGGGAAGGAGGGAGGGAAGGAAGGAGGAAGGAAGGAAGGAAAGAAGGAAGGAAGGAAGAAAGGAAGGAAAGGGCTCTATAAATGTTTGTTTTTATTATTAAAACTGATAAAGGGCCAACTTCTGGACTAAGATCACTTTGTGGTTCCCAAGCTCCCCCACAGTGGGTTGCACTGATCTGAGAGCAAGGTGGTCTTGGGCTTCCTGGAAGCCCCCGGGCCCGGGGCCAGCTGGGCAGCGCGGTGAGTATCCATCCCACACAGAGTTTGCCTCTCGCAGCCTGTGGGCAACAACCACCATTACAGCTTGTCCTCACTTAGCTGTAATGTGCCAGGTGCTGTCCTAGCGACGCACAACACAGTCCCAATTTACAGAGGAGGAAACTGACTCTAAGAGGATGTGTGAGTTACCCAGGGAGCAGATCTGGGGCCCAGGTGGTCCGGCTGTGGAATCCATCTTCTCCTTGGATGGGTCCTGTTATTATTCTCCAAACAGGGTCCAGATTCCACAACCTATACTTACACGGTCAGCCCGTGTCCACTGCTCCAGCCTCGCCCCTGATCTTGAGCTCTATACCCACCCACAAGTGCCTGAGAGGTCTTCCTCTTTCCAGCCTCTGGGCCTTTGCACAAGCTCTTCCCTCCCCAGGATTACTCTTCCATCTTTCAGATCTTAGCATAAAGGTCATAACCCCTTGGAAGCTGTCTCTGTTCCAGGTCTGGACAGGCATCCCCTCCGCAGATGCTCACACAGCTGGTCTGTCTCACCCACTGCCCCCCACATGCCATAAGCAGGGGACCAGGAACATCACCCCAGCTGTGTTCCCAGCACTCACCTCAGGGCAGCCCAGAGTGAGCGTTCAACAAACGTTTGTCGAGTAAATACTGATATGATTTAGGTTCAAGAGCCTCACTAGTGTTACCCCATTTTAGAGGGAAACAGAGGCTCAGAATTTGCTGGGGGTCCACAGCAGGAAGAGAAAGCGTCAGGATCTGAACCCATGCAATAGGACTCTAGAGCAGAGCTTCCCAACCAGAGGTGACCTGGCAACATCTAGACACATTGTAGTTGCCACAGAGGGGTCGGGGTGGGGGGATGCTACTGGCATCTCATGAGCGGAGGCCAGAGATGCTGCTAAACATCCTACGGTGCCCAGGACGGCCCCCCCCAGAGACTCAGGCCTAAAGTGTTAACAGCACCGAGGCTCAGATGCCCTATACGAGAGCTTGCGTTCCTAACCATCAGGCTATCCTGTCTCTTCAGTGGCTTCCTATTCTCAGGATAAAGGCCCAAATCCTGACCTTGGACTGCAGGGCCCAGACAACAGGGATCTCACTGCCCAATTTCTCCAGCTCCACTCTGGTCATGTCTCCACAATCTGGCCACCACAGGATCCTGCTGGTGTCCCCATCTCCTTCCTGCCATGGAGCTAAGATTCTTCCTTCCTCCGAGGCCCTGCCTGAGCTATGACCCCGCCCACACCTCCCACCTAACAGGGCTCCTTCCACACCCCCTCCACGGCCCGTGGACTCCACTCCTCAGTCGCTACTTCCCTCCAGAGCACTCACCTCCCTCTAAATCACCCTCAGTAATTGTGATTGACAGAGTAACACCCCTCTTCCCTAAAGATGTCCATGTCCTCATTACCAGAACCTGTGAATTTATTACCTTACATGGCAAAAGGGACTTTGCAGATGTGATTAAGAATCTTGAAATGGGGAGATGATGCTGGCTCATCCAGGTGGGCCTGATGTAATCCTAGGGTCCTTATAAGAGGGAAGGGGAGTGTCAGAACAGGAGAGAGGCTGGAAGATGCTATGTGTTGTAGGCTTTGAAGATGGAGGAAGGGGCCATGAGCTGAGAAATGCAGGCAGCCTCCCAAAGCTGGAAAAGGCCAGGACGAGGATTCTCCCCTAGAGCCTCCAGAAGGAACCCTGCTGACACCTCCACTTTAGTCTGTAAGACACGTTTTGGACTTCTGACCTCAGCAGCTGTCAGATAATAAATTCATGTTTTAAGCTACCAATCTGGTAATTTGTTATAGTGGCCAAAGAAAACTACTGTGGTCATGCTTTGTAGTCGTGTCTCTCCTGCTGGAATATGGACGTAGATGTATCTGTCTTCACATTGTGAGGGCCCCACAGTGGCACATAGTAGGCCCTCAAAAAATGTTAGTGGACTGAACACTAAGGAAAGAATTGGGCTTGAGAGCTGGGCTGACCCAAGCAAGGCAAGAACCAGCACTGCAAATGCTCACTTTTCCCCCCTTTCAAATGTGTGGAATAAAATTCAAATGAATCAGCTATTCCAAGGGCAAAGTTTTAATTATACTCCTGCCTCACTCTCTGCTGACAAGAATGTTAATTCCTTGCTAACTCCAGTGCCAACTGCCATGCTCTTTTCCTCTGTGCCTGGGAGGGGCCCCCGTCCCCTCTGTCCAGGTGACAACGATTACGTTGCAAGTTCCTCCCAGCCTCTGGGTCTGTCTCTGTGCAAGGAGCCAAGATCCCAAGCTGAGGGCCCCAGTTCGTTTAAGAGCTTAGGCTCCAATGGATGGAACTGAAATCCCAGCTTCACGCCTTCGCCATATGACCCTGGGTAAGTGGCTTACCTCTCAGAGCTTATGCTCCTCCTCTGGAAGATGGGACAGTAAGGGGACCAACTTTGCAGGGCATCAAGGGGAAAAATGAGATACCTTGCAGGTTATTCCAGTACCCACACAAATGACAGATGGGGAAGATGAGTCAGCAGGGAGGCAATGGGGCATGGCAAGGACTGTGGGGAAGTAGAAAGCACATACCCCACCTGAGGGCAAGAATACAGCCCAGGGGTTGGAAATGTTCTATCTGAGAAATAGAATATGGGTCGTCTTCACATGGGGGTTTGTATGTGTAAAAGTGCACTGAGCTGCCCTGAGCTGCACACTTAGATGTGGGAGTTTTATGTATTTATACCTGGAACAATAAACAAATGAAAATATTAGGTTGGTGCAAAAGTAATTGCGGTTTAAAAGGTCAAAAACAACTGCAAAAACGGCAATTTCTTTTGCACCAACCTATTATTTAAAGGGTTATCAAAGCTTCTGAACTTCCAAAAGCAGCTTACCATTCCGATTTTTTTTTATAGAAAGCAAATGGGATGCTTTACATAAATGCACACTTGTCACACTTTTTAAACGCCGTGTGAGGGTCGACCCCCTTTGCCACTGACCCCTTCCCCTGAGTCGAACGCCTCACGGCCGGGTTAGCTTCTTGGAAGAGAGGACGAAAGAGCCAGAAGAAGCCCACAGGATCTCACACAGGAAGCGCATGCACCTGGACGCACCTCCAGCTGGTCCACTTTGGTGTAGACGCCACGCATTTCTGTCACCTTGGCCTTAAGGAGTGGGATGTTTTCCTCCAAGATCTGTGAAGTGTCACTCCTGATCTGCAAGGAACAAAACAGCCCATCAGGCCTTCTGCGCCCTCTCCACCACCGGAAGCCGCCTGCCTTTGGGCTCAGTCAGGGTCTGCAGAGACCTCGCTGATGGCCAAGGCACTGAGTGGCATCCTGCCCAGGGACAGGCCCAGGAGCCACCCAGAGTCCCAGGGGGGGACTCACACCCCCACCTCTCGGGACCCAGACCCACCCAGGTATTATGTACTGAACCCCAAATTGTTTCCCCGCAAACACCCAACAACACCCATCCCAAACTAAGTATCTTCATTTTCTAAACCACTGAACTGGATCAAATGCAAAGACTCAAAACCTCTAAACCAAAGTCAAGGTGAGTGGAGTTTGCATCGCCCTGGAATTAATCATACCGACGAGTAAAAAACAATCACTACCATTAACAACGAGAGGGTGCTTCCTCCGTGCAGATACTGCTGAGACCTTCCCGGGCACCATGCGTCTCATTTCATGTTCAATTTCTTCTGCTTGGAAGGACCCCCCAAAGCGACTAGGAACATGAGGAAGCTACAACTTTCCCTTGTTCACTGAAATCGGACACTTAAGCCTCCGTTTTCTTTGAGCCGAAAAGACCACGCCCAACCCTTCAGTGTGAGAGAGATTCCATTTCCATGTCACCATGTCCTTCCCTTGCAGAGAGGCGCTATACACACCGCTCTCAGATTCTAGGAGCATCCAAATCCCCTGGGGGAATCCTGTCAAATGCTGATACCCAGGCCCCTCCGAGCCTGGTCCAGTTTGTCTGGGGTTGGCTGACAATCTGTGTTTTCAGCCAAGTTCCAAGGCTATGCTGGAGTTGGGGGTGGGGGGGTCTGTGAACAACCAGAGAAACACCAGTGAGCACATTAGGAGCTGGACTCGGGACTCAGACTGGAGTTGGAATTTAGCTATATTCACCATGAGCTGTGTGACCTTGGGCAAGTCACTGCACCTCTCTGAGCCCACTTTTGTTTACTTGGACAGGAAAGCAATTACGATGGCCCTGGCTTCCGTGGCATGCTGTGAGGATAGGACGTTTGGCAGAGTGTTTGGCATGGTGTGTGCAGGCAGCTTCTGACAGGGTCCTCAACACTCCCTGCCTCCTGGTGTCCATGCCCTTGTGTGATCCCTCCCCTACACTGTGTGCTAGACCTAGAGACTCGCTTCTAATGGAGTCAGCCAAAATGAGAGCTGTCACTCCTGAGACTAGGCTATAGAAGACTGTCCCTCTACCTTGCTGTCGGTCTCTCCCTCTTGCCCTCTCTCCTGGTCACGGGCTTGGATGAAGCAAGTGGCCATGTGGCTTGGAACTGACGGTGACTTCCGGCCAACGGCCAGTAAGGAACTGAGACCCTCATTCCAATGACCCACAAGAAGCTGAATCCTGCCCAGAACCACTGACATGTCTGGACGTGATACTGCCCCACCGGAGCCTGGCCAGTGTCCTGACTGCAGCCTGAGAGAGACCCTGGACCATAGGACGCCGCTGGGCTGCTCGCAGATTCCTCACCCACCGACACTATCCAATAATAAAGATCACTGTGGAAGGCACTACGTTTGGGGAAATTGGTTATGCAGCAATAACTAACACAGGTGACGACTCAGCATGAACTTCTAATTTTAAAAATAGTTTTGAAAACTACCTGTGCTTCCTCCTTTTTCTGGCTAAGTATATGAGACTTCTTGGGGTTTTCCTGGAATTCTGCTCCCACCACCCTTCGGGATTCCATCTCCCTCCTTGCTCTTGGTTTCTCAGAAGCCACCCCATGGTCCTGAATGTCTAAAATCACACACCTCCCCCTGGCTCCCCATCTCTGGTCATGGCACTGCCATCTCCCCGGACCCTGGCTCCAAGCCCACTGTCCTGAGGGACACACTCCTTTCCTCTGTCCTCACCCCATGAGGCTGAAGATGGGTCCTAAGAGGGTGGCATCTGGCTCAGGCTGCCTGGCTTCAATCTCTGCCCTGACCTCCCCGTGCCTCAGTTTCCTCATCTGTAAAATGGGGATAATACTAGTGCTTCTCTTGAAAGAATGCTTTGGGGATTAAGCGGGGTCATCTATGCATGTGGCCCACAGATATACCTGATTCGGCTCACAAAGTATTTTCATTTTTAAATTTGATTTAATTCCAAACTTTAAAATTCAAAAGGGGCTCCTAGGAGAAATGGCCGATGCTAGGGCTGGGGCAGGGAACATGTAAGAGCCGGGAGCATCTTGTAGAGCCAGAAAGTAAGGAAGTGTTTTAAAAAAATAAAGGATGGGAGCATGTCAAAAGAACACAGGAGTCAACCTGAAAGAGCCAAATGGTCAACTCTGGAACAATCTGAACAAAACAAATGATGTAATATTGGATTATAACCCATAGCATAAAATGAAAACACACAAGTCTCATAGGAACAACTGATTGAACAGGCAATGGACTGGGGGACGTGGCAATGTTACTGAGGAGAAACCTGTCCAAGACTGACACCCCAGTGACGGCCTGTGGGTGACAGGTGTCCCCGGATACAATGTGATGAGAAGGCACCTCACCTCTGTGGCATTCTCTCCAGAAACCCATAAGCCCCGTCTAACCACACACACAATAACCACCAGACAAACCCAAACTGAGAGATCTTCTATGAAATACTTGACAAATATTCCTCCAAACTGCCAAAGTCACGAAAAGCAAGGAAAGCCTGAAACTGTCCCAGACTGCAGGAGACTAAGGAGACATGATACCTGAATGCAATGTGGTACCTCAGATGGGGTCCTGGAACAGAAAAAGGACATTAATGGGAAACTGGTGAAATCAAAATCAAGTGTGTAGGTTAGTGGGTGGCAACGTACCAGTGCTGGGTTCTTAGCTTGGACCAAGATATGTGGTGACAAAAGATGTTAACAAAGGGAGAAACCGGATGAGGGGATTTGGGAAGTCTCCGTACTAGTTCTGCAACCTTTCTGTAAATCTAAAACGATTCCCCAGTAAAACACATAAATATGGTTTAAAAGTATTGAAGTGATTTAGTCTGGATTTACAACTTCCCTGAAGAAGCCAGCAGCTTTGGCAGCACTGGGCCAGTGGCCCCCCAGGTCCCAAAGCTGGGCTGAGCCGCGGCTGTCCCCTCCAGATGGGACATGAGTTCTCGGTATCCACAGCCACCACAGCCACCACCCCTCCCGAATGCCTCACCCTATCCCCTTGACTCCCGCAGGCACCTGCATTTGCTACCGTGACAGGGAAAAGTCCTCAATGTCCCCTTATTTCCCCAAGGCCACATTTCTAGTGAGAACCCATCTCTCAACAAGGGTAAACTCAGCAGAAATCGCCATGATGCAAAAAAGGAGAGAGAACTCATGGCAAGGTCTGAACAGAGTGGATCAAATGCAATCTTTTCTTTCTGCTAATTTCTAAAGCAACAAATTGGTGGGGCCGGGGAGTGTGAATTGGGAGGGATTGGTCTCAGCAACCTACAGGAGACACAGGAACACTGTAGGGAGGAGATTTATGGAGCACTACCCTGCCCTACCTAAATCCACAGGGAATACAGGAGCAGGGTCTGTGGGCGAGCGAGAAGGCCCTCTATGAAGAGGCTTCTCCACTAGCTGAAATCGTAGGCAGTGGGGAACTAGATATACGTGCCCGGAAGGCAGGCTGCAGACATTGGGCGGAGGGGAATAGATGGTAATCCTTAGGGTCTGAAAAGCCCCCAAACCTTTCTCTTGGTCCTCCCACGGGATGGAACCGTAAGGGAAAAATGAGGGTACTTAATGCAGGCTGAGTCAAGGGGGGCATGATATCACTACCCACGAGCAGTCACCACGGGATGATATTGTGAAGAGGAAGTATTTTATCTTCTATCTTATTTTATGGGCAATGAAACCGAGAAACATTCAGAAAAACGAAACGAGCTGGCCCAAGGTCACAAAGCTACAAAGTAGGACAGGTGGGGTTCCAAGCTAGGTTGGTCTGAGGCCACCACCCCCACGCACCAGAGGTCTGCAGACACGTTCTATTGGGCCCATGCAGAGCCAGCCTACATCATGTCTAAAAAAAAAACCCACAACCAAGTTATGTGCCAAGTCTGACATTAAGGAATATTCCCCTAGAGACCCAGGTTTCTGGCTACTTGTAAAAAAATCAGACACCTCGTCACACTGAGCCCATGCTCCACGTGGCAACATCAGCTAGAGCTGGGTGACAGCGGCCCCCTTTGTTCAGCCACAGTCCCCACCACTCCCTAGAGTCTCCCCAACATGGCGTGCGTGGACACCCCATGCACTGTTCTTCCTATAGGGGAGTCAAAGGAAAGCAATCCATTTCTTTTCTCACACCCAACCCATACACATCATCCGTCACAGGCCACCTGAGAACATGTGTTTTGTACGTTACCGAGAAGAGCCAAGAGATGTCAGTGAGGAATCAGTGCTTTCTGAGCCCCTGCCAGGACGAACCGCCCAGCCAGGTTTATCGGCCTGGGGACCTGGCCGACCCTTCCTCAGCCTGCTCTACCCACACTTCCCAAGCTGTTCTCTGGAGCCCAGGAGTCTGAGCAGCGGAAGTGGGGGTTATCACACAGCAAAGACGGCTGTCGAGGATGATTCAGGGCCCCCAGGAAGGAGAGCCAAATGCACTTGACCCAAGAACACACACCAATGCCAAATGCAACTGCTGGGCTGAGGCCAACAGGAAATTTTCCCCATTTATGTGAGCAAAGTAAGAGTCTGCTCCCTGCCAGAAGGTAGGCCCGAGGCCACTGGGGTTTCAGAGGGCCCGGACAAGCCGCCCAAACCCCAGAGGGCACTGAGTTGGAAGGCCTTACAAATCCAGTTTCTGGGGATCACCTCGTCAGTGTCACCACCCTCTGGTGCTTCAATACTGATGGAAATAACGTCAGTAGCTACCTTGTAAGGGTCACTTAGTACATAGCAGGCACCGTGCTAAGCGATTGTTTTTAAGTGAGTATTAGTGACATACGGTAAAGGGCCAGGCCTTAAGTGGACAGCTTGATGAATTTGTACATGTGTTTACATCTCTGTAACTACCACCCAGAGCAATGCATAGAGCACCCCACCACCCCATGAGGGTCCCTCATGCCTCTTCCCAGGGACGACACCCTCCCAGAGCTAACCACTCTCGTGACGTCCATCATCTTGGATTAGTTTTGCCTATTTTTGAACTTCATATTGAGGGAAATTTGCAGAATATATTCTCGTGTCTGGCTTCTTTCAATAACCATCACGTTTGCGAGATCATTTTGTAGTTGTGCACATCGTTCATTCTTTTCCATTGCTGTGCATGAATAAACAATTTATTCACCCATTTCTACTGTCAGTGGACATTTGGGCTGTTTCCAGTTTGGGGCATCATGAACAAAGCTGCTCTGAACATTTGTGTGTGAGTCTTAGTGGGCACTTGTTTTCATTTCTCTTGAGTAACGACCTAGGATTAGGATTGCTGGGATGTACGGTAAGCATATGTTTGACTTTATAAGACACCGCCCAACTATTTTCCAAAACGCCTGTACCTTTTTGCATTTCCACCAGCAAATGAATGAGAGCTCCAGTTGCTCCATGTCCCGGTCCACACTTGCTATTGTCTGTTCTTTTCATTTGGGCCACGTCCCTGACTCATCTATTCCCCACAGTAGCTCTTTAGAGACCAATACCACTGGCAGTGGGTTAAAGATGGGCTCCCGTTCTTTATGTTCCTACCATGAAGAGGCGGGGTCCATGTCCTCTCCCCTGGGATCTGGGTGGGCTATGTGAAAAAATATGACAAAAGTGACATTGTGTCAATTTCCACATGCAAGCCTCCAGATACTGGCATCATCTGCTTCCTGTTGCTCCGGGGGCCAGATCGCCATGCTATGAGGCACCCCAATCTAGCCATGCAGAGGGCTGCATGGAGGAGAGGCATGCCAATCACCCTCCCAGCCCAGACATCCGACAAGTAAGAGAAAGAGCCACCTTGGACATCCCCAATCCAGCAGGTGCCATAAGGCTCAGACGAGCCACCCTCTCTGTGACCTGCCCTGGCCCACATCATAAATGAGTTGTTGTTTTACACCACTAAGTTTTGGGGTAATTCAATGCAGCAACAGATAATCAGAACCATTACCTCCATTTTACAGAGGAGAAAATAGAGGTACAGAGAAATGACATGCTGTGCCCAAGGCCCCACAGTGGGAAGAGTCAGAGCTTGAAAGGGAAGCAACTGGCATTAATCTAGGGTCAAACCAGGTCGCAGGCACAGTGTAGTGAATTCTAGTCACAGAGAGTGATAGAGGACAGGCCAGCAGCGAAGTTAATGCATCAGACGGAAGCTGGGTTCTCATTTCTAATAGCCTGATTTTATCAGAAATGAAGTGGCTTCTCTCAGACCTCTAACTTGATCAGTGTTACCCAAGGCTATGGCAGGGACCCGGGGACAGGGGTCTATGATGTGATATCATGTCTCCAAATGGGTCCCATACAGCCTTAGCTTGTATCAAAAAAGAAGAGGAGGTCCCCAGCCAGGAATGAGAGCTGGACAGCCCTCTCTGTGCTATGGAGCCCACGACACCTGGGCTCAGATACACCAGGTAAACTAAGCATCAGCTGGGTCGCAGAGGACCCCCCATTTAAACGGCATCAGCACAGAGCACCAATATAGGGGCTGCAAATTCAAAATGCCTCCAGGGGCCACAAAAGCGGTGCACTAGACACCCGCATTGATTTGCACAGAAACAGGCTGAGACAGTCTTCACTTCCACGGGAAGTGTACTCTCTTCCATTTCTTGAAACATGGGGCCCTATGGGTCTGGTTTTATTTGCCCTCTTTCAGTAGGGCCAAAAGGACAGAGAAATGTTCTCTGCCATGAAGCACACGAGCACACGATGGAGGTACCTGGCAGGTGGTTGTGGAGTCGGGGAGTCCCCCACGGGAGCAGGGGGATGGTGGCAAGCTGGACAGCACGCGTGCTGTCCACAGGGGGTGGCCACCATGCAGCTCTGACTCATAACGGCCAGGTGGGAAGAAGCACCCAAGGGTGGGGAGCAGATCTTTGTTTTTCTAAGAGAAGCCAGAAATCCAAATTTTTGTATATGACACAGGACAAAGGTCAGCAGTTAGTTCCCTTTTGTCCCCCAGAAACATCCCATAGCTGCAGGCAGGACCGGGCCTACGGGTTACCTGTGTATGACCTCAGTATTAAAATCTTTGCATAAATGCATCTCCAGGCTTTGAGTTCGGAGAGAACCTTCTTGATGCTGCCTGCAAGCTTGGGCCTCCTAGCAACACAAACACTGACTTCCCAGCACAGGAAGCCTTGGAGGTTTTCAAGGCAAGCGTGGCCTGGGCCCCTCTCCGCCTGCCCAAGGTGACTCCCACCCCAAACTCTCTTCCTGGTGGACAGCGAGTCTCCATGCACACGAGGATGGGCTAGGACTTGACAACAAAAATGTCCCGGGATCACCAGTCCATGCCATCTTTCTGCCTACGGGTCCTCACTGTCCAGGCCGTGCCTGGCATTCCTTTTCTACAGGCCAGTCCATTTGCCTGGATGCCCGCCCTTCCCAGCAGCTGAATTCTTTCTGTTCCTCCTTCAACCCCCAAATTAATCACCACCTGTTCTGCAAAGCCTTCCCAGGCAGAATTTAACGCCTCTGCTCTTCAATTTTTTTTTTTTTTAAGCAAATAAGGCTTAGGATTATGTGCCCAGTTCCTTCTAGAAGTTCCTTCCATATCCTCCAAGCTCCTTCCCTCTTTCCCTTTTCAAAAACCTCCACAGCCTCCCTTTGCACATGAATACACCATCATGACAGTACTTCAACACTGGATGACAGTGACTGGTCCACAAATCAAGCTCCCCCAATGGACTGGGGGTTCAGGGGGGACAACGGGACCCAGTCAGAGAACATGCCCAATGTTTGGTGATGAAGAAAGGACTGTCTGGGCTGTTCAAAGTCTGTCTTGTTACCCAGCTCCCACCTGGACCCCCATCTGAACTGAAAAATTGCTTTCAAGAGAAAAGGTCCTCATGGGAACGGTTCTGCTTTGTTCACTGCTGTGTCCCCGAGGCTAGTACAAGGTAGGTGTGTTGAATGGGGATGACAAGGTGCCCATCACATTGGGTTGCTTCACGGGGAAATGAGATGATACAGGAAACACGCTTTGTATGGTGCCTGGCACAAAGTAGATGTTCACTAAACATCTGGGGCTGCTATTATTGTTAATCTCTTGGGCTCTCGCAAACACCCCTCCAGACCTTGCTTCTCAGGGTCACAAATCTGTATCACTGGGCCCAGCCAGGCTTCCCCCACTCCACAATATGGAGTTGTCCCCTTTGGCCTTTCAGGCGGAAGCCTCAAATCCTGGTTGCTGGGAAGTTCCCTTTAATAAGTTTGGGAACGTCCAGAAAATTCTGTCATTGCTCCTTGGGGCCTCCCCCTTGACTGGCAGCAATCCTGGAGACACCAGGATCTAGAGGAGATTTCTAGAGGACTTGGAGGGAGCTCTTGTCTTCTGGGCCCAAGGCACCATCTTCTATATTCGTCCTCACCCAGACAAGAGGATTTGATCAACCCTCTCCAAAAAAAAAACCATAATAAAACAAACAAACCAGGGTAAGAGGCAAAAGCAGAGAGAGCAACAGGATTCAGGAAGGAACCCAATGCCTAGCCCCGCCACGGGCTATGGCGTGGGCAAGAGGCTTCTCCCAGGCCTCACAGGCCTGCAGCCATTTCCTGGCTGTCTCCATGTTTGCCTGGCGAACTGCGCAGAGCTGAGGAAAGTTAAATATAGTCTTAGCATCCCCGCTGAACGGCTCCCTGCATCGGTGCCCGAGAGTGCCACCTGGTGGCCCACGCCTGGCTCCTCTGTGGAATAAAAACCATCTCAAGGGGAAGGACATTGGCAAGATGGCCGCCTCAGGAAGCCTTGGTGTTGAGAGTGTGAATGAGGGTGTGAGAGAGAGTGCGTGTGAGCCACCGCTGGCCGCTGCCCCACTCCTTCTGGTTGCTAAGTCACCACACAAATGGCTTCCCCAGAACACTCCAAGAAGGGCCTGGAGTCTGGCCTGGGTCTAAATTCACACCTCAGGCAGACACTCACCATGTCAGTCAGGCTGCAAAACTCTTCCAGTCTGAGGAGCATCCCCTCGATGGTCTCTTCCACCTCCTTCGCCTGGAAAGAGACAATATCCTGGAGATTAGCAAGTGGTTTCCAGGGAGACAAACGCCCTTCATTTTTCTTTTTTTAAAAGCAAACGAAATCTTAGGATTATCTGCCCAGTTCTCTCTAAACCTCCTTTCCCTTTTCAAAACCTCTCATTTGAAAGAGTGATAAGCTGGCAGCAATCTTGATACCTGTGTACAGAGGACTGGTTAAAACCACCATGGACCATCGATCTATGCAGTTTTCAAAGGAAACGAGATAAATAAATACCAACAGGAAATGACAAAGCTACCTTTACCATCCCTGTTGTTCAGATGAGGAAACTGAGGCTCAGAGAGGTGAGGTAACCTGCTCAAGATCACACAGCTAGCCAGTGATGGGGCCAGGATTCTCATGCAGTTTTGAGTCCATGGCCTCAAAGCCTGCTCTTAAAAACACTGAGAAATAGTTCCTAAGAAACACCATGGAGAAGAAACACAAGTTGTAGAAGATGTCGAGTATCAACCTATCCTTGTAACAACACCAAAATATGTACGTGGTCACCAGACAAAGGCCTGCAGTGATATGTACCAACCTGCTAATAGTCAATATACTTACACTAAAATATGACTCGTTGTTTATCTGAAATTCAAATTTAACAGAGCGTCTGGTAGTTTCTCTGGAAACCCTATTCGTGGTGCTTACTTAGACCTGGGGCGTAGAGATTGGGGGATGGGGTCTGACAAGGGAGGCTTGAAGGTTTTATGTTATTTGAAGGGTCCAAAACTCAAAAGTTATCAGGGCCAGCCAGTAACATAAGTGAGGGGAGCAGGCCACCGGGGCCTGTGGTGACCTGAAAGTGCTTGCCCAGTTCTAGCGCAAGCAGCCACTCAGGAAACAGGCTCAGGGGTGCCAGATCCTTCCATTTTTCAAGAGAAGCCAGAAATTCTAATGTTATGGGAAATGTCCCAATTTTTGAAGAGTGGCACAAATTTAAAAAAAAAAATTTTTTTTAACACTCCATGGGCCAAGCAAAACATGAACGTGAAGGGGTCTGCCAGTTTACAACCCCTGCTTTAATCACTTGCGTCAAAATAAGCTTGAACTTTTTCCTACCTCAAGTATGTATAATTTTCATGGCTTATAAAATACCTGTATTTCTTCTTCTTCTTTTTAAATTACCAGGCATGTAGGAAGAAACTTCACCTAGACCATGAACCACTTTCTCTGGCTTACCAGGGCAAATTGTTCTGCTCCAGGCAGGCAACACCAGACATTTCTGGGCAGGCCTGGTGCCCGCCTCCCCCCTCCCCCCCCCCACACACCTGAATGTTCCCCTCACCACCCACTTGTCCCCCAAGAAATGTTTAAACAGTGTCAGAGCCTACTGCTTGCAGCCCCAGCCATCGCTTCCACAACAAAATAAACGACTGCACACACACACACACACACACACACACACACACACACATCTTTCTGGCTGGAGTATAAATAGAACCCAGTGGCAAATTTAAACTCTGGAACCTTCATCTCACAGCTGGGACTATTTCTGTGCCCAAACGGGGGAGGATTGACAGGGGAAGGCGACCTCAGTGGAGGGAGGACTGGGAACCACACAGGAAGTTCTCCCCACCCCTAAAATAAAATCATGGTAAAAAAACGTCCTTGATGCACCCAGGCAGAAAGAAGGAGCCGAGAGACCACTGAGGTGGGAGGGGGTTGGTCCTTCCTCCTGATGTGAAGGAAATGATAGCAAGAGGTGGGAGAGGAACACAGGTGCGGAAGACCCCCTTCCAGAGCTTAGTTGTAGGCAACGCAGACCCCACCCCAGCTGATGGGCTGCCTCGTCCCCAAGGCATGCCTGAAGCTCTATGCTCGTAGGAAGCAAATCTTAACCTTCCCCAGCATGTGCGGAAAGGAAGTGAGTCAGTCCTGGGTTCAAGTCCTGTCTTCTCTTTTGCCAGCCACGTGACCGTAACCCAAGGGCTTAACCTCTGCACTCTGGTTGGTTCCCTTGTAACAGGAACCCCCATTGGGGGTCCTGTTAGGAGGTGAACAAGACATCATCAATGTGGCTAAATCATTTAACACAGCGCTGACACACAGTAGCTGCTTAATAAGAGGTTGCTTTCTATATCTCTCCACTGGACCATAAACACAATGGCAAATCACTATAGATATGGATTATCTCATTTGATTCTCAGAACCCCATCCAGTAGGTACTGTAATTTCCCCCTTTTTATGGATTGGGAAGCCAAGGACCAGAGAGTTTACATCACTTGCTCAAGGTCACACAGCTCATAAATACTGAAGCCAGATTTGACCCTGAGCGCTCTGACTCCAGAGCTGGAGTTTGCAACCACCACGATGCTCTTTGGGGAGGAGGAACGCTCTTCGTTGCTGTCTGTCCGCTATGGTCTCCCCCACCTCCTGGTACCCAGGGCTGTGCACCAAAGCAGGAGAGAGCAAAGAAAGCATCGGCTGACTGTCTGGTCAGCTAAGGCAGGAATAACCCCCAAGACATTCCCAAGCCACAGGAAGGAGCTCAGGAGTAGCTACCGCACCAGGCCCACAAACCATTCATGGCACAATTTTCTCTCCAGATAATCCCCTAAGTGGCCTCAGAAATCAGAGTCCTACAGGCTGCAGCCCACACACCTTTTCAACCAGCCCATAACAAAAATGAATGCCCTCGCCATCCTTTATAACTCCCTGGGCACAAATTGTCCCACTCCGAGGGCAAGGAAGCAAATAGCTCACTTTAAGTGACATTCAGGGCACGACCGGTGGACATTTCTTTTTAACACGTATGAATCATGGCATTCACTCTCTTCTTCCACATCCCCCCTTCCCCCAAAGTGCCAATTCAAGCTTCCCAGTGGCATGACAAAAAGCCGAAAAGGGGCTGGCCCCTGCCCACCAAGGGACTGGCACAAGAAAACACAAAACGAGCCTCCACCCACAGTCTTCTCCAATTCAACACATGGAAACTCCACTGTCCAGATGCTCAGGCCACATACTGGGGGCACCTTTGACTTGTCTTTCTTTCTCACCCCCACTCCATCCAATCTGTATGTAAACCCTCTCAGTTCTGTTTTCAAAATGTATTGCAAATCCCACCACTTCTCTCCACCTCCCTCACAACCATCTGGGCACCCTCCTCTCTTGCTGAGACTGTTGCAGTGGCCTGCTCACTGGTCCCCTGCTTCCTCTTTTGCTCTCTTTCCATCTACTCCTCTGAAAGATCCTGTTAAAACCAAAGCCCTCCTCAGCTCAAAAGTGTCCCTTGTACCACTAGGATGGCTATGACCACAAAAACGGAAAACAATAAGTGTTGGCAAGGACGTGGGGCAACCGAAACCCTCATACACTGCTGGTAGAGGGTGAAAGTGTGCAACTGCTGTGGAAACCAGTCTGGCAGTTTTTCAGAAGGTTAAACATAGAGTTAGCCTCTGATCCAGCAGTATATCCGAAATAATTGAAAACCTACGTTCTTAACAAAAACTTCTACATTATTCACAATAGCCAAAACGTTAAAATAACTCAATGTCCATCAAGTGATGAATGGACAAACAACATGTAGTCTATCCATACAATGGCATATTATTTGGCAATAAAAATGACGTCCTGACACACGCTACAACATGGATGAACCTTGAAAACATGCTGAGTGAAAGAAGCCAGTCACAAAAGTCATGCAGTACACGATTCCTTTGATGTGGATGTCCAAAAGAGGCAAATGCACGGAGACGGAAAGTATATTAGTTGTTGGCTCTCCCTAAGGGATTGGAGGAGGAGGAAATAGGGAATAACTGCTAACGGTTATGGGGTTTCATTTTTGAGTGACGGAAATATTCTGGAATTAGGTCATGGTGATGCTTGTACAACACAGTAAATGTACTAAAAACCACTGAATTAGAATACTTTAAAGTGGTCAATTTTAGGTTACATGAATCACATCTTAATTTAAAAAAAAAAAAATCATCCCCTGTTCTTCACTTCACTCAGTAATGCCAAACGGAGGCCTCCCAGCCTCACGCCGTCTGGACCTTCCACCTCCTCTGCAAGCTCATCCTCTACTGCTCACTCCCCACCAACCACAACACCGTGTCCTCAGCCCAGGGCCCTTGCACTTGCTGGTCCCTTTACTGGTAAAGCTCATCCCACGCTTCCTTTGCTCAACTGTCTCTCCGCAGACAGCCCTTCTCTGAGAGCTTGCAGCTCCCCTACCACTCCATGTCCTGCTCCAATTTATTTGTCTCTTTAGTTTTACCACGAGCAAACATAGTATGTATTTTACTTGTTTCCTCTCATCTTCCGCCACCAGAATGAAAGCTCCTGAAGGGCAGGGGTTTTAGTCTCTTTTATTCATTCTCCTTTGTACTCCCAAGGCCTAACACAATGCTTGTCACAGAGTAGGCACTTGTGTTCCTAAAGATGACGCTCCAACAGCCTCCCATGCTTCATACCTTTGTGTGATATGACTTTGCCACTTTGCCCATGAGAAGCGGGGGATCCATTCTTCCCCACCCCTGAATCTGGCTGGGTCCATGACTTGCTTTGACCAACAGAATGTGGTAGAAGCAATGCTCTGTGACTTCCGGGTCTACGCCTCAAGAGAGTTTGCAGCATCTGATGCACCCTCTTAAAAGACAATGGCCGTGTAAAGAAATCCAGGCAACTCTGCTGGAGAGGCCACATGCAGGAGAACTGAGACGCCCCAGCCGCCAGGACCAACTGCCTGACGTACGTATGAGTGAGACCACGAGCACCTCCCAGTGCAGCCGCATGCGTATGCCCAGCCAACACCATGGAGGCAGAAGGACCGCTCGGATGTGTCCCCCACCAGCCTGCAAAATCATTCGCCATAAAATGGTAATTGTTTTCAGCCACTAAGGTTTGGGGTAGTTCGTTACCTGGCAATTGGTAACCAATATTCATTGCAGGAAAGAAAGGAAGGAGGGAGGGAGGGAGGAAAGAAAAATGAGCAAGGGAAGGGGGAAGAAGTATACTCTGCTGGAGGACAGCGGCCTAGAGTGCTGTGTGGACTACATCTCGGGACAGCTCTGTGCCTCAGTTTCCCTGTTCAAAAACTGGAGGGGCAACAATCCTCAGACTGTCTCTGTCTCGAGATAAAAGCTGAGGAGGGTGATCTAAGTAATTTCTCTGGGTTACTCTTGGTGAGATGCTGTACCCATAAAAGACATGACTGTAACTTGGGCCCCCCTAGGGTCTCCAGTCTCAAAAGGACAGAGAAACTAGGCAGAAAATGAATGCAGGAAAGTGGGCCACGCTGAAGAGAATACATTTTCTGCACACTGCTTATTTTCAGTTTCCCACTTTTGACAGAGACATTTTACTTTTCTCTAAGAAACACAGCAGCACAAGCAAGACGATCATGGTAGCCGGGCAGGGAGACACCGGGGAGGGGTGGGGCCTGTGGCAAACAGGAGACTTGTTTCCCCATCTAAGGAGGGCGGCTGCTACTGGGTTCCAGTGTATGGTTCCAGGGGAATACGTGCTACACCTGTTTTGTTTAAGACAAATGGTGATCCAGATATTCATGCAAATCCTCCCAATTCAAAAGTGTTCAAAACTAACCTGAAAATTAAAAAACGCTACGATGGCCACACAAACCTGTCTGCGGGCTAAACGGGGCCTTGAACCTCTGGCCTATTGGTGTCTTTTAAAACACAAACATATGTGAAATGTCCAAAATAGGCAAATCTATAGAGACAGAAAGTAGATTAGTGGGGGGCTCGGGGGAGTGAGAGCTAAGGGGAAGAGGGTTTCTTCCTGATGAAAATGTTCTAAAATTGACTGTGGTTGATGGCTGTGCAACTCTGAATATACAAAGAACCATTAAATTGTACACTTTAAATTGTACACTTTGAATTGTGTGGTATGTAAATTATATCACACTGATGCTGTCACACACACACACACACACACACACACACACACACACACACACACAGGAGACTTCTTCTAGAAACCACAAGGTCCTCAGCCCAGGCCAGGAGCAGGGACACTGAAGACTTGCACTTTTTTTAGAGAGGCCAGACATCTGGATTTTTATGTGACACTCCCACTTGTTAGCAGTTGGCAACTACTTAGCAGTTTTTAAATCCCATCACTGAGGCAGCCAGCGAACTCCCATTTACAGCCACATGTAGTTCCAGGGTGGCTTTTCAGGGTGGCATTTGGGCAACACCAAGTTCTGCACCTTCCCCAGGCTTCCTCCAGCCAGGCTGGGCCGTGAGTACATGACAGGGGTGAAAATGAAATGGGCCCATGCACCAAGGGACCTGTCCACACACAGGGCACGTAATTAGGGATGTCACCTCCTCTCCGAAAGCACACATGGTGGCCTCCTCAGATGACAGCAAAAGCAAAGGTCTTTTCAATGTCCGATGTGGGTGTTTACCCTTCTACCAGACTGACGGGAGACAGAAAAAGCAGCCTCACCCCTGCGCACAGGGTGATAGGGCTGAAATGATGGTAGAAAGCTCCTGGGAGCTGGGGCAAGCCACAAATGAAGGAATTCTCCAAAGGGCCTGGAGTTGGAATTGTCAACCAGGAAGGACCTGGCACGTTAGATGATAATCCACATCCCAAAAGGGGGGCACAGAATGCCTTCCTCCCAGGCCCCCAAAGCAGAGTAAACAAGAGTTCCCGTCACCCTTGATCTTGAAGTTTGAAAGTCCAGAAAGGGCTGACCACTCTGCACTACGCTCTCCCTGACCCTCACTTCTAAGAAGGTTAATTTGGCAGCAGCAACCAAAAGTTAAAATGCGCAAAGCCTTGGACTCAGGAATTCCCCCACTAGGTATTCATCCCACAGACATGATGTGTACAGACAAAAGCAAAATGATGTGCCCACAGAGAAACTCATTGCGAAGACTTTGTGACAGCGAAAGACTCCACATAATCTAAATGCCCATCAATAGGGGAACAGTTACCTAAATTATAATTCGGACAGGCAATAAAATTCTGTTTAGCAGCAAAAATAATTGGGCAGCTCTCTGTGCACTCATATGGGAAGATCTCCAAGACACACTGAGTGAAAAAAGCACGATGCAAAAAGGGGAGGGGCACGTGGCGGGGGAGGAGGGGAACCTGTCGTGCCTGCCCCCAGAAGGGGACACAGACCTGAACAGCAGTGGCCTCTGCACAGAGCAGCAGGGGCCTGAGCACACAGGCGAGGAGGGGCTCACTCATCACTCTCTGGCCATTGGGGTCTCGGGATTTTGCAGCACACGCATCCCTTTTTATTTATTTTTAAAGCAAAACTTATTTAAAAAGCAAAACCAACTCCAGTTTTAGAAGAACCCACAGGCCAAAGCTCTGCCACACTTGTGCCAAGGAATAAGTTCTGATCCCGGAAGAGAAACAGTGGCTCATCTGGACCATGCGTTCGTTCGGCAGCTGTGTTTTGCAAACAAAAATCTGGAATCGATGGTTGGTCAGAAAGCTAACACGGGACTTCCAGGCCTACAGGAGGCCGTGCTGGTAAGTGAAAACTCGTGATCTTCAGCATAAGTGAAGGGCTAACGTTGTCCACTGACAAACCCTGTCAGTCCCCCGCAGCTTCCCACTTGCTCTGACTGAGAGTCCTAAGGACAAAAGTGCCCCACCCGCACTCTCACCTCCCAGAGCCTGGCACTGTGCCTGCACCTAATACCTGCTCAATAAACATCTATAGAATGAATACATGAATAATCGTAGCTGATGTCCCCAAAGCGCTCACTATGGGCCAGACCCTGCGCCAAGCATTTCCCATGGATTAGTTCACCCCACCCACAACCACTGTATGAGATGAGACACGTCAAGGAGAGGCAGTGAGCACAGGGCCGATATCTGAACCCTGCCATGTGGCTCGAGAGCCCACATCCTCCCACCACTCAGCCCGCCTGACCAGCGGCAGGAGGGTTGGGGGTCCACACATCAGTAAAGGATGTTTCTTCAAATGATACATAGAGTCACTCAGTACCAGGCACCGTGGACACAGCAGCAGGCAGGACAGATGGGGTCCTGCCCCCATAGGGCTGCCACCGGAAGTGGGGCATTCACGGAAGTGGGGAGATCCCACTTCCACTGATAGGACCTGTGTGATCTCAGGTAGGTCAGGCCGGGGTGACCCCAAGCAGGCTGGCCATCAGAATCACTGGGAGGGTGTTTACAAGCCCAGATCCCAAGGCCTGGACCTCCCTCAGACGTGTCCCCACAAAGTTTTCCACCAGCAGCCACAGTGATTTTCTAAAAGACTAATCAGACTAGGGCACTCCAGGCTTAAAACCCTGTGGAGAGCTGTTTGAGTCCTAGCACCCAGGTGGCACTCACAGCAGTGAAATCAGAGTATCCAGGGGTAGGAGCCAGGCATCATTTTTTTTTTTTTTTTTGGAAGATCCCCAGATAACTCCAACATTGGCAAAGTTTGGGAACCAGGCCCTACGTCAGTGCATTGAAACTCAGCTATACCCGCCCCCCACGCCATTCCACCTCACCCCCCACCCCTAGAGATTGATTTAACTTCATCTATATACAGATGTATGAAATCGAGGTTTCTGCCTTTTTAAGTTTTCACGTACACCGTACACAACTCTGTGTGTCTTGCTTTTCTCCCTTGACGCTGGAACTGGCAGGGAGTGGCGCGTTCAGAGCTGACTCAGGCTGCAGCCGCAGCCGGCCACTGTGCTGAAGCACCGCTGTGAGCAGCCCCTGCAAATGGGCACTGGGGTCGTAACCACGAATGGGAACCTGTCTGTTCTAAAGCTTCGCAGCTGGTGCTGAGGGTCAGCCAGACTGGGACGCTTCAGCCAAGGCTCTGGGCTGACCCTCCCCCAAA
Source organism: Rhinolophus ferrumequinum (assembly GCF_004115265.2). Classification (NCBI taxonomy): domain Eukaryota; kingdom Metazoa; phylum Chordata; class Mammalia; order Chiroptera; family Rhinolophidae; genus Rhinolophus; species Rhinolophus ferrumequinum. Next base: position 8,944,848 of record NC_046306.1, read on the forward strand.
GCAGGCTCATCCTGCGCTAAGAGGCTCTTCAGAGCCGGGATGGCTCTTTCCACGGCAGGTAGGAAGATAGGAACTTCCTACTGAGGGAGGCCAGCCCTCTCCGAGCACCCACCTTGGCCGGGGCATCTCACACCCTGAAGGCTGATGCAGGGGGCGTGGCCAGCTGAGTCCACGTCCACCTGACAGCCGCAGCAGCAGTCTCCCTGCTGTCACACCAGCCCCTCCAACACAGTCCAGCACTGCAGCCATAAGTCCAGAAACCTGATGTCATCTTTCCCTGCTCATACCCGGCTCGCCCCTGCTCAGGCCTCCATGCATGACCCCAGAAAGGGATCCAGACTCCTCCCCAAGGCCTCAGGTGCTGGTCCAGTGCCACCCACTCTCCCCCTTGATCACTGAGGTCCCCCCCACTTGGGCACCCCCTCATATCTCCCCTGTGGCCGTGCACATGCTGCCAGATCTTTGCGCTGTGGCACCTTCTAGTCCTCCCTGTGTTGCCATTGCAGCCCCTCAGGTGTCCCCTTTACGTCCTTTATCACCAGTTAGTTACTCCCATCATTATTAGCCTGTTAATCTCTCGACTGCCGTGTCAGTCCGCGAGGGCAGGCACCACACCGGTCTCAATGGCCTCTTCCTGGTTGGTGCCTAGTGCAATGCCCAGCACACAGCACGTCTGCCATGAAGATCTGAAGAACAAATTAATACAGAAGCACCACTTCAGACAGAGTACACTGTGCCCCGCTCTACCCACAGACTCCTAAACGAAACGCCCAAAGCTTGAATGCCCACAGGGGACCAGCAGGTCACAAGGACAGGACATGTGTGGGGGACTCGGGGTTCCTGTGGGCACATGGTGTTTGCCAGGTTGGACTTCATAAAATATTCTTTGCCTCCACAAAGAAACAGCCTCTTCTACATTTTTCTTGACACTCAAGAGCATCTTTGGTTAATTTGTTTTCCTACTTTAGTCCAGACACATGGTTTATAGAAATAGTTCCCTTTCCTCTTATGATGACTGCAGGAAAATCAAAAGTTCAAGCACAAGGGTAAACGGTAACTGAAAACAGCTTCAGTACGGGGGAGACAATAGGGAAACGTGGGGACTGTGGCAAACGGTAAAACTAGGAAACACTGACCTAGGATTTATCGGACTGTCCGCTATTTTAAATAATCAAGAAACTCAGGTTGTGCATGAAAATTCTCCATTTTAAAAACTCTATGTGGATTGAACCAATCACAGAGTGCTGGATTCAGCCTCTGGGCCACCAGTTTGTAAACCCCACATGTGGTTAGAAGACCCAGGTGGTTTCTCCCCCATCCTTCTCTGCTCACTCAAGCAAAGACCCTGCAAGTGAGAAAGTTCTGGCTTCCTTTATTTCTTCCATCTAGGCCGTTAACCCCATCTGTGGGCCATAACTGTCCTGTGTCCCAGCACAGGCACCAAACGGAATTCTGAAAGAACCTGCTGAGGAATTCACCCGTGGGTGGGTATCAGTGCTCAGCCATGCGGAAGCGCCCTGAGCTGGCCTCCCTTGTAAGTCACAGGCTACCAAGAGGCAAACATCTCTCTCTCTCTGCTACCTTGAAATAGCTTCCAGAAACCCCCTTGAAACTTCCCCCGAAAGAGGAAGTTCAAACCAGAGAAAGAGAAATCAAAACACAAAAGCCTGGTCGGACAGAAAACCTCACGGGCACTGGAAATAGTAAAACATTCACCTGCCAACCGACCTCAATACACTGCCCTTCAGGGGCTCCTGGATCCTGGGAGACAGAGCAAAGTCCCAGGCACGGCTTCTGCCTTCCTCACTAGCTACATCTGCCACTCCCTCTTCTGTCTGCTCCTTTTCTCCCCTGAAGAACACCTGCTTTGTCCCACTTGCAAGACCTATTACTTCTGCTTGAAGTATTTCTCTCCTCCTTCTCAGCCAACTCCTATTCATGCTTCAGGGCTCAACCAAAAATAATGCTGCCTCAGGGAAGCCCTCCCTGATCACACCCAGACAAGGTCAGGGTCCCTCTGCTATTCACCCTCCTAGATCCTGGATCTGTTCTTCCTCTTCCCTGCACATTTCCCCATGGTTACTACTCGGGTCTCAGCTTCCTCAGAGAGGCCTTCTCTACCCCTTGTCTCGCAGACACAGATACCTGCTATCACATCACCCCATGTTATGTTCTCCATGGCATTCATCACAATTTAGAGGTTTTGTGTTACATGTTTATTGTCCCATGAGAGCAAGGCTCTGGTGTGTTTCACTGCTGTGGAATCACCAGTACACTGCATATAGCAGGGGCTCGAGGTGTTCAATGAAGCAGGTCCAGTTCACCAGGAACCCCAGGGCACCCCTAAGATTGGAGTGGACTGGTCTGAGACTCCTTCTGCTCCATTTAAAAGCTAAAAGAGCTCTTACGAGAAGGGCTGATGCGGGAGGGGCCTGCGGCCCAGGCCTGTTCCCAAACCAGACCTCCCTTCTCCAGCTCCCTTGCCCATCTACAAACAGCTTCAGCTCAGGGACCTGCTAATGAATTAAGCTTTAAATAGAGGCTGTAAATGACTCTGCTCTAGCAGATTCTGCTTCTTTTGGTAAATAAACTTCAGTAAGTGCTCTACATGGGTTTATTGCCGAACGGAGCTACAGGGAGCGGGGCTCTTCATTACAGCTCTTACAAATGAGCATGAGCCAACCCGTGTCTGAGTTAAAGAGAGCCCTGAGTGAGAAAATGAAGCTAATGCACACAGTTTCTCTTGAAGGCTGTCCCTAATAGAGACAAACTGAAGCTGAGGTTTAGCCACTGGGCACGGTGACATCTCCCTGCTGAGAGAAAGGGAGAGAAGGAACAAGAAAGACACTCAGATTTCTTAAACCAATGAAAAACTGTAGACAACCCAAGCGCCCACCCCTGGGGCCATGGTTCATAAGTTACAGTACATCCATAGGATGGCCCTTATTCCTGGAGGGCCTCCGTCTTCTCAGCTATAAAACCGCCACAAAACCTCCTGGCCACTGACTCACCGCCAGGATGCAGAGTCACATTATCCATGAACAGATAATGTGCCCAACAGCCCGTGCCCAAGAAATGGGAGTGATTATTATTTCATTGTGGGATCCTAGGAAGGCAAAGAATGATGCAGACCTACACTGGCCCTTACAAAAGCCACCAGCTTCATACGCCTGTTGAGCACTTAAAATGTGGGCGGTCCGAGCTGAGATCCTGAGATGTGTTGTAAGTTCAATAGGGAAAACCTGATTTGGAAAACTTAGTACGAAGAAAAGGATGTAAAAATCTCATTAAGTTTTCTCACACTGATTCCATGTTGAATTCATATACTGGATACTGTTATTTTAAATATATTGAAACTAATTGCACCTGTTTCTTTTCCCTTTTTTTATGTGGCTCCTACGGCAGAACATTTAAAATGACATGAATGGCTCACGTTTGTGGCTCAGATTAGATTTCTATTGGAACACCTTTCACAGATACATTCTGATATGGAACTATGTCCACAGTATTTTTTTTTTTAAATTGAGATATATCGTTCACATAACATAAAATTTACCCTTTTCAAGTATACAATGCGATGGTTTTCAGTATATGTGCAACCATCAGCAATAATTCCAGAAAAATTTCATCACCCTGGAAAGAAGCCCTGTACCATTAGCGGTCACTCCCCACTTGCTCATGCTGTTTTGAGTAAAGAAAAGTGAGTTGCCGAACAGTATTACAGTGTCAAGTGGGGTTTTATATTATTTATATACATAACCACATCTGTAAAGGCATTTTTAAATGTTTGCAACGGTGTACAGCAAACTCTTAATGATAGTTATCTCAGGGAACTAGAGTCCGGGTGGGAGAGAGAAGGAAGCCGGTGTTCATCCTTCGTTTTATATACGTCTGTACTGCTTTTGAGATTTAAAAAGAGAATGAGTTGAATTTCTAGTCCTACATAAATAACTCCTGGTGAACTGGGGTAAATAACTTTTTCACGACACTGTCAACAGACTGGCTTCAGCTGGAAGATTAAAGGTCTAGTTTTAGATCTATTTTTTATTCTATGCGTTCAAAATAGAAAGTACAGCCAGAGAGTAGGTATTTTCCCTCCTAGCAACGGCCCCGCACAGACGCAGCCTGCCCGCTCCCCCCCGCCCCCAGGGCATCTGGCAAAAGGCTTGCAGCGGGGCGCCTGAGTGGCCCGGTAGTGGTCGGCCTTCCCAAGAGTCCAGCCTGGCCAAGGGCAGCGGCTCCCAGCGCGCCTGGGTCCGGCGTCCCGGCCGCTGCTGGGGAGTCCCGGCTGGGGATGGGAGCCGCGTCTGAGTCCCCGGAGGCCGTCGGCTGGAAGAGATGCGCGACCTGCCGCGGATCTCTGGGTGGCGCCAGGCAGTCACCACTCCGCGAAGGACCGGACCCTTCGGGCCTCCCACTCCAGGCCCGAAGCCCCTGCGCCGGGTGCGATAGGATGCTGCAGGGAAGAGGAGGGTTCGTGTCCGCGTCCCGGACCGCTGGGGGCCGCACCCGTCCACTCCTCCCGCCGGGGCGCGCGGGCTCCGGACCCTCAATCCAAAGACCCGTCTCCCGGACCTCCATCCCCCGTCCCCTACCTCAGCCCGGGGCTCAGGAGTCAGGAAGAGCGCGAGCTCGCGCGCTCCGCTGCGCACGGGCTCCGGCTGGTCGGCGTCCACAAGCAGCATCAGGAGCGCGGCGGGATCCAGCTGGCAGAGGCTTCTGGGGAGCGGGTCACCGCTCCCCGACCTCAGAGCCCCGCCCCCGGCGGGCTGCATGCCCCGCGGCCCGCCTGGCGGAGGCGGGGCAGGTGCGCACCCGGCGGCCGCGGCCTGTGACTCCCGAAGCAGCGGGCTGAGTGGGCAGCGCCACCCAGTGGCGTGCGTTGCTCATTGCTCCCGGCCCTCGCACCACCTGGTAAACCAGAGATTCTCAAACTCGCAGGTTGCAATCTCCTGGGGCTCTTATAAAACTTCCGACATCCAGGCCACACACAGTCTGGGGGGCTTCAACCTGGGCATCAGTACTTTTTGAAGTTCACCAGGTGATTTCAACATACATCCGAGTTTGAGAACCATCGCTATTGACGACCCCTTTCGTTGGAATCCGGGGGAGCAGTGGTTCCCAGCCGCCCGCGGCACTTGAGAACGCCCTGGGGAGCTTTTAATGGCCGGGAAGCCACGCCTCACCCCAGGCCGATACAACCAGAATCCCTGGGAGTGGGGCTGGGGCATTAGTTGTTCTTAAAGCTCCCCGGGTGAACCAGCGTGCATCCAGGAAAGGGACCGGCTATCCTAGAGAATCCTTTCATTTCAAGACCAGAGCACCCCCCCACACACACAAGGCCTGTCCTCCAGCATCTGTGCCACGCTGAGAGTGCTGGAAATTAGGGAAGGTGGGGGTGGCGGTGTTCTTCCTCCCAGGGGCAGCTTTTAAAATAAGCTCCCCAGGGAATTCTTCAGCGCACTAAATCTTACTCCTCATACACCTCTAAGAGGCTTGTCTAGACCCAGTTTAAAGGATGCATAGGGTAGAGTGCATGCCCCCAAAGCCAGGCCAATAAAGTACTAAACAAGGTAAAGAGGTATAGGGACGTCTAGAGTTCCAATTTTTCCCATGATGTCTTTTCTTTTAAAAAAATGTTAAATTCGTTTTTAAAAATCGGGCTGGGCTTAGGGTTGCAAATAAATATACAAGACGCCCCTCACCCTCCTTCTGTTAAATCTGAATTTATATTTTATCTGACAACCGTAGGTAGGAGGTTGTCAGTAATGCTTGATCTGCCTTCTGGGTAATCCACCACTGCACAATTCCCACTTCCACGTTTGCCCACTGCTAATTTCTCTACATCCCTGCCCAAACATTCAGGCCTTCTGGCCAGAGTCATTTTCCAGAAAATTCTTGGCAAAGACTTGGGCCTCAGGTGCTTAGGAAAAGGATTTGATAGGAGCCTACTGAACTTGCACTTGGCCATTCATTACTGTCAGATTTTCCTGGTGCTCAGAGCCCTTCCCAGCGTCACACACAAACACCCAGGAACGGAGATCAGCCCCTCACCCCTGCAGGCTGGCTGGGCCCTCCCTTGGAAAAGCCCAGAAGTGGCCTCAGAGTAGCCAAATAGGCCTGAGTACAGCAGACCTCCCAAACCTCAAAAACATAATGCTAAGAAAAAAAGAAAAAAAAAAAAGACGAGTTGCAGGAGGCTCTGTAGGGCACTCTGCCATTAACATCAAGTTTTAAAAACATGCAAAAGCACACTATATATTGTTTATGGATACAGACATATGGAGTGAAAATATAAAGCTGTGCATGAGAAAGAGGCAGCAGTCAGGAAAGTGGGTACTTTGGGGAGGCGGGAGAGGAAATTGGGGAAGGACATGAGAGGGGGTTCAATTATATTTGTAACGTTTTATTTCTTCTGCTGTTACAATATTTCAACTTTTTGAATGCTCAAAGTGACTCAGTAAAAGCAAAACAGAAAGCCTGGGATATTCACTGAAAGTGCAGATTGCCCAGACCCCCGTCCCTGGAGATGGGGCGTCTGCGGAAGCGACCTGGGCTCTTCACAAGCATCAAAGCGATTCACACCCTGGGCCGAGTTGGCCGGCCAGCAGTCATTTTGTTTCTAGTCTCTCTCTCTCTTTTTTTTCATTCTAATTGTGGGATTATGCCTTAGAAATAATTTGCTAAGAATACAGATGCCGGGAGCCCTGCGCCAACTTTCTGCACCAGCATCTTTGGGGAGCTGGGCACCTGGATTTTAAAAGCTCTGCAGCTGAGTCCCATGCACACCGAAGTCTGAGGGTAACCCCTATCTTGGGAGCTCCCTCGTGTTGCTGGCGTTAGCCAGGGACTCCTTTGGGAAGCCAAATCAATGTTTCAAAGAGAGGACTGGATTTTTAAAAATCTCCCAGCCTCTCCCTGCGCTGGGCTCAAGCCCCGGGTCCCCTGCTCTTGGGGAGACCGCTGGGCAGGCGGCAAGCTTGAGACCTGGAATGCAGCCGGCCAGGGCCGCACCCTGCCCAAACCAGTTTGAACCAGCTGCGGGGATGGAGCCGTGGCGCCTCCCCACGAGCTCCCTCTGCCGTCCAAACCCGACTCAGAGCTGCTGCTCCAGCCTCCTGCTCCGGAGTGCTCCTCGGGAGCAGGCAGCGTGTTCCATCCCAGCTTGGGGTGGGGATGCCGATGGCCGCCAGGCCCTCAAGGAGGCCAGGAGCCCTTGTAGCCTCCAGCTGGGCCCTGAGGTCACACACCCTTCCACCCCCACCCCATCTGGCTGCACCTCCTGCTGCAAAATGGTTGCTTGTCTGTGTCTTTTCAAGGTCAGTACTCCCAGCTCAGGACTCAGGCACACAAGGTTCTACATTAGCAATGGTTCCCAAGCTTGGCTGCAAACTCCTGGGGAACTTCCAGAAAATACTGATGCCCAGATCCCACCCCAGAGACTGATTTAATGGGTCTGAGGTATGGCCTTGGTTTGGGGAGGTTTAAAAGATCTTACAGGTGATTCTAACCTGCATTATTCCCGTGCTTGCTTCACTCTGTGGGGTCCTGTGGCCCTTTGGTCTCTACAACAGTCCCCATTGTTAAGGTGTCCTGAGCACTTCCCATGTGCCAGGCACTGGCAAGGTAGACAGGCCCTGCTATCATGCCCATTTTACAGATGAAGAAACTGAGACATGGAGAAGTTAAATTGCTCTCGAAGGATCAAAATTAGTAAATGGAAAAATGTGGAACTCAGATAATTTGATTCTAGAACCCAAATCCTTACCTGCTACTCACCCCAAACAGTCCCCCCCCACACAAGATAGCCCCCCTTTTGGTCCCTGTGGCCCCACCCTAGCCCAGCCTGGCCTGTTAGGAAAGCCTCGCCCCCATCCCGGACCACCCTTTTCACTGCCCTCCCAAAGCATATTCTAGTCATCTCCCTTCTTGCTCATAATTTTTCAGCGGTTCCCTAGTACCCACCAAGTGAAGTTCAAAGACCTGGCCATAGCTTGCCAATCTGTCTCGCGCTGCTTGTTTTTTAATCCTAAATTGAAAATGGGGCCCACGGAGCAGGGCCAGGACTCAGGTCAGGCAAGAGAGGCACTTAGAATATAAACTGCAAAGGGCCTCACTCTCAGGTGTTGGTACCCAGGGCTGAAGGTCTCCTTGCATTACGTGCCTTGGGCATCCTACATGCCCTGGGCATCCCACCTGCCTCTCCCGAGTCCTGGCCCTGCTACATAGTCTGAGACTGAATGTTTGCATCCCCCCAAAATTCATATGTTGGACCAAACCCCCAAGGTGATGGTATTAGGAGGTGAGGGCTCTGGGAGGTGATTAAGTCCTGAAGGTGGATCCCTTATGAATGGGATTAGTGTTCTCATAAGAAACCCCCAGAGAGCTCCCTCACCGCTTCCACCCTGTGAGGACACCGTGAGAAGTCGGCTGTCTGCAACCTGTCAGTGAGTTCTCACCAGACACTGACTCTGCCAGAATCATGATCCTGGACTTCCCAGCCTCCAGAAGGGTCAAAAATAAACGTCTTGTTTATAAGCCACGCGGCGGAGGGTATTCTGCTGCAGCAGCCTGAATGGACTAAGACGCCTGCAGACGTGTCTGGTTTGGACAACGTTGTGTTTAAATATGTATGTCATTCGTTGTGGTGGCCTTTTACAGTTCACTTGTGGCTTCTCTCGAAAAGAAAGGGAAGATCAGGGAACCATGGGCCTGCCCTGTGGCCTGGCAGGACTTGGTCAGTGAAGGAGCTGGCAACTTTGCCCGTGTCTTCCCCAGCTGGTCCCTGTTGGTCCCTGAAGGTGCCCGGTTTCTGACTCTCTGGTCCCCTGGAACATGTCCCTAGGTCTGCCAGGCTCCACACCCACATCCAGTGTTTCTGGTCTGGGGTGTCCCAGCTGCCCCTGAAAAGTCCGCCCTCCCTGCCCTCCACCCAGCCTCCAAGGTCTGTCTTCAACGGCCCTTTTCTGACCTCCAGACGAGATATGCCCTTTAAGCTTGCCTTCTGGTACCTTCCCCCTTCTGCTTAGTTGTTAGTTTACTACCACACAGGAAGTTCCTGGTTGACAAAGAATATGTCTCGTGCCTGTTGGGGGAATTGCTATAATTCCAGCAGTCTGCCTTTGCACATAGTAAGCCCTCAATCAACAGGTATTTGTAAAATTTGAAGTCACTCTCCTGCTTAGCATCTCCGTTTCCCCACTAGCAAAATCATTTAGAACACAACCCATCTCTATAGAAGCATAGTGAAAAACCAGGCTGTAAAAGCATTTTTCTATCACAGTTTTGAGATGATCACTCCGTAGTACAGGAAACAGCAATAGGACTTCTTCCCATTCTCTCCCTGAAAAGGAAAGTTTGGAACACTCCCTGTGGTAATTCGATCAGTTTTTTTCTACTCCTTTCCCTTCCACAATAGAACTACAGAAAGGGCCTTGGGTGGCAAGAGGCCAAGGGGTCAAAGTTCAACAGCCCCATGCATGCCAACGTTTAGCTTTGGTCTTGGGAAGTGAGAGGAGAATCACGAGTTCAGAGGAAAGAGGACTTTTTACCTCTCCCAACTACTGATATGTGGATGTCGTCTCTGCTTTCACCTAAACAGACAGTGGATGGAACATACCGCCCAACACAAGGTCTGAAAGAGACAGGACTTAGGTTTTGGAGGCCTGAGCTTAGAACTTGCTCATCAGGCCTCACAGCCCCGCTGAGCACTACAGGTCCACCACCTTGTATGCGAAACTGCTGGGGACAGATGTGCTTCAGAATGAGAACTCTGGCTTTTAGCTGGGGGAGCATCCTGTTATCAGACTCCGTGTCACTCAGCAAACTGTGTGAATATCCACCTTACATGAGCTGAGTAAAGGCCTGAAGTCAACTTCATGTCAGTTCAGCTCAGGTTTTGCCGGCCGATGAATTTCTGTTGAACCGATAGGAGGTGAAAAAAGCTAATGGTTTTCGGTTTGCTGGATTTCAAAATTGCAAAAAAGGAAGTGTGGACTTGTTTTCCTATTTCACAGTTGGGGAAACTGAGGCCCAGGCCCACGTGTATAACTGTTAATGGAGTTGAGCTTTGAACCTATTCTCATCCGTTGAGATGGATGAGAAGATGTCAGAAGATATTAGAAAGTAGTTAAATGCCCTGGTGAAATACTATCCTTTAGACAATTTGGGACACTTATATATATATATCTGTTTTCTTGCTTCAGGAAACTGTTTCTCTGTTCATTGGGATTTGAGGGCCCTTTCCTGTCCTTGGAATACATGGTATGGCATTGTGCATACAGTAGTTACTCCCTAAAGGAGATACCGCTCTATGTGAAACCTGCAGTCATAGCAACAAGCAAAAAGCTGAGGGTGCGGGAGGGCGGAGGGGGGCCTCTGGTTTTAACGATGGCCGAAAGCAAACACAATGAAATTTAGTAAAAGAAAAAAACAGCATTTACCTTCATGAGGATGTGGGAAACCTTGTCTCCAGCAGTTCAAAGACAAATACAGAGAATTTTAAAATTGAATTTGAGTCCATCTTAAGGCAATGAAATAATACACCTGCTGAAAAGCAAATGAGAATGAGGATGCTTTAACTAAAACATATAGAATTCAGTACAAAGAGGTAAAAGTGAAATGTCCTCTGGTCCCTGATGGCCCCCTCTGGGTATAGAGGTAGCTTTGGGAGGGAGCCATTCATGGTGGCTAACTGCACAGGTTCTAGAGTCCAACTGTCTAGGTTCGAATTCTGGCTTCTCACCTAAAAGCTGCCTGAACTCAGCAAAGTTATTTATCTTCTCTGTGCCTGAAGTAAAGAATGAATTATTATTTTACAACCTCAGAGTGTGAAAGCATCTCTTATTATGATACAAAATTCAGAAGTCGTAAAAGAAAATTTTAACTACAGAAAAATTAAAAGTTTCTGCATAGCAAAAATTACTATAAGCATATTGTAAACTAACAAGGGTCATAGAAAAGTTTCTTTATTTAGATTCAGTACATGGATGTACTATATTTGTCAAAATTCATTGAACTGTACACTTAAAGTACCTTTTGTTGAAATAAATTATACCTCAATTTATTTACCCTCCGAGCACAGGTTCCGGAATCTGGCTCTGATGTGCTGTGTGTAACAGCCTGGCGGGAGGCTCGGAGACCACCAGTGACGAGCTGAGTGAGCGTGCCTTGCCTGCTGCTGACCCACGCAAAGAAGTCCCTGCCCCACGCCCAGTAAGAAGTAAAGAATGTCTCCATCGGCACCTGCTTCCCCTTGGGCAGGGCCCTGTGCAGATGCCTGTGGCTGGAGAAACTGCGGAAATGGCCACGCACGGCAGGACAAGAATGGCCTGGGACTCAGGCCAGAGCCCTGGTTCTCCTCAGCTCCGTCACCCAGCTTCCTCATGAGGGACATGTTGATGACGACAGCACTCACTGAGGGCTCCTTAGTCCTCACAGCTACCTAGTGAGGGAGGCGCTACCACACCCACGTCGCAGATGAGGAACCCTCAGGCTCAGAGAGGGAGGTCACTTGCCCAAGGCCATCTAGCTGGCAGTGGCAAGTCCAAGCAGGGATGTAGCCCAGGAAGCTGACAGAGAGGTGACAGGTTCTCATCCTCTAGGGCGTTTCTCAACCACCTGAACCACAAAGGAAATGAAATGGATAACTATTTTCTCAATTCTCCAGAGGATGGACTGAACTACAACGGTCTGACCTGTTTGTTGGGAAAAGTAATAGGACAAGGTGAGAAAAAAATATTTGCCAACACATATCATAGTCAAAGGGTAATCTCCATATAGAAAGGGCTTCTGGAAATTATAAGAAAAATGTCATATGAGTAAACTATATGAACAGATAATTGGAAGAAAAGTAGCTCAGAATTTAAGGAGCTCACAATCATATGAAAAGATGTTCAGTCTCACTCATAATAAGATACATTCTTCAACCAGCAGATTGGTGAAAATTCACAAGATTGACAAGTCTGTAGGGAAATAGGCACTTCCACCCTTCATTGTCTGTAGTATAAACTGGCAAACCCCCAAGGAGACAAAGCAGCAGTAGCTATCAAAATTACAAATGCATATGCTTTTTGCTTCAGTCATTCCTCTTCTACGAGTTTACCTTACAGATATGTTTCCACATGTGCAAAATGACTTATGAATACAATTATTGATTGCCACATAGCTATAATGGCAAAAGAATTGATACAAGCTAAAGGTGCATCCTAGTGGATTGCCTAATATATTAAATTGGTTACCTATTATGGAGCTGTAAGAGTGGATGGGGATTCGATGCAATGTGACATCCTGGGTTAGATCCTGGATCATTAAAAGGACATTAGTGGAAAACTGGTGTAATCCAAATAAAGTCTCAAGTTTAGTCAATAGTACTGTACTTTTATGCACTAAATGTTTGTGACCCCTGCCCCCCAAATTCATATGTTGAAGCCCTGACTCCTAGTGTGTGTTTCGAGATGGGGTCTTTAAGGAAGTAATTAAGGTCAAATGAGGGCCCAAGTTGTGGCCCTGATCCCATAAAATTAGTGTCTTTAGTATCCATGTATGAAAAGACGTCAGAGCTTCCCTCCACCTCCTCCTACATAGAGAGCACTTGTGAGGGCGCAGCAAGAAGGCAGCCATCTACTGGCTGGTAAGAGAGATCTCAACAGAAACGAACATGTAAGCACCAGGACCTTGGACTTCCAGCCTCCTGAACCGTGAGAAAATACATTTCTATTGTGTAAACCACCCATTCTGTGGTGCTTTGTTATGGCAGCCCGAGCAGACTAATACATGTACCCATGTTAATTTCTTAGTTTTGACAAATGTGCTATGGCTATGTAAGATGTTAACATCAGAGGAAGCTGGCACTGTACTATCTGTGCCACTTTCCTGTAAATGTCAACTAATTCCAAAATTAAAAGTTTACTTTAAAAAAAAGGAATGAGAAAAAAATGAATGGGGAAGAATTTTAGCTAGTGATATGGAAAGATTACCAAGATATATGAAATTAAAAAAGCAAAGGGTAGAACAGTGCTGCTGTTTTTATACATTAAGAAGGGGGAAAATAATAGATTTTCATACTATCCTATTTACATTTTAAAAAATCTATGGAGAGAGAAGTAAGAAACTAATCATAATTATTACCCATTGGAACAGAATGACAGATGAATTGGGGACAAAAAAAGGACAAAGTGTTTTCACTGTGCACTATTTAAAAACTTTTCCTTCTTGTTTGAGCCACATAAATTTATTTACCATTTGTATAACTATTTTATAAAAAATAAAGAACAACTGGGGAGGAAGGAGAGGGTTTGCGCTGTAGATATCAAAATGTATTTTAAAGCTTCAATAATCAAAACAGTATGAAGTGGTTCCAAAGTAGACAAACAGATCAGCAAATCAGAATGAACAACCCCAAGATCAAGTAAGAAATTCGTAAATGATAAAGGTGAAATTTCAATTTAATGAGAGCACATGCGAAGGCGCAGCAAGAAGGCAGCCACCTACTGGCTGATAGCTTCTTATTCAATACATTGTTAGAATAATTAACGAAGCATTTAAGAAAATATCAGACCTCTCTTACTTTCACCTGGAGGCTAAATAATTTTCAGATGGATTAAATATTTAAATGTAAACAAATCATGAAAGTTGGTATTTAAGATAAAATCTTGGTAAATATTTATATAATTTTGAGAGGGAAACTATTAGAGAAAAGAATAAAGGATTTTATTATAGAAAATAAGAAATTCCTACACAATAAATACAAAAGCCAATGATAAACATAGTAAGCAGCAAATGACTAATTAGGAAAAAAAATCGATATGTCCAAGGTTGAGTTCCTTGATACATAAAACACGTCTACGTATTAAGAAAAGATCAATACCTCAATTTTTAAAATGTTGTACAAAGGACCCAGATAGAGAACTAATGAAAGAAGAAATACAATAAGCAACAATAAAAAAACACTTTCAAACTCAGAATCAAAGATATGCAAAGTAAAATAATGATACTTTTATCCCCATTACTGAATAGGCAGAATATAAAAGTAATAAATCTGGTGGCTTGGAAGGGAAAATTACTCAGACAGACCCCTAGTGAGGATAGAAATTAGAACAACCGTTCCGGAAGGAAATGGGTTATATTCATGAGTCAACCCCCTCCTTTTCCAAAAAGTGAATATGCTGTGACCTAATGATTCCTCTTCTAGGAATGTATCCTAAGGCAATAATTGGACAAAGAACAAAAGGATGTATTGACAGAGCTGTGCACCACAGCACGATTGACAATCCTGAAAAAATGGAAACAGCTCACAATAGGGGTGTTTCCAGATGATAACTCACCTGTCCACTAAAATACCATAGACAATGCAGATATTGATAGCAAAGACATTGACGAGATATTGTCCGCTGGAGAAAGCAAACTATGGAACGATTTGTATGTATGCTATGACCCTGCTTTGGTCAAAATACGCATTAGGTAATATACATTGATCTGCACATGTGCCAAAAAACTTAACAGTGGTTATCTCTGAATAGTGATTTGGGGGTGGCTTTTTTCTTTTACATACTTTTTTTTTCCCTAAAATGTCCCTGAAATCATATATTACTTCAGTGGACACACAGCTTCCTTAATCAGCCTACTTCTCAGAAGCAACATTCATATGTACAAATATTTTTCTCCTTCCTGGGTATGTCTCTGAAGCTCAGAGTAAACCCTAAGGCCCAAACACGAAGGAAAAAAAAACAAAACTTGCCTACAGTTTTTACTTTTGTTGTCTATTGATGAAAACAACATCTAGGAATGAGTACTTCCACCAGAAAATGTAAAAACAATTAGCTTTAGGAAGAAAAGAGTAAGAAGAAGCATGATGTCAATTTGCCAGAGAGACACAGTGGTTCGATGTGCTGAGAAGCTCTAATTGAGAACCATTGAGCTGGAAATGTGTATCAACTCAGGAATAAATTATGTATGGCCACTGTTAAATATTTTATCTATCCTTAACCATTATTTGTGTTCGCAGAGCTAAAAGAGGAAAGACAGAAAATACCCACATCGTCAGCATTCTCAGTCTTGTTATCTTGCCTGCACCCTGGAACGGCCCCCAACATTCAAACACAAACCCCTCGAAAGAAGACTGAAAGAGGGGATCGATGTGGCGGGCCGAACTTAAACTTCACGCCTTGATGAAGGGATGTCAAGGTGACCTCACCTGCTGCATCTAATTTGTCAACCCCTCAAAATCATGAACATTTTGCTCTACTTGACATGCTGTTTAAAAACGAATGTTTATGAATTCTTGGTGACATCCAGGCAAAGGGGGGGTGTGTTCCCTAGGTACCCACACAGCGAGTGGGAAAGGACAGCAAGGATATTTGAGGAGCTGTCAGGAGCTGATGTAGCCCATTCAGCCTTTCACCATTTGGCTTCCTTCCCAGCCACTCTGCCTTCTCTCCTGGCTCTTCTCCCTTTACCGTTTATTTCCTCCCTCTCCCCTGGCCCTGTCTGCTTGGCTGTTGGAGGCACATGCCAGCCCCACTGGGCACGGGCCCTGTGAACACCAGCCAAGGCACCCTGGGGTTGGAGGAAGGGCAGCTCCCTAGAAAAACCCTTGTGTGTTGCAACTGAATTGCAAAGGTTTTACTGTTGCCTTCCACAGGGGCCTGAAAAATGATTACGATGGCCATTTTTGGTTGAGATTTGCTTGGTATCATTTTTCAAGTATTGTCTGGCATTTTGTGTGTGTGTGTGTGTGTGTGTGTGTGTGCCCGAAGTTTCATTTCACATGCAGGCAAACCAGATTTGTGTCTTTACGTGTGTATGCACGTGTAGGTGGCAATGCAAATACCCGCTTTAAAATCAACTAGTCAGGAGTTGTGTGTATGTGTGCTCTGAAGCCACATTTTTCTGCTTTACCAGATAGAGATTCAAACAAACGAAATCTACATTCTTTGTAAGTTGACCCACGCGGATTGTTGCTTCTGAGAAGGACTGATTGGAGATTCTTTCTGATTTCAGAGGATTCTCGGGGTTAGTCACTGAGAAGCTACACTGCTCAGGAATGCTGTTCTCATCTTCACCGGCATTTATGGGAGGCCCACATTCGAAAACCCTCTCCTTGAAACCTCCTTTACCAAGGCTCGGCAGGTATTTACCAAGTTAATGATTTAGTTTCTGAGTCACTAAGCATACAGAGTTTCGCCTGAGTCACCTGGAGTACATACCTGAGACAGCAGCTGAGGGCCTCTGGGAACATTAGAGAAAACCTGGTATGCAACTTTTTCGATAGGTGTAAGGCTAGCACACACAGGCAGGGCAGAAAGCCTGGGAACAGAATTCTGATATTCCACACGCCCAGAGCCGTGTTTCCTCGGAGTGTGACCTACTCCAGGTCTTAGAAACGGTGCCATGAATGCTATATCCTTGTCGTTTTACGCGTTGCTAGGAGATAGAATGGAAAAGGAATGCTGACATAACCTGTGGGTTGTACTATTAATCAAATTCTAGCCTTTCTCCTCCTTTCTTCTGGTAGATAACCCAGCATAAAAATCCAGCCTGGAGTTTTTAGAGGCTTATTTTCTGTACACCTATAATGATGTGTGTCGAGGAGTCCCAGGATTTGGTCAAAAGTGCAGTTCTGGTAAGTCGGGTTCTACTAATTTGGGATGTGGGAACGACCCTCTGCCCAGGGAGACCGAAACTGAAATCACTTTGGCCAGGTGAGTTGACAGTACAGTATACGCAGGATGAGCGTATGGAGGCCTTCCACACGTCTTTATGAATTTTAGAAGAAATTATAAGCCACGCTCATTAAAGCAGCTCTCCTAGGAGAGGAGAGACACAGATGGGCAAGCTGGTTTCCAGAACCTCCCAAACTTTTGTGGGCACAGGAAGCGCCTGGGGAAATCCTGGTAAAATGCACAATTCTGGGCGCCTTTCTAGAGAGTCTGTTCGGTAGAACCAAGGTGGGTCTTGAGCATCTGCATTTCTCACACGCTCCCAGGGGCTGCTGTCTGGGGACCACACTGTGGAGTCACCCTGAGCTAGGAGACTGCCTGGGGCAGCCGCTTTGGGCCTGTCATCTCCCTGAAAAACAGAACAGCTAGCATTCACTGAGTACTTACTGAGCCTCAGGCACTGTCCTAAGCCCTTCCCAAACCCTTTGTACACATGACCTTGGACAAGCCTCACAGCGACCTTTGAGGGCTTGAGGGGGTGGTTTCACAGCAGAGGAATTTGAGCCATTGATTGTGGTCTCTGTTGAGGTTCCTCAACCATATAGAGCTTCTGAGACCAGGGCTGGCCGGCTGGGGCCGGCAGGTGTGTTTGGTTGTCTCATGAATTGGTTTTTTTGTTGTTTTTTAAATTTTTTTTAAATTGGGGAATATTGGGGAACAGTGTGTTTCTCCAGAGCCCATCAGCTCCAAGTCGTTGTCCTTCAATCTAGTTGTGGAGGGCGCAGCTCAGCTCCAAGTCTACTCGCCATTTTCAAACTTAGGTGCTCTAACCAACTTAGCCATCCGGCTGACCTCATGAGTTGTTTGAAAAATCAGGATGCTTTGGGTGGCCGGATGGCTCAGTTGGTTGGAACGCGAGCTCTAAACAATAGGGTTGCCACGTGGGCCAGTGAGCTGCGCCCTCCACAACTAGATTGAGGTCCAGTGACTTGGAGCTGATGGGTCCTGGAGAGACACACTGTCCCCCAATATTCCCCAATAAAAAAATATAAAAAACTAAACAAAAAGGGTTTCCCTTTAAATAAATAAATAAATAAATAAATAAAAATCAGGACGTTTCACCCAATTGTTTTAAAAATCAGGATGTTTCACCCAGGCTTATATGGTTAATTAATCTACGACAAAGGACTAAGAATGTAAGTGGGGAAAAGACAGTCTTTTCAATAAATGGTGTTGGCAAAACTGGACAGATACATGCAAAATGAAACTAGACCATTTTCTCACACCATATATAAAAATAAACTCAAAATGAATTAAAGACTTGACTGTAAGACCTGAAACCATAAAACTCCTAAAAGAAAACATAGGCAGTAACTTTTTTGACATCAGTCTTAGCAATATTTTTTTGCATATGTTTCCTTGAGCAAAGGCAACAAAAGCAAAAGTAAACAAGTGGGAGGATATCAAACTAAAAAGCTTTTGCATAGAGAAGGAAACTTTCAACAAGATGGGCAGAGGACCTGTGTATCCATTTCTCCAAAGAGGACACACAGATGGCCAACAGACATATGAAGCGATGCTCAACATCACTAATTTTCAGGGAAACGCA
Source organism: Rhinolophus ferrumequinum (assembly GCF_004115265.2). NCBI lineage: Eukaryota > Metazoa > Chordata > Mammalia > Chiroptera > Rhinolophidae > Rhinolophus > Rhinolophus ferrumequinum. The sequence goes on from NC_046306.1 coordinate 8,963,115, forward strand.
AATCAAAACCACAATGAGATTTACCTCACACCTATCAGAATGGCTGTTATCAAAAAGTCAACCAATACCAAGTGTTGGTGAGGATGTGGAGAAACGGGTACACGAGGGTGTACCATTGGTAGGATTGTAAGTTGGCGCAGCTACTATGGAAGAGTATGGAGGTTCCTCAAAAAATTAAAAATAAACTACCAGACGATCTAGCAATTCCACTTCTGAGTATTTATCCGAAGAAAATGAGAACAATAACACAGAAAGATATATGCACCCCTATGTTCATTGCAGAATTATTTACAGTAGCCAAGACATGGAAGCAACCTAAGCGTCCATTGATAGACAAATGGATAAAGAAGATGTGGTACATCCTATGTACAATGGACTATTACTCAGCAATAAGAAATAATGGAATCTTGCTATTTACAACAACATGCATGGATCTAGACAGTATTATGTTCAGTGAAGTAAGTTGGAGAGAGAAAGACAAATGTCATATGATTTCACTTATATGTGGAATTTAAAACACAAAACAAATGAACAAACAGAACAAAACAGAAACAAACTCAGATACAGAGAACATGGTGGCCATAGGGGAGAGGGGTGGTGGTTGGGTGGAAAAGGAGAAGGGAATTAAGAAGTACAAACTTCCAATTATAAAATAAGTCACGGGGATATAATATACAGCATAGGGAACAGAGTCAATAATATCTTAATAACTGTATGATGACAGATGGGTACTAGACTTATCATGGTGATCACTTTGTAAGATATATAAATGTTGTGCACCTGAAACTAATACAGTATTGTATGTCAACTATAATTGAAAATCAATTAATTTTTTTTTTTTTAATCAGGATGTCTCATGAAATTCTGGATTTCTGACATCTGAAAAGTTTGATGAGCTGACAACATGGCCTACACATTGTGTGTGTGTGTGTGTGTGTGTGTGTGTGTGTGTGTAAAGGGGGACTATTTAACAGCCCCAAATCCAGCCCACTCTGGCTCCTTAGAAATGTGAATTTACTCATTGCTCTAAGATCTATCATTCTCATTTCCATATTTCAAAAGTAATACAATTTGAACTTTCTGCCTTTTCAGATTGATGTTTCTATTGGATTTGTATGTTCTTTACATATTAGACTTGTATCAGATCTAATTGTTAAATAAAATAAAAATAAACAATACTACCTGAAACACAAGTCCAAACATTGCCATTATTATGAGATTTAAACTTTTCCTTCAAACTCAGAAAACTGCCACTAGACCCTAAGTTTTAGTTCCACCTTCACCATTTTCCTTTGATAGAGGACTGCTTGGTCTTCTCCTTTTTTTTCCATAGTACTTTATGCTTTTAACTCTCTCCTTTATAAAAATGTATACCCAAAAATACTTCATAAACTGAGCTGCAGCTGATACCACTGAGTTCACTTTCCTGTGGTCCTTCCTTTTTCTTGGGGTGACAACACCCAGATTCCCTGATTCTTCTTGGACGAACCACCCATCCATCGCCAACCCAGTCCAGATTCGGGCCCGTGACCCAGACAGAGCCAATGAGGCAGCTCAGAGGCTTTGGCTGTGCTTAGTGGGGAAGGCAAACTCCCTTCTGTATAAGCTGCTAGCATGACGGGATGTACACTGAAGTTGCTGGAGGTCATTTTTGCCACCACAGGGGGGTAATGTGCCTGAGAAGAGGAAACAGAGAAAAACAAGACAAGAGATGGAGACAGAGTGTAGCCTGAGGGGTAGCCCCGTAGGCCCACGGGGCTATTTACATTTAAATGACACGAAATTAAAAATTCAGAGTCTCTGCTGCCTTAGCCACATCTCAAATATGCAGCAGCCTCTCGTGGGTCAGTGAGTACTGTTTGGACTGAGCAGATATAGGACAGTCCCATCATCATGGAACGTTCTACCAGACAGCACTGTTCGTTCGATAATTATCTGCGCCGAAGTTCTAGCCTTGACTTTTCAGCTACATGAGCCAATAAATCTTTTTTCATTTACGCATTTAGAGTTGGGGTTATTCATAATCCAACAAACCCAAAGGCAGACGCCTTCGATTAACACTAAGAAGGTGACCGACCATGCACAAGATTTGGTTTCAGGGGGTGTTTTCCTTCAGTGCCAGAAAAAAATCATCCCTGGGCCCAGAAATGCAGTCAAGCAAATGACACTCAAGAATACTGGTGCCGTTTCACCATTTTCTGTTGTCTCTTCAATTAGAAAACAATTGAAGACGTAAAACAAATGGATGATGAAAACAGAGGTCTTTCCTAAGTACCCATAAGTGTTTATCAGTATAAGAATTATAATTGGAATAATGGACAACACATAAGATACAAGAATAGTTTTTCCCTGTCAGAAAGTGTTTTAATATCAACAATGTGGAAACAAACTGACATGATGTGCCTCCTGACATGGTACAATGAGGATGTAACATCACAGATGTACCATTCGCACATAATGCCTACGATGAATCTAATTATGAGGAAACAAATCTAAATTGAGGGACTGGCTACAAAACGTCTTTACTTTTCAAGAATGTCAATATTATAAAATAGAAAGAAAAGTTGAGGAACTGTTTCAAATGAAAGGAGACCACAGAGAAGTGACGCCTAAATGTGATGCGTGATTCTGGATTAGAGCCTGGATCAGCAGAAACATTTTCTGTAAAGGACATTTGAGAGACAATTGATGAAATTGTAGTAGTGCTTGTGTATTAGATAGTATTATTGTATCAATGTTAAATTTTTTTGAATTTGATAACCGAACTGTGGTTGTATAAGGGAATGTGTAAGAAACTGTACTTGTTCTTAGGAAATACATGCTTTAGGGGTTTATAGGACTATGATGTCTCGCAACCAATTCTCCAGTTTCAGGAAAAAAATAGAGATAAAGCAAATGTGGGTATGATTTGGGTGAAGGGTATACACTGTACTTTTCATGCAGTTCTTTTCTAGGTTTGAAATTATTTCAAAATAAAAAAGCAAGCAAGCATTACTGTTCCCTCCCCACCCTTTAGGAAAAAAATTACTAGTATTTTTCCATGGCAAATCTCTCAAATAGAAAGCAAAGTACTTCAAAGTGTTTTTCAAATAGTACATCCTAAAATTTTCTTGGGATGTCCCAAAAAAAGTTTTAAAAAATGGAATAGAAAACTAGAGCATTTGTCATTTAATACTCCCTTTGTGAAACTTTCAACTGTATGTAGGTATATGTATGTGTGTATGAGTACATACTAAATCACAATGTTCAATGCATTTCTTACTGTGGGTTGAAAAAAATGTTTGAAAGCCATTCTACTGCCGTATCTTCAATAGGAAGACTCAGATGACAATTTACCTGAGACAGCTTGTTTGGGCCCATTGTGGCGAAATAGTAAACCCACTCTCTCTCAAGTGTTCTGATTTGGATTATAAATCAGTCACTCTTATTTTAAACCACTTGAATTTCTTTTTATAACAAAGCACAGTATGTATAAATATGCTAGGTGGCCAAGAAAGGACTTGAGCCTTTTTTTAAGGAGAATGAATTTACATATTATTTGTATGATTAAAAAAATTTTTTAAAGGTTTCCTTACTAATATTGTATTAAATGTTACCCATCCCGTGGGATTATAATGAACTAGATAATTAATAATGAACTAGAAAATAGTGATTTTCTATGACATGGAGGAATACTCATTTTAGAATAAAAACCAAAAGAGAGCTATTTAAAACAAGAAAACACCAACGTACAGCTTGTAAAGAAAATATGAACTCCACCGAATTTTAATATTCATTTATAAACTACCCATCAAATGTTACAAAGTAACTGGATAAACGTATTAGCTTTTAAAATAAGTCTTGCTTGTTTTTAGGGAAGAACTTGGCAGATTACTACATGCTGAGGGCTTTTAAATTACGAAATCTAAGATTAACTGCCTACTTACCTTCCAATAGCCCATCAGACATCCCGCCAATAACGGCATTTTCAGTAGTATACCAGTGATCTTGCTACAGCGGGGAGGACAACCAGTTTGTGCTTGAGCCAACAGGTCAGTCACCATCACCAAGTGATACACACGCCTTCACAAATAACAAAGTCAAGATTTTCAATGTCTCAAAGTAGGCACTCACTCCCAAACCTGCAAGCTTCATCATCCACATTTAAACCCTCCATCAATCTAAAGATGGGGAAATCAAAGCAACCATCAGTTGCTAACCATGAATTTGAGTAATTTATGGCATAGAACCAGAACACTGCTGGCCTTTCCTTTTAAATTTCTGACTTCCGTGATTTTTCCTCAACATCAAATTTAATTCCTTTCCCAGACTGGAAATTTAGAAACAGCAAGGATTTCAGATACAAACAGCAGCACTGGGGTCACATTTTGGGGAGAAAGGGATGTTTTAGTTCCGTACAATTGCTTCATGGACCCTAAAACCAAGATGAATATATGGTATTGAATGTAACACAATCTGTACCAATCCACGATGTGAAGAATTCCATGGACAGGATGTTGAATTTTTATTTCGAGGGTTTTTCAATCTGTTTTTAATTGGGGGAAGGAATTAGAAGGATTATCCTCCACACTGGTTGAGGAGTTAGTACTGAGATCAACTAGCCAATGACAGGGTGACTAATTTGGGATTAGACATGGCTCAGGAAGACGGTCAGTTTTATCTCAGGCCTTTCTAATTTTTCAGTATAAATTGAATTCAATAGATACAGGGTGGCAATGAAAAGTATAACTAAGTGAATCTGAGTTTCAGAAGATAAACTGTCACACTACAAACTACTTTTGTCTTTTCAAATCATCTTAAACATAAATGATAACTCTGGGTATCATGCAGTTTCTCACACTATCAGAATTAACTACATTTTAAATGCTATCTTCCAGTCCACAGCCATACGTGCACACAAGTTGCAGTAAATGTACATACAATTCGGTGTTTATCTTTTAAAAATTAAAAGCTAAAGAAGCCAGGACCTTGCTGTAACTTATGCAATAGGGTAAATGATTGTTGGGTGGCTTCTCATGTATTTGCAAACAAGAAAGTAGCCTTAGAGAAGTCTATCTTTATTTGTAAAAAATAATATACAACTAAAGCTAATTTGATTTTTAAAAATCAAAGTTCATTTAGTGATAATGTACATTTTATAATAAAATTGTAGTAAAATACTGACATTTGATAGTTTAAACAAAGTATCATTCATGTAAAAATCATGTCGCATGTAAAATTTAATTAGAAAATTCAGTTCATAAAAGTACATATATTTTGTTGATAGCGCATGAGAACATTATCATAAATTTACTTAAAGATACAGAACAAAATTCACAGTTAGGCTTGACATTAAGTACTATAAAATTTTATGCTGAATCCACTGATATTTTTGTTAATAAGATACACTTGAATTAATTCAGACTACCAATGAATTGACATTTTATTGTATAACCAAAATCTATTGGTTCTACAATACGTCTAGTAATCAATTATTTTACCAATAATTTAAATGAGAGCTCTAGTTGAAAACACCACTGACATATACCCTTAGTAGGATAATTAAAATAAAAAGCACTAGCAGCTTTGATTTCTACTTTCATGAATACATACAAGAAAAATCTGTATTTTACAGTTAAAATTTGTACAAAAAGTCAAGCCCTGTAGTATTTTTCCCCATGAGAAAAGTTCTGATGTTAAAACTTTGTTTAAAAAAAGAGAGAGAGGTAGTGTGTGAAAGTATTTTTACTTAAAATGTTGAACCCCTGCACCGCTTATAATATAAATGAAATTTAACCTTCTACATAGTAACATTTTTGCCATTCAAGAGCCAAATTTACAAAACTCACAGAATGTTAAAGCTGGAATGCCATTAAAAAATAGTGGTACAGAAGTGGAAGAACTTGGGTGAATTCAACAAAAAGTACATTGTATTACATGTTGTGCAGTTAATAGTTTAGTGACAATATGTTTAGTGGTCATGTGAACAAAATACATGTAAGTATTCTGAGTCAAGTGAGCTTCATTTAATCCAGACTTTACTTCTTCATATACTTTGACCATATAGTGAAAATATCCTTCAAAACGGAGTCCTTTGATTCTTCATTGTTTTAATAGCACACAATTGTTATAAAGGTATCCATACTAGCCCTACCATAAAATTAATTAATAAATAACTCTGAGAGAAATACCCATAAGCCACAGGGAACTTATGTACTTCATCCTCGTCTCAGTTTCTATGTACAAACATACTGTAGTGTTTGGGCACAATGTACAGTGAAATCAGGCAAGGACTGAAGGTTAGCAGCCTTACTCGTAACTTGTTCTAAGTGGATGCATTGGAAAGTAATAAATAGCCTCATAAAATTAATAGCAATAAACTCTACCTGTCAAAGGTGAATACTATATAATTTTCATAAAGTGTAGGCAGTGTTCCTAGAAATCCCATTAAGGAAACCCAAATTGTTCATATAAAAAGTGCACAAGTTTGTCCTGTGTGTAAAAATCTCTTAATTTGGGTGCATTTTTTATCCAAAATGATTCACACTACTCAAATACATTACAAGAGTATAAAAGCACACCAAAAAAACACACACACAAACAACAAAAGGAATGCTTTCCAGTAAGATTGGGAATGCAGCTGAGAACCGGTTAACGTTAAGGGAGAGTCTCCCATGTGCCCAGAGTCCATGGAATTGCCTTTCAGAATAAGTTACACCCACATGGAATGAGTTTGTAAATCTAAAAGCACAGGATGGACAAACATGAACTTAAACAACGGTTAGTTTCTTACTTCAGGAACATCGTTTCAATGCTTTATAACATAGGAAGCAACTCCTAAAAACAATCGGTGTGATTTCTTAGAAATTAGAAAGAAAAAAAAAAGCACTTGAAAACATTACTTAGTTAAAATTCACAACAGAAGAACATTTAAAAAATCAAAATAAAATACAGGAACATAGGAGCTGAGGTCCCCAAGGTACCAGAAGAGAGAATCAGACGTCTTCACATTACAATTTTTAAAAATATAGTTAAAGAAAAAATGAACTGGGCTCTGCACAGCAGGTTAAATACGCAACCACTTCAGACGGAAAAGATCTAGTCTCTCACATAGTTCTGAGAATGTGCTCTAACATCCAGTTCTCTAGAGACAAAATAGCAAACGCACATCTATCATTAGCAAAGGCCCCTTCGTTTTAGACTTAAATTCACCTCTGATCCACCCACATTCATATTAGCAATGATCAAACTACAATTTTAATAACATTTTAAGCTTACAATATTTTTTCTCATGCCTATTCCAAGTCGCTGGTTCAGAGGTATATATGCTTTAAACTAGCCAAATGTACAAGTCCCCATGGCACCCTCACACAAAAAACAGTCCAACAATGGTTTCATAGTGTTATGATGGTTCCATCTTCTTCTAAGAGTTTCTGATCTGGAGCACGCGTTTCAAATTCTGTATTTGTGCCACTTGCTATGGGTGCTAAGCTCACTTCGTTAGAAGGAATAAAACCATTCTGTCCAGACCCCACACTGAGTTCTATGTGCGTTAATGATTCCAGGCTCTCGGTAAGAGGAACGGCTTTAGGGATCTGCTGTGGGACCCCATTGTTCTCGATAATAATGTCCTCTTCCTCGCTGTCTTCATCCTCGGGCTCAAAGCTCGGTTCCATCTGCTGGGGGTAGCCAAGAAGGCTGTTATCCGTGGACTGGCCGGAACTGCCCGAGGTCCGACTGTTCCTAACAACGTTGTTCCGCTGGTTTGCTGGTCTCACTGTTATGATGAGGTTGCGGCTGTTTGCGATCATCATGTCTGTCACTTGATCAAGACTCTTCCCTGAAACTTCTATGCCATTGACTTCCAAAACTTCATCATTAACAGCTAATAGTCCTGTGCTTTGAGCCAGACCTCCGGGGACAAGTCTGGAGATGAAGATCCCTGGGACCTTCTCTAAGCCGTGCGGTGTTACCCTGACACTGGAGCCATCCCGGATGTAGAATCCTAGGGGTTTCTCGGTGCCGTATTTGTAAAGACGGACCCTACGATGTGTTTCTGGGAGAATGTCCACATCTATAATAGATGACACAGGTCTGAAGTCTTGGGGCATGCTAATGACTAGATGTGGCTTTTTCCTGTGGTTGTCGGGACGCAACACATTGGTTAAAACATTCTTCTTCTTTATTAGTGTGTCTGTACCAAAGGCACTGTAGTCTGCTTCTTCTGTTTAAAAATAAAATAAAATAATTATGGAAATGCTGTAAAAACACCCATTTATCTACGGCTGAATCTGTACAGAAAGGATAACTAAAATGTATTTGGTACATAAACAAACTAGTTAAATATTAGCTTATTCTAAGCAGATGAAAAAGTAGAGCAGCAGTAAGGCTATATCAGAAACGACCACTAGGTGGCCCTCTCAAGTACACATAAAATTACCAAATGTTGAAGTTGAATTTGATAAAGCTCAGTAACTATGAAGCAACATTAAGCATGGCAAATGCAATTCAGATAAGTTTTACAAACACATTGTTAAGCATTATTTTAAACAAGTTACTTAAAATATACTTTTCCTTCATTTGTTTAAAACACCTCCAATTTGCATGTTTGTCATATTCAACTCAATGACAGGAAAGGGGACACTTTGGATTCCCAAGGCAGATCAACAGAACAAACTCAAATACCTGTGTTAGAGGTTGGCTGGGCAGATAACGTAATTAAATAAAGCAGATAATATGCACTAAGTGATCATGTAATTAGATGAATGCATAGCAAACACTTAGGAATTTGGGTAGTCTGCAAATACACACTGTCCCTCTGTTTTCTGAGGGAGTTCTTAATTTTTCCACTTTTGAAAGAGGCTGAGGTATAAGATTTTTAACTTTTTTCTTCACTGTGTAAAAAACAATAAAGTGCAGGGGCATTTTGTCTCAGTGGTGGTGACGGACAACAAGCTGGAAAGCTCCTGCCCCATTGAATGGCACAGCGGCTCTGCACCCAGGACGCTTTTCTTCATTTGAGGGGCCAAATCCAATTTGCCCGAGAGTGTTGTTTTTTAGGTCAAAATCTTCCCATTTTTAAATGCTGACACGCAGTTAAACAACAACAAAAACTTGTTTGCGCTCAATAACATCTGGGGGTTGAATTCATTCTTCAAGCCAACAAGTTATAATCTCTGATGCAAACTAAGGGAACACAGGGCACCTAAAACCAGATATTCTTAAATTACATTGCTGAAGTAAGACAGTCTACAAACAAAACATCTCATCAGAGAATGAGAAGTAGAGAAGAAAATGAAGTTAATAGCAGGCACAAAAGTGGAAATCATGTTTCAAAAATAACGGGATAAACTAAAAACATAAGAGCCTCCCCCCGCCCCCACCTGCAAAGAATTAGTTCAAAATCGTCGGGGACTCAGCTACTGCTGCAGATAACAGTAACATCACCCTTTGTACAGGCCTTTGGTATTCTCTCCCCTGACTCTCACTCCGCCTTATTGATAAGTATTATCATCTTTACTTTACAGACCAGGAAGTAAAGGATACAAAGGAAGTTACAGAGAAAAGACCGGACCCAGGTCTTCCTAGGCAAATACCTTAGCGTTCCCATGTTGTGTCAATTGTGTGCCAGAGAATGGAGAACTTCAGTGTTCTTTTCTCATGCTACTTGGACATCCTTCAAAAGCTAGTTTCAGAGAAATATACAAGACTAGGGGTCCTTCATTTTCGGCATTTTTCCCCGAGGATAATTTTGTCTTCATTTATAAAGTATTTGCACTTGTTCTTACAAAGACAGAAATTTATTTATAATTTCGCTTTGGCAATAAATCCACTGACACAACAATCTTTTTGGCAAAATTTGGCCGAAAATCTAACAACAATCATCCTCTACTAAATGTATTTTCTCTAAGTTTTGTATATTCATTTTCAAACAATCAATGAAGGAAGCCCACATATTTATAAGGGAAATTCCAGACCATACAAACTGAGAACAAAATTAAGTTGCCTACATACCTATTCATGGGAAACCTGACAAAACCCCCAAATCTGCATAATTTGGCATCACATCCAAACTGTTTGAATGCTCTCTGCTAAATTCTCAGAAGCAATATGCCCAGTACAAAGCCTCCTTTGTCCTCCCATCGAGCTAATCAGTTTCCAGCCACTGGGAAAAGAAATATTTTGGCAGAAAGCCAGGGTGCAGGGTGTTAAAGTGTAAAGGTGAATGTCCACAGGGAATGGCAGTTCACTTTCTACCTGAGTATGTATATCAAAGCACTGAACTCAGTGAGATGGAAAGTTTGGAAACTTGGTTCATAGCAACCTTCCACTTGTATAAACCCAGGCTTATGCAACAGTGCGTGATGACGGCTCATGCAGCAAAACCTCCCTCACCGAGCCTGGCCCTCAGCCGGCGTCTCCGCTAACTGGACCGGACGAGGATCCACCTGAACGGCCACTGAACAGCTACATGCCCTGCAGACCCTCCCTCTGAACCTTTCACTCTTTAAACGTTAATTCTGAAAAGCCTGGTTATTTCATTCCTTAGCTCAGAGTCCTAAGTTACAGATTCAGAGCGGGCACGGGGGGGGGGTTGGGGGTGGTCAGGGCCCACTGGTGAGTGGCAGGCACAGATACAAGAGATAAAAGCCTACAGTGGATAATAAGCAAATCGAAAAAAAGAAAAAACTTTACATAAACACCGTCAGCATCTCTGTACAGTAACAAAACCGTAGCAGTTCATGTTGGAGTCATCAAGAAAGTTCAAGATTATAATGTTTGAAGTTTAGCAGGAAGACAGGAAGAATGAAATACGTTTTGAAACTGTTCCATTCCAAGGGTTATGACCTTCCCCTGTAAGGAGTTATATAGCAAATACTGTAGGTGCTGCAGGTCAGTCTCTGTGGCAAAAGCAGCCACAGGCAATCCATAAAGGGGAGCATGGCTGTGTTCCAAGAAAACCTTATTTACAAAACAGCCAGCAAGCCTTCGTTTGCCAACCCTTGTTCTAATCCAAAATGGTTAAATGAAACAGATCTGGCAACTTTAAAAGGATAAAACGTCATTGAAAGCAATATTCAAATTTTGCAGATCCCTTCTCTTCCTAATACAAGTCAATCAACAAATGTCTCAGAAGCGCCTGTCTGTGGCCAGGCTCTCTGGGCTGCCGACGCGTGAACAGAACAGGTAAGGTGCTTACTTTCAGGGAGCTTACAGTCTAAGTGAGGAGATGTCAGCTGACAGTGTCAAACCATTACATCATCACAAAGATGCCAAGGGCTGCCATGTCTGCTGTGCCCGGGGAGCCTGTATGTAAATGGGAGCCCAGCCGGGTTCACAGGGGAAGGCAAGGCTTCTCCAGGGAAGTGAGGCTCACGCTGAGACTGGAAAAGGAGCCAGCAGCTAATCAGGGAGGAGGGAAGGACGGACTTTCCAGGCACAGACTACAACGAATAAAGAGAGGAGCGGGATGGGGGAGATGAAGGAGTCCAGGTACAGTGACGGGCCGCTTAGCGCCGGGATGCGTTCGGAATGCAGTGATTTCATGGTTGTGCGTACACAGTCCAGCCAACTACACACCCAGCTGCATGGCCCAGGCGCTGGCTCCCAGGCGACCAACCGGTACAAACAGGAGACTAACTCTAGCACAGGAGAAAATGATGCAATCAAGAGACAGGAGGGGAGGGTGCTGCTGGTGTCAACAGCACGGACTATGGACAGCACATGTAATAAGTAGGAGGAGGACATTCTAAAATAATGATAACAAGTATAGTAAATACGCAAGCCAATAACATATTTACTATCACAGTCAGCTATCATGGACTGTACATAATTGTATGTTCTACACTTTGTACGCCTGGCGGACAGGTTTGTTTACACCAGCATCACCACAAACACGTGCGTGACTCGATGTGCTACAACAGAACTTTTCAGCTCCATTATAGTCTTATGGGGTCACCTTTGTATATATGGTCTGCTTCACTGACAGAAGCCCCATTATGGGGCTCAGGACTCAGGACTGCAGTGAGATTAAAGGGTGGGGGCGAGGGGGCAGGAGCAGTCCAGAGCCGAGTCAGAGGCAGCCAGGGGCCAGGCCGACACCCAGGGCCTCCAGGGAAGTGTTAAGGTGGACCGCGGACTTCTGCTGAAGGGCAATGGGAAGCAACAAGGATTTTTGTTGCTCCATGAAGCTCACTCTGGCTGCAAGCAGGAGAATGGACCTGAGGGCACGGTGGGAGACCACTGCAGGGACAGGATGCTACCTGACCTGGAGCAGGTGGTGGAGATGGGGAAATACATTTGAAAAAAATTCAAACACAGTTTTAATCGGCTGGTGACTGAAAAGTAGGTATGTGTCAAAGGTGACTCCCAGGTTTCTGTCTCGAGAACTGGTGTCATATTCTGAGATGTTGCGCCACACTTTCTTCTGTTTATTTTATTTCACTTTTTATTTCTGAGGCCGTATCTTTTGTTAAATTATCTTTTACAATTTACTATTAAAGTGTATATCCCTTATACCATTTCTAAATTAAACCCCGATTCATTAAAATATAACCTTATGATACATTTACAAAATAACGTCCATTGCACAGGGAAGTTCGAAGAGATCATTCAGGTGCCTGCGCAGTTTCAGGTGTCTGGTGTCTGGGCAGAAAGGCCATGTCTTTAGTAAGATGATGTTTAAAGCGAGGCCCTTCTAGTGTTTCTAACAAACTCCTCTGAATAAAGCCAAGACGTAAACGTAGTTGTGTAATGCCATACAAAAACAGATGGTGATATATATATATAGCAAGAAGCAGTGGTGTAGATATTCTGATCCGATCTGGCGAGGAGTCTGAGCCTCTCGACGGACCCAGACTTGGCTGATCATCAGGACGACCTGGAAGTTTTTAAAAAATGCACATTTCCCTGGCGGGAATGCCACACCTACAGGAATGACCTATTTTTTTAAACATACAACCTTTAACTATTTTCTAACACTGTTTACTGCACAATAACCTAAACAACAAGGGAAGGAAAACTCTACTCTGTGCCTCCTTGTCTCCCTCCCTCAAATGCATGAGGACACTCTAAACTCCAACAGGGATGGGGGTTGGCAAAAGGCCTGCGTGTCCTCTTTGTGAACATAACTTTTAAGATATTAGGTTTTTTGTTTTGTTTTTACTTCCATGATAACAGCCCTAGAAATACAGTATAGGGTTTTTCTTCTCACAAAAAAAATTATTATAAAACATAAAACTTTTCACCACTATCTTCGAGTTCACGCAATAGTTGTTTATGAATTCAATTGTGAGCTTTCACATCAAAGAAACTTTAGTAGAGTGTATTTTAAAAGATCACGTGGCTTTAAATTTTTAAATGGCTTTGTAATTTGTTTTAAAAAAATCACTTGGTACTGCATCAAGTGTAATTGCTGCCCTGTTGATTCCTAAATTGGGTTCAATAAGCCAAGAAAACAGAAAATGTGTTATAATGAAGCAGCAAAATGTTAACTATACTAAATGTCATGCTTCATGTTAACTTCTTGAATGTAATGTCCATTAAAGCTTACATGAAATCAGCTTTCTACTTAAGCATCTGTTGAGCTTCGAGGGAAAAAGTATTACCGTGAGTCACAGGACGCTGTGTAAGTCTATAAGACAGAAAATTAACTCATACTTAAATAAGGTAATTCCAGGTCTCCAGAGGGTAATGTGCTGAAGGCCGGGGTGTGGGACGATGTGGGGGTGTGAGGTGTAGGGGTAGGGGTGGTGGTGGTGCTTTATCCACGGTGGTCAGAAGAGACCCCTCTGAGACAGTTATTTGAGCTAAGATCTGAAGTAAGAGGAGGTAGACATGGGAAGAACTAAAGGGAAAACTTTCTCAACAGAAGAAAAAGCCAGTGCAAAAGCAGAGACAGCAACCAAGTCTGAGGACAGAGAGAAAGCCAGTGTGGTTGGCTGTGATGAGGGAGAGGGAGAATGGAGGGAGTGGGAGAATGGAGGAAGATGAGCTTGTGACGTCCAGACTAGGAAGCAGTTTATTCCAAATGCAGTGAAAAGCCAGTAGAGGGTTTAATGCAGGAATGAACTGACCAACGTAACATTCATCATTTGCTTAAGTCATATTTGTGTTAAATTTATATTTTTAAAAACAAAACTTCACTGTTGAAGGGACTGCCTATTTCTAAACCAAACTCTAAGGGCTATCAATTGTACTGGACGTTCACCTCTACGACACAGAAAACTTGTGTTCACATAGATACATATTTAAAAAAGAAATAGCAGAAGATAACCCACCTTAAAAGATGTTAGGATTAATCTCATGATCATGTAAGTGTTACAATTCCAGTAACAAACAGAGGTGGTGGTATAAACCAGCTCCTATACTCTAACAATTTCGTCAGGTGGCAGTAGTTAAAAATAGTCATTCTACATTGGAATACACATTCCAAGGAGCAACTAAATTTTTAATGAAAATTACAATTGCTAACCAGAAAGGCCTACCAATCAACAATAATGATTTAAATCATTCTGCTCACAATGATAAACTCCACTCAAATGTTTGGTCCTTCTCTCCTCTACAGCACCTTTCTTCTCAGCATTCTGTACGCAGCTTTCCAAGGGTCTATGCCTGGTCTTCATCTCCGCTAGTCCTGGTGTCTACTGAAAATTTCAACTCTGACAGCCTCTAGATTTCTGTCCTAAGCTCCAGTCTACCATTTCCAATTTCCTAATGACATGGTTGAAATTCACCAGCCAGGTAAACGTTTTTGTTCTAAAACCAAACCGATTTTCTTTCCAAGTCAATCCTTCTTCCAAATTCTGCTTGTTTACGGCACCGTCCCAGCATCAGGCTCGAACCCAGAAAGTTGGACAACTGTTGGACAACTCTTCAACGCTGCACCATCCAGCAGAGCGCAGTGACTGTCAAATACTCCCGCTGTATTTCCACAGCTGCTTTCCTCACCTACTGCCTTCTCTGGGGCATTTCCCAGCTGCCTCTTCACCACCTGCTCCTTGCTCTCTCCTCTAGAGAGCGGCTCACTCCTATTCTTCCCAACAGCCAAATTAATATTTCTAAAGTAATACTCTAATTGTACCCCACCAATAATCTACAAAATCCATCTCAGGGGTCTCTGGGAAAACTGTGTTTGTCAGTATTTTGTAAATAGTCAAGTGGAGGTTAATTCTGTTGGTGGACTTTAGTTCTTCCAAACCCAGGAAAGCAAAGATACATGACACATAATCAGTGGAATTTCAAAGCCCTGGGAGTGGTCCAATGCTTATCAACTGACTGGAAAGAAAGTTTCATCCTCAAGGGTAATCCCTCCCATTCTCCCAAATTGCTTTCTGGGTTGGTTTACAGACATGGTAAAGCTTTAATTATTCCACCAATACTGGGGGCCTGCTGCTCTCATGCTGGCTTTCTAAACCTCTTTATTTACCAAAGACAAAGGAATAAATGGCACACAACATGCCCATCTGCAGACAAGACACACACACGAAGGAGGCCACGAAGTTAAAAAAAAAAGTTTTAGGATTCAAAATACATTTGAAAATGCTTGCCATATAGAGCAGTTATTTCAAATGTTCATTGTAAGACTAATATCAATGTTTACATTCCTTCAAAATAATTTTCCAGAAAATTAACTAATTTAATTTCTGTGAAAAATATTCTAAAAGAGAAAGGAAACATTTACTGCGTGCCTGCCTATTACTACGTGCCAGGGCACTGCACTTAGCTCATTTAATCTTTCTAATAATCCTATGCGATAATATATTCAGTTTATACAAAAGGACACTGAGACACAGGAAGCATAAATAACTTTCAGGAATCTATTAAGTAGTAAGCACAGCACTTGAAAGTGGGTTGCCACCAAAAGATTAAAATGTTTCTCTGACTCCAAAGTCATACTCTTCCTACCACATCTTTCCGAAAGGACAAAATTCCATTCAATGAAGTGAAGATTCAATACATTACTAATTTCTATTACAAAAAAATCTAAGAGGATTAAAATTAAATTAAAAACACAGAGTGTCTGAAATACACTTAGTGCAGTGTAAAGATAATCATTAAACCAACAATATCACAAATGTTTTAACCCACTTATTAGTTAACATGGTAAGAAGATTCACACAAAATGTGTATTCATTAAGTCTACGCCAAAGTCCTTGTATCCAATATTAATGAGGAAAATAAACTTGTATTTCTCGAACTATTTTTGTAAACAGTGGTACTTACCCTTTTTTTGTATAAAAATCCTAAGCAGTGGATTGGCCGTTGAAACAGCTTTGTGATAATTATCGTCGTTATTTATAGGTAGTAAGTCTCCGTGGATGTCTGCATAGCCCACTAAAACGTCAACATTGGGGATCTTATGAACATGTTGCAGTAATCCATAAAACTCCTCAAACTTTCCAGGTTTTGATCTTTCCAGTGAAAACCGACGAAATTCTGCTCCAAACTATAAATATAATAAACACATCAATTAAAAAAAAAAGTAACAGGACCGAATTTTAAAATGCATGCCATCGAAAAATTAAGAGGCATATCATTTCCCTTAATGAAGACGACAGCTCCAGTGACAGTCTCCTGCCAGAAACCTCATTCCCTGGCGATAAAACAGCGTTAAGAAAGGCACAGAAATGTGCCTTCTCACTGCCTCGTCTCTGAAGGGCGCCCCTTCAAGAGATGCAGGCTCCACTCAACCCCTGGGGTAGCCAGGCCTCCCTGGGGACTGTCCTGCACAGTGAGTGACTCAGCTCAAACCCTGTCTAGGGCTTGAATCTTGACAGCAGTGCTCTCCTCACTCAGGCCACAGGGTCACAAGATGTGCCCAAGTCTTTATTTCGACTGTTAGCAAAAAGCATCTAAGTTTCTTCCCCCATAAAAGAAATTACGATTTCACAGGAAGTGGCAAGAAGTAACAGAAACATATACAAAAAACTCTGAACTTCTTGGCATTTAAGGTATGACACAAATGGAAGTATATCATGTAAGAAATAGGTCTAGAGATAAGATGCATCTTCCCTATGTTAATACTGTAAAAAAGCTTTAATACATCAAATATATATCCTACAACTATCCAATTAATGCAAGAAGTGTTTATGTGCTTGGCACCGCGCTAGACCCTAGAGATTGAAAGGCTGAGGCATACACGAGTTCACCAATTAGTGGATAAAGAGAAAAATTACATCAGAGAGGTATTAAGGGATCACACAAACAGGGAGTACCAATATTTATCTTCCCAATTCTGCTTCTGAGGTCTGCTTCCCTACTCCAGAATCACAATTCTGCTCTCCAAATGTTAAATTATTAAAGTGGCTCTTATTCAACACTAAGGGCTGGCTTCACCTAGTCTGTAATAAACAGGATCTATCTGACTTACTTCGGGTCTAGCATGGCATTTCCCCCAATGTGGAAACCTACGAAAGGTTACTCAACCTGCCTCAAAAACGCGTACCAGCCACGTTTGGGAAATGCTACGTAACTATAATCACACTCTTAGGAATCAGTGGAGACCACACATTAAAAGCTCAGTTAACTCCTGTGGTTGATTAATAAAAAAAAAAAAAATTTTTTTTTTTTAGACAAATGTTTGCTGTGTTTGGCCACTGAACTCATTTTCCCTCTAAATATCTATTATCAGCACCACTAAGACAACCTTAAGCATCATGCAGAGAAAGTCCCTATCAGAATAATTTGAGGTTACAAATGTGTCAATTCATTTTCCCAAGGACCCTATGGGATATCTAGTGTCACAGCTTTGTCTGTAAGTTCATCGGCCTTGCTTATATCCATGCTACTCACCAGTTTTAAATTAAAATAAAAATTCACTAAAACTACCTCTTACCTCTAATAAATAATTAAAAGTTTCCAAAATACATTCCTGAATCATAAACATTAATATTTGTCAAGAAAATAAAGTGACTCATACCTAAAACTCTCAAAAAGTTTAGTCACACCTTCTCATTTCAAAGTAAATAAAAACTCAGGCACACCCTTCATATCAGTGAGCCTTATGATGTTATCAAAAGTCATAGTTTCTCCTCCATTTTCTTCATTCTGATATCACAACTTAAAGTTCTTAGTGCTGTCTGATTCATCCCAGGGTTTATCACCTCCCCTGATACACCAATGAGAGTAACACCTAATAAACAATTTAGGGCTTCAATGTTTTTCCCAAAGCTTTTGGATGAAAATTCTTTTGGATGAAAACATTTTTTTCTCTTGCTTAAATGTTATGATAAAAAACAATAGAAAACTGTATGGATTCAGTAGATGTGCCCTTTTGCAAATGTTAGCAGGAAAAACAAAGAGAGAAATTGTTATGCTTCTTGCATCAAAACAATAGGATTAAGAGAACTGTTTACTACATGAAGAAAAATACTAAAATAGAGATAAAATTAAGACTAATCAAGAACTATTCACTATGGGAACCATTTACAACTTTTTTAGCCTGATCTACTTTTTCCTGGCCACCCAGGATGTGAATAAACATCCCCTCCTATCTTCTGTTGGTACATTCTAGAAATGCAAACTTAATTTTAAAATTCTGCTTGTCCATGAATAATAATTAGGAAATGTACAGCTCAAAGGCTGTTCCAAGGTTATTAAAGGACACCACCTTGATCATTGATTAAGAACTTTCCCAACTCTGTAGCAACAGGAAGATAAATAAGTTACCAAAGAAAAGTCACAGGGTACCTGGTATCACAATTTAACTATAGCTACATTTGCATTATCCATTAATTTATTTATATCATTTTGCCCTTCCAGGAGCAAAGATAATAAAGTTGACTCTTTTCTATGCAGAAGAAAGAGATCCTGAAATGTGGATTTGCATATCACCTAGTTGTGGTTACACCCTAACCTCTTATGTAGTGATCAGTTTTGTAAAAAGCTGTGATATCACTAAAGCAATAAAAAAGGAAATATTGTTACAAACATCTATCCAAATATTTTTAAATGGTAAAAATGACAAGTGCCATTAAAAAATAAATGTATCACAATACATATCTGAAACACAAGGTGTCACAGACACACTAGAAAGAGTATCTATACTGTGCAGATTCATCGCCAGCTAGAACAATAGTGGGATGACACTTCGTTCCCTGCAGGTTCTCAGAATGCCTTGATTCTATTTAAGAGAGATGGTTCACTAACAGTACAGCATCGCAGGTCAAATATTTAACATATAGTTTAGACTAAGTATGGGAAAGATTCATAAGTCAGTTGACAGAAGGGCAGAAAGCCTGAAATTCCAGTCCCCAAGTGCTCAAGGTTTCCTAGTCTGAGAGATAAATTACTATTTGGTTGTATTTATCAGTGCACCTAGAATTCCTACTCATTTTCCCCTATGATTAAAAAAATTACTGACTTGCTACCAAGATTAGGACCACAGACTGAATTTTAAGATCATGCAATATCATAAATGTTTTTCTTTTCTTAACCTCAACTCCCACAAAACCAAACTAGATTTGTAACAGAAATGCCATGAGCAGGTTCAACCATTGGAGGAAAAGCTCTATTTTGAGTCATCTTAACCCTTAGTTCAAGTACTGTCACTTCAATTTGTTTTGGCAGGTCAATGGAGGACGCAAGGAAGAGCATATTCCTTAGCATCCCTTAAATTATTGCTCTAATTACATTTCTATTCTTATTAAACAGAATGGTTTCTGAAACTCGGGCCTACCCTGATACAAGTTAAGTCACAGATAACATTTTAAAGTGATGTTAAAAAAATGAATGTTGATATTCTTGATGTGATGATCTCAGTTATAACAACTTACAGAACTTTGCTTATCAACTCTAGATAATAAACACCATTCCACCCACAGGCTCCAGGGAGCTTTCCTTACCCACTTCACTCAAAATCACTCCTTGATTTTGCATTCTTAGTCGTCTTACATTCACTGATTTCATTATTTTTGAAGTTGGTATGCTTTTGCTTTTCTCCTATGCTTTTATGTACTTTGGTCTTCCCAACTCTTATTTTAAATGTTCTCAGGGCCCAGCCAGTGTCCTCTTTTGTATTCTAGAAAGCCTAAAAGTTCCTCTGTAAAACGGCTTTAAGGTTTTGTCTTCAAAGCAGAGCTTGGGGAAGTCATATTCTGTGTTCTCAGAGAATTAGACTAGATTATCTAAGCTCCTTTTGGCCCTTCAATTCATGAAAATCTTGCTGAAAACGTGGCTGCAGATCACCTTCAAATTCCAGCTCAACACCTCCTTTGGAGAGCATTCCCTCACTAATCCCTATAGACTACTCTACTCCTGCAATTTAGGAATTCAGTGGCTACCGACGTTTATTATCAGCAGATTGGCATACCGCTGGTCAAGAGTGAAAACACTTGATGTGAAAAGGTAGCATGATGGAATGAAAAGAGCATCGAGACTCAAACTGTAAAGTGCTCCTCCAACGAAAGGTGATAGTGCTAATTTCATAGATTAAATGCATACCAAAGTTAGCGCTAGGAAAACCCCTAGCAGGAAGCAAAGCTAACTTCCAAAGGGCTCTTTGGTTCACTGGGTTCTTTCTCTCTCGTTCACCACTCGATGAACCCCTGAACCACAGAAAGGGGTAATGTTGTGATCGCGGGTGTTCCAAACACCTTTTACTCACAGGCCAGGAGGAAGAATTCCCCCAAACCTTTAGACACCACGCTGCGCTCAAACGCCTCGGTTGTATCTTGGCCCCTACTCCCATCCTTGAACAGCAATGAGATTTAAAGAACCAGATAAAATGCTCCACTGGTCTTTTTCCTACCTGGGCCAGGAGCAGACACAAGGCCCCCACCTTTCTCCCCTCCCTTCTCAGCAAGTTTATTATCCACCGTCTCCTGCCTCCAAATCCCACTACCGCGCCTCCACCGTCCCAGGCTCCGGGGCAGCTCCTCAGGCCGCCCCCGTGCCTCCCCCGGGCCCCGGCCCCCATCGGACGGCCGCTCCGCCCAGCCCGGGCCCCGCGCACCTTGCTCTTCACCTCCATGGTGCCCAGGCAGCCGCTGCCCGCCCCGTGCCGGTGGCTGCGGTTCATGCTGAGGCCGGGCCCCGCGGCGGCCTCCTCCAGCCGGGCCGACCCCCGGGAGCGCGGGGAGCGAGTGCGCGGCCGGCGGGCTCCGGACGCGGCAGCGGCCCGGGGGCCTCCTCACAGGCACCTGCAGAGGGGCGGCAGCGGCTCGGGTGTCCGCGCAGAGATCCGCTCGGCTGACTCCTCACAGGGCGACACTGAGGGTCCGACTGGCGAAGCGGCGGGCGGGGACGTGACTCTCCCTCCGGGCCTCGGCGGCTGCCGCGACGGCGGAGGAGGAGGCGGAGGGGGCGGAGCAGAGGCGACAGGCGCCGCAGCCTCGCTCTCGGCCGCCTCCCCCGCGAGCCCGCGCGCGCGCGCACCCGGGGCGGGCGGGAGCCGCGGCGCGTGCGCGCGCTCACCTGCAGCCTCCGTGGAAGTCTCGGCGGCTCGCGCTCCGCCCACACCCAATAGGAAGCGCGCACCTGCGCCTGAGGCGCCAACCAATCGACACCCGTCTCGCACAGACCTTGGGCGGGCCGCCTCCTAGAAATTCCCGCCCACCACCGCGCGATTGGTCTCTCGCTGAGAGGGAGGGGCGGGATCACCTGAAGCTGTGGGCCTCTGTGACCGAGCAGGAGAGCTGGAAAGCGCATGCGCGGGCTCTGGGGTTTCCGCCCCGGGAAGGCCGGCCGGAAGCGCGAGCGCACCTGAAGATGAGCGGGAGCGGGTGAGCCTTTAGCGCACGCGCAGGCGCGCGGCTGGTTGCCCCGCTCCCGTCTGCGGCTCCAACCCGGCTTTGGGGGTTGGAGCGCGCGGCGGATCGCGTTGCCGAGGCTTCGTGGATGTGCTGGATTCCGCTGTCCTCCTCTCGGCTTCCACTTTGGGACGCTGCCGCCTGAAACAACGCCCATCCGCCACCCATTTGCATCGTTTAGGTGTCAGGCTGAGACTCTGTTTGCAAAATTCAAGTTTTCCCACTTCTACAACAGTTACTGAAAACCTAACCTCAGGGCTCTTCTGGCTTGGTTTTGTCGGTAGAGACTCTGCAGTCCGTCAGGTCCCAAGCGGTAGAGTAGGCGCCTGGAGGGAGGGAAAGTGGGCTGAGGTCCGATGGTTCCTCGCCGGCCCTGCCTCCCTGAGGATTTCTCCTAGACCGGCCCTGGTCCAGGGCTTCCTTTACTCCTTTTTTGTTTATTTTTAATTTCTAAAGTCTTCCTCTCCCTTCCTCCAGTCATTTCTTGGCCATTTGCGGTTTCCATCACTGACAGCCTCTGGATTGTGTTCACCAGTGACGAAACTGTGTCCCAGATAACAAAGGACTGAACCCTTCTCTCTAAATGCCCCAGAGCCGGGTTCTCCTCACAAGGACCCTGTTTAGCATTGGTCCTGTTGGGAAGGTGAGAAGGAGACCCCCGTAAGTCCCCCCACTCACCTGCAGAAGGGACTTCTCACCGTGGGTCTACTGCTCAGCAAAGAGCTGTTGAACACCCCTGTGAGCTGGGCCTGGGCCTGCGGGTGGGGTTTCTAAGCCGAGATGGCAGAGAAGAGCTGTTTAGGGGGCGTCATTCCACCTGAGTCCGTAGGGCCTTCCTCCCCTCATCTCAAACCCCTCCTAACACACTTCGCACACCTTCCCAACACCTGTAACAAGTTCCAGTTTTCCCATGTTTTTCTGTGAGTAATCCACCTCGGCCCTAGAATGAAAGCTCTAGAAGGCAGGGAATACATCTGCTTTGCTCACGGCCAGGCATGTAGCATGGTACCTCACTCCAGGCAGGTACTCAGATGTGTCTTCGCTGGGTGCTGGAGCTGAAGGAGTGTGGTTTCTCCATGCTAACTTTGCCCCACTTTCCCCCTAAGGGGTTCAAGTTATCAAATGCTCGTGGGAGAATTTAAGGTTTTCTGGCCCTTTTGCATGGCTACAGATGGAAAGGATACCATCCCAAGGTGAATAATAATAAGGCTGCCTTCTCCACCACCTGTTCAAAAGCACCTACTATGAGGAGTGATAAAAAAATTGGTGATTGTTTAAAAAAATGTATTACAGTAAAAGACATATTGACATTAATCCCTCTCAAAATACTCTCCCTCGCTTCAAACACACCCATCATTCTTGCCACTTTCTGAAGCAGTTCTGGACGTCCTCTTTCGTGAGTGTCTTTAGTTGTGCTGTCGCGGCTGCCTCGATGTCCTGAATCAATTAAAAATGTTAACTTTTCACGGTCATTTTTACTTTGGTGAGGAGCCAGATGCCACGATGCCAGATCCAGTGAATGAGGTGAACGAGGACACAGCGTAATGTTTTTATTTGACAGAAAGTGTTGTACCAGAAGTGATGTGTGACACAGAGCATTGTCATGATGGAGGATGAAGGAAAGACACAAAAGAGGACTTCCAGAACTGCTTCAGCAAGTGGCAACCACGATGAGATGTCTTTGAAGCGAGGGGGAGTATTTTGAGGGGTATTAATGGCGATGTGTCTTTTACTGTAATACATTTTTTAAAATGTAACCATATCTTTTCACCATATTTTTTTTATCATGCCTCATATGTGACTCAAGCTGAGCTGGGAATGAAGTGTGGTCCTGTGATGGGGTCAGCATGATGGTTTGGTCTCAAGACCCCCTTAATATGCTTAAAAATTATGGAAAGACCCCAAGTATTTTGTTTCTGTGTGTTGTGTCTTTCAATATTCATCATATTAGAATTAACACTGAGAAATGTTTAAAACACAAGCACACATTCCAGTAGTCAGCAGGGCGATGATATCATCAGATGTCTTGTCCCTTCTAGAAAACTCCATTGTAAACCTGTGAGGCAAGGAAGGTGAGAAGAGCAAGTGACATCTTCGTATTGTGAAAATAGCTGTGACTTTGAGAATCCCCTAAGAAGGTCCCAGGGACCCCACGCTGGTTAGAAAGAGTCACAACCTTGAAGGATCTCTATTCTCAGCTGTCACTCTCCTCTCCCCAGTTACCAGGGTCACACCCTGGGAGTGAGGGCCCCAGTTTTGTGTGAGCGATTGTTGAGTGGCTGAGCTTTATTACTATTATCAGTACTGATTTATCAGGCCCTTTTAAAAAGGAAGTTCGTGGGTGCCAACACACCTGCGTGGGCCCTGCATTCCTGGAGGTGTTGTCATATCCTCTCTGCCCTCCCCCGGGTGTGGCATCTCTCTTTACTTGGACTTTCCTTTCTAGAAGAAGGGAGGGCCAGGCCAGAGCTTCCTGGATCTCCTAAGTGGAATTTGCTCTGAGGCCTGCTTCACAAGTGCAGCCTGGGCTGTGTGAAGAAGGAATGTGCAAAATAGTTTGAATTTGATAAAGGTGCTGTGGAGGAGGGGCACCCTTTCATTCTGAGAACTGTTCTGGCCACAAGTTTGTTCGCAGGGCCTGAATTTCAACCTTTCTTGAGAAGCATGAAGCCCAGAGAAAAGCATAAAGCCGGGTTTATATTCCAGTTCCTTTGGTTTGAAGGCTGAATCCTAATCTCATTTCTCTCCATCATCCCTCCCCACCCCCAAATCCTCAAGCTAAAGCTGATCAAGACTGCACGTGTGGCATGAAAAGCTAGTCCCATGCCTGCGAGAATTCATACTCAGTGAGTTAGGGAGATAAGTAAGGTGAGTGTGTGACACGCACTCTATAAAATGATAGGTTCCCCAAAATCATTAGTTGGGAACTGGCTACCAC
This sequence comes from Rhinolophus ferrumequinum, assembly GCF_004115265.2. Taxonomy (NCBI): domain Eukaryota; kingdom Metazoa; phylum Chordata; class Mammalia; order Chiroptera; family Rhinolophidae; genus Rhinolophus; species Rhinolophus ferrumequinum. The sequence goes on from NC_046306.1 coordinate 8,987,781, forward strand.
TGATTATTACACCCACACGCTGTCAAATCTCTCCAGGCCATCTCCACCCTCTGAAAGAAGCTAGTGAGGGTTACATTTCTGCTTTATCCTCCTATTCACTACATTCTGTCTTTAAGTTCTTCTGCGACAGAACACACTGTTGCATTCGTCTGAAACCTCTCTCTCTTGGTGGGGTGAAAAGAGTTTGTAATTTTCCACAATTCGTTTTATTGATTCATGTCATGCATAATTATACTTTTTTCTTTCCTTCTTCCTCCAACTCTTAGGGAAAAAAAAAAGGTGGCAAGAAGTCATATATAATGGTGGTGAGATTTTTTTTTCAAGAAGTTTCTCTTGCCAGCTCTTTTTCTCCTTGATTGCTCAAGTTCCAGTTTTGATGGAGCTGGTTAATAATTCTTTCAGAAAGAGTTGAAGTGTATATTTATGAATCTCAGACTACTCACCAAAGCATTTTAAGCTCTTTAGCAGAGATGGAATTAAGTCACATGATCTGTTTTCTGGTTAAGAGCTTCTAACACTTGAGTACTTAGTGTGGGGGCGGGGTGGGGGTGCTCACAGCTCCAGAAACCAATGGATTATCTCCTGTAGGCTTTAAGAAGCAAGGTGCCCTTTCAGGTAAAAACCATCTTTGTGGGAAGCAGTATGTGCCAGGCACTGTGCATAAGCCCTGCCCTTGAAGAGTTTGCTTTCTGACCTTTTTCCTTTCCGGGACTCAATTTCTCCGTCTGTAAATGCAGGCACGGAAATGAGATCATCTCCACAATCCCTTCCAGCTCTCAACATTCTACGGTACCCGGGGGATAATGGAGATTGATCATTATTTCAACAATATCAGGGGTGAACGGGAATGAAAAGGGTAATCTTTCCTTCAGGGTCGACAGACAGGCTGCAGTCATCAGCTAAAATACTCCAGTTCCTAGGAGGTGTTGGTGAAGATGATAACTAACATCTATGAGGGTCCTACCAGGTGCCAGGAACTGTACGAAGCTTCTCCAAGGATTATCTTATGTACTTTTAAGTAGCAGCATGAAAGAGCTTTACATATGATCTTAAGTTTTTTTAAAAGTGAGAGGTGTTAATTTGAGCCCTTGCTCTGCTCCTTTGCTGGCTGAGTGACCTTGATCCTGCCCTCTTAACTGCTCAGAGCCTCTGATTCTTCCTCTGTAAAAGGAAATGGCAGTGCCCAGCTCATCACATTGTTGCTGGGATCAGATGAGAAACTGCATGAAACCATCAAGAGTGGTGCAAATACTCGTGGTTATCATTTAGCAAATAATATTGCTTATGAAAGCCTTGGAAAACAGTTCGTTGAAACAATACAGAAATAAATGTATAATAAACCCTTCGTTTTGTTTTCACACAGAGCAACCTTTTAATGGACATACTTTAGTTAGAGAGGACAAGAGGCAGCCTAGAGTAGTCGTTGGGAATATGATTCGAGCCAGATGCCTACATTCAAATCCTGCCTGTGACTTTTCTTAGCTGGATGACCTCGGGCAAGTTTTTAACTTTTCTGAGCCTTGGTTTCTGCATCTGTAAAATGAGGATAATAAGATAATTAATTGTCTCAATTCATGTACAAAGCACTTAGGATAGGGTCCAGCATAGGGTCAGGACTCCATAAGTGTACCTTTTATTGTCGTTATTACTAATTACTTTAAAAAAGACTTTTATTAGAATATAGCTAGCATACAACATTATATTAGTTTCAGGGGTACACAATAGTTATTCAACATTTATACACCTAAAGAAATGATCACCATGAGTAGTCCAGCAACCGTCTGACCCCGTACCATGTTATCACAAATTTATTGACTATATTCCCCATGCTGTACATTACATCCCCATGACTTATTTGTTTTATACCTGGAGATTTGAACCTCTTATTCCCCTTCAACTTCCCCCACCTTTTTAAAATTTTCAATTACAGTTGACATTCACTATTATTTTATATTAATTTCAGGTGTACAGCATAGTGGTTAGACATTTATATAATTTAAGTAGTGATCCCCCTGACTAGTCTAGTACTCACCTGGCACTATACATAGTTATTATAATACCATATTATTAACTATATTCCTTATGCTATACCCTACATCCCCGTGACTACTGTGTAACATCCAATTTGTACTTCTTAATCCTTTCCCCCTTTTCACCCTCCCACCCCAAATCCCCTACCCATCTGGCAACCATCGAAATGTTCTCTGTATCTATGAGTTTGTTTCTGTTTTTGTTTGTCTGTTTTGTTCTTTAAATCCCACCTATAAGAGAAATCACGTTGCATCCATCTTTATCTATCTGACATATTCCACTTGGCACAACACCTTCCAGGTCCATCCATGCCACCGCAAATGGCAAGAACCCATTCCCTTCCCTGGCTGAGAAATATTCTATTGTATATATGTATCACCCATTCTTTATCCATTTATCCATTGACGGACACCCAGGCTGCCTCCACATCTTGGCCATTGTAAACAATGCTGCAGTGAATATGTGGATGCACATGTCCCTTTGAAGTAGCGTTTTGGGTTTCTTCAAATAAATACTCAGAAGTGGGATTACTGGGTCCTTCCTTGTCTCTTGTTATAGCCTATGTTTTAAAGTCTATTTTGTCCAGTATAAGTATTGCTACCCCAGCTTTTTTTTCATTTCCATTTTCATGAAATATTTTTTCCCATTCCTTTACTTTCAGTTTGTGTATGTCTTTTGATCTACAAGTGAGTCTCTTGTAGGTAGCATGTGTAAGAGGCTTGTTTTCTTATCCATTCAGCCCTCCTATATCTTTTGATTGGAATATTTAATCCACTTACATTGAAAGTAATTGTTGATAGATATGTAGTTATTGCCATTTTATTATTCATATTTTTTATCTTGTTTTGTTTTAAAGAAATCCCTCTAAGATTCCTTGTAATTATGGTTTGGTGGTGATAAACTCCTTTAGCTTTTTCTTGTCTGGGAAGCTTTTTATCTGTCCTTTTTTTTTCTAAATGATAGCTTTGCTGGGTAGAGTAATCTTGGCTATAGGTCCTTATTTTTCATCACATTGAATATTTTGTGCCAATCCCTTCTGGCCTGCAAAGTTTCTGTTGAGAAATCAGCAGACAGTTTTATGGAAGCTCCCTTGTAAGTACCTGTTTTTCTCTTGCTGCTTTTAAGATTCTTTCTTTGTCTTTAACTTTTGACATTTTAATTATGATATGTCTTGGTGTGGGCCTCTTTGGGTTCGTCATGTTTGGGACTCACTGCACTTCCTGGGCTTGTATATCTATTTCCTTCACCAGGTTAGGTAAGTTTTCAGTCATTATTTCTTCAAATACGTTTTTAATTTCTTGCTCTCTTCTCCTCTGGCACCCCTATGATGCAAATATTGGTATGCTTGATATTGTCACAGAGGCCCTTAAACTATCCTCCTTTTATTGTATTTTTTTTTCTTTTTGCTGTTCTGTTTGGGTGTTTTCTGCTACCTAATCTTCTAAATCACTGATTTGATCCTCTGTTTCATCTAATCTACTATTTATTCCCTCTAATGTATTCTTCATTCCAGCTATTGTATTCTTTATTTCTGACTAGTTCTTTTTTTATGTTTCCTATCTTAATTTTTATGTTTACTATCTCTTTGTTGAATTGTCACTGAGATCATTGAGCATCCTTATAATCAAACTCTGCATCTGATAGATTGCTTGTCTCCATTTTGTTTATTTTTTTTTTCCTGGAGCTTTGTTCTCTTCTTTTATTTGGGACATGTTTGTCTCCCCATTTTGGCTGCCCCTCTATGTTTGTCTTTATGTATTAGGTAGGGCTGCTGTGTCTCCCAGTCTTAGTAGAATGGCCTTACGTAATAGGTGTGCTGTGGGGCTCAGCAGTACAGTCTTCTTGGTCACCTGAGCTGGGTACTCCTGATGTGTCCCTTGTGTGGGTTGTGTGTGCCCTCCTTTTGTAGTTGAGCCTTGATTGCTGTTTGTACATCAGTGGGTGGAGGGATTGATCCTCGGGCTGTTTGGTTGTGAGGACTGACGTGACTACAGTGGAGGAGCTATGGAGCAGCAGCTGACCCTATGGAGCAGGGTTCACTTTAGCAGGGCTCTGGTGCCTGCTCAGTGTGCCCTTTGGGTGTGTTGTACCTGGAGGAGGCAGCCTGGTGATGCTCTGGCTGGATCCAAAGTTGACCACCCGGCATGCCAGCCCTGGGGCCTCCTGGGAGGAGCCCCACTACAGGCCAAATTCTGCCACAGCCTGTGCCCTGCCTTGGGCCACCTGGCATGAGCCACAAAGCAATCCACAGATGGCCACCACTCACACTGGGCTTGGAGGTGCCTTGAATGGCCAAGCTATGAACTGAGGCTGGCTGTCACTAGTGTCACTCAGCCAGAATTATGGGACACACTGAAGCCAGATGCTGCTTGTTTGGGTTTTGTGAACCTTTGAGAGATTTTACGAAACTCCATAGCATGAGTCAAGACAAACTATTTATACGGAAAAGTCACTGGAAACGGCTTTGGTAGGCCCAAAAGTTGGGTGGGATGGGATCTCAGGAATCAGGGCAAATGAAAGGTGTTAGCCAGTTGATGGAGACTCAAGCATGACAGCTGCTTGCATCTGCACGCAGGGAGGGGGAGGGCTCAACAAAGAGACAATTTGCTCCCCCATCCAGGAGAAAGCTGCCCTTCAGTCCGCGCCTTGAAGCCAGACAATTCAGTTTCTCCCCAGATGTCCCTGGTGCCTTTCGAGTTGTTGCCTCAGTGCTGGAGCTCAGAATGGGTAAGTCCATCAGCAAGTAAGTCTGTGTGCAGACCCTTTAAGAGGAATGCCTGGGATTGCAACCACCGTCCATCTCACTCAGCCACAATCTGCTCATTTTCACAGTCAGAAGTTATGGGGACTTCTATACCTGACACTGGAATCCTGGGCTGGGGAGACTGGCATGGGGCTGGGACTCCTCAGGGGGACCTCTGCAGCCAGGCTATCCCTCCCAGTTTTTAAGGGTTACATGTGGGACCAGCCCGTTCCACGTCTCTGCCCCTCCTACCAGCCTCCAGGTGGCTTCTTCTGTATGTTCTTAGTGGTAGGCCTCAGTTCAGCTAGATATCAGGTGATTTCCAGTGATGGTTGTTCTATAGTTAACTGTAATTTTGATGTGGCTGTGAGAGGAGGGAAGCACAGCACTTACCTACTTTGCCTTCTTGGCCGGATACTCCTATTGCTAATTATTTTTATTACCTAGTGCCATAATAGAATTCATTAAGGTAATAAGTATTTCATAAACCCCAACTGTGTATATAACACTGTGCTCGACATAGAGATAAAGGACAATGAAAAAGGAGAATGAAGTTATGATTCCTACCATCTAACACCTCACAGTTTACATATAGATTGACTCAGCAAACATTCCTTGAGCTCCTACCAAGGATGAGGCAAAGAGATACAAATATGAATACAATAGAGGTCTTGCCTCCAAGGAACTCAAGTCTAGCTGAGAAGTCAGACCCATGGAAACAATGCTCCTCGAAGTGGAGGGCCCACTAGTTACGGGTGGTGGTGGTGGGTGTTGGAGTTGACCACCCAGAGATCACGTCTGGCTCTCCCACCAACCAGCTGTGGGACTCTAGGCACCTGCCTTAATCTCTCTAAAGACCACTTTCCGCAGAAAGTAAACTGAAGATAGTGATAACATCTACCTTCTTTGAATTAACAAATATTTATTGAGTGTCTGTGATGTTCCAGGCCCTATTCTAGATGGTAAGGATACTGTAGAAAAGGAGACATGACAGAATTCCTGCCTTCCTCAAGCTGACATTCCAGGGGAGAGAGGCAGAACGCACTAATTATTTAATTAAAACATATAGTATGTTAGTGATAAAAGCCTTGGAGAAAAAGAAAGCAGGGAAGGGGGATGGGGAGGGCCTAGAGGTGGGGCAAGGTGTGGAAGGAGAAAGAAAATTTTAAATGGGGTAGCAGGGATGGCCTCTCAGGAAAGCTGGAGGTGAGAAGTGATCCTGGCGTTTTTCCAGTTGTCCACCACCCCCACCCCTTGCCCTGAGGTGGCTGGGGAGCCTTCCAGGTGGGTGAGAGGATTAAAGGTGATAAAGCTCGCTCAGTGCCTGGCACATAGCAAGTTCTCAGAAGACACCAGCTGCTATTTTGAGCCTTACTCAGTGCAAGGCCAGGGTATGAAACAGGTGGGTGGGAGCAGAAAAGAGAGAATGACTAAGTCAGCTGGGGAGGTCTGGAGTGTTTCATGGGTGAAGTGCCTTTAGTTGGAACTACGGCAAAAGAATGAGTAGGAGTTTGCTGGAGGCATGGGGTTATGTGGAGTGAGCTGGGGGAGGAGGCATTCCAGGGAGAGGGAGCTTCGCAGCGGAGGTGTGGGGGTGGGGAAAGAACATGGTGTGTCCCCTGAGCCACTGGGGCGTGGGCGTTTGCTGGTGGGCACTCTCTCTGGAGAGGGGGGCTGGAGAAGTAGGTAGGAACCAGATGACAGGGGCCTCAGAGGCTATGGCGAGGAATTTATGCTTTCTCCAGTTGGTGCTAGGAGAAAAATCTTTAAAAGCGGGCACTGAAAGGATCAAATTTGTGTTTTCATAAGATCTAGCGAGGAGGTAGGCACTGAGGGAAGCAAATTAATGAGTTTTGCAGGGAAGGGTGTGATTAAATGGAAGAATGAGTGGTGTGACCTGTGGGACTTAGGGAGGAGGCAGGATATCCATCCATTTATTCATTCATTCAGCACATCTATACTGAGGTCCAGCTTTGTGCCAGGCACAGGCTGGAGGCTGGGGCTGCACTGGGGATAAGACCATCTCTTCCCATAAGAGAAGCAGATGATAAGCCAGAGAACCCGTTTGGGGGGGCGGGGGATGGCAGGGAAGTGTCACAAGGAGATTGCTTTGTGACCCAGGCAGGTAACTGGAAGGAGTGAAGAGACTGGGAAGGGACAGCAGAGGCGAGAGCTCCAGCCCAAGGAAAGGGGTCACTACCGGCTGGTGTGGCTGTGCGGGAAGATGGGCTTCATAGGGGCAAATCTTCCGATTCTTTAAGACAGGCTGGATATTTGTATGTGCAACTTCCTGATTTTTAAATAATGGCAACTGATCGAACAGAAAGCAGTGACTGAGAATAAGTGGAGTGTGTGTGTGTGTGTGTGTGTGTGTGTGTGTGTGTGTGTTTGTGTGCGCTACTTAGGATGGGTTGTGGGGCAAAGCTCTGAGGAGGTGATATTTAAATCTTACAAGGTGGTGGGGTGGGGGAAGCGAAAAGAGCATATGCCAAGGGTCCTGGCAGGGAAAAACTTGGTGTGTTTGGAGAATTAAAAGAAAGCCCATGCCTGGAGCTTTAAGATCAAGAAGAAGAATGGCTCCAAATGAGACTGAGGGTGAGGTGGGTAGGGCTGGGCCATGAGGTGGGGTTTGGATTTTATTTACACTGAAAAGCCATTTCCGAATAATTAGAAATAACTTGAAGGTCTGTGGCCTCTGAATCTAGATCTAGAAGAGGGATGAAATGAAAGGTGTCCTAGGGAGGAAAACGGCAAGGACAAAATAGTTCTCCAAGTACTCAGCATCGTTGAGTAGAGGACGATCAGTTTGCAGGAGTCTGAAGCGGGGAACACACTGGGATGAATTCCAAGACCCTGGAAATCCTTGGGAGATGACATGCAAATAGGGAGGAGGATACATTTTATGGAGATCATTGAACCAAGGTCTTTGATCTCTTCTGGATTTTCTCTTATAGGCCAGGGGGTCCCAAATGTGCCTGAGGATAAGAATCGTCTTGGGTGCTTATTGAAAGTGAAGATTCCAGGGCCCCCCTTGTGTGGTCCCATTGCTGGAGGTCTGGAATGGGGACCAGGAAACCTGTAATCTTAACTATTATCCGTGGGCTTCTTACCCTCAGGTGAGTTTGGGAAAAGTTGACGTGGGCATATCATTGCAGGTATCTGACCTGGGAGTCAGAAGCCAGTGTTTTACAACAGGTTTGAGAAAAGAGAGCTTGCAGGCAAGAAGACTCATGAAGAGGTCCTTGCATTTGTCAGGACACAAGACAGGGAAGGTCTGGATTTGGGTTGTAGAAGGAGGCTGTATTAGTTTTCTAGGGATGTTGAAACAAAGTACCACAAACTGGGAGGCTTAACACAAGGGAAATTTGTTCTCTCACAGTTCTGGAGGCCGAAGGTTTAAAATCCAGGTGTCGGCAGGGTTGGTTCCTTCTGGAAGCTGAGGGAGAACCTGTCCCAAGCCACTCTCCTAGCTCCAGGTGGTGGCCTGTAGCCATTGGCACTCCTGGGCTTACGGGGGTATCACTCAAGTCTCTTATGTCACAGTCCCATGGAATCATCCCCATTTTAACTTTGAAGTTAGATATTGCCTGAAAGTTGAGGAAGACGAACAGAGGGGAAAGACTAAAGGATTCGTTTAAAAGTTGCTTGCCTGGCATATAATAATTCTCTCGATGGTTGTCCTACAAATGGACAGAAACATTTGTTGGGGTCTTTGGGGTCCGTGGCCCTGAAGTCCCCTGAGTGGATAATGAGGAAACAAGGGACCATGGCAGCACATGGAGGCGGCTACCAATAATAACAGCTGGAGAGTATGGAGCACGAAAATGAGCAGGTGCTGTTTCTACAGCGTCCACATGTCCACATTCATTTCATCTTGGGTCGATCAACTCACCCAGTTTGCCTGGGACTTTCCCAGTTTTAGCCCCGAGAGTTCTGGAAACCCCCAGAAAAGTCCTGGCCAACACAATTTCATCTTCACAAAAACATGTTATCACCCTCATTTTACAGCTGAGGACACTGAGGCACAGAGAAGTGAAGGGAGAGGGAGCTGGCCGAGGGTAACTTGCCCAGGGTCCCATAGGTAAGGGGCAGAGCTGGTCCTCAAACCCAAGCAACGGAATTCCAGAGCCCTCCTCCTCCTCTGTGGCCCTTTATAGGGTCAAGTGAATTTCAATTATTGGTTTAAAAAGATTTCTTCCTTTATGAAATACATCATTTTGTTTGGAGCAGAAAGCACGGCTGTGTCCTTTTCCCCCTGCCCTGAGACAATCCTACAGGTAAAAAGTCAGTTAAGAGTCAGGTTGCAAGACTTATTGCCTTCTAGGAGCCTTCTAGAAACATGATACCCTCCAAGGGATCTGCCCCACAGCCCCAGCGTCTGATCAGAATTCCTCATGAGATTTTTTTCAGGGGGAGGGAGAGTGGTTCACTATGGAGAAGAGTTTCCAAAATGAAAATAAACCAGCAAACAACCCAACTTGTTAACAGACATCCAGTAACTTAGCCTTAATTAAGTTCAACATTAAGGAGAAGAGAACTGAATCATTTATAGAAACCTTTTGCTCCCTTGGGAGACATTTAAGAACTGAACATATTTTTTTTTTTAAATTTAAAGGGGTGCCAAGTTTATGTAAAATTATACCAATGATGAAAGAAGCTTGAGAACAACAACAAGGCCAGCCAAAGTCAATGGCCACAATCGTATGCTCTTGGGAAACACAAAAGAAAAGCAAGAGCAGAGAAGCCAAGAGAGTGAGAGCTGGGTAGTGGGGAGCACAGCTGGGGAGGCTGGTTCAGTTCCTGGCTGGCTGGCCCTGAGCTGGCTGAGCTGGGACAGGGGACCTCGCCTGTCTGAGTCTCGTCTCCAAAAGGGGATGCTGAGTAGCTAGCTACCTCAGACGGTTGTGTTAAAAAATCCAGCAGATTATGAATATGTCACTTAACTGTTTCTGGCCCATGGCAAGTGTTGAGTAAATGGTACCTGTTATGCCCAGGACCCCTTGGGTCTGTGATTAGAAAGAGGCCTGAGCTAGCTAGTGTTTGTTAAAGGCTCACGTTGTATCAGGCCTCAGCTAAGTGTTCTACACACATCCTGATGTTTAATCCTCACATACTCAGGTACTATTATTATTATTATTATTATTATTCCATTTGCAGACGTGGTGAAGAAGGGAGGATAAATGGTTTGGCTTCAAGATTTGCACAGGGAGGAAAGGATTAGGACCCAGGTCTATTCTGACTGCTTTCTACTACACAACTTTACAGGGAAACGTGAAAAAACAAAAAGCAATGTCATTTTTCTAGTTCCCAGTCTCTTTAAATATAAAGATCTGTTTGTTCACAGAAAGTGACAGTGGGAAATTTCAAGATGAAGCAAGGTGTGCCCGGCAACCTTCTAAACTGGGGAGTTTTTGCCTGTGTTCAGAGGCAGAAAACTTCAGGCTGAAGTTGTTTTCCACACACATGAAGAGCTTCAAGGCGGACTTGAACCTGTGTCCCAGAGCTGAACCCTGCCCCCTCCTCAGTTTCTTCATCCTGCAGGAAATGTGTCCAAAAGCCGGCACTTACACAGAGGTCCTGAAAATAGGATCCTTGTGCATGTTTTTACTGTGTTTACTGTTACTTGTTTAGGATGATAAGGAGAATGTTTACCTCAGTCTACTAACCCTGTCTGATTTTTGTAATCATGAGCAACGAGTGTTGCTTTTTATTTGTGTGTGGCTCTCGCCGGTACTTTTTCTGTGTTGGTCAGTTCCATGACTTGGGGGAGAAAAGTGTCCCAGCTCCATCTTTAAAATCAGGAGCATGAGGGTTTTGTGATATTCCTGTTAAGTTTCGCCATGAACTTGAAGTCCTAAACTCTCACCCTTTGCATGGCCCTGAGTGAGAAACCGTGATTCTGGGCATTTTTTTTCCTTCCTGTGGCTTACTCTTGCTCATTCATCCAGCCATGCATTCGGCGATGTACTCATTCATACACCAAACATGGAGGTTCTGCTGCACTGTCCACCACTCCCTTCTTTCCAGCAGCCCAGTGCTTCTCGGAGAGAGTGCTGAAGGACCAGTTTCTTTGTTTTTTCACTTTTCCAATCGTTGCAGATGGATACTTTTGTAGAATATAATAAAAATGAATTATCAGAAAAAAATGAAATTTAAAAATCCCAAAGACATAAAAAATGCAAAACCCATTTTTTTTTTTAGTGCAAGAGTCAACATTTTGAGCAGCACTGTGCTTGAGCACAGAATTATAATACAGTGTGATAAATGTCCTCATAGGTGTGAGATCCCAAAAGGTAGGAACATAAATAATTTTGTAGGAACCCAAAGGGTTCATTCACATGTATAGTAGAAATAGCCCTGAAAATCAGAGTCTGGGGCCTCAGTTTCCCCACCTGTCAAATAGTCTACTCCATCAGGTTGTTGGGTGTAGCTGACATATAAAGCACTAGATACACCTGATTCTGAGAAATATTGTGCAGATCTTATGTCCTTCTGGTTTTTCAAGAACTCAAACTGTTTAGATCAGATCCATCTGGACTTAACCTTACGTAGCAATCTGATTAAAATATTTTAAAAACATTTTTATTCTAAAAGTAAAGCCTTTTGTAGGAGAAAAAGAAATCTCCCCCTTCGCCTTCCTTCTAGGTCTTTTATTATACACATGCAAATATAGCAATGGGTTCATACCATACAGAATTTTTTTTTTAACAAATCTTGTTTGTTTCACTCAACATATCATAGTAATACTTCCACTTTACTATTTAGATATCATCCTCATTTTTTTCCAGGTTGCATTGCTTTCCAAGGCATAGGTATGCCATGATTTATTCAGGCAGTCTTGTGATGGTTGGCACTTAGTTCATTATTTACTCATGTTGCAGTGAACGTGCTGTGTGTGTCCTGTGCACTTATATGTGTATTTCTGGGACAGATTCCAGAAGTCAGTGGGTATGATGCACATTTAACATTTTGTAGGAACTGCCAACATTGTCCTCTTGAAAGACAGTACCAATCATCATCAGATTTTTTTTTTTAATTTTATTGGGGAATATTGGGGGACAGTGTCTCTCTCTAGGGCCCATCAGCTCCAAGTCATGGTCCTTCAATCTAATTGTGGAGGGTACAGCTCAGCTCCAAGTCCATTAGCCGTTTGTAGCTGTTTTCGATCTTTAGTTGCAGGGGGCGCAGCCCACCATCCCATGCGGGAATTGAACCGGCAACCTTGTTGTTGAGAGCCTGCACTCTAACCACTGAGCCATCCGGCCGCCTTCATCATCAGATTTTAAAGTTGGAAAGTACCCTGTTGAACTCACACCTCCTTTCGCCAATCAAGAGGCTGAAAGGGAGAAGGACTTGATTGTCACATGTGCGCTCAAGATGGAGCCAAGAACACAGGCTCCTGACTCTGCCCAGTGAGGTTTCAACGTTTTATCAACCTCTCTCAGTCCTATGCCATTGACCTTGTCTGCTAGGGCACCCTGCACAGAACCAGGAGTGAAGGCTTTGCATGACTATACTCGCATCCCATTTGAACCTTGGTCCTTATGATTGTGTCTCACGTCCCTTAAGAAAGGGATGTGACATGGGATGCCTTTGTAGTCCCTGTGGGAAGAACATCTGATTCCCGTTTGAGCCAATGACACTTGTCACGTTCAAGGACAGCTGAGAATAGTGAGGGAAGCATGGAACGTGGCCTCCAAGCTCAGCTCTGCTTCTACCTTGTGGTTTGGGGCATGGTGGCTAGCCTCTGGGTGCCTCAGTTGCCCCATCTTAGAAATAGTAACCTCACAGAGAGATCGTGAAAATACAAGAACTGTATGGCAAAGGTTTGGGAGGCTCTCGGGAAATACCGTTTCCTTCTCTTATCCTTCTCCTGAGGAGCTGAAAAGGATGAGGATTTGCAGGAGAGGAGTCCAACAGAGGGCAGTCTGAGCTGGACGTGGGATTCTCCGACACACAGAGAGGAGCGTTAGTAAGAAACTCCTGTGATGCTAATTTAGTCCCAGAGTTTAGATCTAATTGAGGTCAGAGTCCTTTTTACTTATTACTGGTGAGTTGCTTGGAAGAAGTTATTTAAGGACAAGAAGTGGCCACATCCCAGAATTCCACGGACACTCGCTTCCCTCTAATCCCTCTGTGAACTCTTGTCTCCTGAATATCGTCATCTGTCCTCACTTCTCTATCTTCAACATAATCCATCTCTGTGAATGGCCTCACTCTCTCTCCGGCCATCCAGGACCCTAAGTTTGTTTTGGATCATCTCTCTCCCTTCTTCCCTATGTCCATGTAGCTACCTGATTCAAAACGTCTGACGCACGGGTTTTGCCGGTGGCCATGCAGCAGCACCCCCGGGGAGGATTTCCATGACCTCCTGTCAAAACTACACACCCAGGCAGACCGGTCTGGGAAGCCCCCCTGTAAGGGCTGCAGCCACAGCAATCCCAGCCGAGCCGCCTCTCTGGAGCCCTGCTGGCAGTGACCACCCCTCCCCACCTTCACCTCTCACTCCGCCCTCTCCAGGGCCTGGCCCCAACCCTCTGCCTTCACTTCCCATAATAATGGCTGCCAGGTATGAAGAGTTGCCTGTGTAAGGAGAAGGACTTCACAGACATGATGTCATTTAATTCTCAGGAGATCGGAAATATTATGATCCCCTCTTTATGGACGAGGAAACCGAGAGCCAGCAGAGTGTAGTGACTTGATTAAAGTCACGCAGCCAGGAAGCAGTGATGCTGGAATTTTAAACCCCATGAGTTTTAACTGTGTTTCCCAACAGTGGGGCCTAATGTCCCCTAGGGGTGTGTTAAGAGAGTCCCTTGAAATGTCAAAAATGGCAACCGCTTCTGTTTCCATTTCTCCTTTAAAAAGATGAATACAGTGATTATTTTAAAATTTCTCTTAAAACACCTGGCAGTGTAGGAGCTTCCACTTGCCCAGTGAGTGCAGACAAATGAGCACGGCTCATTTGTGCATGGCTCAGCCACTTGCTTGGTTCCAGTGACACTTCCCCAGCACCGTGCAGCCATAGCATATTAAATTGCTTTCATTCTTAGACCTATATTACTTCATTTCTACCATAGCAGAGCAATGCCGTTGTAATCTAATTCAGGAGTGTTACTGAAAAAAATCAACATTAAAAAGAAAAATACAGCAAAGCTTCTACATATTTTTGTACTCATTTTAGTAGAGCAGTGTTTACAAATAAAAATCTGAAATGATCTCTTCTCACCTCTTAGAAACAAACGCAAAAATTGAAAAAACTAAAACAAAAAACCTTTTAAAAACACAAAATGCACGGATTCCAAGAGAAGCAGGTGTCCATAAAAGGTGGCTGTTAGGGCAATGGTCCTTTCCCTAGAAAATAAGCTCTATGAAGGCAGGGATTGTGTCTACTTTTACTGCTGGGGAACCAGTTCCTGGTCCACTACCGACTCTCAGGAAATGTTTGTTGAATGAATGAACATCCATGATATGGTTGGACCTGAGATAAAGTGTGGATTTCTGGACTGTGTCCCTCTAGGAAGAGCTAAGTGATGACCAAGATTTTCTGCTCTTTAGAGTCTGTGGCTCTCTCGCTTATCACCATCTCATTTGATCCTTACAGTCACCTGGTGCTATGGTTGGGGAAGTAGCATTCCCACTTTTCAGAGGAGGTTGGGAGAGGTGAAATGCTGTGATCGAGATCCCATAGCAAGTGACAGGGACTAGGTCTTTCAAACCTAAATCCAGTTCTCTTTCCGGTATCCTCCACCCTCAGCAGGTCAAAGGAGGTCCAGAGGTAAGCTCAGATTCTGCACCTGTAGTGTGGAAGTTTTGATTGGCCCCCATTTGTATATCTTGAGCACAACAGAGCTCAGTGCTTGGACCTCTTCTCTTCTATGACTCCTCCCCGCAGGTGATCTCATCCAGTAGCATGGCTTTAAATACCACCAATGTGCTGACGGCCTTTGCATAGGTATCTCCTGCCCCAATCTCTCCCCTGAACTCCATAGCTGGATATTTATTTTGCCTTGGCCCTTCCATTATTTATATCTGTGAGGCATCTCAAACGTAACACGGTCCAAACTGAACTCTCGATCTCTCTACCCCCTGCTCATCAAGAAACTGTTTCCATCTCAGTGGATGGCAACTCCACCACTGGAATTATCCATGGCTCCTCTGCTTTGCTCTCACCCCACATCCAATCCTACTGGCTGGACCTTCAAAATATATCCAGAACCTAACTGCTTCTCACCACGTCCATATCTTCTACCCTGGACCAAGTCACCACATCTCTCGCTGGGACTATTGCAGTAGCCTCCTGTCTGGTTTCTCTGCTTCTACCCCTGACCCTCTACAGCTGGTCTCCCCACCAAGCCAGAAGGTAAAACCTGCCAAAACCCAGGTGACATCATGTCCCTCCTCTGGTTGAAGCCCTCTGAAGGCTTCTTACCTCACAGAGTCAGTGCAAACTCCTTACAACAGCCTCTATCTTTCCCCCAACCTTATCTCCCACCAGCCTCCCCTCATTCAGGCCTGTGCGGTTCCCTCTGCCACTGCCTCACTGCTCCCAGCTCTCTGCTTCCAGCGAGAAAGGGTCGGATTCTGGACACAACTACTTGCTTTTTTGTGTTTATGATTTGCCTCCCTCACGAGAACGTGAGCTCCACGAAGGCACTAACTTTGTTTTTCCTACTTTGTTTCCAGGACCTAGAAGAGTTCTGTCGCAGGGTCCGTGCTCATGAGTGAACGAGGGCAGTCAATCAAAATCCGTGTAATTCTAAGAGGCAGAGACCACCTTAGACCAAAACCGAGGCAGCAGCGCTCTGCTTGACCTGCCCAAGGGTGAACTGTGGCACAGGTGACATCACCAAAACACCAACTGGTGAAATATATTCTTTCAGGTTTGATCACTGTGCAGACTGACTCTGCTGAGACTCTACCAGTAGCCACCTCTTGACAGTGAGGTTGGAGAGGCTGATTTTGTAGATTTGTGCCTTACCTGAACAGAACATAGGAGGTAAACAGGTAACAGTTACCGAGGAGTCACCAGGTGCCCCACCTGCTCAGCTAGCTCCTCGCCTGAATTCCCTGGTTCAAGCCTCACACAACCCCGTGGCTCGGTGCTGCCCCTATCACTATTTTAAGACGAAGATACAGAAGCCTCTATGAGCTAAGTAACTTGCTCATAATCGCTCAGTTAACGATTTCTCCTGGACATTCTGTTTCCCTGGATTTTGGGGTAAGGCCCTTACACCTGCCTTTTCAAAGAGCACCTGCGGCTATTTTTCTCCCGACGCAAGTTGGGCAATACTGCACTTTCTGGAAAGGGCTGGATAAACACCGAGATTCACTTTGGAAGGCAATTCTGCCGTTCTTAGGGCTGTCGCCCCCATGTCCACTATAGCTGTCCAGAAATCCTAGGGTCGCTCTGCCCCTCACACAGGCCCCCTTTGAGTGTCCCACATTGCATAAACACTCAGGTGGAAAGCAAGCAGGTGGCATGTGCTGGTGGCGTGTGTCCCTGTTCATTTTCCTCCCTTGCGGATGTCCCAATTGTCTCCAACTCGGTTCGTTACACTGGTTCTTAAGTTCTGATAATTCTATTTTTCATCCCTGTCACCTCCCCGCATTCCCCGCCTCACCCCTTTCCCTTTTCAAATATTCTAAGACATTTTCCACAGCTGTTAAAACCATAAGGTAAAGGTTCAAGCACATTTTTTTAAAAATGCATTACCTAAAAGAAACAATACTAGCTCGACAAATGGAATCCAAACAGAATTAAACACAAATTCAACAAATACGTATTTGTTGTTGGTGCTTATTGCTCAGAGCCAAGCCAGGGAGTTGAAATGGCAGCAAGAACCACCGGCTGCTATTTAGCAGTAGGCCGCTGTCATCACCCCATTGATACAGAGTTCACAGGTTATGGTCTCTCTGGCACTTAAACGACACCCACCCTACATAGAGGCGTCAGGAGTCCTCAACCATCTCCTGTGCTTTGGTGAATTACCTTCTCCAAACAATGAGCACAAATTCTCCCCTAAGGAACTTGCCATCGAAAGATTCGTGGGATTGGAATGTGTAATACAAAACAGACATGCAGAGAAGACTGACTTTTCTAACTCAAAAAGAAAAAGAATGAGTTCATTGACTATAAAACAAAGTCCCCATGCTACAAGTTAGCTTGACCCCACCTGGTGCATCTTTTTTGTGTTTTTTTTTTCCCCAAATAGACCTGAGATTAAAAACCAGCCAGCGCCTTCGTAGCTGCGGGACTTCAGGTATAAATCACTTAGACCTCTTTGAACCTGTCTCCTGAGAAACAGGGTGCATGCCTCCCAGGGAAGTTGTGAGAAATGGGAGGACACTCTGCTGACCAGTATTAGTGGGTTTCCAGCTGTTCACAGGATACTTCGGTCACATTGGGCAGAAATTACGGCCTGGTATTGTCTCTATGAGACATTAAGTATGGTTTAAGGAGATGCGTATGGGAGTTGACAAGGGGTAGCCCTGTGATAACAAGCTTTGTGTGTCAATATCATGGCCTAAGGGATGCCCAGATCGCTGGTAAAACATTGTTTCTAGAAGTGACTCTGAGGGTGTCTCTAGAAGAGATTAGCATTTGAATCCATAGTCTGAGTAAAGATGATCACACTCATGAGTGCTACCTTGTTTCCCCGAAAATAAGACCTGGCCGGACCATCAGCTCTAATGCGTCTTCTGGAGCAAAAATTAATATAAGACCCGGTCTTATTTTACTATAATATAAGACCGAGTCTTCTACAATATAATATAATACCGGGTCTTGTATTAACGTTTGCTCCAAAAGACACATTAGAGCTGATGGTCCGGCTGGGTCTTATTTTCAGGGAAACACGGTAGTGGTCATCATGTCATCTGCTGAGGGCCTGGCTAGAACCATAAGGCAAAGGAAGAGCAGATCTGCCCTCTTTGTTTGAGCTGGGACATCCATCTTCTGTCCTCGGACATTGGCTCCCCTGGTTCTTGGGCCTTCAGATTTGGACCAAATCACACCACTGGCTTTCCTGGTTCTCCAGCTTGCAGAGTACAGGTTACAGGACTCCTAGGTCTCCATAAGGGCATGAACCGATTCCTCTAATAAGATATATATATATATCCCCTACTGGTTCCGTTTCTCTTGAGAACCCTGACTGACGCATCTCCATCATTTTTGTTTCCCTTCTGACCGGGCTAAACAGAACCCCATTAACCCTGGGCACCCCTACCCTCCTTCATGCTTTTGCTTGTGCGATTCCTTCTTCCCAGCACACCCCTTAAGTCTTTGTAGGCTCTAAGCCAACCCTGCAAAACTCTACACAAATGCTGCCTCTTCCAAAACATCTTCCCAGATGCCACCAATCAGAAGTCATTTCTCCCAGCTCTGGTCTCATCAAGCACGACTGCGCCTCTGTGACAGCTGTCCTCACAAACGGCTCTCGACACTGCTGCCTTCCGGCCTGCCCGCGGACGGCACCACCTCCATCAACTTGCTCAAAGCCGCAAGCCAGGACTTATTCCAGACACCTCGCTCTTCATCACCCTTCAAAACCACCCATTTTTGTCCCTCTCCCGTCCACTCGTCACAGAGATCTTTCTAAAATGCAAACCTTTATTGCCACTGTGATGCCTCAAACCTCCCACGGCTCCCATGCGTCTGAGATTGAAGGTGAAAACTTGGTATGGACCACAATGCCTTGTGAGGCTGCCTATCTCTTCAGCTTCAGCTTCCTGTTGTGTCTTAAATAGAACTCAAAATGCCATAAAATCCGCCCTTTACAGTATACAGTGCAGTGGTTTTTAAATATATTAACACAGTTGTACAATTGTCAGCACTATTTCTTTCCAGAATATTTTCATCACCCTGAGAAGAAACCTCATAGCCATTGGCAGTTACTCTCCATTTACCCCTCGCCGCCACCCCCTCACCCACCCCTGCCGCTGTTGTCCCAGCTGCAGCCCCTGGCCCAGCCCCAGCCCCACCCCCCCAATCTCCCTGCCCCCCGCAATCACAAATCTACTTTCTGTCTCTATGGATTTGCCTCTTCTGGACACTTCATATAAATGGAATCCTACAGTAGGCCTTTTGTATCTGGTTTCTTTCACTTAGCATAAAAATTTCAAGATTCATCCACATTGTAGCCTGTGTTAAAAATAAAGAAAACCTCATTTAAAACGGAGTCGGGAAGCCCTGAAGGGGGAGCACTCATGTACTGCCACCCAGACCCCAAACAGGAGGACATACCACAGCTCGTCCAGCAAACTGCCTCAATGGCCACCTGAAGCTCTTCAGCTGGTTGCCCTCAGCCTTGTTATAGCCCAGCCAATGAGAAACGGACACACTCAGCTAATGAGAAGCCGTTACCACCTGAACTCTCTGGAAACAGCCCCTCCCAGTTTCCTCTTCTTTTCCCTGCAAAAGCCAGCCCCTCTCCTCTGGTCTCTGTAGTTTGCTTGTCCCCAACAGCAATTCCTCTGCTATTCCCAAATAAACACATTTTACTGGTAAGATAACTCTTCTTTTTAAAGGTCAACACATGTATTGGTGTTTCATTCCTTTGTATGGCTGACTAGTATTCCATTGTATGGATAGACCACACTTTGTTTATGCATTTACCAGTAGACGAACATTTTGGTTGTTTCTCCTTTTCTGCTATTATGAATGCTGCTGCTGTGAACATTTGGGTTCAAGTTCTTCTGTGAATATGTATTTTCATTTCCCTTGGGTATATTCCTAGGAGTGGAATTGCTGGATCAGATGACACTCTATGTTTAACCTTTGAGGAACTGCCAGACTGTTTTCTATGCAACTGTACCATTTCACATCCCCTCCTGCAGGGTCTGAGGGTTCTGATTTCAGCATGTCTTCCTCCAGCCTGCTTCTGCATATCTGGGCTCCAACCCCACACTCTGTTAGTTCTCCCATCAGTCTGATTCCCTGTCCCACAGCAAAAGAAGGGTCTTGAAGATGCCTGAGGTTCTAACCCTATCAGATCCCACGCCTCTGTCTACCCTGACATGAATTGATAAACAACATAACCTACCTACTCATGTAACGAAAACCTGTATATGCAATTCTCAAACTATAAAATAAAGGAGAATAAGTGGAAAGTAATTTATAATAAAAGCATATGCCTTATAATGCTGGAAGTCCTAATGAAATAGCGAGGTGCTTGAAGTTAGCAGGTAGGAGCTGTGAAGGTGACAGCGACAAATGCAGGTAGATCTAGGTATGTCGGGTGCTGGCCACTCGTGCCCTGCCAGCACGCTGAGTGGAACTGCTGCCAGGGCTGTCTGTCACTCCAGAATGATGACCAATGGAACTTCCTCTGCAACTAAGGTTCAGTGTTCTCTCAATTGACACGGTCATTGCATTCCCGGAACAATCAGTATATATTAAAACCATGCAAAAAAAACCACTCTGTGTTTACATGTAAAATGGAGTTGGGTTCTAGATGACCCTAACTGTTCCTGGTGAGAACCACTGCCATCTGCTCTTTCCTGGGCCTGGAAAATTCAGCACCACCTCTTGCACCTGCTCTTTCAATTCTTAACTTGAAGGCCGCTTCCTGCAGTAAGGCTTCCTGGCCTCCTCTCACCAGACTACTTTTCTTTCAGAGCACCCGGTGCTGCTTCTTCACAGCACTTAACACCATTTGCAATCGTACATTCTATGTGTTTTCTTTTAATCAATGTCCAGGTCCCCCACTAGGTCTAGGTTTGGGACTTCCCTCTGATGATAGTCCCAGCCCTTCACGAAGGGCCTGGGACTCAAATACTTGCTGAACGAATTCTCGTATAATAGTGTTCTCGTCCACCTCCTCTGTTGTCCTGAGAGTTCTTAAGGGACGGTTCTGTGCCAAATTTATTTGGGACACTGGTGCTAAAGATAGCTCTTTTATGTAGAAAACAGTGGTCAAATGTTTTATGAGCAAATAGAAGCAAAATCATTATTGGGCTACCAGTGTCCTCATAAATGAGCTGAGGACACATTAAGAGGTACGTTTCAATAAATTCTCCAGAAACTGCTGTGTTAGAGTAAAGGGTTGTAGTGGAATTCCCTGTAGAGCTGTGGTTGCAGCAGAGGACCTTCGTGGTAACCGTGTTAGTAGTGACGACATGTATGACAGCCATGAAATCAGCCACTCTAGCTGCTGTGCACAGTGATGAGTTGGTTGTGCCTCACGATTCTGTGGGTTGGTAAATCTGCTGGCCTCGCTTGGAGTCACTCATGTGACTACAGGCATCTGACAACTTGACCCGGGCTGAAGGACCCAGGTGGCTGCGCTCACATGCACGGCAGTGGCCTGACTGTCAGCTGAGGTGCCGTGGTTCCCTTCCACCTGGGTTTCCATTTTCCAGGGGACTAGCCCAGGCCTCTCGGCGGCCTTGACATGCCAAGAAAACGAAAGCAAAGACAGAAGACCTGGTTCCAAAGCTGGTAGACCATCACTTTCGCCTCATTCTGCAGGTCTAAGTAAGTCACAGATCCAAGTGGGTGGAGATACAGGCTCCACCTGTCAAGGTAGGAGTGGCATCAACATACTTATAGGACAGTGGCGTCCAGGGAGGCACATTCACCGGGACCCTTATTTTAATGAGCCGCCACAGCAATCTCTCTAGGGTACACGCTTCTAGTTCCTTGTTCTGGAACCCAAAGGGCAGCTCTGGGTCCTTTGGGACCCCGAGTGTCCCCTCTGAAACTGGCATCTCCCATCTGGGCCTGGAGATGGATGTGGAACAGGTTAATGGGAAAAGATTAAATATGTTCTTTTCCAGTTTTTGTTTGGTTTAATTTGGGGAGGAGCATCTCATTTGTGCTTTGGCTAAGTCATGACTTCATTTTCTTGCCATTTACCCTGTTTCTCTTCCAACGCAGCTGCAATAAAACATCCAGTTAATAAACCATTCCGGCGAGTTGTTCTGTAGATTTTACTAGAAAAGTACCTAAGGATTGAGAGCATTGATTCCAGAGCAAGACTCCTTAAGTTAGAATCCTGGCTCTGTCAGTTGCTTGCTGTGACCTTGGGAAAGTGACTTCACCTTCCTGTGCCTCAGTTTCCTCCTCTGTAGCATAGGGACTGTGATGCTTAGGATGGTTGTTGAGGAGGGAGGGAGGTGGGCAGTGGGAACCCCTCAGAGTGGTGCACAGGACAGTCACCTCCCCAAGGCGTCTGGGAAAGAGCCAGATCAGGGCATTTGCACAAGGGTCAGGCTTGCAGGCTGCAGCTTCTGCCCTAGATGCTTCTGGGGATGGGGGTGGGGAAAAGAAGGTGGCACAACTAAAAAGCCATTCGTAATCTCTCTTAGTGCACCCAGGAAAGAGTCTGCCTGCGTGTGCAGTGCTTCCTAACTGTGTCTCATGCTAGCCCTGTTATGAGATTTTTGCGCTTTCCGTATAATTTATAAATCTAAACATACACTGGGTTTGTTTTCCGCCCCAAGCAGATTCCAACCAACATGCGTCCAGCCAACCCAAATAAACTGTGCGCTTAAGTCCATCGTTTGCAGCACCCTCTACGCTGCCGGGTTGTAGAGAGTTGCTTTGAAGAGGAAGCCCCATTAGTGCTCCTAGCATCAGGGTTCAATTTAGGCAGAGCATTTTTGAAGACTTTCCTAGAAATTTGTGGCAAAAAAAGCATGCACGGGGTGGGAGTGGGGGGGGGAGGGTGTAAAGGGCTCTTATCAAATTGTACAGGATGTGTTTAGGGGGTGCTGTCATATAAGACCAAAATAAAGCCACGGCCCTGAACTCAAGGAGGGTCGCGGAATTCCTCAGCTGGGGAAGTAATCCTGGGAATGCAAAGATCGCTTTCAATGTTATGTTTGTAAGGGCACGACAGTCACCAAGTGGAGAATGTCAGGTCCTCTGAGAAACCCTGTGCACACTCACGTGTGGAAAATTATTTACTTAACTGGAGTTGGTTTTGAAAATATTTGACTCTGGAGGGTCCCTAAGGGAGTGTGGAGGGTGTCTGGGATTTTCTTTCAGGTCAGGACTCTGCCTTTGCTAATCCCCACAGCTGATAGGCTCCCAGGTTTCAAGGCAGATTCATTCCCCGGCTGCACCAAAGTTTATGGCGCCGGCTGAGGCCCGAGGGTGAGCCTGTCATTCCAAACGCTGCCCCAGCTTGGCAGAGCCCACGTCTATCTGATGAAATGGCAGTTTGTCACTGTGGAGCAGAGGTGCCAGCAGTGAGGCTGTGGGTGGAAATGAGAGCGGAGGAGAAGCCTGGAAATAATGATGGATCGCAATGTTTATCTCCAGGAAGAACCGAGCTTTCTCACGTTCTTGTCAGCACTGAAGGTTGACAGGGTGGGTAAAAGAGGAGACTTCTGATGCCACCATCGGCAGGAGGATGATGGATTGTAACAAGTGGGATGAGTTTTGGAGATCGTCTCTCCTTCCTGCTAATCTCACCCAACCACCCCCTTCCCGAGCAGGAGGCATGAGGAGGACTAACATGCACCCCAAAGGGGACAGACAGGCTCCACAGGCCCCCGGAGACTGCCAGCTTGGCCTTGCCCTGAGGGCCCGAGAACAGAGGTATTTTAGAAAGATCACGTACCCTTTCTGCTTACTCATTCTTCCCTGGGGCATCCCCTTCATTCTCAAAGGAAGGGGCGTCTCCCTCATCCGGGCACTCACTACCTGGGCTAAAGTTAGCACGTGGCATTGCAGGTCTCTATGTACATGTCAGTCTCCCACTAGGACATTTCCTCCTTCTTCGTCTCTGTCCCTGAAATGCCCAGCCTGGCATGCAGGGTGATGACACCTGCCCTGCTTATGTCATGAGGCTGCTATGAGGGGAACACGGAGGCAGATGGGAAACAGTTTGAAAGTGTTAGAAACACTCTGCTGTTTGGAGGTGTGTCCCTGTGGGGGCTGCAGAGAGGATTCTGGGGCCACAGGTAGTGGGAGTGTGGCCACTCAGGGACTTGAGAGGTCTTTTGAAGTCGTCACAGATTATCTCCCTGCCAGACCACCCCTTAGCCTAGTGTCCCCCAAATGCTTGCCACTCAGGCGCCACCTTGACAACTTTGGCCAAATTCATTTGCCACCTGGGCTCTTAGATACTTAATATTTTTCTTTAAATCGATTTACTTTCTCTCCTAACTTTTTGTCTTGACAAATTTCAAACCTGCAGGAGAGAATAGCTCCAAGAACACCGGTGTACCTCTCACCTAGATTCCCCACCTGTTCATGGTTCTGCCACATTTTTTTTTTCCTATTTCTCTCCATCTATACATTAAAAAAAAAAAAAAGAGCATGGAATTATTTATGTTCCATGCTATTAAATATTTCCATGCTACTACATATTTAAAGAAATTTTCCATTTTAGAATAGTTTTAGATTTAAAGAAAAGTTACCGAGAGAGTACAGGGAATTCTTATATACCCTATACCTAATTTCTCACTCTGTCCCTTACTGTTGACATCTTACATTGTGATGGTACATTTGTCACAACTAATGCACCAATAGTGATACATTATTACTAACCAGACTCCGTGTTTTATTAGGGTTTATTCGTTTTTCTCTTACCTACTAGAATCACTTAAACTTTAAAAAAGTGTCAATGGGAAAGCATGATCACTTGCCAGACACAGTTCTAGCTGTTGGCTGCTGAAAGACACAAGCCCGAGGCTTGCTTTCTCTTTGTCAAAAAAGGAGATTAGTAAACGTTAGAGAAGTGTGAAAGACAGATTAGCACAAAGCTGAGCCTTTCTCCCAGGCCAAAGGGGATTGGAAGAAAATTGCTACAGGAGTAAAATGACTTTCCCACTATGTGAGTCAGCGTTATTTAGTGACCAGTCTGTGTGTCATCTAAAGTTCTGTTGGGTGCCCCCTGTGTGAGCCCCAATTTGGGAAACCGCATGGTCTAACTATACCACACTCCCTCCGACGGCTGGAAACCCCAAGTTCGAGGCTACCAGGCTCCAAACCTGGAGCTTCCTTCTGCCCTGGGGGATGAGGGTGGGGTCTGGGTGCCCCCCTGGCTCAGGGCTGTGGAGAATGTCATTTGCCTTCTCTATGTAACTCCCTTCCCCCCCACCCCCAGCTGAATTCCTAAAGCCTACGTTTGACAAGTGAGGAATAGAAGACAGCATGCTGGAGAATTCCATCCATAGCATGTGAAAAAGCACCCTGCATCGGACGCAAGGTCTGCTTGCACGTTGTGTCCGTGACACGTGGTCCTCTGTGTAGCCAGCGAGCAGGAGGGAAATGGCTAAACTGAAGCTGTGCTTTCTCGGCCGTCCTTCACATAATGTCTGAACTTGTTCACATTCATTCCTTTAAAATGCTTCAAAATGGTTTTCATGTTTTATAAGTAAGAGTAAGGGACATGGTTTCCTGAAACCAAGTCATCACTTTCCAATGCTTTCCTTTCAAGTATGTATCTGCTGTCCTCATTGCCAGGAGGCCTAATCCCTCTCCAGAATAACTGGACAGCTCCCATGCTCTTAAGGAATTTCACTCTGTGATAAGTCACTGTTGGCTCAAGGGGTCCAAACAGCCAACCGGAGGTGATCCAACTGGAGTGTTTGCAGAATTTGGGGGTTCTTTCCTCAGGAATGCTGTTTATTTGTCTGCTGACTTACTGTAGAATTCTTTGAGTTAGTCTAAGGAGGCAAAAATGGGTGGATGAAATTTTCTCCACGTGTCGGGTTCAGTGTCCCCAGAGAAGGGAACTGGGACACGTGTAATAGACAAATCCATTGTCCTTTTTTGAAATGAAACTATTGCAGGTCAGAGCACCACCCTTAAACATTTTGCCTCCCTCTTTCCCAGAAGTAATGACTCAGTTTGCTTTATATCCTTCCAGGCTATTTTCCTGGCTTTATATGTGTTTCCATAGTATTTTGTTTTATGTATGTGTAAGGGGGAGGGTTACACAATCAGGATTGTACCGAATTACCACTATGGCCCCTTTTTCACTCAATAATAGGTCTTGGAGATCCATCTCTGTTGTTACATACAGACACAGTTCACTCTTTTTAAACCACTGCCTGGTAAGGCATACTACAACTCTGCTGCATTCTGTTCGACCACTCATTATTTGGTGGATATCTATTTCCAGTTGTTTCCTATGATAAACAATTTATCGTAGCAAACCTCTGTGTATGGCTCTGCACACATATGTGTGATGCTTAGAGTGACAGCTGAGTTCCGGTTTTCAAAGCTCTTGCCAACTTACCCTTCAGAGTATGTGTGTGTGTGTGTGTGTGTGTGTGTGTGTGTGTGTATGTGTTGGTCGGTAGGGGTGTCAGTTTCTGTTCTTTGGGGCTGTTTAGTTTTGGTTTCTTGTTTGCCGTGGCTGTAGGATGGAAAGGAGCCAAGGAGAGGCAGAGAGAAATTCATCTCTAGGTGTTACAGGCTGGGAGGCACCACAGGACTGGCCTCTCCCTGGCGGCCTCAATGGGGACTTTGTTCCTGGGTGCATCCCTGAGCAGAATCCAAAAGCGAGCCGTGTTGAGGTGACAAAATGAGTCACGGGTCCTACAGGGACCCACTCCTTGACTCAGAGACACCAAGTTTGTAGGAGTCTTACACACACAAATGTAACAGGAATGTGTGTGTGTGTGTGTGTGTGTGTGTGTGTGTGTGTGTGTTGGGGGCAAACCCTGAAATAATTAGGTTATAAAAAAAAAAACGGAGGGGAAAGCAGTAAAAGAGGCTGATCACTAACTATAAAGATGTAAAGGAAAAAGGCCAAGCCAATTCTCATCCAGGAGAAGTGGGAGGTGCAGAGGGGATGATGGGCTTTGGGGGGACCCAGGACCAGAGGAAGGGGCTTCGTGGAGGGTCAGATCTGGTCAGAGGAGGGGCACAGATGAGAAAGAGGGAAGAAAGGAGGGCAAGGAGAGAGTGTGAGGAGGGCGACGCTAAAGCGGCAAGGTAAGAGGAGGAAGAGGGGGCGGGGGCCGGGGGGAGGCGGCGCCCCTGTCTGTTTGTGATTAGCACTCAGCCCGGTGCAGAATGGAGTAAACAGAAACTTCCAGGCGTCCCCACACCCCCCTCTGAGGCAAAGCAGAAATCAGATGCTCCATGATTAATCGCGGAGAGTTCGGGACATCACCACAAACGCTGTGCGGACTTGAAACTAGCTGCCTTTCCCAGTCCCCTTGCCAAGATGGGAGTGGGGGGTGGGACGTGAAGGGGTGGGGGCCCCGACTGCTGGGGGCCAGCATGGAATTCTCCCTGGCAGAGCTCAGAGTGACACTGACGGGCAATCGGCCGCGGCCAGAGCAGCAGGCAGCATCCGGGGGAGCAGGGCCTGCAGGGGGGCCCCCAGCCGGGCTTCCTGGAACCCGGGCTCCACGACCGGCTGCACCCTGACACAGGCCAGATAAGAATCCAGCTGCGCTATCAGAGCCGGCACCGCAAGGAAGACGGGGGACAGTGGGCTCTTCGGATGCGAACACCAGAGTGGCCAGACTGGACCGGCTTTCTCGAGTCCTGGCTCATCGCCTCGAGCCCTGCAGCGGATGAGAGCCGAGCGATGCGTGCTTCCGCGATGGAGAACGCCTGACTGCTTTGAGTAGGATGGTGTGACACGGCCCCGAAAGTCCAGGTCTGCTGATGGTGAGTGCCCAGTGTCGCGTGTGCGCTGGCGTGCGGACCAGACTCCAGAGGGAGGCGAGGTGTGAGGAGGGCAGCGGTTCCTCACTTCCCGGCCTGAAGCTCCCAAAGCCTGAGAAGGGAGCCTGCGTGGAGGCCAAGATGACCAGGTAGTGATCTTGCTATGTGGCCTTGGGCTGCTTGTTTCCCCTCTCTGGGCCTCCCTTTGTCCATCTCTAAAATGGAGTGGTTGAACGAGGCAATCTTTAAGGGGCTCTTACTATGACTGCTATTCCTTGTGTGTCTGCTGCGTGCCAGGCACTCTGCTGGGTATTATGAAGCTTTAGCTCTGGGAGTCCTCACAAGCCTCCGGTGGGGTAGGTTTTCTTCTTCTTCTCATCGTACATGGAGCAAACAGGCTCAGAGAAGTGAAGCAACTTGCCCAAGATCACACAGCTGGTCAGTGGCAGAGATGAAAATCAGACGTCAGTCTTTCTGACTTCCGCTAAACTCTCCACACCCAGTAGTCTGTATTCTGTGTTCTGTGATTCGCAATTACCCCAGGAAGCAGGGGTGAAGGAGGAGGGAGCATTATCTGTAGGAGGGAGGCAGAGAGGTGGGACAGAGGAAGAAGCAGCAGGTGGCACAGCCTTCAGCTATTTGGATAGAATGTCAGCCCCGGGAGGGGGCACGCTGTCCTGGGATGGGCTGGGACTGCGGGCTTGAATGAAGAGTGCCTAATGTCATTTGCTGTGTTTGCTGCCCTGTCCTAGGAGGCTCCTGGGTGTGAGAGAAGACGGTCAATATTGGGCAGGCGTGGAGAGAGCTGGGGGTGGAGAGTGTGGCACATGCTTCTACTAGCGTTTGTTCCAATTTTATTTTGCCTTTTCCAAAATCTGTTTCAAATCATTCTGGGCCCCCACTGCTCCTCTGGACGAAATAGAATTGTGAAATACATACAGTGCTTTCCACATGCCTCCCCGGGGGAATCACACGTTAATATTATCGCAGGCTATTTGCATATACATCCCTGCAGCTGTGGCTGGCAGCAGCCAAGAGATAAGAAATGCACAGCAGGGCCGCGGCAGGTGGGAAATCCCTCTGGTGCCAGGCATCTGGCCAGAGGTGGAGTCCCAGCACCCAGATGTGGCCTCCTCTTTTCTCTTCCCTGGAAAATTCCATTCTTCGGTGTACTGACTGAGGCCTCCTGTCCTTCCAGGGACTGGCTCAGGCCCTCTGCCTGGGGCTCGAGCCAAGACCTGAGTGGTCCCAGGTCTAGGGTGACCAACTTGTCCCAGAAACCCCCCTCAGTCCTGGGCAAACGGGGACAGTTGGTCACCCTACCCGGTTCTACCCTTGATTTTTCTTTTTAACTTTGAGCTAATCGCTTCCCTCTCCTGGCCTCCATTTCCCCATCTGTAAAATGAAGGGCTTATTTTAAGAAATCTCTAAGATCCCTTTTCAGCTCTAAAATCCCATGACTCTGGTTGGAGAGCACTTAAGTTCTAAACTTGGGTGAGGGTGTCTGAGGGTCAGATACAGCTTAGGGAAGTGGAAAATTGCTCTGTGATCCCCATGAATCTGGCATCAGAGAAGGTGCCAGAGGAGGATGGAATTATGGTGGCTTGAAGATGTAAGTGCCACATCACTGATGCCGTGATAACAGTCCACGGTTCCGCACGCGCCTGCAGAGCCTCATGAGTTGCTGAAAGCCCAATTCCGTCTCGCAGCTTCGTTTTTGTGCAGAGTGATGTAACCCAGATGTCTGTTGGTTACAGAGCCCTGACCTACTCGTCATCAGAAGCTCAGCACCCCCCCATGTCCTCCAGTTTTTGTTCCAAAGGGGCGTCTCCCATGGGCTCACAAACTGATCTCTTATCCTATTTGTGCCCTCCTGCATCTGTCCCCAAGGCCACTTAGGCTTCGCTGTCGCCATTGCTCATTCTGAGCATGGCCAAGCTGCTCCGGGTTCTGGGCGGAGGTGGAAGGCATGGCTCCCTCCCCAGCCTCTGACACTCTTGCCATGTGGTCCCTACACAGTCGAGTGTGGCAGCCAGCTGGAACTGGCTTGCGAAAGCCGGTTGTCAGATTTTCAGGAATTTGGTGAACTGGTTGCTAAACAGAGCCATTAGTGAAAATTAAACTTCAGAAACTTATAGTTAAGTTACATTAAAAACAAAGATGATATGCTTTCAAAACCCTCACTTTTCATGTTTTAAACTACATTTTCCCGTTATCTGTGCTCCTGTAATCCTGGGGCTCTGTCTGTCAATGGTAGCTGTCTGGCAGAGATTCTGTACAATGGTGTGCTAGTACTACCTCTCCCCACTTTCTTTCTTTTTTTCTTTTGTTTTATTTTTTTTAAAGCAACATCAAGTTGGTAGCCTGATGTCGACCACCTTGGGAGTCAGCAAACAGTACAACTCAGGGCTTGACTTACTGTTTAGCTCATTGTCTAGATGTGAGGAACTGAGGGAAAACGTTAACGCTGCAGATTAAACATCAAAGCGTGTTCGCTCTCTCTCGCTCTTACACGGCGAATAGCACCAAAAGTCAAGGAACTTGCTCATTTTGTTGACAAATGAGTGAAGTTCCAACTCGCTCTTTGGTGGATCACTTTTGTCTCCTTCCTTGAAGTCAAAGGAAATATCAGCCAACATTCCCGAGGAACTCCAGGTGGTCATCAGTCATAACCGTAGGTTGGCCCCAGATACAAGCATTAGGGGCGAAAGTCAATGAAAACATTCTGTGTGAATCAAGTGATGATATGAAATTTGCACAAAGGGGTATTATAAATTTTTATTTGTAAATTCTGTGCTACATGTGCTTTACATCAGTACAATCTATAGTAAACCTAAGTGTATGTGTATGTAAGCTTCCATAGATTTCTATACACACATGCGCACATATGTACACACACACACACACACTTTCTCCTGGAGAGCTGGCTGTTAAACCCTTACCAGCACACCACTGGCTCCACAGCACATATGCTTGTGCCCAGGGTCTCAGGAGCCCTGTCACAGACCACTCACCCCTCAGCCCAGGCTCTGGGCTGTGGACACAGTTCCCTCCACTTCCTCCTCTCGGCTAAAACAAACCAACAGCCGGACTCCTCTCTCCTGCCCTAAGCTCTGGAATGAATGCACAGGTCGGGTGGGATAGAAAGCGTCGTCTCCACTGGCAGCATTTCTGGCGTCCCCTCAGTGGCAGATCCCTGCTCAATTCCATTCCGTGGCGGGTCTCACTCCTGCCATCCTGTATTTTTCATGCACAGCGCGTGATTCCCTAATACAAACGACATCTTGGACCGAGTAGAAGGAACGGCTAAGCCAAAACTATAGGCAAGTTAAGACAAGTTTCTATTTTTAGAAACTTTAGGAGCCAGGTGGGTCCTTTCCAGTTCTCCCAAGCCAACAAGCACGAGAGGAAAATATTTCTCTTTCCCAAGTTCTGCCTCCCCGTACAGTCCAGGCCAAGGAGGGGGCCTAGGTGGGGACATTGGCTAAGAGAAGCACACTGTGACGGCAGAAGCAAGACAGGCCCACAGAAATTTTAAAAAGAACTGAAAACAGGGTTTATTATTATTTTATTTTGTGTGGTCGGAAGGGCATTCCCAAGTTTAAATACCAGTGGCTCCCACTCCAGGTAACCACTGTGGAGTCAGATATGCCTATTCTTTCAGACCATGCATATCTATTCATGTTCATAATTTTAATTTTTCAAAAATGAGATCATTTTCCATTTTCTTCTACATATTCCTTTTTGCACTTGCCAATACACCCTGGGTGTTTACGCTGTAAGCCCACGAAGACCTAAACCGTTCCTTTCAATGCCTGTGTAACACAGTCCCAGCAGATTGTAAAAAGGGTTCCCTTTTGATAACCAAGCCTCTACTTTCTAACCAGGTCTCAAACTTTCTTGACCCCAAAACACACAAGGAGAGCCCAGCTGCTTCCACTTTTCAATAAAAAGAAATTTTATTGTCTCTACCCTCAACCTGAATCCGGAAGCTGACTGCTCGCTGTCACCTCCACTGCCACCACCCTGGGCCAAGTGGCCATCATCTTTCTCTGGGCTCTTGTAGTTGCCTCCTCATTGATGTCTCTGCTTCTCCTCTTGCGTCTCTGACTGTGTATCCTCCACCTGCAGCCAGCAGGGTCCTGTGTCAATGAAATCAGGTCCTGTCCGTCCTGTGCTCAGGACACGCTCCCCTCACCCCCTAGTCCTGGCTCCCATCTCACGAAGAGTAAAAGACAAAGTCCTTACCACACCCACAAGGCCCTGCCAGATCTGGACCTCATCTCCCTCCTTCTCCCCCGTGCCACACTTGCTGTTCTCAATTGTGCCAGGCACAGTCCTGCCTCAGGACCTTTGCACTTGCTTTACCCCTCTGCCTGAGACACTCATTCTCCAGATCACCACATGGCTCACTCCTCACCACTTATCATCATCCAACATACGATTATTTTTCCTTTTCTTAAATGTCTTCTACTAAAATGTGAGTTTCCTGAGGGCAGGGATTTTCTTTTGTAGTTTTTCTTTTGCCTGTTTTGTTCAATGCTGTATCCCATAGTAGGCACTCAATGAATGCTTGTTGGCACATGGTAGGTCCTCAATCCATACTTGTGGAAATATTTGCTTTGCTATGTTGCCAAGTGTGACAAAACAGCCAGACTTTTGGGGAGAATCCTGAATCAGAGTCACCAGGAACCTCTATCCAGTAACTCCATTTCATTTCCAAATACAGTGGTACCTCGGTTTTCTAACGTAATCCGTTCCGGAAGCCCGTTCGAGTTCTGAAACGTTCGAAAACAGCAGGCAGCTAGGCCTCAGGATCTTGTACTCAGCGGGAGCCGCGTGACATGTTCGACTTCCGAGGTGTGTTCGAAAACCGAAGCATTTACTTCTGGGTTCACGGCGTTAGTAAACCAAAATGTTCGTCATCGGAGATGTTTGAAAACCGAGGTACTACTGTACCACATTTTCATAGCCTGTGTTGACTCACCAAGGGGCCAGCATCTGCATAACAATGAGAGTCTGTGGAACTGTGCATCATCAGATGTACCTGTCAGGCCAACCCCAGGCCAGGTTGGCCATCCCAGGCCCCCTTCATGTGGTCCCTGCACTCACCCCCTTGACTGTCTCAGGTGGGTTTGGAGGGTCCTGAAAATAACACCCTCTTCCTGATCCAAGTCCAGAGAAACCTGGGAGTCAGGCAGATTATGGGGTATAGATTCTGTTGTGGTCAGGTGGCTGTTACCGTATTGTCTCTTGAATTGAACCCCCCGCCCCCACCCCAGTCCTCCTCTGAGGACCTTCCCAACGCCACCTTCCAAACTCATCCCTCAGGGGAGAAGGACTGAAGGGAGGGAAGACCTGGCAGATGGGGGCATAGTGTTCCTTTCAAATGCACCCCTGGATGCCTCCACCCACCAGGGACCAAATAGTCATGTCCCTGGTTCACTGCAAAAGGAAGGGCCTGAGAACCCCCGGGAGAGGGTCCACCTACCGTGTTTCCCTGAAAATAAGCCCTACCCCGACAATAAGCCCCAGTTAAGATTGTCAGCCAGATGGACGTATTTAGTACGTTATAACGATGTTCCAGAAGATAACAT
The DNA here is from genome assembly GCF_004115265.2 of Rhinolophus ferrumequinum. Taxonomy (NCBI): domain Eukaryota; kingdom Metazoa; phylum Chordata; class Mammalia; order Chiroptera; family Rhinolophidae; genus Rhinolophus; species Rhinolophus ferrumequinum. The sequence goes on from NC_046306.1 coordinate 9,020,734, forward strand.
GACTGCATTTGAATAAATATAGGTTATTGTATATGAAAAAACGAGACATCCCCTGAAAATATGCCCTAATGTGTCTTTTGGAGCAAAATTAATATAACACCCAGTCTTATTTTGGGGGAAACACGGTAGATCCCTGGTTCCAAATCCAGGTCCAGAGAGCTTTCCTCAAGACTTCCAAACTGGACCTCAGGTAGAATTGAATCAATCATCATCTCATCATGACATATGGAAGGAGGCACCCCAATGGCCCACTTTACCCTTCCTTCGGAGTCTCACTGTACCTACTTCTAAAATAAAAAACACGTCTGCCCACCACCCACCCAAGACCTAGAACTCTGACAATTACTGGTATCTACTTATGTGTCCTCAGGGCTACTATCTTGAATTTTGTACTTATCACCTCTCTGCATCTCTAAAATGGCAAGAGCTCCCTTTTTCAGAAGCCTCATTAAATTGTTTGTTCTCGTGCCTCCTTGTTTCTGGTGGGGTTATACGCCCATTCCTGAAAGGCCTGGAATATGCTCATTGGTGGAAGCCTGCCGGGCCAATTCCCTGCTTAAGGGGACGAATGCCACTCAGACCAGTATCTGCAAATCAGGGCATGGGGGACCCCAAAGCCAACGGCTGGCCCTGGGAGGAGGGAAGTGGGGCTGGCAATAGAGGAGGCAAGTCCCCTCCAGGCTGGGCTGGTTTGGGCCGTTCACCTTTGTCACCATCTCATTGAGTGGTAAGCAGCCCAGGCTGGCTCTGGCCTCGTCTGTGTGAGGCTGATGGCTGCGTGCGGGCAGTTGCACACGACATGTCTGGAATACCTATTCCGTAGGGTCATTCCCAGGGATAAAGCATGTCGACTTTTTCAGGGGAGAAAATTCCATTTCTGTTGCCAATTAGTTCTGCTTGAGAACAGCTTTTCTCAACACCAACACGCTGGCCGCCTGGGCTTCAGTTCTGTTGATTAGCTCAAAGTGGGGGAAAAAAAGTCATTTTTCTTTCCTTCCTCCACCCCCAACAGTGAAACCCGGCTGTTCGTGATGAAAGGGGGCCTGTGGATCATTTCGTTTTCCTTGTCATGACTCCAGGAAAGGCTATAAAAATAATCAGTGGGCCCCGCAGGTTGTAATTGACGGGAGAGAGGAGTTGGCTACCACCGAGTCTGAGTTATCACAATCTGTTCCAGTCAAGTCTCTTCTAATGACACCTGCTCCCCCAGGCCAGCGTGGTGGGAAGTGCTGAGGGCGGTCTGCGTGTTTCTCTTCTTTCCCAGCTTCCGGGGTGCTCCTAGCGGATGGGGACCTTGGCAAGATGGAGAGGCTGGGAGGCTGTGTGGCAGAGTGGTTCTGAGTGTGGCTCTGATGCCCACTGCCTGCTCCAAATTCCATCTTCACCATTTATAGCCATGAGGCCGGGGCCAGGGACTTGACCTTTTGGTGCCTCAGTTTCCTCATTTTTAAGTGATGATTGGGGTCCCTCCTCCTGAGTCTGACATAAGGATCAAATGGGTTAATACACTTGGGAGAGGCCCTGACCATGGCTCAAATCCTTCACAAACGTCAGCCTTTAGTATTTGCTTGGGACCCTCCCACTCTTCCTCCGCTGACACGTGAGTCCTGTGTGGCTGTGCCAGAGTATCTTCACCCAGTCTCCTGTTGATGGACGTGAGATCAGTTCCAGCCTTTTGTGACGGCAAATAATGCTGCATTGAATAACCTGTGGCTTTGTGTACCCAGCCCTCCCCTAAGGTATGCGAGCCCCACGATAAGCTTGGCTCTGGACCTTCCTTCCTGGGGCCTGCAGAGTGAAGAGAGGTGTGCGGGCGAAGGGCCAGCCCTGGCCTGGCATGCAGGCAGGCCGGTGTGGAGGGGCGGGCAGGATGCAGGACAGATTCCTCTTGAGTCCCTGGGGGACTGCGGTCCCAGGGTGGGTGGCGGGAGCCCTCCCACCCCCAGCTACCTCGTAAATGCCCTGAAGTGATCTGGGGAGAGGAAATCTGTGCCACACAGGTGTTGCCTATCCTTTGTGATCTTCTTCCTCCAAGACACCCCCTAGGATCTTCGTTCCAGCACCCTTGACTCTCTGTGTACATTTAGCATCCAGGGTATGCAGCTCCATTTTGGAACGGGGGAAACGAAACCCTAGATGTGGAGTCAGGAGGGCCAGATTTTGGCTCTGACTTCTGAGGGCCACCACCCATGTCACTCCTGGGCCTCCGCGTCCTCATGCACACAAGCACGATAATAATCGTGGTAACAGCTTCTCAGGAAGGTGTTTTGGGGTCTCAGCGATGTAACGTGTGCATGGTCTGACCCTGTATTGGGCATGAGAACTACAAGCTTCCCTTAGGAATATCACATCTGTGAGAGTGGCCGGGTCTCACCTGAGCCGCCCACTGGGCCATGGGTACTTGCAGGCAGCGGCGTCTGCTTTGGAAACAGCGTTTAAAAGGAGTCCAACCTAACTGTGTGGCCTTGGGCAACTTACTCCCTCTGAACTGAGTTTTCTCTTGAAAATGGGGGTTCTAGTGATACGTATCTTGCCGGTGTGTTGTGAGAATTCTATAGGCAAAGCGCCTAATGCTTTGGATCTAGCCAGTGCTCGGTCAGTGGGGACTAGTGCTGATACTGCCAATCAGGGAAACACTTGTAAATATCCTCCCGGAAACCGGCACGGTGTCCTGCATGCAGTTGGTGTTAGTGAGTGCAAGTGCATCTGACCGACAGGGCCAAGTCCCCTTGTTATGAAGTAGGGTCTGGGGAGGCGCTGACAGAGGGGGCCCATTTCTCATGTTGCTGACTCCTTCGGGAGAACAGAGGAAAACAGCTGGATATGAGCTGCGGTTATCATCTGGGCCCTTCTGTGAGATGGTGGGCCAGACGTTATCACCCCCAGTATACAGAGAAGAAAACTGGGGTCCAGAGAGGGGACCCTCACCCTGAGCCCCATGGCAAGCACGAGGCCCAGCGAGAGCCGACCCACGTGTCCCGACTCTCAGAGCACTGGTCTTCCCCCCTGACTGACCCTCAGCCCTATGCAGGAAATGGACCGTGGGGGTGAGATCCAGTGTCCCTCTGTGGCCAGAGACCTTGCACATTTCTGACATTTTTGCATCTTGGGACAAAGGGTGAAGAAACTCAGATGAACTTTCTGGTTTCCTGGTGGAAAAACACTCCTGACCCGGGTCGGGGAACTTTCTTGCTGGGTTGCATCGTAAGGGTGGTTTTGCCTGTATTTTGTTACTTTCCCTCCATCCTATTGCTTAGTGGCAGCAACTGCAGACAATCGAGAGAGGGTAAATCCAGGGATACCTTAGGAATTGTCTGAGGACATCAAATGGGCCAGAGGGCTCCTTGCACATTGACGCTGCCCAGGTCCCTGCCCAGTGTGCCACTGGATTTGCCCTGAACGAGGAAGCAAATGAGTGGATATTTGCTGCCTTCACCTGGCCTTCTTCTGCGTGTCCTCTTCTCCTCTTACAAGGACACCAGTCATGGGATTTAGGGTCACTCTAATCCCATGTAACCTCATCTTAACTAATTACATCTACACAGACTCTATTTCCAAAGAAGGTCACATTCTAAGTCTCTGGGGAGCCATGCATCTTGGGGGGGACACTGTTCAATTCACGACACCACCTAATACTTATTAACTGTTATTAACGCTCCTCTTACCACAGGGTTTGTGCAGCACATACTACGTGTAAGCATTTTTCTAAGCTCCTTTCTTTCCTTCTCCCATGTAGCCCTCTTTACAACTTTGCAAAGTGGGTTCTGTGGGTTACCTCTGTTTGAGGCCCAGAGAGGTGAACTGCCTTGCCCAAGGTCACACAGCTGGTAAACAGAAAATCTGGACTTCACACCCTTTGCTGTCTGACTGCAAAGCTGGGAAGGTTTCAAGATGTCCAATCTCCGCCTAGGAGCTTGGAGTCACCATACTTTCTGTCTCAGAATCCCAGCTATCTGAGACCTACTTTCTCCCGGCCTAGGAGAAAGATAGAGTGTGCTGCTGATGGAGCATAGAGAAGATCCAAAGCTAGGATAAGAGAGAAGCAGCACTCCAGCCTCCGACTGGGGGTCGAGGGCCAGGCCCCTAACTTGCCTGCTGCACCCTGGGCAGGAGCCTGCTCCTGGCACCTGCCCCTCAGGGCAGTTGGGAGACCAGTACCGATGATGGTTGTTACCATTCCTCCAGACACCTGTCCCCCAAAGAGGCCATGAAAAGGGGGAGGAAGGGAATCTTGCCCTTAGAGTGGCACACGTGAAGTTGTGTTCTGCCTCGGATCACTGGTGCCTGGCTCGCCTGTGGGTGGGCAGCCGGCGTGACCCCTGTGGGTGTACGAGCATGCCAGAGGCACACATTTCATCCCTAACATCTGGTAACATTTTAGGAGTCTTGACTTGGGCGACAAATTGAAAGATGGTCCATTAAAGTGTGATTTATTCGACACTGAGACAACGCTATCAAATGCTCGCAAAGTGGTTCACTCTGTCGGGTCCGCAAACCCTGACTTCTTAGGCCAGGCCTGGCCAAGGCCCTCCTAGGGTGACAGTGAGGGGAGAGGGGGCCTGGTGGGGTCGGAATGGGGTCTGACAGAGATAAACAAGCATGCTGCCATACGATGTACGGCAGTTTACATTTTTACACGCCTGGGTTGTGGCCGTGGAGAGAACTTGCTTTGGTTAATGGGAGGCGTGTGCATTAGGAGTCTCTTGGAGCCATAAGCTCAGAGTCAGGAAGGAAGGATTAGAGTTTCCAACAACTGTGGCTTTGGGGCCAAGAAATATTGTGCTGTCAGCAGGGAGAGCTGGGGAGCCTTCTCCTGGCCAGCGAGTGGGTTGGTGGCCTCTGGGGAGATCAGGGGTTCCCGAAGGACACTGCCAGCCTGCAGAGCTTTGCTGGGGATGGCTGACCAGTGTGTAGGAGCCGGCCACATCACAGAGAGCGCTGCCCCAAAGCCAGACTGCCTGGGTTCAAATCCTGCTGCCTCTACTGACCAGGTTACTGTTTCACATAACCTACCTGTGGGGGGGTGGGTTTGTGGGGATTCCCTGAGCTAATGGCACGGAGCGAGTTCTCATTAATGCTGACCTTTGCTGTCATGGTGAAGATAGGGTGTGCTGCTGGTGGTGCATAGAGAAGATCCAAAGCTAGGATAAGAGAGAAGCAGCACTCCAGTCTCCGACTGTGGGTCGAGGGCCAGGCTCCTAACTTGCCTGCTGCACCCTGGGCAGGAGCCTGCTCCTGGCACCTGCCCCTCAGGGCAGTTGGGAGACCAGTACCGATGATGGTTGTTACCCAATTGGGGCGGCCTGTGTGTCTAGCATCTGAGAAGCTGGAGTGGGGAGGACCAAGAAAGGAGCTGGGATTACCTCCCAAACCTCTACCTGTTACAGGTGAGTTGCCTGTGGGCTGCCAACTAGTCTCCAGGCCTGTGAACATCAAGCATCTGATTCCCCAACTTAGGAGGGAGGGAAGGACAGACATTGGCCACATGGCCCCTGTGGCACTTCTGCTTGGGTGGCTCCAGCTCCAGCTGAGACAGATGTGCCCTCTCTGGGCAATCAAGCCTGGTTTACAGGTGGGCAGCACGACGGGTCCAACTCAGGTCTGAGTGTCACACGGTCTTTCGTTAAGGCTCCCAGGTCCTGTGATGCGTGTCCAGGTCGAAAGTCTGTTCTCCCAACTGAGAGTCAGGCATCTGTTACCATGTGAAGGCTGAAGTGTGACCCCTCCCCTTTGTCCCTGTCACCCCCCGGACTGACTGCCCAGGGGCTGTGGCCAGGCCGTGGTACTCATGCCAGCTGGCTGCAGCTCTCCCACGAGGGTCAGTTTCTGGGGCTATCAGATGTTGTGGCTATCAGCTTGTTTGTCTCCATGGCGCCAAGCCCGGCCAGCTTTTGGGCAACAGCAGCCCCAGAGGGAACATAATCCATGAAGAAGGGACAGCAGAACCCGGTGTGGGGGTGGCAAAGGATGCTGAGCGTCCTGGCGGCTCTGAGCACTGGTCCTTGGGAGCCTCAGGAAGAACTGGCTGGTGAAGTGAGGACACAGGCAGGGCTTCCCCTTGGCGAGGAACCTTCCCAGGGGTGCAAAGGCCTTGTGGCAGCTGCTCAGTGAAAGCTCTTCACAGCTTCAGTCCGATCGGCCCCTTGGGTTTTCTTTCCTGATTCTGTGATCTTCTCATTGCTCCAACCAGTCATCTCATTCACTCATCCATCCATTCAGTTATTCGTTGTATTGGTCCTTGTAATGGACCTATAAGGTGAGGAGGTGCAATTCTTATGCCCCTCTTTAGATGAGGGTACCCACATAAAGTAACTTGTCCAGGGGTGCAGAGCTACCGAGGGGCTGCCTTAGTCTTTTGCAGCTACATTCCACATGACCCCAAAATGTAGCCCCTTAAAACAACACGTGTTTATGATCTCAAGCTTCTGTGGGTTGGGGGTCCAGGCATGGCTTGGCTGGGTCCTCTACTTCAGAGGCTCTCACAGGCCTCAGCCAAGGTGGCGGTGGGGCTGCAGCCATCTCAAGGTTCAACTGGGGCAGGATCCACTTCCAGGTTCGCTCAGTGTATGGACAGGATTTAGTTCCTTGCGGGTCCTTGGACTGAGGGCCTCAGTTCCTCTCTGGCTATTGGCTGGAGGCCTCAGGTCTTCTCTGGCTATTGGCTGAAGGCCTCAGTTCTTAGCCATGTCGGCCTCTCCAGTGTGGCAGCTTGCTTTGTCAAAGTAAGCAGGCCAAGAAGATGTGTGTGCACATGTGCGTGCATGCATGCATACGTGTGTGTGTGTGTGTGTGTGTGTGTGTGTGTGTGGGGAGAGAGAGAGAGAGAGAGAGAGAGAGAGAGAGAGAGAGAGAGAGAGAGAGCTGAGTCACTGTCTTTTAAAACCTAATCTTAGAGATGACATCCCATCACTCTTGCCATATTCTAGTCATCAGAAGCAAGTCACTGGGTCCACTCACACTTAAGAACTTAAGAAGAGCGGGACTGCCAGCAGGTGGGATCACTGAGGCCATGTCAGAAGCTGCCCACACAAAGGTCAAGCCCAAGTTGGGTTTGAGCCCAACAGGGTCTGAGTCCAAAGCCTGTGCCCCTGAGGAAGCCGAGACAAGAATTCTTGCTTCCCGGTCCCAGTCCTGGCTTCCTGCCACCCAGAGTCACAATGGAACCTCATATTCACTTCCTCCGTGGATGTTCACTGAGCACCCACTCTGGTTTGGACAGAGCTGAGCGGACAGGTGTGGTTCCCGCCCACAGGAGCCTCCCGCCTGGTGACTAAAACGGGGCTGTCCATTACTCACATGTGTATGCAGGGAAAAATGTCTTTTCTTTATTTCTTGTAACTGATCTGAGCTTTCTCACAAACCCCAGTCCTAGCGCAATGAGGAAACACACCAGATTTAGTGTAATCTGGTCAATTTAATCTGACCCAGTCCTTTAGGCCTTTCGGTAATGCTCAGCTCAGATTTCCTTCTGCTCCCTCCCAGCCCTTCTCTAGGATGGCATCACCCGGCTCTGTGTCTGGGAGGTACATTGATGACAAGACTTCCTGGCGGTGCGGGGAGCGGCTGCAGTGGGGTCTGTGGCCATGTCTGTTGCCTAAAGTCGATGCTTGCCTTTCTGGCATTTGTGGCTGCAGCTGACGGCCGGCAGAACTTGGGGCTTGGAGCCCTACCTGGCTCCCTTGTCTCTACCTTGGCTTAGATACCCCTTATCTCCACTGCGTCTGGTCCCTCACCCAGGCCGTCACCGCCAGCCCCTGCTGCAGTCACTCTGCCTCATGCCCCAGTAGTGTGTCCCCACCTGACTAGGAACGTGTGGAGCTCCATCCTGGCCATGGGAGATGGGGGGAACCCCGTGAAGCCAGAACAGCAGAACATCGGAGCTTCCTTTCTTTCAACCTACAGCATCTCCAGGGCCCCCTCCCTAAACTGGTGGGCGGTGGTCTCGATGCAGCTTCCTCCTCGAGCCCCTGGAGGCTCAGTGCAAACCCCTGCCTTGGAGCTGACTCTGTGTGTATAAAAAATTACAAATAAATAGAAGCAGTCAACACGTAGAAGGCCGGTTATACACCAAAGTCCATTCTAAGCACCTTACACATTGACGTATTTAATAACTCACAGCAACTCTGTGAGGAAGTCCCGTAAGTCTCATTTTACAGATGAGGAGAGTGAGGCCCAGAGAAACGAAATAACTTCCTCATGGTGACATAGGTAGTAAGTGGCAGAGCTGGGATTTGAACCCAGGTAGCCCTGAGTTCACCACTACCCTCCTACATGCTTTTGTCCTCTCTGAGCTAAAGCGAGAGAGGGGCTGTCCTCCCTTCGTCTATGCACTGGCCCCTTCTGCCCTAGATAGCACCTCTGGGATCATGGCTGAAAGGAGACCTTCTCTACTTACCCAAGGACTTGGGAAAGGTCTGTGCCTTTGCCATGTAATTGGGAGCTAGAGGACTTTTAAAAAATGTTTTCTCACAGTGGTGTCTTTTAAGTCTGCTGTCTCATGGCAAAACCTATTTTGACTATGAGGAGTTAAATATTACCACCATCCTGCTCTGTATTCCTCTGTACAAATCCAAACCTTCCCAGGCAGACAGATATCCGAGGACCAACAGGGGAGGGCTGTCCACCCAGAAAGGCAAAGAGGAAAGTACAGTAATATTTTTCAAACTATTACCTGTTAGAGAAATGATCACACACTTCATTCGTCACAGTTGTGCTAACTATGCTGAGTGGGGACACAAATAGCAACGAGGGTGTGTAAAAACTGTCACAGCCCCGTAAGGCTGCTTCATCAAAGTCCCACAGACTGGGTGGCCAGAGCCTCCGTCACAGCTCAGCCCCTGTCAACAGACTCTGGACGCTGGGTGGAGGCCCAGCCTCAGTTTCCCCATCTGGGGAAGAAAGAGATCGACCTGTCACCTTTGAAAGGAAGCAGCTGCTAGGCAGTTGGCTAGGGGCTGACCCAGCATGCTGGAAAGGCCAACTCTCAAAGGAGGGAGGCTGCGGAGAGCAAGTTATGACCCCCCATGGTGGAATGATGCAGGAATTCTGAGGGCATCCCAAACACCCTTCTCTCTCTCCTCCATTCTCCTCCCTTCCCGCCCTGGTCTAGGGTGATCTAAACGAGAATGACATGACTACTACTATAAAGACCACTCACTAAGTCAGGCATTGTGAAGGCATTGTAACATCGAATTCTCAGAAAGGGCCCTGCTCAGTGGGTAGTATTTTCATCCCCATTTTACAGAAAGAAAAACTGACGCTCAGAGAGGTTAAGCAACTTGTCCATGATGACATAGGAAGAATGAGACAAGCTAGGATTTGTCCCCAGGTCTATATGACTTCAAAGCCTTCACTATCCTCCCACTGCTGCTGTGCATTTCAGGTTTATGGATGGCAGGGGCCGGAGGGGAGTGTTGTTAGGGCACAGAAGAATTTGCCCCAGAATAAAACTTCAGAAGCCAGTTTCCAGAAGTGCCCAGAGCTGTTAGTTCTGAATCACAGTCCATGCCCTGGCCTCGCTGTGAAGGAGCCAGGCCAGTAAGCTGAGCTTGGGTGAGGATATGTTAAGAACTTAAAGCAGAAACCCAGTTTTGCAATGTTCTAGGACAAGGCAGGGAAGTTTCCTCTGGAGACGGGGTGGAGGTTCTGGTCTATTGAACTGGACAAGACGGGTGTGCAGGGACGTTAACTTTGCTAGTTGTTGGTTAATTGTTCCCTCCCAAGGGTGTGTGTGCATTATGCCAATGTTTTTAAACAAACTTTAACCAAGTTAGATTCAGTGCCCCAGGAAGCTAAGGTAAAAGCATCAAAACTTTGTCTTGGGGGGAACAGAAGGATATTCCAGACAACTTGCCCTCTTTTGGACTCTACTCATCCAAACCAGAGGCCGTCCTTTCAGAGACCCATTGGGAGGAGTCTCTCAGGCTTCTACATTTGAAGAAATTGGTGTCCTTGCTCTGCATTCTAAGCTTCTTGTCTTGGCTGGGTTGAAGAAGAAAACAAAGCCCAGATGTTCTTTCTGTCACGTTAGCCAAACCCTTCTTTGGTGCCCATTCTGGTTCTGACTGGGAAAAAGAAAGAATCTGTGTGCATTAGGACTCCTTGAGTTACAAGTGATGAAACCCCAATTCATACTGGCTTAAGCAAAAAAAAACCCCAAGAAAACCCATGTATTGACTCACAGAATTTAAATGTCTAGGGTTAGGTGGAGCTTCAAGGATGGCCAGATCCATTGGGGTGGCTGAGGGTAGGAGATCTTAGGGCTGATTGTCAGTGACCTGGCCTGGAGGACATTTCCTTGTCTGAACCCGTCACGGTGGCTAGAAGATGTGGTGGTCTGAATGGGCCTCGATGGTGTGCACTGAAAAGGGTAAGGGGTCACTGACCATGAGAAACCTGGGGTGCTCTTAGAAGAAAGGTCAAATCAAAAGAGAGATCTTAAGTTTCATTTGAGCCAACAAGCTCTTAAGAATCTGAGCCATTTTAAGCTTTGAGGAGCATCTGGGTTAGGTTGGCAAATATGTGGTGGCAAACATACCATGCTTCCCCATCATTCAGTTCATGGCAGACATTGCCAATCAATCACAGCACCCTTTCTTAGTGAGCAAACCACAGCCTCAGAATCCATCTCAGCGCTACACCGGAAGCAACCCGTACCCGTCAGTTGGTGTTAGAACTTGAGCCGAAACCTATGTGCAATTTCTGTTCCAAGCCAATGGAGTCACGGAAACTGAAGCCCTGAGATTTGGTGCGATTTGCCCCATGTCACACAGGAACTCAGGGACCGACCCTCCCCACTCTCGGCCAGCTTCCTTTCCTGTAGGATTCTGCCTGATTCGAGCATTGAGAGGAGGTCTGTCCCTCAGGGGAGTTTTCCACTCCAGACAGCTGCTGCACGTGGAAGAGAAATAGACTTGAAGTCAGAGGCAACCAGAAAGCTCGGCCACTGACCTGGTTCTTGCTGAGTGTTGCCTGGAGCTGAGCACAGCCCGGTGGTCACAGAGGCAGGATGGCACACGGGGGACCCACCAGTCAGACCATTTGTCCGTCCACAGAGATCTTGGTGGGCGTTTGGTGCCTCACCTTAAATACAATGAAAGCAGGTACCATGCTCTACCAAACACACATTCTCAAAAGGGGGTGATGCTGGAGTTATTCCATCTGGGGGGGCGGGGGGACAGGGCTGTCTTGGAGGGGAGAAAAGATGTCTGGCAAGCAGTCTAAGAAAGCCATAAGGTAGAGAGTAAGTCTCTAGCTGGTATTCTCCCTGCTCAGCCGCAGCCAAGCAGGCAGAAAATAGGTGCCAAAGTACCAGCTGCTTATTTGGCTGTAGGAAGGCATGGCGGGGTGTCTTGACCCCTCAAGGAGCCTGTTGTTTCAAAGGGCTGCCATTGGGCTCTCCGTGTGCCTCTCACAAAGCTATGGGCTTTGCATGCATTACCTTAATTCCAATTCACAAGACAATCCTATGACGTAGGTGACCTTATTCCCTATGGACAGAGGCTCGGAGAGGTGGAGCAGTGCTGCCCGTGGCCGCACGCCAGTGAGGGCGGAGCCGCGCTCCAATTCAGGCCCGCCCGCCCCTCATTCTGACCGGGCCACACGCACGGGCTGGCAGGCATCGTGGAAGAGAACAGAACAGAGTGTGTCAGTCACTTAAGAAGCATGGACCTCGCTGTGCCCAGCAGCAACTCTGAGCAGGGTACCGGGTGGGATCAGAGAAGTACGTGGTCGTTCCCACAAAGGACGGGGTGGGCACTCGGGAACATGTCACCACGGAGGCAGAATAACATAAGAAAATGCCTGTCCTGACTCCCTCAATGGAGCTCACAGCCCTCAAACAGGTGCGGTCAGCAGTTTGAAAACTTCTAGTTGAGCACAACCCCCAACCCCCACTTGACAGGTGAGAAAACTGAGGCTCAGAAAGGAGCACTGACTTACCCCAAAGCACACAGACAGTGAGTGTGGGACCAGGATGGAGTCCGTATCTTGGTTCCTGTTCAGCTGACTCCCGTGGGGGCTCTGAGAGACAGCAGGAACTGAATGGTGGAAAGTCAGTGCTGGGACATCCGAGAGGAAGGCCCTGGGGGAACCCTGGCTGGAGAAATGCCGACGGGTGCTGGGCCTCGACGCCTACAACTGTTTCCCCGGGGACGGCATTGCAGTTATTATGGCAGCACCTAGATATCACCACCTGGGCTCAAACCCAGGCCCAGGGCCTGGCACTCGAGAAGCATTCAGTTTCACAGATGTGATCACTTATTACTGCTGATTTATTTCCTTTTGGAAATTTCCTTTTAATTCTTTTTGGCTTTCCCTTGTGTCAGGGGATCTGATCCTACTCAAGGCAGACCCATCTGACGACAAAAGCAGACCCTCCCAGGTAGGCTGGACACACCGACGCCTCCGGCGGGTCTGGCAGGGGCTGGAGGGAGCGTCAAGTTTGCGGCTAATCCTTTTCCTCATCAGTAGTCAACTTCTTGCAGCCTCTGAGGGACGTCTGGAGGAGGGGCTGCTGATTGTAGAAACAGCTGGAAGGGAAATGTGAGGGCACGTGTGGCCACAGCAAGGGCCTGTAGCTGGCAGAGCGTCACTACAGTGTATTGGAAAAGGTACCATACTTGGAGCCCATCAGAAGCAGGTTCAAATTCCAAGGCCACTTCTCATGGCTAAGCCGCTTTGCCTTAATGAGACTCGGTTTACCCCTGGTAGTGCCCTGGGCACTGGATCACTGCCTGTCACGTGAAAGCTATCCATCCCCATTGTCAGCTAAACTCACTGTGGACAAACAGCTGTGCTGGGGGGACCCAAGGGAAATGGAAGACGTATTTCTGCCCCATCGCAGCCTGCCCCTTCTCTCCCAGGCCCCTGACCTGCCCTTCAGCCTCAGCTGTTTCTGGCTTCACCCTTTGTCCAACCTCCAGAGACATCCTGATAACAGCAGTTCTGAGACGAGAAGGAGTCGTGGTGAGGACACCATGTTCTTGCAGCAAAGTCCTAAACTCTGTGCCCCTCCTCCAAGGGTCTCGGATCCAGAAAGGGGGACTCGTCACTGGGATGTGCAAGGATGCTGCTTGGAATCCTAAACTCTCCCAAAGGGCTCCTGCTGGCTTTGGTGTGGTCTGTGTGGGCTCCAGGGATCCGAAATCTATTCTGACAATTTCAGGTGAAAAAAAAGGACGCATTTTAAGGTTATAGAGACGTTCCCTTTAGTTATTAGAAAAACCCAAACACACCAAACCCTACACAATCGAATAAAACCAATTTGAAAAGTCCAGTGGTAGGGTGGGTTTCAGGTGAAGTTTGATCCAGTCGCTCAGTACAATCACCGAGATCCAGAATGCCATAGCACCTACCCCTTCTTCCACATACGTCTGCATGTTATGCCCCCAGAATGGTCATTCCAACTCCAAATATCTATACCAACTGGAATGTCCTGTATCTCTTGATTTGCATTCCTGAGGGACTGAATCTGACGCCCAGGCTCATCCTTTTGATCCAAGCACCAGAAGTTGTATGTTTCTGGCCAGTGAATGGATGGTCTCTCCCGGGTGCTTGTTCCAAGGGGCTGGTCGGGTCATCAGTGGCCAGACCACGAGGGTCACGTGCCTGCTCCACCTCAGTGGAGGCAGCATGTCTGAGGAGGGGTCAGGGACAAGTCAGCTACCCCAGTACCGTCCCAGAGAAGGGGGAACTCAGCCTGTGAGTCCCCAAAGACCTTGTATTTCCTCCCTGGCCTGGAGACTATCTAAAGAAGCCTAGTTTGTTCTTAACTAGTAATTTTAGGGAAATTTTAAGTCTGGTTCAGGGTAGAATTTTTTTGCCTAGTTATTTCCCAAGGCTCTGTTTTTCTGGTTCATCCTGTAGGGGAACTTCAGGCTCGGGTTCAGGAAATGGGTCCCTGAGAAATCAGTCAACAACCACATGTGTCTGCCATCAGTGAGCCCAGGATCATTCTCAGATGGCTGCTAACAGGCGGCCAAACTGCTTTTCCAAACAAACTCTGCATTATTTTATTACTTTCATACCAGGAAAAAGGTTTGATCTTCAAAACAATGCACCCACGTCATTGATTAGGCTGGAAGAACCTGTTTGGCCATATTTAGAAACCACAAGAAGGTTAGAGAATAAATTTAGAACTGAACTCTGAACCTTGAGGGCCAGCAGCTCCGTCTGGCACAGTGTACTTGCTGACTCCACGTGGTACCTTGAGTTTGGTTGAATTTTCCCTCAGACTCCTGCATTCACAGAATTCTTGTAGGATAACATGCCCTTCAGGAGTATGACCTGGCATCTAAGCCTATCTCTACTACTTATAAGCGGTGTGATGCTGGGAATGTGTGTTAACCTCTCTGAGCCGCAGTTTCATCATGTTTTAAAGAAGGGGGGTAATAATATCAACCTCATAGGGTGTCACGAAGATTAAGATTTTTTTATTGCTTCAAAACAGACCTAACCTTAAACGTACCATTTTAACCATTTTTAAATGTATAGTTTTGTGGGATCAAGTACATTCACCCTGTTGTGCAACCATCACCACCATCCATCACCAGAATTTCTTCATTCTCCCCGACTGAAACTCTGTCCCCATGAAACAATAACTCTCCATTCCCCGTTTCCCCAGCCCTTGGTGACCGCCATTTTAATTTCTGTCTCTCAGAATTGGATTATTGTAGGTACCTCGTAGAAGTGGAGTCATGTAATACTTGTCCTTTTGTGACTGGTTTATTTCACTCCGCCTAATGGCTTCAGGGTTCATCCATCTTATAGAATGTGTCAGAAGTTTTTTCCTTTTTAAGGCTGAATAATATTCCATTGTATGCATATGCTGCATTTTGTTTCTCCACTCATCTGTCAATGACTCTTGGTTTGCTTCTACCTTTTGGCCATTGTGAATTACACTGCTATGAACATGGGGGTGCAAATATCTGTTCAAAGCCCTACTTTCACTCTTACCCAGAGTGGGAATTAAGATGTTTTACAGAGATCTAAGCCCATGCTTGGCATATAGTAAACATTCAATATATTGGTGCTAATAAAATCAGTATTAGAAAAATAGTAAGTGAAATTTTAAAAATGCAAATTAAAGAATGAGATGACATTTTTTGCCTGTGAAATTAGTAACAACTAAAAGGTAAAAGTCCTCATTGGACATGGTGAGATGGAGTCTCTCATACAAACCTGTGAGTTATCTTTCTGAAAAGCAACTCATCGGGCTAAATATGATATATTGAGGTTCTTGGAAGTGTTCATACCATTTGATCCAATAATTCCACTTCTGAGAATTCATCCTAAAGACAGAACATAGAATGCAGACCAAGATTTGAGTCTACAGAAGCTAGTTACAGCAATCTTTGTAATAGTGTGGAAGCCATCTTTATTTCTATCCACAGGGAACAGTTAAAAAATGCTGGTGTAGGCCTGCAATAGAACATTTTGCAGTTATTAAAAATGCTTATGAGAATAGTGAAATGGGAAAATGTATATGCTATACTGTTATATGAAAACAAAGGTATAAAAATTGTATATATTTATCCTATAAATATAGGTACAATTTATTGAGCATTTACTATGTGCCAGAAACTCTGCTAAGCTCTGTATGTAATTTCTATCATCTACCCCTCCCAATGAACCAAAGAGGTAGGTACTATTATTGCTCCATTTCCCAGATGAGGAAACAGAGGTTCCAAGTGGTGACGTGATTCTCAGGATCACTCAGCCAGCAAGTGGCAAAGCTGGAATTCAAACTCTTAGGTTCCAAAGAGTAGAAAGAAAAGGAATGAAAAGACCTGTGCACTAATAGCTAATCGTGGCTCCTTGAAAGAGTAGGAGTGAGTTTTACTTTTCTTCCTCAGACTTGTGTTTTTTCCCCAAACCAAGGAGATATATATATGGCAAATTACACTATATATATATTAGATAAAAGGGGAAGGAAAGATAATTGTCTCTTGCAAGCAGACATCTTTACAGAAAAAACACCCAAGTCTTATGTCTCATGTCACAAACTCAGTTTGTGTCCATTTTTTTCTGGTTAAAGTAGAGCAGAGTGTCCTGGCTGTGTCTTATGGCTGATTGCTTAATAATCTTGGACACACACACACACACACACACACACAACACACGGCCCCAGACAGGAGAGGAGACAAAAGCCAGCAGTAGCCAAAACTCTGCTAGATCGATGCAGACTGTTACAGGCGCAGGTTTCCAAAAAGCAGAGCTCAGTGAAATAAATATTTTTCCTGTGAGAAGAGGCTTAAGTCGGAGATCTTAACAACCTCCCAATTCATTCCAGACCCACTGCGAGTGGCTGGCGTCAAGACGTCCATCTTGATATACTTAGGGTCACTTAGTAACTGCAGCGTGCCTGTGTGTCTGGCTGGCTTCTCCCACTCAGCAGAGTGCCAGGGGCTCTGGGCAGGAGGGACAGGAAGACTTTGTCTCTGGGGAATTTGTCTCTCCCCACTCCTCCATCTCCCCACAACTTTTTGGGGTCCCCAACTTTCTTTTCCTGGTCAATCATCACTATTTAACCTAAACTGGAGGCCTGAGAATTCAACTTCTTTTCTTGGCAAAGAAGGCTCCGTTCTTTTAGTCCTGGAGACAATCTGCAGGAGGAATTTAGAACTGGGGACTTTGAAAACATATACACACAAGTATTGGGTTATGGCAAAAATTAGGAACTTCACTATCCAGGCAAAAATTGACTGATGAATTCATTCATTCACTTGCTCACGCAACGACTGTTTATTGGGTCACGTCCTTTGTAAGATTTGGTCCAAAGCTAGTGTGAGAGAGTCCAAAGCTGCTGGAGACACAAGATTCATTCATTCATCCTTTCGTTCATTCAGGAGCTGTTTACTGAATGCCTCCTAGAGACCAGGCATTTTCTGGGTGTGCCGGGGGCCGTGAGCAGCAAAACCGCTTCTTAGAGCTTGTACTCTCGCTGGGGTGACGTGACAGACAACAGACAAGCACAAAGCAGCGGCGTATAGCGCATCCGAAGGTATCCCAGAGAGGAAAATAAAGCAGGAACGGGGTCGAGACATGGGGGGGAGGCAGGGGTGGTCCCACTTCAATGAGGGACCAGGAAAGGCCTCAGAAGGAGGTGATAGTTAAGTTACAACCTGCAGGAGATAAGGGGAGATGGTTTAAGAGGTGCAGGCATTAAATAACAGTGACTCACAGATCACGTAGGTCCCTTTTCTACGATCTTCCGGTGGTGCTTATGCTAATGAGAAAGTCTGTTTGTTGTTACTATGTCTGTAATGCCTCGCTAAGGCCCCCTCACTGCGCCCCCTCCCCCAAAATGCAGAGGCTTCGCAGGCAACCCTGCACTTGAACTCGGTTTTATGTCCAGTGTGACCGTTTTGCGGTTCCTGTTTATGTTTATTCTTGATGGCAAATTACACTGGCCCTTCGTTTACAGTCATGATTAAAGTGTCCTTTCCAAATACACCTATTTTTTGAAAAGTGAGTTGATTTAAAGAAAAGTGTTAAGTAACATATGATACAGCTGGTGCCCGAATATGGGGGAATTGTGAAGGTGCTAAATGACTGAAATTTGGGACCCACTGACATAAGACATGACCCTTTTCTGAAGCTGCTCAGAGCCTGGCTCGGAGATGAAAGGACCAGGCGTGATTCTGCCTGCCATTAGCACCTCCCTGCAAGGGACTCGGGAGGGGGACAGCGTTCCCTAGGGCTCTGCTGGGAACAGGAAAGCAGCTCAGAGGAGGTGCTGCTGGGGGCACTAGAAGACCACGCAGGGCATTCAGGGTGGAGGGGACAGGGGCTGGACAGACGAGGAAAACCAGCCCGGCAGTGTGTGTATTAGGGAGCAGAGCTGCTGGAGGAGGCAGACCCTTGAGAGATCACCCCAACTTTCTACTCTTCCAGCGACTAATCTGGGCACGAACACTCTAACATGTCCCTTTACTGAGCACGACTTTCCTGTATTTTCTTACGTGATCTTGGCAGATTTGTGGTTATCATCCTACCCTACAGACGAGGAACTGGGGGCTCGGGCCCAGTCATCCATCCACGCTCAAGCAGCGAGTCAGTAACAGTCAGGACTTTAAAACAAAAATCTATTTAAAAAAATTGAGATCGAACTCACATACCATAAAATTCACCCTTTTAAAGTATACGATTCAGTGCTTTTAGCGTATGCACAAAGGTGAGCAACCATCACTACCCTCTAATTCCAGGACATTTTCATCACCCCCAAAAGAAACACGTGCCCATTAGCGGTCCTTCCCACTGTCCTCTGCTACTTAATCCTGTGGTCATTAATCTACTTCCTGTCTCTATGGATTGGGCTAGACTAGCATAGCAATGGAATCATATAATACGTGGCCTTCTATGTTTGGTTTCTTCCACTCAGCATAGTGTTTTTGGGATTCATCCACGTTGTAACATATAGCAGCACTTCATTCTTTTATAGGGTCAAATAGTAACCCATTGTATGGATGGACCACCTTTTGTTTATCCATCCATCGGCTGACGATGTTTGAATAGTTGTTATGTTTTCACTATTACGAATAATGCTGCCAAGAACATTTGTGTACAGAGTTTGTTGGACATATGTTCATTTTCTCTTGGTGTGTACCGAGGATGGAATTGCTGGGTTGTCGAATAACGTTATGCTCGCCCATCTGACGAACTGCCAGACTGTCTTCCGAAGTGGCTGCACCATTTCATGTTCCCACCAGCAGTGTCCGAGGCTCCCAGCTTTTCTACATCCTCACAAGGACAAGACCTCGATCTCAGGCTTCAGACAGAGGCTTAGCAGCAGAATCCATAAAAAATTCCTCCTCAGGAAACTCAGTGCAAAGGGGCTCTTATGAAGGGAACTACCCCGGCCCGCGCCAGACTGAGGGGAGCTCAGAGCTCTGAGGCCTGGTCTTTGCCCCACTGTGCCCACAAAGACTGTTATGCACGTGCCACCTACTCTCCTCAAAATTGGAGCTTTCTTTTTAGTGTCCTGACTCCCCAAGTGGCCTGGAACTCCCAGGACACCGGGGTCAGGGCTCGCTCCCGTCCCTGGTGCACCGCTGCTCTAGTTGTCAGTTGATTCTAATCATCAACATGTACAATGCTCATGGCTCCGGGGCATTTACTACGAGCCCTTACGACATACCCTCTCTGATGCTTTACACACATTTAATTTCCCATAGTACAGATGAGGAAACTGAGGTTTCTGGGAGGCCAGGGAGGTAGACCCGCCAACGTCCCATGCGAGCGGTATAGTCAGGATTTGAACCTGTCTCTGACCACTAAGCGACACTGGGAGCTGGTGTAGGGGCCTTCCACGAAGGCTTTCTTAACAGAGCAGGTTTTGGTTTTCTATTGCAATGTCACAAATTATAAACCTGGCCGCTTCAGACAATCCCCATGTGTGAGCTCCCAGTTCTGCAGGGCAGAGGTCTGTCATGATGTGGCTGGGGTCTCTGCTCAGAGTGTCACAAGGCTGAGATTCAAGATATGGGTCAGGCTGAGATCTTGTGTGCAGGGTTTGGGACAAATCCACCTCCAAGATCCTTCTTGGTGGAGTCATCCAGTTGCATGTGGCTGTAAGACTGAGGTCCTGCTTCTTTACCAGCTGCCAGCTGGGACCACTTTCACCTTCTCAAGGCCTCCAGTATTCCTTACCATGTGGTCTCCCATCGCCAAAGCCAGAAATAAAGAATCTCCCTCACACGAATCCCTCTTATGCTTTAAACCTCTTTTGCCTGGAAGAGTAAAATCAGAGGAGTCATATTGCATTATAGTCACAGGCTCCACGCACTCCCAAACAGGAGAGGATGGTTCAAGGTCAGAGGTCACCGGGCACCCTCTTTAGATGCTTTAAAGCCCCAGAAGGCTTTAGGTTCTAATAACCGTGACAATAATAGCTACAGCCATGTTGGTCCTGCCTTTCATTTGCGTAGAGCCTTGTGGTTTGCAGGCTGATTCTACATCTGTAATCCTGTTGATGCTGAAGGTATCACATTTACCCACAAGAGACAGGCAAAGGCCTCGTTGGCTGCTGGGGCTGGAGCCCAGATCTTCTGACCCCCAGCCCAGGGCTCCTGGTGCCTCCCATTAGAACCCTCAGACCTCAGTGCTGTCCTTGCAAGGGGCAGAGCATCTGTTTGCAGCCAGCCCAGCCCTCAGGGAGCACTTCCTTGTAAACTCACCACCCTGGGTCATCCAAACTTGAGGCTTTTACAGGGATTGCCACTGGGCTGGGTGAGCCTCGCCTCATTAAGCAGGAAAACCAATAAAGCCCAGGGGGTGCAGAATCAAAACAGCATGTGTGCAGGAAGTCCCCGCGTGACAGGCCGCGGCCCAGCCCCCAGCTGAGGCTGTGATGCAGGGGCCCAAAGCAAGGGGCCGTGCTCTCCAGGGGGCAGTGTGTCCGGGAGCCGTCAACGCTCTCCTGCGTCTCCATGTGCCGGCGTTCTGCTCGAGACTCGACATGGAGCCAAGCGTCAGTCCCTGGGTGTCCACAGCTTTCAGACTTCGTGCGGGGTAACCCTCCCTTTAATATTTAAGCCAAGCCGACACCCCAGTGAGAAACCCAGGACCTCTCCACTATCCCCAAGGATGCTTGAGGGTCTTAACATTTCCTGTAGGCACCTTTGGCTGAAACGTTCAGTTTTACATTTTTCCGTGCTTCCCCTAAAATGCTCTTCTTCCCTTTTGTCCCACACTCGACGCTGCTCCAGCTCTTTCATTCTTCCTAAAGCATTGCTGACACAAGCCTTCTGGGAAAGCAAACTTTGGAGCTATTTGCTGTGAGCTGGTATAAAAGAATCTGGCTCATTGCAGCTCACAGGGTGTCTTGGAAGGCCCCTGGGGTGGGGCTGGGGGTGGGGGTGCAGGGCAGCTCACTTATAATGGATCCAGAGAGTCAGGAGGCCTGGAAATGGGCCTGAACCAAGGGCCCAGGAACCCACGATTGGCTGACAGCAGACAGACATTGCAGTCAGCGTCCTACCATGGCCACGGTGAGCGCAATCCAGTCTGTTCTGTCTTCTGTCATTGCTCCAGTTTCTTTTTCCAGAATGGCTGCATCTGCTTAGCTTGATGTGGGTCTTGTGCCTCCCTTTGGTGAGGGGTCTGTTGGGCCCCAGACCAACCCCTCAGACGGACAGCAGTGGGCAAGAACTGAGTCCTCAGAAGGAAAATGGGGTACCATCAGGAAAAAAAGCCCATAGAATTTGGGGCCATGGGAACCCAGGGGGAGCATATTTGGAAGTAAATGCCAGAATCCCCATCCTAAAATTTAATTGCCCGGAGAATTTCATGTGCCATCCCTCTCCTCTTCCCGCTTCTCCAGTTGTCAATCATCAACACGCATGTTTCTGTGTTTTCTTATTCAGAACAGTCTACGGTCTCCTCTTCCACCCACCAATGCTTGGGGCCCACCTAGGCATAACCAAAACCTCACTGAACTGCTGGGCTAAACAAAGTGTTTTCTACCTGATATGGGTTGAATTGTGTCCCCCCCAAACTTAGGTTGAAGTCCTACCCCATGGTACCTGTGAATGCGGTCTTTTTTAGAAATAGGGTCTTTGCAGATATTGTCAAGTTAAAATGAGGTCATTATGGTGCCCCTTAATCCACTATGACTGGTGTCCTTACAACAAGAGGGAAGCGACTTGTGAAGACAGAGACAGAGAGAGAGAATGCCAGGTAACAACAGAGGCACAGGTTGGAGGGGTGCAGCTATCAGCCAAGGAATGAGTGCCCAGGACTGATGGCTACCACCAGAAGTTGGAAGAGGCAGGAAGGACTCACATTTTCCTCGAGCCTTTAGAGGAATCATGGCCGTCTAGCTTCCAGAACTGTGAGACAACGCGTATCTGTCGTTTTAAGTCACCCAGTGTATGGTGTTTGTTACAACAGCCATGGAAAACGAATATACTACCTCATGGCTCTAAACTTAGCAGCACAAAGCAGTGGGAAAAGCTACAGTCTAGTTTGGTTTGTCCTTTAAATGAGGAGAAAAACACATGTCCTTGCAACCGTAAAGTAACTTAAGGGAATTGCAGTGACTTCCATTTTAAAAATAAGGAAACTGAGGCTCAGAGGATAAGTTACAAAGAGGCAAATACTGGACTTGAACTTGGTTTTTTTTCCTCCAAGACTCACACTCATCACCTTCCCTGTGAATCTCGATGTGTACCTCATAGGTTTCTGCAGAGTCCCAAAATCCTGGTCTCAAGATGTCCCTTTTCTTTATTACATGAGCTCCAAACTTAGTACTATCTTTGTCCTTGATCTTGTGGGAATTACCTGGCCTGGCCACATTTTCAGTAACATGAGCCTCTGCAAAGCGAGCTCTCTTTCATTACAAAATGTTCATTGCAAAATTGGAGGCTATCATTACAAAATTGGCGATTTTCATTACAAAATGGAGATGCATTCCCACCAAAATCATTTCCCAATAGACCCAAGCAAGAATGTTTGGCAAAGAGGGAATTAATTGATAAACAGCTTGTAGTACACAAACTCCAGAGTCAGCCTGGAATGTTTTGCAACACTTTTGGAAACTCCAGGATGACAATTCCAACACAAGCTGTTTACTTCAGGCTAAGCCACATACATACCCCAAATTCATTCATTCATTCATTCATTCATTCATTCATTCATTCATTCATTCATTCTCTGTCTCTCCTTTGTGTGGGCATTTGCAGAGGCTGGTAGAGCAGGGCTGCAATACCTGGGGGGACCAGTAGGGGTCTTCTTCCAACAGGAAATGGATTTAAGGCTGAAAATTCTGGAAATTCAAGGTTTTGGATTCTAGAAAATAAGTCTGTTCCTTTGGGAGAAAATCCACTCTCCTTACAATGTGGGTTAACCATGTGGCAAAAAGAGGTGTGAAAAAATCTGACTCTTCCTGCCTCCCTGCCCTAAGGAGGCACTTGAGCTGGGGCCAGCGTGCCTGGGATAGTCTCTCTCTCTCTTGCTCTCTCTCTCTCTCCACCCAGCACCCACAGGAAAAGGAAACTGCACATCACATTGTTGAAAGAAAAACCAGAACAGCAGGCTGGTTTGATTTATCTCTTGTAAATTGTTTACCTCGGGACGACCAGATGGCTCATCTCTTGTTGAACCCTTGACCGTTTCCCGTGCTGTGAACAGCCTCTATTAGCAAATAGTCCCCTCTCCACCAGACTCACAGACCACGTGTCTGTGCAGGAGTCCCAGGGCCCGATGTGGGGGGAGCCTGGGGCATTCCAGAAGGTTGACTCAGCACTCTGGGCTATGGATCCTCATGAGACACAGGGTCTAGGTTGGGGTGTGGTCAGGATCGAGAGCTACACCCATGGGGCTCTCTGGTTCCAGCCCTAGCCCCTCACCCACCGAGGGGCTCCTCCAGTGCGGTGCCTCCCCCCGCCCCAACGCAAGTGTTCAAAACATGTCCAAATGCCAACAGTTCCCTCCTGACCCGCCTCTACCTGGCTGTGCAAGTGTGGAAAAACCACTTCCCCTCTCTGAGCCGCAGGACTTCAGCTATAAAAGTGTGTGTGGGGGTGGAGTGCGGGCATCACTTCCTGTCTGCTTCACAGGCTGGGTGAGGGCAGGTGGAAATTGGATGATTGTGTAAACTCCCAGCCACCTCCCCCTGCGCTGCACCTGCCTTTACTCTGAGAAGCCCCAGTTGTGATTAATTTTTGAGGGGTGGGAAAGGAGCACAGTGGGACTCTCACTCTTGCCCTTCTGGGCAGTCGGTAGGGAGCGGGTAGGAAGCTCTTGGTTTTCCATATCTGGGTTCCATCCTTAGGTACCACTGAACGTGGCCTCTCTGGAGATGGCATCTCCTTAAGGGACTTCTGGGTATAGCGAAGGGGTGAGATTTTAATTCTAAGAGCGCCCAGAAGCCCCGAGCCTGGGTGGGGTACCAGAAAACTGATGGATATTTTTAAAAGCTCACTCTGTTTTCCAGCGAGGGCAGAGGGCAAGGTGGAGAAGGGAGGACCAATGAAGACCCCAGAAGTGGTGGAGGCTTGGTCCTGGGGGAGGGGGTAGAAAGGAGGGGTCAGAGTCAGGGTGTTTCTGAGAAGCAGAGCAGACAGTGAAATCTCTTGGAGTTTTATGGAGGAGATGCCCTTGAGGACTTTATAGCCTGGGGCAGGGGGGCGGGTGGGAAGGCAAAATTCTCACCAGGGAGCTAGGCTTTAGTGGTCCACAGATTAGAAACCTCATAGACAATGTAGCTTCAACCTTGGAGACATAGAAGGAAGGTATTGACAGACCTGGGCACATAAATATTGGAAGCTTCCATTACACACACACACACACCCATTAAGAATGAGTTAAAAGGTGAGTGAGGGGCTGGCAGAAAACCGAGAAAGGATTACCATCCAGGATTTATAGGTGGCTCCTTGAAATCAATAAGAAAAATCTAGGTAACTGAACAAAGGAATGTGACCTGATAAATTCCAGAAGAGGAGATTCCAAAGACAATGAGCATATGGCTCCCATTAGGGATCAGAGAAATGCAGGTGAAGACGTGAGCCCCCCCCACTGAGTGGAAGCCAGGCTGAGGGGGAAGGTGGGCTAGGAGGGTAGGTCGAAGTGGGAGCTTGAGCTGGGATCCTTGGGGAGGAGAGGCGCCCCTCAGGGCGCCAAGTTGGGGGTGGCGGTACAGGCATAGATTCCTGTCTAGGGGTCCCCCAACCCATTTTACAAACCTGGCAGTTGAGACCCGTGGGCCTGTGGTTGAGGCTTTGGGCTGGAAGCCAAGCTGTCTAGGCTTAAACAGCCTCACACCTAGCCTAGGGCCCTGAATGGGACAAAGTAGAACCTACAGCACCACAGCTTGGTGAGGGTCAAATGAGCTAAGTCAAATCAAGGGCAAGGTCTGGCCTGACTCCCTCAGCAGCTTGGTCTCTGCTTGGCTGGGTGGAGTTGGGAGTAGAGAAAGTGGGAGATAAAAGGAGAGAAGTGGGGAGAAAGGA
Source organism: Rhinolophus ferrumequinum (assembly GCF_004115265.2). Lineage (NCBI taxonomy): Eukaryota > Metazoa > Chordata > Mammalia > Chiroptera > Rhinolophidae > Rhinolophus > Rhinolophus ferrumequinum. The sequence continues at coordinate 9,045,684 of NC_046306.1, forward strand.
CAAAGGGCTAACTTGATCTGCATAATAAGACGGATGGGGAAGGAGCCGGAGAGGGCACCAGTGGGCAGGAGGGAGACAGATGGGAGGGAGGGCTAGCAGACAGCCACGGGTAGGGCCGTGATAACTTTCATGGGCCCCGAGCACCTTGGCCTTCACGGGACTCGTCTTCCATAAACAACGTTACATAGTGTATATTATGGCTGAATTGGTATAGAGATGGATATGTTATATAATGAAATATGCTCTTCATATGTAATAATAATATGTCCAATATCATACAGTAAAACATTCTCTTTGACCTAAAAGTTCTTTTTTTGCCTTCTGAGTTTAGAAGTAGTCTGACCATTTCTGTGGGCGCTATGCACTGGGCCCCCTGTGCCTGGTGGAGAAGTGGCCCTGGGAAAGGAACCTACCTGACTGTTCTTCCAGAGACAGCAGGCGGGAGTGGCCTTCTCTCAGTCCCTTTGGCTGTAGGGTAGAGAGATGCTGCTCTGATGTCCAGCTGTGGTGGGGGAGGGTCTGTGTCCCTGAGATGATGGAGAATTTGGATGGTTCATCCTGTGCAGGGGTTGGCCACGGTAGCCTTCAGGGTCCAGCCCGCCCGGGTTTGAATCCCACACCAGTGTGTGCTCCTCCAGGGTCGGCTTCCTTTGGATAAAAAGGGTAGGTAGCCTTTGGGGGTCTCCTTGCTGCCAGTGGGGGGTTACCATGAAAGCAGTTCTCACACAGAACTCTGTTAGAGCAAACAGACTTCAGTCTGCCTCTTCTCTAAGCTCAAGTTCTGGGTCTCAGGCCTCCCGGCGCTTGTCCATGCCCGAGCATGTATATGTGTGTGCGTGTGTATAGGGTGGGATGGCAGAGGCCCGGTGGGAGCTGCAGTCCCAGGGCCCCTTCCAAAGACGTCAGGCTGCCCGAACCCCCAGGTGCCCATGGCCTACTCCTGTGAGGGGGAGAAGCCTGGACAATATTTGTAGTCAACTGAATATAGTGTCTTCAGCAGGACTCCTTTCACCCGTGAAAATGATCCCTAACACCTTCACACTAAGTCATGGACCTTCCAGTACAGATTTCAAGAGCTGCCTTTCACCTGGAGGTGCCCTCTGGAGGTGATTCTGCCTCCCAGGGGACGTGTGGCAGTGTCTGCAGACATTCTTGGTTGTCACGTCTGGACAGGGGAGACCTCCTGGCATCCAGTAGGGATGTTGCTAGCCCCCACAGCAAAGAATTTCCGGCCCCAAATGTCAGCAGTGCCGAGGTTGAGAGAGCCCGCCATACCACTTTTGGAGTGACGTGGCACATCGTAAGTGCTCTCCAAGGGTGGCTGCATGAGCATTTCTACTGGCTTTAGGTTTTGACATCCCCCAGAGGTGCTTGGCTTGGAACACTGACCAGAACGTGGCCTCCTTCTGTCCTTCCTGGGGTCTCTGTGCACTGCCCCCTGCTCTGCGCCCTCACTTCATCTCAGTTCCTCTTGTCTGGCCCCACTTTTATCCCCTGTCCTACAGCAGAACAGGGTGGGGGTGGCGTTTGAGAGGGGATTCAGCTGCCCCACTGTGTGTCCCAGAGACTCGGTTTTTGTCCCCACCTCTGTCATCTGCCATGTGGGCTCTGTCTTCCCCATCCTGCCCCCACCCCCGCACCCGCACACACTCCCACGCCCCTGGCAGTTCAGGAAAGAGCCTTCTTCCCCCAAATGTAGCTGTCTCTTCCAGGTGATCCTGGGCCAAGCCGGTGGTGATGGGAGTGTGTCGCAGAGATCAGGGCAGTGACGGGGGCATGTAAATTAAACAACCTCTGGATAGTTCACAGAAATTCACGTGCCATCTCTCCTGGGTGAAACCCCAGTGGATTAGCTGGCAGTATAGACGACAGTATTTGTGAACCTTTAAAAAAAACATGTTTTTTTGAAGAGGAAACTTTCTCCTCTGATCCCAGGTTCATCATGAAAAGCAAAGTTCTCCAAGTTGGAGGATCCCCCCAGCCCCCGCAGAGTCAGCTTTGTGGCTTAATTACTGTGCAACAGAGGACAGCTTACTCAATGTAACTGTTTTCTTCAAATTTAACATTCTTTTCTAATTATGAGGGAATTATGTGTCCAACGAAGGTATTGTTTCAAAATTAAAACTGAGACCATGTTGGATGTAGTTTACATTGCGCTCTTTTTTACTCGACATCTTATTTTGAACATTTTCCCATGTCATTACTCCTCGAAGTCACATCCCCAATGGCCACACAAAGGTCCTCTGTCCTCCGTATGGCTCAGCCAGGGGCTATTTACCCTTCCCCTTGCATTTGGCTGTTGTGGCTGCACCCAGTATTCTCATCTGTGAAATGGGCACAGGTGTGCTGTGAAGTCCAATGCGATGGCCCACCTGTGCACTCATGCAGTCACTCACGTGACGGGTCCTTAACGAGCCTATGGGCCTGAGCGGGAGCAGGACATGAACTTGTTCTAGGCCTGTCCTGGTCAGGAAGGTCACAGAGGCTGTAGGTTATGGACTCCATCTGGTATAGACCGTCTGGTTCGCAGAGCAGCCTCCTCGGGATGTCTTATGTCTAAACCCTCATTCCTCTCCTGGGCTATTTTGCTGTTTCCTTTCATGCTAAACCAAAGGGGCTATTTTGGAAACTCCTGTAAGCAAACTAAGCCCTGGCTGGCATTTGAGCGGATATAAGAGAGCCCTAAGTGAGGGGCTCAGGCATAAAAGCGGCCCAGCCCTGAGAGCCCAGCCATTAAATTTAGAAGCCTTACCTCCAAATGAGGTGAAATTGCAGGTTCCCTCTGGCGGGTGGGTGGCTTTGGCCAGCAGTGAGCAGGACAGATTTAGTGGAGTTGACTCCGGCTCCCTCCAGCCACACCTTGGGGGAAGACGCCAAAGGACAGTCCCCAGAGTCTGGGGAGCAGCTGGCTGTGCGGGAAGCCCCTTCAGTTGGCCTGTCCTCCCTGCGCCCACCAGCTGCATCCAAGTGGCATTGTCAGCAAGTGCTGCCCAGGTTGCCAGGCCAGAGAGAGGCAGCGAGGGACCCACAGGAAGAGGCAGTTTTGTCTGCCACGGAAGGTTTGGGACCTGCATGACTTCTGTGCCTCTCTCCTCTCCCAGGGACCAGCGAGATCTCTGGGCTGTCTTTCATGCCCTGTGGGGTAGCTCAGAGCTACCCTGAGCCACCCGAGTGTCCCTCTCCAGGGACTTCCCAGACCTGCACACAATCCAGCAGCTAAAGGGTTCATGCCAGCCACAGCAGGGGAGGAGCGAGGAGGGGGCTTGCAGGGGGGTGGGGGAGTGAGGTCTCCCAGGTGCCCCACCTCTTTTCCCAGTGGTCAGTGTCCCTGTCACGTCAATGATTAAACTGGAATATCATCCTTGGTCAAAGGGACCAGCATTCACTGGGGCTGGTCAGGAGCTGCCCACTGAGGGTGCCAGAGATGCCAGGGGTCTCAGCCAGCCCATCCCGTCCCCTCCTCAGTCCTCCAGCTGGGTGAGATGGCAGTGGAACTGACTCAGATCCAAAGGGGGCCACAGGGACCTGGGCTCCCACACCCTGAAGCCTGCCGGGTATAAGGCTTGATTTTTCTCGGCCACCTCCCAGTGCTATGCTTCTAGCTTGGCAGGTCCCCTTCACGAACCTATTTCCATCTGGGGCCCCTTTTCTCCCCCTCAGCCTGGGTCTGGCTCCTGGGGGAGGGGGTTGGGTAGCCTCTGCTTAGCCCTTGTGAAGCCAGTGCAGCATAGCATGAAGTGGCCAGGCTGGGGAGTCCATCATGCCCAGGTTGAAATCCCAGCTCTGGCGTTTCCTACCTGTGTGACCTAGGAGGAGTCATTTCTCTTCCTCTTGGAGACTCAGTTTCTTTATCTGCAAGATGGGGATAATAACAGCACTTGCTTCCTACAGTGGGGGGAGAATTGAATGAGATTTTAAGCCCTTAGAACAGGTAGCAGGCAGAGTGCTGGCTACCCAGGGTCACCCGTCAGTAGCTGCTCGTTTTGTAATTAAAGTTTTATTGGAACACAGCCATGCTCATCATTTATGTATTGCTCGTGGCTGCTTTTGCTCTAAAACGGCAGAGGTGAGTCACCATGACAAAGACTGTATGGCCTGAAAAGCCAATGATGTTACTATCTGGTTCTTTGCAGGACATTTGTCTGCCCCGTGGAGTCTAGCGCGCGGTGGAAATCCTTATTCTTGTTCCCGGTCTTCCACTGCCTGCACCTCGGGCTGCACCTCAGCCTTTCAGTCATTATTCTCTGCTCTCATGGGGATATGTTGCGAATCTTCCCCCAGTGCCCGGCCTGAGTCCAGAGTTCGGGTCTCACCACTGGCCGTGGGGGTCTCCCTTCCTGCTCCGGCCTCATTCCCCTGCTCCGTTTGGCTGGGGGCGGCCAAGCAGCTTGAGAAGGTTCCCAGTGTCACCCAGAACAGGAGCTCAGCGTGGTGGGGGGCGTTGGGATGCTTATAAAGGTTTAAAAACCAGCAGGAAAAAAAGCCCTAATTTGTAAGGTTTGCTGGTTTCCGTGGCGTAAATATTCCTACTGAGGCTGATTTCAAGCTACCAAAATCCCTAAAAATGTGACAATCGACTCACGTGAGCTGCAGTCTGTGGTCCAAGCTGCAGCAGCACCGTGCAAGTGGGGGCTGTGGGGACCGTCCTGCGGGGATGGGGCACATCGTGGGGTGCAGGACGCCTGACCTCGCACAGTGAGTCTGCCTGGCTCTGCCGCTTCCAAGCTCGGGTCCTCGGACCCGGCTGTTACCTCTCTGAGCCTCAGTTTCCTCATCTGTCGAATTAGGTTAGCCATGGCTCCTTCGGCCTAAGGGGGTTGTGTGGATTTTAATAAGATAGTTTACATAAGTCATTTAGCTAGGGCTGGCTTAATAAGAAGCACTCAATAAATAATGTCTCCATTACCAGATTACCTCAACCTCCCCATATGTACGCAGTGCTGTTCATGGATTTATAGGAGGTGACAGTCCCTGGCACTGGGGCTTGCCACACCGTGGGTGCTCAGCAAACGCTTGCCAGCTTCTGCTGTCAGGGCTAGACGTCACCTCGATGGCAGGGGTCTCGGTCAGAACGAGGGCACAGGGACAACTAGCTCTTTCTGAGTGTCTCTTGCATTGTGTGCTCTCAGCACATTGTCCCCTTGGTCCTTTTCTGAATTCCCATTTTACAGATGTGATCACTGAGGCTCCAAGCCTGTGAGTAGCACAGCTACAGCCGGGATTTGAGCCCAGATCTGGCGTTTTTGTTTCCATTGTTTCTCTATGTACAGCACACCTGGGGCAGTGGGGTGAGGGATAAATAGGGAAAGGGGAAGGTTTGTGGGGGCTGCACAGTTCTGCTGGGGGCGCTCAGAGGGTGGGCTCTGGAGTCCGTGGCAAGGGCTGAATACAAACAAAACGCAGGACTGGACACTGGACAGATGTGGCCCAAAGGAGAACCCTATTCCAAGCAGAGACCCCAATATGAGCAAAGATGTGGAGCCTGGACTCAGCTAGAGGTAAAGGGGGTGCTGGAATGCAAGGGCCTCACCAAGTGAGAACAGGAGGGAGTTGTTGGAGTGGAGCTTTTTCATAGGTTTGGCCTGGGCAGTGGGATCCCTGGAATTGTTGGACTGACCCTACCCTGTCTGAGGAACAAGGTATGAAACTAGCAGCAGAGATTTAGGTTAGATATGGAGGAGAACTTTCCAACTGTCCATGCTGGAAGATGCTGGGTGATAGTCCCAAGGGATGTGGTGGCATTTTTCCAATCTAGAGGTGGTTTGGAAAAACAGAGAGTTCCAGGCTGGCCTCATTGCAGGTTGGGTCAGAGACGGAGCAATGGATCAGGGTGGGAGTGCTTCTGAAAATCTTTGATGCCAGCAGCCTGGCCTCACGTGAATTGGGCTTTGTCACTCCCTGCACAAAACCCTCTCATGGCTCTCTGGTACCTTTGCCCAATTGCATTGCCAAAGTCCTTCCAGGGGGCAACAAGGCCCCCTGACCTGTGCTCTGCTGGCCTCTCTGCCCTCACCTGGAGCCACACCTCAAGCCCTTAACTTCTTTCCATGTCTGGATTACACCATGTCCTCTGCACCTTCAGGCTTTTACCATGCTGTTCCCTGTGCCTCAGATACCCTTCGCTCCTTTCCCCGTCTCCTTCTCCCCTCCTCAGCCTCTCCTTCTCAGCTCTTGGTTGCCTCCTCCATGGCTGGGTCAGGGAGCGCCTGGGCTTCCCCATCTCTTTACTGTCCACTCCTAACTATAATGGTCTGGTGGCTCGTTGGCCTTCCTGCTGGACCGGGAGCCCTGGAGGGCAGGGACTCTGCCCGTCCTGCTCAGCGTGCGTTTCCAGTGTCTGGCATGCAGTAGGTGCTCACCGAGGCTGTGTGTGGGTGAGGATTGTAGGCAGAGGAGTAGCTGAGGGGAGCTGAGAGGAGCTGGGTTCCGGGGGAGCTGTCTCTTCCTGCAACAAGACACAGCATTGCGCAGGCACTAAGAACTCCAGACCCGAGTACCGAGACCTGGCTTCCAGTCTCGCTCCTGCCACTCCTGCAAGAAGGTTCCCTAATCTCTCGGAGACTGAGTTTTCTCATCGGGGAGCTGGGGACACTATCGGCCGCCCCATCTCTGCAGCTGTTGTAAGGATCTTGGGGGCCACGGTGGAGGGCAGTCAGCCCGTGGTTGGCACTCACCGGGTGGCGATGTGAGGCTGACTGTCCTGTCCTCTCCCTGTAGGTGACAACCATGTCGGTGAGGGTGCGCTTCCTGTCCTCCAGGGACATGGGGGCCGTGGGCGTTGTGGGCCGGAGCGCCTCCTTCGCGGGCTTCAGCAGTGCACAGAGCCGCAGGATCGCGTAAGTTCTGCCAGTGCTGTGGGTGTGGTGCTCTTCCAGGGTGGGCAGGGCAGCAGGGACATCCTCTCCAAGCTGCCAGTGACTCCGAGGCTTGCTCTCATGCCAGGCCTGCAGCCGAGGACAGAGAGAGGGAGGGAGAGATTGAAGGAGGCTGGTTTCTGGTGTTGGGAGAAACCCATCAGGCCCACTTGCAGAACAGAAAACTGAGGCTCAGAGAGGTGGAGCTATTCACTCAGGGTCACACAGCAAGACTGATTTAGAGTTGGAACTTAGGCTCCTGGGGGCGGGGTTAGGATGGAATGTTTGTCCTGTTTGACAGACTGGGAAATGGGGCTGCCTATCCTGGCTCTGTGACCTGGGGCAAGTGACATCACCTCTCTGAGTCTTGGTTTCCTTATCTGTGAAATGGAGATCACGACTGTCCCTCCCTCATGGGGCTGTCATGAGGGTACAAGGAAGTGACACATGGCAAGCAGCTGGCACATGCTGGCACACAGTAGGTGCTTATGGAAAGTTTTCAAAGGAGGAGCAGCTCTTGCAAAGATGGGCCTGGGGGCAGTGCTGATCCTCTGGACATGAGGTCATGGCCTTGCCACCACGTGTTTCCTCTAGCTGTCGGTAATCCCCAGGAGGAAGGTGTGTTTCTGTGCCTGGGGGCCCCAGCCTGGTCAGCCTCGGCCTGCCTGGCTCTCTGACTCCAGGGCTTCATGTCGGACACTATGCAAGCCCGTGGGGAGCCGCCTGCCAGCTGGCAGGCCTGAGGGTGGGGGCAGCCCCTCAGGCATCCTGAGGGGCCCAGACATCTGCCGTCTGAGCTGATGTGGTGGACAGGTAAGACTCACAGCCAGAGCAGGGCACAGAACCTGGTTGGTCAGTGAGTCAGTCAACAAGCTAATCTCGTCATGGTGCTCCCTCCTACTTGGAATGCAATCAATCCCTTCCCGTACCATCCCTGTGACCAGCCTAATTTTAACCCTGTGCTTTAGCCACATGGACCTCTCTCCCCTCGGGACTTTGCCAGACTGTGCTCTCTTCCTAGAACTCTCCTCCCACTCTTCACCTGGCCAGTTCCTGCTGAATCTTCTTCGGACCTTGGCTTCAATGCCATGTCCTGGGGGGACCCCGCTGAGCCCCAGACCAGGCCCTCCCATAGCTTTTTCCCTCCGGTCCCACAGCTGCGCATTAGACCCCGTGATACCTGGCTCAGTGGTCAGGCCCTCCCTGCTCACTCACCTCCTGCTGCTCATTTCCAAGGTGTGCCTGGGAGGTGGGGCGTCCCAGGGTTGAAATCCTGGAGTGTCCCAGCTGGAAGCCCCCTTGGGAATCCCTAATTCATTCCCTGTGTGTGGAGCACCTACTCTGGTCAGCCCCAGTCCAAGCTCTAGTAAAAGACCCAGTCTCTGCCCTCCTGCCTGGGGAGCAAACAACAAGATGGATTCAGCTGGTGGTGGATGCTGTAGAGGAATTAGAGCAGCGGGGGTCTCGGAGGAGGCGCTCCACAGGGCAGGGACGTGGTTAAGAGAAGGCCAAAGAGAAGAGAAGGAGCTGATCGTGTGCAGACAGGGTGTGGGGGTGGGGAAGGCTGTCAGGTGGAGGGGACAGCCAGTGCAAAGGTCCTGAGGTGAGAATAAACTTTGAGGGACAGGAAGTGGGTGTGTGGCCCGCATGTGGGGCAGTGGTGAGAGAGAAAGGAGGACCTGCAAGGCCTTGTGGGCCACCGTGAGGACATTCACAGTGTGACAGGAGCCACGGAAGGGCTGACGCAGAGAAGACTGAGGTCCCTAACTGGGAAGCAATTTGGCCAAAGGCCCAGAGGGAGTTAGCGCCCAGTGCCCCGACTCCAGCCTCGGAGAGGAGAAAGTTGTGGATGCCACTGTGAAGAAAACACACAGCAGACATCCATAAAGGCTGCTGACGGTGGCTAAGTATAAATTGGAATGATGCTGCTTCTCGACTGAACCATTCCAGAGCTGCCTCTTTCTGGGCTTCATCCAGGTCCCCCACCCTAGGGGGTCGGTAACCACGGCTGCTAAGGACAGCTATGCAGGTGGCCGGGCCAAGGGGAGCCTCCAGCCCGTGCGCCCTGGCATGGAGCTGGTCCACCTGGAGGGCACCTTCTCTAATCACACAGAGGACTATGGGGACTTTGCCCCTGGGATCTGGCAGCAGGGAGGGGCCTGCAGACTGGCACAGGGTCCCTCGTATAGATTTAGCGTTCTGCTGTCTCCATCTAGACATTTTCAATAAGTTTTAAACAAAGAGCCCTGCATTTTCTTTTGCATTGGGCCTCAAGAATTCTGTGGCTGATCCTGCAGGCAGCTCTTCTCCTGTCAGGACTTCGGGCGCCTCTGGATTTCCTGAATCCATGGGAAATGTCTCCTCAAGCCCTAGTCAGGAGCTCTGCCCACAAAGTGCCCCCAGCTGGGCCCCCAGCCTCTTGCCCGCCCCTCTCCCCGATTCCTGGGCTCAGCACTCAGGTAAGAAGAGAACAGAGGGGGTGTGATCCCATGACACTCGGGCTCATGGCTCCACAGCAAAGATAAGAGGCAGGTCCTGCAAAGTGTGTATCCTAGGCTGAGGAAGAAGGCTCCTGATAGCTGTTCCTCTCCTGGACACCACCTATGAGCTCCTCCTCCTGGGGGTACCCCCTCAGGAGATTCTGGGGGAGGCCTGGTCCGGGAAGGTTCTGCGGTCCCTGAGTGGCCACCATCTGCCCTCAGTCTCTCTGTGCAGTCCCGTCCATGAGGGAGGAAAGAGGTGCCCACCGTAACAGGGAAGAAGCACATCTATTTTTAACTTCCTGTCTCTGTCCAACTCCCAGGGGTCTGGACCCTTGGCTCTGGGGCTGGAAGGCCTGGATTGGGTTTCAGGCCTCACCTTCCCAGGTAATCCAACCAGGCTGAAACACAGCAACTGTGCCAAGGCACTCAGCCGCTGGCGTGGGTCAGGCAAAATAACCTTAGATGGAGAGCAGGAGAGCAAGGCTCTACTTAAGTGGGGTGGTTATATACCCTTTTTGTCCCTCACCCCCACCCCTGCTCTGACACCTGAAACCCCTTTGACCCTGGACATGGCTTTTTATTCCATAATCAAAGAATTCACTTGGGGAAGTAGTCTGGTGGGGGAATTTTACACTAAGGTGTGAATGGTTGCTATAATAAAGCCATATATAATCAGGAGGCGGGTTCTAAGAAGAGGCCAGACCCAGACACTGTCCCATTCTGCCCTGATTGACAGGCACCACTGCTCTTAATCCCTTCTTGCCACTCCTCAGCCAGGTCTCCCCTTCCCTGGGCTGTTAGGTACCTACCTTCCTGAGCCCAGAGACACTGTGATATCCTCGCCACCTTGGAATTCCTCAGTTGGGACAGCTGGGAAGTGTAGGTGGGAAATCTCAACAGCAGGCCTTGGCTTTCAAGGTGAGGATCCTGAGGAGAGCAGACACAGATGAGGTGCTCAGACTGCCCCGTGGGGGTGGAACCAGACTCCGGGGACCTCAGAGTGTGTAAGGAGAAGTGGGTTAATCCCTGTGAAGCACCCAGAGCAGTTTGAGCTTTGCGAGTGTTTGGCGTCATCCCCGCCCAGCTAGTACCACCAGACACAGGAGAAAAGGTTGGATTACACTGTTGTCACACTGAGTCCTCATCAGTTGGTCCAGTAATTGCCCCATGCCCACCCCCAGCCCCACCTGGGGGCAAGGGGCAGGGGGCAGGTGCCGACTTGAACCCTGCCTGCCTCCAGACCCTGCACTTGCAGCAGCCACGCACCGGGTCCACTGGTGAAGTGTTTTTCCATGACACCAGGCAGAAGGACTGCCCCCGTGGCCTCATGTGAGGGCTGGGGCCAGTGGGTTGCACGTGCCCATCTGGAATCTCGTCTGGCATGCCAGGGGCTGTTTAATATTTACTGAGTCCTCCCAGACTGGTGAAACGTCTGCCCCAGAGGTGGCTCCCTGCCCTGGCAGTTGTGACACTGGGCCAGACATGCAGTCTGATTTCACCATCCGGGGGCTGCACTCACATCGCCTCCCCTGGCTGGACCGGCCCTCAGAGTGGCCGCCACACCTGCCCTGTTGAAGTACAGACAAGAGCACTGGGCTCAGAGCTTCCCCGGGAGCCGGCACTTCCAGGTACAGCCACAGCAGCAAGAGTGAGGAGGCTTTCAGGTAGATGGAAGGGGGGCCTGGCCGAGGGCAGGCACCTGCTGGGGCCTCGGGGCCTCTGGGAGCTGGCAGGTGAGCATGGCTCCCACCTCAAAGCTGCTTGCTCACCCCACCTGCCTGCCTACCCACCTGCCGGGGACACTAGCCTGTGTAAAACCTGCCTCTTGCGAGGTTGCAGCCCTGCCTGCCTCTGCCGGCCTGGAGATGGCAACTTGGTGGAGGGTCTGTTCTAAGAGGGAAGGGATGTGGCCTCAGGCGGGGTGAGGGACGAGGAGCACAGCCCCTACCGGTCTTTGGAAAGTGTCACCTGTCATATAATAACAGCAACAGCAGGTACAGGAATGAGCACTAATGATGTACCAGGCTGCAAAGCCCTGGGCTCTGCACACATGCCTTTCCTCCAACATCACCTGCTTGGGGAGCCTTTCCTGTTCACCCTATTTAAACTCATTATCCTGCCTTTACCTCTCTCCTCAGCACTAGGAATTATCTGATATGTGATTTTTTAAAATGATCTTATTTGACTTTGACACATACATGGCGCTTACTCTTTGCTTGAAGCCCTTTACATTTATTATTGCTCTCATGGCAATCCTTCCTCTGGTCCCCATTTTACAGATGAGAAAATTGAGGCACAGAGAGGTTCAATAACTTAACCCAAGATCATACAGCTTGGAAGTGGGGTAGCGGATAGAGACCCTGGTGTCTGGCTCCAGAACCTGTGCCTGTTACACCTTCCCACATCTCCCCCAGCTGGCACGGCAGGTCACGGAGGCAGGGGTTTTGTCTCTTTTGGTCACTGTTCTTCTGCCAGCCCCTAGAATGGCTTCTGGTGCACAGTAGATGCTCAGTAAATATTTGTTGAATTGAATGACATCTCATGACAATTCTGTGGGGCAGGCACTCTTATTATCCCCATTTTACAGATGAGAAAACTCAGGCTCCAGTAGGTTAAGTACCTGTGATCTCTGGGGCTGGGATTTGAACGGGGTGGCTGACCAGGAGCTTGTGTACCAATAGACAGTACAGGCTCCCAGCTTGGTAAGTCCCCTGAGGGTCCAGGGTGGGGTTCCAGAACCTTCCTTGCTGCAGCATCCGCTGGGACCAGCTCTCAGCATCCCCGGGCAGGGCCTGCGGTCTGTATTTCTGGCATGTTGGTTTGCAGTGCGGCTGTGCAGCATGACGGGGAACCACCGGTCTCGGGACTTGGTCCCATCAGCAGGGGTGGCCAGGACGGCTCCTCTCTGTTGAGTCAACAGCAGGTGTCTGCATCCGTGTGTGGAATGTGCAGCATCTGGCTGGGCTGGAAATACAGCTTGCGGGACCAGGGCATGGTGGTGGCCCAGTGGCCCTTTTCTCAGGCCTGGCGGAGGAGTTAGAGCTGCGACCCGCTTGCTCTCTGCCTGGCTCTCCAGACTGCAAGGCCCCCTCTCCCTGTGGACTGTGAGCCCTTGAGGGTGGGTCCCTGGCCCCTTGGCCTTCATCACGGCACCTGACCCGGGAAAGCCCCGCTCTGTGAGTGTTTGAATGAATGAATGAATGAGTCCTGTGCCCCTGATTTTACACCTCAAAAGTACAGCAGACTGTGAGGGGATCCCAAGGAGACATGGAGCTGGGTTTCTGGCAACAGGACATCTCCTGAGTGAAGCAAAAATGGTGACTCCCCTGAGACCATGCTTCTCAAAGTGTGGTCCCCGGACCAGCAGAATCACATTAAAATGCAAATTCTCAGGCCCCGCCCCAGATTCTTAACTCTGAAACTCCGGTGGGGTGGGGGGGTCAGCAATCCAGGTCTACATCCTCCAGGTGATTCCGAGGACCCTGAGAATCCTGCACCTCACTCCCAGCTGCATGGTCGAGATCCCAGCCTGAGGATCTGAATACATCTGGGTGTGGTCCCAGTTCTGTCACCTACATGATCTGCGGCAAGTCACTTACCTGAGCCTCAGTTTCCCTACCTTGCAATGAGGTTAAAATGAACACCTGCCTCCTAGGTGGTTGTGAAAGTCCGTATTTGTAGAGGCAAAGTTGCTTTGACAAAGAAACCCCTCCAGAATACAGGGGCTTATAGAAGACTGGTTATTCCTCCCTCTCTCTTAACAGTGTCGAACCAATGTGTGGTCTGCTCCTAAGCTGTCCCTTCTCCCTTGTGTCTCAGCCATCCCCATGGGGGCCCAAGTGTACATGGTGGAAGCTGGCTCCTCAGCGCACCTGAGGAAGAAGGAGAGAAAGGGGGAAAAGTTGGAGAGAAAGGCTAGTTTCTCCCCTTTTAAAAATTGACCCAGAGCTCGTTTTAAGTGTCCTTTCTTTCCACCCTTGTTTCTTGTGAGAAGATAGTCATGAAGCCAAACCTGCTATAGGGACATCTGGGAAACACTGCCTTTAGAGGGATAAGATGAACTTAAATACAACTGATGGCAGCGTCAGCCAGCCCTGGCCTCAGCTTAGCAGACAAGGCATAGGATTATAAGAGGCTAGAAGAGGCTTAGATGCCAATGAAAGCAGTTCTGTACTGTAATGAGGGCACCCTGTGCTACTGCACTCAATCCTGAAATGCCTGTAAATCCCTAAAGAGCTGAGAGACACAGCTGTTACCGCTGGGCTCATCCAGTCCACACTCCCAACTCCAATAGTCTTGAGCAAAAAAGACAATCAATGGTTCGTGTATCTGAAAGTCAGATACTTCAGAAAGACAGGGCTAGCTTCAGGCATAGCTGGATCCAGGAACTCATTGTCTTATGGATTTGTTCTGCCTCCATCCGCTTCGCTCTGTGTTGGCTCCATTCTCCCTATATGGTGGCAAAGGAGGGGGCTGGAAGTTTCAGGTGTGTGTTCCCCAGATTAGCATGCTGGCAGCAAGAACCCTTCTCCTTCCTATGAATTTGGAACTAAACTCCTGACAGAGTTACTGGCCATATTTGGTTCCCATGCCTGTCCCTGGGCCAGGCGAGTGGACTATATTGACTAACCTGGGCCTGGGACATGGGTTTGTCTCAGAATGCCCGTGTATGTGTGTGCATGCATGTGTGTGTTTATGTGTATTGATTTTGTCAGGCTACCTCCTCCCAAACCACACATATTAAAAGCACGGCTGGGGAGGTTCCCCAAAGGAAAATTGAGGTGCTATTTACAGAGGGAGGTGGACGGATGCTGGGCAGACAAAGCCAACATGTGCCCACCCCATGGGTATACCACAGGACTATGATTTGGCTTCCCCTGTTGCTTTGCCTGCACAAAGCATGCTGAATGGAAAGCCTTGGCATTTGGGCTGCTTGATTGTATTTCTCACTATAAGTTAATTTCTCATATCAGGTTATTAGTATTAGTATTCTTTTAATCCTCAATCCAAGCCCTTATTTTACAGATAAGGAAACTGAGGCCCAGAGAGTCTTGGCAACTTTCCCGAGATCATGCAGCTTGGTGGCAATTGGGTGGGATTCAGCCAGGTCTCCTGACTGATTAGGGCTCTGGCCACTATTCCCAAAGTGTCTGTGCCTGGGAAGGGGTTTATCCAAATCCCAGCTCTGACCCCCATCCCTTCTCACAGAAAGTCCATCCAAAGAAACTCGGTGAGGTCTCGAATGCCTTCAAAATCCTCCAGGATGTACGGCACGCTGCGGAAGGGGTCTGTCTGCCCAGATCTCAAGACGCAGCAAGTGAAGAAGATCTTCGAAGCACTGAAGAGAGGCCTCAAGTAAGAACAGGCTGTTTGTAGCCTTTAAAAAGTGCACTCTTCAGCCTTGCCTGCCTGATCCTCTCTGCCTCTTCCTGGGGAACATGGTTGAGTCTTAGCTGAGGCCACAGAGGGAGCTCCTGGTTAGTCATTTAGATGGGAAGCAACTTGTCCAGGATCCCACGGCCAGAAGGCAGGGAGCTGGGCTCAGGGCCAAAGCTGACCTGCCCTGTCTGCTTTGGGCTCGGGGTTAATGCCACCTCCCCCATCCACTCCCCACCACCCAACGGGCATCCCTCACCCTCCTCCCATGATGTAACTGGTGCTGGTGTAGAGTGGGAGCCTGGCGTGTGTGTCTGGAGGGTGGAAGCCTGTCTCCAAGGCACTCACTTCCCAGGACAGCTTCCGGTGATTTCCGTAAGACTGCATCTTAGAGACTTGTCTGGGGGCAGCATCTCCTTCTTTCTGGGGAGCGCAACTTCTGAATGAGCAGTGCCTGGCAGAAGGTGGTATAAATGGGCCCTGAGAAGGTGAGTCACCTTCCTGGGGTGACCCAGCAAATCTATGATGGAGCCCCACCTCGGCCCCCAAGTACAGACCTCAGGTTTCCTGTCCAAGCCTCTTTGGCTAGAAAACACAACGTGAGATGTTCCCTCCAGGCCCATGGTTTTTTCTGTGCTTTCCAGAGTGGGTTTCCCAGGCTCTTGTCTGGTCTTTGGCTCTGGGCATCTGGACAGCAGAACGGCCTGCCCTTGTCCGTGATGGGGGCATGCTCTTGCTGACCTCCGTAGGGGCTGGGGTGAAGATATTGGCCTCTGGATCCCACTGCCAGGTTTCAGACCTGGGTCAGCCTCTTCTCTGCCATGTGACCCTGTGCTGGGTTGCCATCTTCAAGGGTCAGTTTGTCCATCTCTAAAATGGGTTTAATAACAGTAGAATCTGCTTGTGGGGCTGTTTGGGGAATTAACAGAGAGATTCCCCATTTTGCACAGCTCTGAGCATGTGGCCCAGTGTGTGGCGTCTGGAGGCCGAGCGGACGGGGCCAGGCTTCCAGGTGGGTGGGATGGCTCTGCCCTCTGCCCTCTGAGCCTGCTGAGAACCACAGCTGTGGCTCCCTGCACTCCGGGACACTGGGCATCGGCCTGCTTCTTTTCCTCTTCTTGTTGCTTTCCAAACTCCTTTTCCTTGTTCTTACAGGGAGTATCTGTGCATCCAGCAGGCCGAGCTGGATTACCTGTCAGGACGCCACAAGGACACCCACAGGAATTCCAGGCTGGTGAGACCCCGCCCCAGGCCCTTCCTACCCAAGCAGCCTTGGCTGGGGTGCAAAGATGGACCCTTCCCTTCCTTACCCCCTTGCCTGCACCATGGGTGCAACTCTGTCTCGGAATTCAGAGGCCTAAGGAATGGATTTGGTTTATTTGGGGATGACTTGAGCCTCACTGGTGGGAAGCTCCCAGCGACATGGTGTAGAGTTCACACTTCTGACGCCCACGTCCATTCTCTCTTTGGTTCTAGAAGTAATTAACGAAGGCAGGCAGGTGTGGAGAGGTACTGTTTTAGATGGCCTTGTTTTATAGACCTTGGCCATCCGGTGCCCTGAATCAAGGCGGCTCATATGATGCTGAGAAATTGGGTCAGGCATCGAAGCTAGGGTGTGTCACAGTTGCCTGCGATGCTGGCCCTGATCAAGCCTGCATGTTTCCCCATCATTCAGTGGCTCCGCCGTTCCTGCCATCTTGAGGGCAGTGTCTTTGAGGCTGCTCTGGGGCCCACCTAGCCCAAGACCCATGTGCTCTGGGCTTTTGCCTCCCCCTTAGCCCAGCCGGATTTAGCCCAAACCAAAGTCAAAACAAACAAAACACCAAAATTGAAACAAACAAAAAACAAAACAAAAAAATCAAGACCAAAAACAAACAAGAAAATAGGATGCCCAGTTCAATTTGATTTTCAGATAAATCCCCAATAATTTTTCAGTGTAAGTATGTCCCAGGCCATCTTTGGGACATACTCATATTAAAAAAACATACTATTCATGGTTTATTGGAAATGTATTTGGCTGTCCTATATTTTACCTGCTCACATTACCAGGATCTACTGCTGGGGCCTTCCAGCCTCCTAAGGGGGAGGCTCTTTCTTTCTGGTCTTTGAAGTCCCCAGCCCTCCTTCTCTACCCCACCTTTCTCTCCTTAATGGAATTAGAAACAAAAGCCAAGAGGCCTTGCTCCTCTAAAGAACCGAAGTATAGAACAGGGGTTGGAAAAATGGGGACGGGGAAGGGAGTCTTTGTATCAAAGTAGCAGCTGGCCACCTCTGTATCCTGGCTCCATTGGAGAGGACATCGGGGGTGGGCAGGGTGGGAGACGCAGGGCCTCCAGCCTCATGAATGTGCCAGAGGCTTGGGGGAGGGAAGGCAGGTGGCTCAGCCAGGCCTTGCTCGCCTTTGGTGGGCAGGTGGGCCACGCACTGCCAAGAAGATCCCACCCCCAGTCCCCAACCCTTCCCAGCAACCATCCCACCCCTCCCACACAGATACAGCAGTTCTCACGTCCCCCAGTCTCTCTCGGTTCTAGAAGAAACTGTAAGGTAGGCGAGTGTATAAAGGTTCGTATGTTTTAGCTGCTCCCACTTCATAGATGGGCACACTGAGGCCAAGCAAGGGGTTGTGACTGCACTGGGGCCGCACGGTGGGGTGACGGACGTGGGGTCCTGCCTCCCTGATCGCTGCTGGTTCTTGGTTTCCGAGAAGTTGCTGTGTGGCTACTCTTCTTTCCAAAGGCTTGGAACTTTCCTTGTTCTTTATTTCTTACAGGGAGCTTTAATTTCACAATCCCACACATACAATTTCACATAAATGCATATATGGGAAAACATAGGCCTTTGGGGGGTTTAACCCATCTTCCTTTTTCCTTGACACCCCCGCCCTCCGACCTTCTCTGTCTCACCCTGTTTAAGTCTGAGGACAATCTAGTGCTTATCTTCCCATGTTTTTCTCCCTGGTCACAGAATCATGTAAACACACAGACAAGTGCGTAGGGAGGGTTTTAGTCAAAGAGTCATGAAAATGAAGTCACGATTTACATGCTCTCTCTAGTGAATCTCAACCCTGGGGAAATTCCTCCAGGCTCAGATACAGTGATTCTAATCTCCCTGGGCAAACTAGGGCCTCTTCTGGAAACAGCTGATCCACCCACACAGCCACACCCATCATCTCCTTATTGTTTGTGGCTGCTTTCATTCTTCCCCGGCAGAGACCATATGGCCCGCAAAGCCTGAACTATTTACCATCTGGACCTTTCTACACGGATTTACCCGCCCCGACAAGATCTTATTTTCATTGGGGCACCCTGGTCCCTGGCGTGGATAGACCAGTCTGGAGTTGCCATTTCCCAAAGCCTGAACTCCTGGGTGGTGCCAGCTGCCTCTCCCTGCTCTCAGTTCTTCTGGTCATGGCTGAAATCATCCCTTAAACAATCACATCACAAAGGTCCCCGTTTTGTTGAGTGCTTACTATGTCCTCTACTCTTCCTAGCAACCCTATGGGGTAGATGCTATGGTGATCCCATTTGACGCGAGGAAATGGAGGTTCAGAGAGGCTGAGTAACTTGCCTGGGAGACAGAGCCAGGCCTAGAACCCAAAGCGCATGTGTTTAATCACTCTTCCTCCTCAGCCTGGACCACGGGCCTCAGAGGATGGAGTGGCTGCTGGTTTTTATTTTGGGAGGGGCATAAGTGCATTTTATTATTTTTCTGCTGCTGGCTTTCTGTCCTCTGAGCTCAGGTGCCCCTGGAATGTAGCTTCACGGGTCTTGGAGGAGCATCCGGAGCCCTGACATTTTCTCCCTCCCTCCCTTTCCTCCCCCACAGGCTTTCTATTATGATCTGGACAAGGTGAGTGAAATTTCCTGCCTGCACGCGGTAAGCGAGGTGGTGGGGCCTGGCGGGATGAGAATAGCTTCTTTGCCCCATTCCATCCTCTGGCCATCTTATAGGAGAACCACCTGGATCCCTCCCCATTTTACAAATGGGGAAACTGAGGCTCAGTGATGAGCCTCAAGGATGGTGAGGGGCTGGCTTTGAGCCCAGTTCTGTGTTAAGACCTGAAGGAGGGTGGCAGGAGCTGGCAGGTGGCCCAGACTACTTTTAAAGCATCTTTTCTTTTTCTGGGAGAAGCAAACGCGCTCTGTGGAAAGGCACATTCGGAAGATGGAGTTTCACATCAGCAAGGTCAGCTTGGTTCCTGTGGTGTCGCAGGGTGCAGCTGGGATAGTCTGTCGCCTTGCTGGGTCTCCGCTGGCATAGCAGGAGTGGGGACACCCACTTTGAGCAGGGGGCAGGGTTGTCTGGGTGCTCAGTGGCTGGAGAAAGACAAGGAGGAGCTGCAGGGGCTGAGCCAAGAAAGATGTCGTGCTCAGTCTTAGGGCGCTGGGAAGGCTGAGACCAACCACCCAATTGTAGAGACGGAAAAGTCAAGGCCCAGAGAGGGACAAGGATTGGCCCAAGGTGGCACAGCATGCCCTTTAAGCTTTGAAGTCTGCAAACTCTTCCATGATCTCACTTTACTCCTTAGCGGCCCAGTGGGAGGGCAGGACATCACAAACCCAACTCCCTGTTTATAGGTGAAAAATTGGGCAGGGAGAGATGTGATGCAGTTACATTTGCGCAGTGACTGCGTGCCAGCTGCTGCCAGGTGCGGGGACGGAGAGTGGATGAGACAGACGTGGGTCCTGACCCTGTGGGCTCCCATTCCATGGGGGCCAGCAAACCAGTGCAGGGTGGGGATGGTAGCTCAGGGTGACCTCTCGCAGAGGGTGAGAGTGGCAGGCAGGTCTGGGCCCCTCGGCGTGGGCAGTGCCCACCTTCCTGTGCCCCGGCAGGTGGACGAACTCTATGAGGGCTACTGCATCCAGTGTCGCCTGCGTGATGGCGCCTCCAACATGCAGCGGGCCTTCTCCCGGTGCCCGCCCAGCCGTGCCTCCCGAGAGAGCCTGCAGGAACTGGGCCGCAGCCTGCAGGAGTGCACCGAGGTGGGCAGGCAGTGGGAGCGTGGGAGAGCGCCGGCTGGGCCCAGCTTTGGGGGTCAGGGGTCCTGGGCCCTGAGGAAGCACCTGTCCACCCGCGGGCCTCTGTATAGTAGGGTCTCTGTGTGTCCCCCGTGGCCTGACCCCAGGGGCAGGCGCTGAGCTACCCTGTGTGGGGCTTTGCAGGACATGTGGCTCATTGAGGGGGCCCTGGAGGTCCACTTGGGCGAGTTCCTCGTCAGGATGAAAGGTAATAGGGCTGAGAGTGGGTGGGCAGCAGTGGTTTGGGTGGGGTGTCAGGCCTTCTTGGGGGCCCTGGGACTTCTGCTAGGGGGGTCAGAATCCAGGGGTCCAGGCCCAGCTCTGGCTTTGTACTCGTGGGCCATGTGACCTCGGGCAAGTCCTGTCCCCTCTGAGTTGGATGGGAGGGCCCAGGCCTGTCCACTGTCCATCATGACGGCTTATCCCTCCCGGAAGCTAATCCCCAGACTAGGACGGGAGGTCCCCCAGTAAGGCCTGTGACCCATGGGCAGGGGCAGAGGAGGGCAGACAGGAGATTTGCCCGTCTCTGTGTTCCAGGCTTGGTGGGCTACGCACGCCTCTGTCCCGGAGACCAGTATGAGGTAGGGCCACCCTCCGGGGGCAATCCTCAGAGCTCCCCGCCATGCCTTTGGGGGTCTCATGGTCCCAGCTGGCAGGGAGGGCCCCCAGGCAGATGGCTGGGGTGGGTGGCGCCCACCTGGGCGGCTGAGCCACTCCTTCTTGGGCCTTGCCTACAGGTGCTTATGCGCCTGGGCCGCCAGCGCTGGAAGCTGAAGGGCCGGATCGAGTCGGATGACAGCCAGACCTGGGATGAGGAGGAGAAGGCCTTCATCCCTACCCTGCACGAGAACTTTGAGATCAAGGTGGGTGGGGCCTAGGAAATGGGGACAGGATACCCAGGGGCTTGGCTCGGATACCACCCACAATGCCTCACTGCCGCCAGGTGACAGAGCTGCGGGGCCTGAGCTCGCTGGCCGTGGGCACAGTGACGTGTGACATCACCGACTTCTTCACGACCCGGCCTCAGGTCATCGTGGTAGACATCACGGAGCTGGGCACCATCAAGCTGCAGCTGGAGGTGCTGTGGAAGTGAGTGGGAGCCATTCTCCCTCCAGGCCCTGCTGCCTCTCCCTGGTCAGCCCCAAATTCCCACCGAGAGAGCCAGAGGGCCTCGCCGGCTCCCCCTGGTGGCCTGACCATGCCCTAGCAGCCACCCGTGGGCATTTCTGCTCTCATCTCCTGCAGTGCCTGAGTCACAGGCTCTTGTGGTCCGGCTGGGCCCTACACACCTGGAGCCAGGCCTGTGTGCAAACGACACAGAACAGGTTTCTGTGGAGCAGGGAGGGTTTACTAGACCTACCTGCTCCAAGGGCAGGGTCGGCGAGGCCTAGGGTGCCCAGCCTTACCCATGCCTGGGACTGACACACACATCCTTCCAGAACAGTGCCCGTTACAGATGAGGAATCTGAGAGGGGAGGTGGCGACGTTTAGTGGCAATGGCACCACTGAGCATCCACCGCTGGTCTGCTGAGCTTCTAAGGGGATGTCACCCACGTGTGTGGTGACAAATCGCTGCCCCATGCCACCTAAGGGCGCTCAGGGTGCTGGGTGTTTGAGAGACACCTCCAAAAGGGTCGAGAACGTGGACCTGGAGTCCCAGGCCCGGGCCTGTAACCCGGGGCCTCCTTTTCTTCTTCAGTTCCCTGGGTCCCTGCTGTGCTCGAATGTCCTCCCCGGCATCGATGGCACTTTGACCTTCTGTTCTCTCCTCCAGCCCATTTGATACGGAGATCTTCCTGATGTCACCCAGCCCCACAGCCAAGTTTTCTGTGGGCAACAGGAAGGGCTCCTTGTACAACTGGACGCCCCCGAGCACACCCAGCTTCCGGGAGAGGTACTACCTGGTGAGTGGGCCAGGGACACTGGGGTCACGGAGGGCTAGGGGTGACTCCCCAAGGGTCAGCTCGTGAGACTGGCTGAGCAGCCCGGCACCTCTGGACGTAGCAAGCTGGGGTGCAGCCTCCCTTGTTCTGGGTTATCCTGGGTGTTTTCTGTACTTTTCTTCCTCGGTGCCAGCCCCTCCAGTCTAGGGTGCTCTAGGCTTGGTTCTCCTGTACGCCTGGACTGGGGTCTTCTGGATTGTTCTACCACCCCAGCCACGGCCTTGGCCTCCAATGTATTTGTTTTAAACTTAAATTTAATATATGTTTCCAGTATGAATGAGCCTTGACATAGCATACAGTAAATCATCTCTTTCCTGGGACCTCCTGGGAGCCAGGTCACCTCCTTAGGCTGTTGTCAACTTCTTCCATATTCTTCCAGAGATACTGTATTGCCCCGGGGCAAATTCATCTTCTCCTCCACCTCGTACTCCACAGCAGCCCTTTTAGCCTAGTGATGCATTTGGAGCCTGGAGGTGCGAGGGATAAATGAGGTGGGACTTGACGGCCTTTTGCTCAGGGCACGTAAAATGCCAAACGCTTAGTGATGAGCTGCCCTTGCAATGAGCAGTCATTGTGTATTGTATGTCAGGTCCTTCACTCATTCATCCACTTCACTCATTCAAAACGATGTGCCAGGCTCTTCTCTAGGCCAGTTAAGAACTGTGCCCTCTGGGAGCACTGCCTGCCCAAGGGGCAGAAGGACCATGGGAAAATAAAGCGGACCATTCTTAGGCAGGGCACAGTCAGTGCAAGGGTCCTGAGGTGAATGAGCCTGGAGGATGTGCGCAGCAGCAAGCAGGCCCGCTGGGGCTTGAAAGGAGCGAGGTAGAGAGGCGATGGGGATGAGGGCAGGGAGGGTCCAGTGTGCTACGAGCACCTGAGTCACCTTGGTGGGCCTCAGTCATCCAAGAAGGTGGGTATGCAGAGCAAGTGTCTGTGGGGGGAGCCTCCTTGGGGTCCCTGGGGTGGCCAGTGAGGCTGGTCCTGTGTCCCCCTCTCCAGTCTGTCCTGCAGCAGCCCGCGCAGCAGGTCTTGCTGCTGGGTGGGCCGAGGGCCACCTCCATCCTCAGCTACCTGTCTGACAGTGACCTTCGGGGCCCTGGCGTGTGGAACCGGAGTCAGGAGCTGCCGGAGATGGACTCCTTCAGCTCCGAGGACCCCCGAGACACTGAGACCAGCACCTCGGCGTCCACCTCGGATGCGGGGTTCCTGCCCTTGGCCATTGGCCCCAATGCCTCCATCGAGGAGGAGGCCCAGGAGGCGCCCCCATCCCCGGGCCTCCTGCCGGAGATGGCCCACCTGGCAGGAGGCTCGTTTGTGGAGCAGCCTGGCTGGAGGAATTTGGGAATAGAGAGCCCCCGCCGGCCACGGCCACGGGGCGCCACATTCCACAACCATATGATTCCGGGTAGTGGGAGAAGCCAGGATGAAGAAGAAACCAGGGATGGAGGGGATAAGCCTGGGGTGACCCTCGAGAGGCCCCTGCAGGAGGTCCTGGATTTACTGAAGTGCGCAGACTCTTCCCAGCCCCGGCTCCGGGAGCTGGAATACCAGGTCCTCAGCTTCAGGGACCGACTGAAGGTATGTCCACTCCGCTGGGTGGCAGCCCTGCTCTGATGATGGTATAACGACTGGGAATGGGCTTTGGGGGCAGCTAGCATGGTCCAGCATTCTGGACTCACCCCTGCAATGACCTGGGTTGGCAATGTCTCCTCCCTGGCCTCTGTTTGCTCATCTGTCAAATGGGGATAACAACAGCCCTCATCGGGCTGGGAGAAGGACTGTAAGAGGAAGTCAGGGATCAGAGTGGATAACTTGCTCACGTCCAGTCAGAACTGGGCCCCATCTCGCATCTTCTGACCCAAGCAGGTGAGGCTGGGGTCACCATTAAAACCTCAAATGTGGGGTGTTCTCAGGGTCAGAGCTGGTGTTACGGAAGACCGCACGTGGCCCCACGCCCCACACGGAAACTTGACAGCGCCCACTCCACGGGCAGTTCTCAGGGGGCTCTCAGAGATGCTGGCCTGGGCAGATTATCCTAGTTTTGTGGTTTACATAAACTTAAATGTATGCAAAACAAAATGTACAACCCCAGAACCTGCTTACATGTCAATTAATCTATGAAACCACTGTCTTTTGTGTAGGGCACTTAGCACGGAAATAGCTCAACAGCTCCCTTCAAAAATTCATTTTGGTGGTTTTACTCCGACCCCCACCCCTAACATTACAGATCAGCACAGGTGAAAGAAACTTGGTTTTTCATTTTATACGCAGTAACTTATAAATGTCCACTATTTACCACCACTATGGTCTTTAAAAAGGAACTACCTGAAAATTTCAAGAGAAAAATGTAATAGTCACCTTTTTTGTATTTCTTAACAGCGTTTTCATGTAGAACAGTTTGAGTCAGCATGCATGCAGCTCCTGTCACATACCTGTAATTTGAAAAATTATACCCACTTTACACAAAAATCTTGAAATAATACCACCATAAAGCAATCATTTTAAACATCTTTAAGGAATTCTTTTTTTTTTTTCTTGCAAATCAAGTCAGAAGAATACAAATGATTATAGGCCATGGTTTTTAGTTTGACTTTCTAAGAGAAATTATACACACCCGCATATGTGTATGAATGTGTCCTTACATATGTACAGTCGATTCCCATTTTTCATAGATTCTGGTTTTGCGAATTCACCTACTTGCTAAAATTTATTTGTAACCCCCAAATCAATACTCATGATGCTTTCACAGCCATTCGTGGGCAGGTGGAGAGTGACAAAAAACTTGAGTCACCTGACATGCACGTTCCCAGCTGAGGTTGAACAAGGTGACAATGCTCTGACTTCTCGTTTTAGTTATGCTATACTCAGGTGTTCTTTTCATGGTCTATTTAGTGCAACATTATTCACATGTCCGTGCTTATTTCTGGTGATTCTGGTGTTTTAAATGGACCCCGGAGCGCAGGGCTGAAGTGCTGGCTCGTGTTCCTGAGCACAGAGAGGTGATGGTGCCTCCCGGAGAAAATGTGTGTTAGATAAGCTCTGCTCAGGCGTGAGTTAACTGCTCACAGCCTTGAGGTCTTTGTTAAGGAATCACCAACATGTATGAAATAAGATGTCTTTCAACAGAAACACACATAAAAAAACAAGGCTACATACTGACCGCTTGATGGAAATGTTGTAACTAGAGGCTCGTAGCATTTGCCCGAGGAGCAACAGCTCCGTATTCACAAATTCAGAGGTCACGGCGACTTTATACAGTATGGTGAATAAGGAGACAGACTCTGTGTGTGTGTGTGTGTGTGTGTGTGTGTGTGTGTGTGTGTGCGCGCGCACGCGTGCGCACGGGTGTATGCACATATCTACACACACATTTTTTTTTTTTTATCAGGAAAGGAACCCTCTGCATCTTTGGGCTCAACTTTTCAGAGCCTGGTTCTGGTTTGCAGAGCAGCGTCTGCTTGGACTGTGTCTTGTGTGGGATGAGGCCCAGGCTAGCTGGGCCTGGGGACCACATAAGGGGACAAGACCGACATCTCCAGTAGTGGATTTCTAGCTGCCAAGGAAGGGAGCTGCCATTAGCAGGCTCTGACGACTGGAGCAATGGCTCTAAGGCCGCCCCCTGCGGCCCCTGTCAGGGGCTGCCACCAATCTCCTCTCCTTGCATGTTTCCCTGGGAGAAGACACACCTGGAGTCCAGAGACTCACCTGGCAGCTTTGAACCTCCTGCAGAGGTGTTTGGCCTGACTCATACCATATTTTAAAAATAATTTCATATTGTCAATATTTAAAAACTGGGCATCTTCCCATAAAAAACCTAGGTTCCCCGCTTTTCTTAGACAACTGAACAATCTGGCAACACTGGCCCCACATTCCCAAATGGCAGGTGTCAGCTAAAGCAGCAGCTTGTCCTCTTGGGGGAGGCACCCACTCTCTTGCCTTTCATGGTACCCCCCATACCCCGTCCCCACCGCTCTCACTCCTGTCACTTGCCCTGTCCCTGTGGTTATCTGTGACTGGGTGAGGCTTTTCAGATCTATCTCCCTTGAGCTTCTGCACCATACCTGGTCACAGGCCATTCAGGAGGGACCTCAGGGAGTGCAGTGCCCCCGTCCTGACTTGGGGCATTGCAACCCCACTGAGGGACGCTGTGCAGGTGGGTGTGCCGGGCAGGGTGAGTGGGGCCGGCTGCCCTGAGGTCTTGCTTGATCCACAGCCCCGCGGAGGCCGCCAGGAGCACAGCTCGGCTGAGAGCCTGATGGACTGCATCCTAGAGAGCTTCAGCTTCCTCAATGCTGACCTCGCCCCACACGAGCTGTCCCTCTTTGGGAGTCCCCAGGGTCCCCGGTGAGTGCACCCCCTCCCAGTGCTGACCAGGTGACCAGCTTTAGCTCCATGCTTCCTGTCGGCCTCCTGGCCCATGTCTCCCATT
Organism: Rhinolophus ferrumequinum; assembly: GCF_004115265.2. Classification (NCBI taxonomy): domain Eukaryota; kingdom Metazoa; phylum Chordata; class Mammalia; order Chiroptera; family Rhinolophidae; genus Rhinolophus; species Rhinolophus ferrumequinum. The sequence goes on from NC_046306.1 coordinate 9,071,793, forward strand.
GCCTGACTGGTATTCGATCATTTATTATGCCCCCGCCTCCTGTCCCCATATGCCCGCTGCCTGGCACAGGGCAGGTTCTCAGTGACCACTGAGTCAGTGCGAATAGGTCCGGTTGGCCCTGAGCCTTCTGCTCCAAACAATGGGCTTCTGTTTGAACCTTAAAAAATAATGATGGAAGATGCAGTAGAGCCTCTGACCTTGACCTAACCAACGAGCAGCACTAACCATGTTCCCTGTCCCCTCTGCACAGCCACTTTCCTTCTCCGTCAGGCAGCCCCCACCTCACATGCTTGTGAGCGCTTCTCCTCAAAGCTCCGCAGCACCGAAATGCATCAACAGTCCCGATGTCTCCTCCTCCTCTTCTCTCAGTCCCAGGGGAGGGTGTGGCAGTTCCACCCAACGTGATGGTGTCACTTTGCCTTTGTCCAGGCCTCAGGCTCTGCCCCTACCATGGAGAGGATATGGTGCCAGGCATGCTGGCTGGGCACTTACCCCTCACCGCCCTGAGCGCTGGGCGTGCCTGTCCCCACTTCACAGATGAGTAAACTGAGGCTAGGGGAGGCAGACTTGGCCAGAGTCCCAGAGTTAGGGATTAATTTGAACTGCAGCTGCTTACTTCAGACCGCACACCCTGGATTGTCCTCTGCCTCCCCAGGCCCTGGGCCCACGCCGCCTCACACCTGTTTTGAGTTGTTGTCGCCTTTTGCTGCTTTTCCTTGTCTCGTAGATTTTCCCTCAGTTTAACTCCATTTCCCTGGGACTCGGAGTTGGCCTCCCTATCAGAACTCTTCAGGAAGGGAGGGTTTTCTCTACCCTAACCAGAATGGTCACCCAGTTCTTCTCAATCCAACTCAGAAAGCACAGGACCCTGGCCCCACCGCCATCGCTGAAAGAGTCATCCCGGGAGCTCACGGCTGGCGCCCCCGAGCTGGATGTGCTGCTCAAGGTCCATCTCCAAGTCTGCAAAGCTCTGCTGCAGGTGGCTGAGGGACCCGGGTGGGGGCTGAGGGTGAAGAGGGAGGGGTTCGTGTGGGGCCCGGCAAGGGGGCAGTTCTCTCTGCAAAGGGCTGGTCCTGAAGGTAGCGGAGAGCATGGTGCAGGGAGGAGAGGCCCATTCCTTGGAGCCAGGGAGACTGAGGAGGTTCCCCTGTGGAAGGTTCAGGCCAGGCCTGGGTGAAGCGTCTTGTGGCTTTCATGCAGCCCAAGCCCTGAATCAAAGGCAATAGCTGCAACTCTTTCAGTTGTAGATGCCAGAACTCCAGTCCAAACTGGCTCAACCTAAAGGAAAACTTACTGGCTCATGGAATTGACAGGCCCAGAGGTGGGCTTCAGGCCCAGCTGGATCCAGGGTTTCAAATGTCATCATGACTGGGCCTCTTACTCTCTCGGCTCTGCTTTCCTGTGTGGGTTGGCTTCACTTTTAGGCAGGCAGAGGCGGCCCCTGGCAGCTCCAGCCAGTGTCCCATCGTCTCAGTCACCTTGGTGAAGGGGGAGTCCCCAGGTGTCACTCAGGGAGCTGCCACTGGGATGGAAAGGATGGGCACAGGGCAGGTGGGGGCCAGTCATGACGGCTGGCAGAGGGCGTGTCCGTGCTAACACAGAGCACCATTGGCTGCTTCCAGAAACTGGCCTCTCCTCATCTGTCGAGGATGGTCCAGGAATGCCTTCTGGAAGAAGCTGCGCAGCAAAAACAGGTTCTGGAGACTCTTTCTATGCTTGATTTTGAGAAGGTCAGCAAGGCGACGTGCATTGAAGAGAGTAAGTAACTGCCTGCCACCATGGGCTGCCTGCCCGTGGGAATGGCATGAAGTGATGGGCTTTGAAGTACAGGGGGGCTTCGTCCCCCTTCCCGATGTCCAAAGTTAACTGGAGCCCAGGGGTGCGATTAGGGGCAGTGGCTGGGCTGGGCTGAAAGACACACTGTGGGTGCAGAAAGGGAGGTCACACAGCACGAGCTCTGGTCCCCTGTGTGCCTCTGGGCGAATGATTCACCTCTTGGAGCCTCAGCTTCTCCGTCTGTATAATGGGGAGGCCACTGGGTAGGGTTCAATGAAGTAATCCCCGGGACACACTCCAGGCACACAGCATGCGCTCAAACAAACAGGAGGTGTGACCCAGTTCTGCCTCGGGCCCCTGTGGGACCTTCCTTCCTTGTCCACAAGGAGAGGCTAGTGACAGTAGCCACCCTAGGTGGTGGTGAAGGCTGTGGGTGGTCACCTGGATAAGGCATGTGAGGTGAAGCTGCTTGTCACGTATGTGTCACACTGGAGTGTGGGGAAAGGACGCTGCATGTCACCCCTCAGCTCCCAAACCTCAGGTCCCAGTAGAGGGAAATCTCTGAGCCCTGAGTCGTGCTCTCCCCACCGCCAGTCAGGTTTCTGAGCCTGGGCTTTCAGTCATTCCGCAGGCCGCACGGAGGAAGGGCTGCCTGAAGCTATGGCAGGGGTGCACGGAGCCCGGTGGGGTCCTGGCCTGCCCCGCCACGGCACTCCTGCACCAGCTCAAGAAGACGTTCCTGCATAGAGTCAGGGGGAAGTACCCGGGACAACTGGAGATAGGTAAGCCCCTGCGCCCCCCCAGGGACGCTGTGCTGTCTCGGGCCCCCACTATTGTCACAGTGGCCTCATCGTAGCCCTAGTCTTGCCTCGCCAAGTGTCATCATGGAATCAAATGGATGCCATTTCTCAGCGTGACTACAAGTCACTTCCTGTTCCTGGGGAGACAAACAAGTGGTCTGTGAACCCCTGAACTGCAAACATGAGTGGGTTGGTGCATTTTCTGGGGAAAGAGTCCACAGCTTCCGCCAGAATCTTAAAAGGGTTAAGAAAGAACTTTTATGGGAAGATGGGCAGGACTTCATCTCCTCAAAAAAGGTGTCTTGACACTTCCTCAGAAGGCAGAGCATTTCTCTGGCAACTGAAAGGTGACAGTCACACTCCAGGCAGTGGCTCTGTAATGTAAGCCGCTCTAATCGCTGCCTGGGCTGCCTGGTGGCCTGCATATTCCCAGGCGCCGAAGCAAGCTCCCACCACGTGCCATTAGAAAGCCATTGAGCTGACCTGGCCACACTGCAGAGGCTCCCAGGGGGCGAGGTCTCGGTTTCTCCTCACGGCCTTCTCCTGTGTCCTGCCAGCGTGCCGCAGGCTCCTGGAGCAGGTGGTCAGCTGCAGCGGGCTGCTCCCCAGTGCCGGGCTCCCTGAAGAACAGACTGTCACCTGGTTCCAGTTCCACAGCTACCTGCAGAGGCACAGTGTCTCAGACCTGGAGAAACACTTCGCCCAGCTCATCAAGGAAGGTACGGGCTGGGGACGGTGGCAGGTGGACTCAAAGCCACAGTGACAACAAAGTGACTTCCATCCGTGGCGCCGTCCCGGCGGTTGGAAGTCAGTTTCTCAGAACCACTGAGCCTTTCCCGTCTAGCTGTCCTTTAGAAGCCGATTTAATTCGATTCTTCCACATAGATTAGCTCCAGGGGAAGGAGACAGAGCACAGAACCGAGGTCAGACCTGGAGGTGACGGTGATCCTCGGCTGGGCAGAGTCCCTGTATGGGTTGGGGTTCTATTAATTTTCAGGGTGTCTATGATCCCTTGCTAGAAAGCCTTCCTGGATATTCCAGGAGGCCCCTCTCACACCAATCCAGACTGGGCCTCAGTGATCACATAAGCTTACTCCGGGATTTGCTTCTGCATGGCTAACGGCAGTGGACAAAACACACCTGCAGCTGTACAGACCACGCAGCCAGAGTGGGGACTCTGGGCCCACTTCTTCCATCTCTTCTAGTAACACTCGTCGAGGAGCTGCAGTGCACGGGGCAGGCCAAGACGGTCAGGAAGCTGCAGGGCAAGCGGCTGGGCCAGCTCCAGCCCCTGCCCCAGACGTTGAGGGCCTGGGCGCTGCTCCAGCTGGACGGGACCTCAAGGGTGTGCAGGGCAGCCAGCGCGAGCCTGGCCAGCGCAGCCAAGAACAAGAGCTTTCGGGAAAAGGTACGAAGTGAGGAAGGGGGCGGGGGGCAGACCTCTGGCTGCAGATGTGCGAGTTGGGGGGAGGTGAAGGGAGGGAGCTTTCTTAGAAAAATACAAAGGCTCGTGAGTGACTGGGGGCTGCTTTCGCTGCAAGACGTTTGGATTTAGGGGCGACCCAAACGTGAACACAGCTCTCCTCATGCCATCACATCACCACCGGCAGCACCAGCCCTGGGAAGGGATCTGGGCTGGGCCGGCCGGGGTGGCCAGGCCACCCTCACCTGATGAACCCACAGACCCACAGGCAGAAACTTACCTCACTCACCTCAGTGTTTCTAAAGCAGCACGTTTAGTCGGTCTCTGAGATGTCACTTGCATGCAGGTTTTTCTTAGAATTCCAATGTCATCCTCATTGACTTGCAATTAATGTGTGGCCGGCTGGTTGGTTCACTGTGTTTGGTCCATTTGAAAACCAAGAAATTGGACCCCTCTGCCTTTTAGGTTCCTGGCCCTGTGACCATTGTAGATTTAAGGTACCAGCCCATGAGCGGGGAGAAGGGCCATGTTGGGGCCTCACTAGTCTCCTGGGCTCACCTAAGGGCCAGGCACACCCCGACGTGCTTACAACAATTTTGTGAAGTGCCAGCTTTATTTTCCAGCTGAAGTGACTTGGCTATTGGCCATGTGACCGATGGGGACAGGCTCAGAGCTGTGAGTGGAAGAGGGTGACGAAGGGAAGGGATACTTTCCCTTCAGGCCTGAAGCAGCGGCCTTGCCTCTTTCGGCCTCCAGGGTCGGCTCCCTCTGTGTGTTCAATTCTTCTTGTCCCCGCTGGACATCTGATCTCTCTGGTTTAGCATTTTCACTAGATAGCAGTTTCAGAATGTATTTCATAAACATTAAAATGTAGACAAAAAGAGCTTCTGGTTACCGCCAGCCCAGGCACCAGTGTTTTTTGAGATAAGCAATACTGTAGTATACATCTCCAGGCTGTACACCTGGCCCGAAGATGAATGGATCACGGCCTGATGTATGTTTAGAGAAAGGTAAGAAGGGCCTGACTGATGGTCAGCAGTCGGAGGACCCGCCGTGGGCAGCATGGACTTTGCTCTCGGCCCCCTCCCTTCGTTCACAGCGGCCTTCTTTCCCAGGCTTTGCTCTTCTACACCAACGCCCTGACAGAGAATGATGCGAAACTCCAGCAAGCCGCGTGCATGGCACTAAGACATCTCAGGGTGAGTTCAGCCTGTCCTCGCTGGTCACGGGTAGAGGCCTGCTTGTGGCTCACGTTAGTTCATTTCAAAATGATTCCCCTGGAACCAAAAAGAAAATCACCGCCAGCCAGAGAGCAGCTGAAGAGCCGGTTTTAGAGGAGCAGGCGTCCACTCTACCAGCAGGGACCCCTCAACAGTGAGCTTTTGCTCTAGCTCTGCGTGAAGCAGCAGCTGGCCCCAGGGACTCACTTCTGAGCTCTTGAATTATATGTTTTAATATCAATTAAAAAACTTCTCAAAGCACAATAAGCTCGTTGTAGAAAAAGAGAGCAAAGCATAAAAATGTAAAAATTATCCCTCATCCTAATACTTTGTGGAAATTACTGACATTTTGGTGTTATTTCCTTTTTTGTTGGTGGTTGAGTGTGAGCATTTAAAATGGTTGGTAATACTATAGTTTAAAAACAGTGAACAACATAAAACCTTTTTGTGTTAGACTGGTAGTGCTTTGGATTTCCTTAGGAAGAGTCTATCAAACGTATACCTTAATTTAACCTACTTCCCACTCTCATACTATAGAAAATTTAGGTTCCTCATCCATTTATTATGTCATCATGAGCATTTTTGTGCATAAAAGCTTCAACCTCACTTGCATTTAGAATTCTCATTTTAAAAAATAATTGCCAATTTACTAAATGAAAATAGTCCCATACAGAGTCAACTCCCCCCATTCATTCTGGAATGGATCAACAGGAAATTGTAGGACAATCTGGTTATAATCAAATAACTAGTAAGAGGACAAGGGTGCCCAGTGGAAGGAGGTGAAGTGCACTCTGATCCATTGCCCTGGAGAGCAGTCTGGGGGTCAGGGATGCCTGAACTGGGGCCCTGACTGCACCCCTGCTCGTCTGACCTGGAGGCGAGGGTTGGGAGAGCAGGGAGGACGTAGGGAGATCCAGAGGGCAGATGGGCCTTTCAGAAGTTGTCCAGACGTCATTGCTATTGGCCTGGTTTGCTGGCAGGCGTCAGGACTGAAAAGATGAGATGCTCCCCGTGGTGCTTTTGATGAACCTGAGGCCACATAAGGAACCTGGAAACATTCAGAAGAGAGCGGGGCTCAGGCCCTACAGACCATGCGAGGGCTGGTCCTGCAGGGCTTGTAAAAGTGGATTCCGCCTACTACTTAATGGACCTTCTCTCCCCCAACCTCAGGGCATTGAAAGCATTGATCAGATCGCCAGCCTGTGCCAATCTGACCTGGAAACTGTGCGAGCGGCAGCCCGGGAAGCCACGCTGTCGTTTGGTAAAGAACAGCATCAAATGTCATGTGCCGTGCAGTGGGGATCCTGGGTCCTTCGAAGGGTGGTGCTAGAGCGGCCATGGCCAGCTCTTGAAAGATGTGAAACAGCCTACTGATGGGTACTACTACCAACCCGTTTAACTGCCTTTGGCTAAAACAGGTTTCCTTCACAGTTGAGGTGGCAAAAAAGGCTGTTTCCTTCTTAAACTTCAGTTTGTTCCCTGGGAATGAAAGCAGATGCAAGGCACACAATTAAAGTTCAGTAGACTCCATCTTGGACGTAGGGGCAAGCATGGCCAGTTAGGACCTCCCAAATGCTCCCGCTCCTGCCCTTTACGGGGGCAGCTAAGACCCAGGCATCGGGAAGCGCTAAGGCCACCTTCACTTGCCAGAGTAGGAATCATCAAGGCAGGGGACAATCCAGTGACAGATCACCTTAATATTTCAGGTGAAAAAGGACGCTTCGCTTTTGAGAAGATGGACAAACTTTGCTCAGAACAAAGAGAAGAAGCCCTTAGCCAGGAGGCAGATGTGGAAATCACAATATTTTAAAAAGCCTCAGCTGATGAGCACACATCTGGCATCCTTGTTTTGCTGCTGCCGTCTCGACATAAGGACTGAGCTGCGGGTGGGGGCATGCTGTGTGCCCCCCAGAAGTGTGAGGCGGCCAGAACTGCTCCCCGAGTCTCTGAATCAGTTACCAAGCCCCAGGGCACAAAAATGAAAGTGGGACTACTGAACAGGAGCAGAACAAGGCTGCACCACTTCAAACCATCATCAGCCTCTGGTTTTGAGAATCTGTCTGACCTTCCCAGGATGAAGAGCTCACTCAGCCCCAGCCATTCACACTACGAAGGGGTTGAGTCCAAACAGGACCAGGCTTGGGGGCCAGTAGGCCCACAGCCTTGGTAAGGAAAGAGCCGTGGGTCGGGTCATTTCAACTGCTGCGAGTTGTCACCTGAGTGGGCTGGGGAAGGTGGGAAGGTACAGAGCCAGGGTTTCTACGATTCACTCTTAACCTGAGCTGTGGCCCAAATGCCTGCTGGTGGCCTGCTGCTTGTGGACCTTATTTTCATTGTGTTCAACAGCGAAAAGGAAAGAAGCCCCGAGTGTCGTATTAGGAAAAGCATTCACTTGGACCTCACTAAACAAAATGGAATCCAATTTTTGAAGCAGTTCAACTTAGGGCCCATTAAATGAATTGCTTCAAAAGCCGTAAGCTGGTGTGAAGATTTCACTGAAGAGCATGTTGCTTTCAAGAAAATTGAAAGTTTCCTATTTGTCTATTAAAAAAACTCAAATGTGTCCTGTGTTAACAATGTCAAGACAACCTGGGGTTTGAATGTGGCTATCGGCGTTGGTATTGGAGAACTTTGTAACTTAAACATTCTCATTTCAACTTCCTGTATATATTTTGTGCTTTTCAGTTTAACTGAGTATTTATTTGCCTTGTTTATATGTTTAATTTTCTGAAATTCCAATTAAAAAAACATTTTTTATTGGTATTTCATTTTACCTGAAAAAAGTGTAGTAGTTGTTTTCCCAAACATTGTGCTGGGGGGAAAATTCGCCTCTCCTGTTCCTTAGCACTCTCTCACCAATGTGCTACCGAGAGACGTGTGCGGAAGGTATTCACGCGCTCTCTGAAGGCTCCCCAGGTGCCCTCTCTTATCCAGACACCATGTGACATGGCCCAGGTCTGGCCTTTGGCCTCACTTGAGTTCCACTTCCAAGTTACAAATTCAGTTTCTTTTTTTTCTTCAGCACTGGTATTCCAATTCTTTGTGAAAGCTCAGATGCCAATTTTTGTATGAGACAAAGACTGAAGTGATGGTGGGCATGACAAAACCACTCTGGTCCCCACAGCCCTCGATGGCCGTTGGTGGTCACGTGACCCTGCCTGTATTTGTTTCCTAGCTCCATGGATCCTGCCAGGAGCCCAAAGCATAAACAGTTTACTCAGCAGCCAGCTTTGTAAGTTATAAAACCTTGAAGGATAGAATTCTTTGTACGCCTTTTATAATAATTTGCAAGTCCGCACTTATTTCAAAAATAAAAAGTCAAAAACTCACATGAGGGGAGATTTACATTTAATTTGGTACAAGAAAGGAAGACTACACGGATTTTGCGTATCTCCTTATTTCCACGTCACTTCTCCATATGTGACTGTACGGAGGTACTGGGGTGTGGCAACAACCATTGTGTCTTACAGGCAGTTGGCTAAGGACACGTTTTGGAGGCCTGAGCACTTCTTCAAACAGCTTGTGTGGGTTTAAGTTATCCAAGGGCCCTATAAGTTCCAAAGGTGGGTTTTGTTGTTCTTGAAGGAAACGGGCTGAGGCCTGACGTGTTAACTACGCTCCCCAGGAAGGGGAATGCCCCCGGCTCAGAGGCGCTCACAACTCCAGGAGGCCCTTAGACCCTCAGATGTGGGAAACTGATAACCCTGCTTGATGGACAACACGCGCTTCACATCAGCAGGGACGGAAAGAACAGGAGCTGCCCATCCTGGTTTAGGCCCGTTAAGCAAAGAAATGGGAAGCACCCCAAATCCATGTTTTTTAGAAAAAAAAATTTTATTGTTGCAACTAAAAGGCAAACCTATCATTTATATGGCAAGTTGGAAAACTGTACAGTTTGACAGTTCTGTGAGGTCACAGAAGACCCTGAGACGCGCCCCCCACCCCACCCCGTCATGCATCCACGTATACACACACCTGAAAAGGTATTATACCAAAACACCTCGTTTTTTTGTTTGTTTTTATTTTTGTACAAATGGTTTATTCCATGGCCATTGTAAAAAATAATGACCTGCTGAGTAAATATTGGCTTAAGGCATATAGTAGAGCAGCTCGCTACTTCTCTAACATGTGTAACAAGATGGAGAGCCATCTGTTTTCCAAGGATACAAGGTTAAACCAGTATATCCATTTTGAAATGCTACTATATATACACACCCAAACTACTACATACATATACAGGACTTCAAAAACAAACAAACAAGCCAACTCAAAAATGCTTACAGTCTGGCACTTCCGCCTTACCCACACCTCACCAAGGCTCTGCGGGGCGATGCCTCTAACGTTCCCACCACAGGATTTCTCTGCACCGACTTCTAACACGTGAAAGGCAAAATGTGAAAATGCTGGCAAAAGAGCAGCTCGTGAGCTACAGCTGCCTTTTTTGTTTTTTTCTTGTTAAAAAAGCCACTTAATGTGGAGGTCGTTAAGTTCCCCTCGCAGGAAGAGTCGTGAGCACCATCGGTCCCCAGGGTTCCAGGGCGGGCGGGGGCAGACACGCCGCTCTCAGCAAGGCCCTCCCAAACGAGGCAGCAGCAAGCTGATTCTAAGGGACCGTCGCCATCCAGGTGGCTTCAAGTGTGGTTTCCAACAGTTGCCTTGGCTCCAAATCACGGCCTGCTCAAGAAGAGTGTGAACTTGGGGTAGTGGAGGCTGATCCCAAAGGTATGTGTCGGGGGCGGGGGGAGGGCCCTGCTTGCCTGAACGTCCAGAGCGTGAGGTGTGACCACAGCTTCCCATCCCCTTGGAATGTCTGAGTTACAGCGGGACCCAGCTGGATCAGGACAGGCCGGGCCTCACCAGGAAGTCACCAGAGTGTCATGCCAGGAATCAGGCAAGTATCTGTTGCTGGAAAACATCCCTCCATTGCTGAACGGCGATCAGATCAGCAACAGTCTTAGGAACCACAGCCACGTAATGATCTGATCATGCAAAGGCAGACCGGGCTTGCACACGGGGGCGCTTCAGTAAGCAGAGATCTAAGTATTTCAAGCACGTCGTATTGGATCAGGACACAAGAAGACGGGACATGCATTCTAATACACACAGGGAAAGCGGTGACTGAGATAACCGGGTAGGGGAGTAACGGGGACAAATATCTCTCGTCATGTATCTTAAATATCCAAGTGTTCATTATATATTATCCCACTGTTCTATAAACATATGCCAAACCTCTTCTCACATTACCCACAGTGTCACAAAATAACCACCGCTTACAACCGTCCTTCCTAGTACTGGTCTGACGCAGCAGGCTCACTCACGGCAAAATCAATGTTCCCAGCACTACCTGAGGGTTTATTATTGTACTTTTTGAGAAAGCCTTTGATGCAAGGCTGACACGAAAAGTTTTAATACATTATTGGTTTAAGAAAATGCTAGTGCACTACGGACACCTTTCGGGGAAAAAATAAAAAAAATAAATATGGAGTGGAGAGGCTCACAACATGCAGTCTCCATGAGGATGCTGTGTCGCCCGCCTGCGACGCCCCAAGAGGGTGCGTGGGCCAGGCCAGCCTCTCGACTCGCACCAGCGCCGGCCACCTTTCCTCTGTCCCACCAGCACGGTGCTTTCCTTTGTTCTCCTCAAAAAATGGGTTGTGGATTTGGTACTTGAAGGAGAGGAGGAAAACAGAAAAAGAACAGGTAAGACCAACAGCCCTGGGAGGGTGGCCTAGTGCCAAGCAAACGGCCGTCTGGGTCACGCCCAGTTATGCTGTGCGTGGGCCCTTACCTACCACCGCCCGCCTGCTCGTCGGGTGCAGGCTCTACGAGCAGAGGCGGGCAGTGGGGTGGAGGTGAGTCAGATTCTGTGCTGCTATTGAACAGGAACTGGGATGAAGCCAAATATTTTCAGATGAGCCCAGACCCACCGCATGGAGCCGCAGGCTCACGCACGATCTCGTCCACCCCCAACCCCCCGCCACTCCAGTGAAAGGGGTTTTGATTTTCTTTTTCTACAATAGATCCCTTCCCAAAAATCACCCCCAAGGAAAAAGACTGTTTACAGGTTCCTAAACCATCTGATGAACTCAAGGACGGTCGCCTGAAAAGAGGTGAAATATTTAAAATGATAAAAAACGTCTTGTGAGGGGATCTCCATGACCAGAGTTTGGTAGCTAATCCTCTTTCTCCTTAAAACAGCAACACACTTCTCACGTGAGGATTTCTGCTCAAATGGCATTTATATTCCAATCAAGTGGAAACTGCTCCTCTTGGATCTCAATGGCAGGGTGAGAAGCCGGTGGTCACCCTGTGGTGACCTCTGACCCTGAGGCAGGGACTTCGAGGAAGCCGGTTTTGGGGGACAGGGTGATGAGGGCGGGCCAGGAGTGAGATGGCTGACAAGAGTGGATGGATGAAGACATGAACCATGGGAAACCAGTGGGGGCACCCTGAGCAAAAGCACAAGCCGGGTTTTGTTTTCTAGAGATGGCCTTTTGTTATTTTTCTTCTTCAAATGGAAAAGCTGGCAGGTGCTGCGCAAGCTCAGTGCGTACACAGCAAAGGAAGTGACTGAGCCAGACAGTGCCCTACACCCTAAACCCTCTTCTTCAGAGGACTTTTCTGTTCCTCAAAGTGTGGGAGTCTTTCCCTGGGAAATCAAATAGAAACTGTGTATCAGGCCACACCACGTAAGGGTACAAGAAAGTTTCATAAGTGCCTGGTCTTTTTTTCCCCCAGAAATAACAAAAAGCTGCTTTTTATAAAGGTTAAAAACAACAATGTGTTGTAATTCTTTTTTTTCTTCCAAAAACAAATGAACACAAAAAGGAAAAAGAAAAAGAAAAAAAAGAAAGAGAGAGAGAGAGAGATGTATTTGGCATTTTCTCTACTTACTCCTGAATAGGTTAAGGCCCTGAGATTAGACTCTTGTATTCTTGGGACCACAGGGCTCCTTAAAACCCCAGTGCATCAATCCTCAATTCTCTCATTAGCCCTTCACAGTTCCAGACTTTAAAGACCTTTGATGGGTTTCTTCTGAGACTGGCTCAGATCCTTCCACAGCACTGGGTGCTCACGCCAGGCGCGGCCGGTGCTCTCTGCACACGTGCTCTTGCCGGCACGTCGGTCAGTGGAAACACACCCTGTAGCACAGGTACGCGCCAGCCGTGAAGACTGTGGCCATGAACATGTTCATCAGCAAGGGCTTCCAGTGCGTCAGCGCCTCGTCCTGCTCCTCCTTGGGTGACGACGACTCCCCCTGGGAAGGACTTGCCCCCACAACCCGCCTTCTGACTTCAGTGTCTGGACTCGTGCTGAGGAACGAGAGGGGCAGAGACGGGTTACTCATTCTGGGGGATACAACGGCAAGGGAGTTACGACGACGGGAGGCATTCTAGGAAAAGATGAGCCCCATGTAAACAGCTTGGCAATGCTGACACCGGCCTGCTGCCTGCTTGTCTACCGCCCCCCCAGCCCCAGGGGCCTCGGTGGCCCTCTCAGCCAGGATAGGCTTCTGGAAACCGGTGGACTCCTTAGTGATGGAGGGTGGGTAACGGTCAAAGGAAAACTACAGGCACTAGTGCAAAGACACGTGCTAACTTTGCCCTGCGGTCTGCGTGTACAACGTTCCCCTCGTCAGGAAACGCGATGGGGTGGCCTGAATGCTTCCACCCCCTCCCTGGGCACCCCGACAGATGCTGACACACAGGGGGGCCTGTCACTGCTGGTAGAGGACAGCGTGCGTTCCCACTGACCCTTTGCCCACCCCGGGTGTCCCAGGCCCGAGTCTGCAGTGCAATCCAGCGGGAGGACCCTTGCCCAGGTGTCCTGTGTGCGGTGCACAGGTTGCCTTCATGGGGAGTGAGCCAGTGAGACCCAGTGGAGACAATGTGCAGTGTTCTTGCTCCAGCACCGGCTCAGGAGAGGCCAGCAGAGGCCCACGGGCCCATGAGGAGCCAGGCCCTTCTCCGCTCCCCTCCTAACCCAGGCCTTTCCCTTTCCACCCTTGCCTCCATCAAGAAGGCCCTGGCCACAGGAAGTCCAGCCTCACATGTGCACCCATGGCCTTTCTAGCCCAGATGGCATCTTGTGACAGACAGGATCACCTGAGGCACCACCTCCCTAGGAGACAGAAGGCCGCATGAAGGACTGGATTTTCCTCACCTACCCTGCGAGGCCCTGGCTGCAGGGCTGGGGCCTGTGTGCATAGGAGCTCCCACTTGTGCCCAATGGCACTTACATTCTTGGTACAACCCCACTTTTTCCTGGGACTCTCTGGCTTTTAGCTCCCCAAATCCACACTTCCCTATTCACCATCTTTACACACAGAGTGTGAAAGACACAAGTATCAAGGAGTAAAGAAAACAGAACACATGGCGTGAACGCGCCAAGTCATCGGCAGCTCCACTTCTCTCATCCTCAGCCCTCTGTGAACCTTGGATGGAGCACGCTGGCCCATCCTGAGAACATCAACACAGGCCCTGGAAAGCTGGGCACAGCCTGGCTGAGGGACAGTCACCGAGCTATTGCTCAGCACATCACAGGGCCCGTGCTCTGGGAGGCCCCACTGGATAAGTCTTTCCAGAAGCAGATCTGGTGTACCTGTGATAAGGACCATTGCACGAAGGGCCCTGGCAACTCAGGTTCATGGGTCAGGACTAGGGCAATCAACATTTAGCAAGGTGCCCAGGTGAGACTCTAATGCTCAATTTAGCCAGAGGAGCCCCTGGGGTAAACACTGTGTGTAACTCGCTTTCTCAGACACTGCCACTCCAATATCTGCCACATCGGTACAGCCAGGTCCCTTCTTAAACAGCTGCAGTGCATCCCTACAGAGAGAAAGCAGGATTTATCTAATCCCTGGGTATATAATCGGCTCATCGCTAATTTCTCACCATTATAAACAATGCCACAACGAACACTTCTGCTTGTACAGCTCTTTGCACACTTGTTTGAGAATTGCTGTAGGCTAACTTCTTGGATGCATACAAATACAGGGTCAAAATGGGCACTCATCTTAAACTGCCCTCCAAAAAGCAGGTACCAAGGGCCCTGCCTCCATAGTCTCAGGCTCGAGCTAACTCCCATTCATTCTTCAAGCATCCACACAGGGCCACCTCCTGCAGGCAGCCTTCCTTCCTTGACCACACAGGGAAAGTTGAGTGCCTCTTCTGTAAGGCTGGCCACCTCGGGGTGGACCTCCATCACATCACTGTCCACAGGCTCCCACTACAATCTCTCCTATCCCCGTCCCAACAAGATGGTCCAGAACACAGACGGGGAGCTACAGTCTAGCTGCCTCAGTATTGCAATGCACCAATAGGTGCTCAACGATCTTGTTAAACTGTAAGGAAGCAAAACGGCAATCAATTTCATCCAGACTCCATGAAAAAGTTCAGTTCCTGAAAGGACCATTCTGGGAATGCTGGAAGCCTGGGGCAGGGCACTGTCATCACGGGTGGGAAGGTCGGACTCCCAGGGCTCAAACTTGATCCCAACGAGCACCACAAGGTGGAGCTAGAACCCCACTGAAGTCCATCGCTTCCCAGAGCCAACACTGGGCTAAGTACCTAGACTCCTCCAACCAGAGTGGAGGCCAGTCCAGGGGCCCCATCCCCACAGGCTTTCAATATTAACGTGTTTCTGGCACAGAAGGTCATCTCTCCCCACCCCCAATAAGCCAACACCCTCTCATATTACCTTTCCACACTGCAGGGGACACTTAAGGGTGTTCTGGTTTCCTCCTGGATGGGGCCGTCGTCTTTATCCTCCTCAGACTCATCCTTTACCCACTGGTGGTTTGGGAAGAATTCCTTGCATTTCCCATTGTGTGGCTCCAGGATTCGTTTGGGTGGTCGGGGAGGTGGGGGGACATGCTCAGGTGGGGGCTCCAGGTCCTCGTGGGAGAGCTCCTTCCACTGCTCCTGGAAAAACCCACAAGAGGAAGTCCCATCAGTGTCATGCTCAGCCGACCTGTCAGAAATCTGCTCCTCTTTCAGTGAGCAGAGGTGATGGCTTCGTGAGGGGCTCTCGCTGCTTCTTGGGTCTCCAGACATACACTTGGAAGGTGAAATCTTTTGAAAATAAAGTCTATTCTCTCTATTAATGCTTTCTATGTGCCCACTTTAAAGGCAGAAATTGGAAGCCTGTGAACATTTCCACAACTTTCTAGCTATTTAACCACGAAGGACAGCTATTTGCTCTGACACATGACAGTGTTTGAACTTTGACAACTGACAGCCCCCTTCTTCAGATACAAAAATAGAAAATTTACACACCTGCATGAAAGCAAAAGCAATGCTGACCTGCACTGAAGAGTCTCCCATGATGAATTTGGCACCTTCAATCACAGCTAGGTAGGAGAAACGGAGCTGGTCTGCTGTCTGGATCAGCCCCATCCGAAATTTCCTCATTTCTAACAGAACTTTCTTGATATCAACAGAAGAAGGGTCTTTCCTTTTGTCCATCTGAAAGCCAGAAAGGAGACACACTGAGCCAGCCCCGACTCTCCAGTGCCTACTCAGGGAAAATCAGAGCAGGGAAGACGTGAGCAAATGTAGCCAGACCGGGGCCATCTAAGCACAGGGGAAAGAATGATAGACAAGGGCTTCTTTGGATCTTGCAGGATTCCTCTTTAAAATTAAGAACATCCCTCCAAACAAAGCTATTTGGCATAAAGTTATTTTCAGGGGAGGGAAGTTGTTAAAAAATGAAGATCGAAGCTCGTTTACTGCAGAGACAATACCAGAGGAGCTGTGGCCAGGCCAGAGCGGAGGTTTAAATGTGGTCCTGTCTCTTCCTAGGGTCTCCAAGGGCCTCCTTACCAGCAAGAGACAGGTGTCGGCCAGACAGAAGGTCCCCGACCTGCCGATGCCGGCGCTGCAGTGCACGACGATGGGGCCGTGCTCCTGGCTGAGTGACCCTGACTCACGGACTTTGAAAAGAAAGTTCAGGAATGAGGCTGGCGATTCGGGGACTCCAAAGTCAGGCCACGTGGTATAGTGGAAATGTAAGATCTCTCGAGTTTCTTTAGACTGAAAGAGAAAAATACTCATGGCGATTCTAAGAGAATCAGCTGTACAGCAATCACAAATTCCAAGTCCACACCAAGGGCCCTTCCACCCACTCAGTCTGAGGCAGCTGTAACGCTCCGCCTTTCTCCCCGGGGCCGTGCACCCGGTCCACACACGCCACGCACCGCGGTGCCGGGCGCCGTGCTCAACCCCGGACCGCAGGCTGCTCCTGTTTTGACTTCACTTCCATTAGGATGAGCCCGTCTCGGCCCCCTCCTTTCTCCCATGTCCCTCTCACCTCTGCTGTCGTCATCACAACTGATTTCTCTCTGCCCCACAATGATGCTGCATCGCCACCCACGGTAACCTTGTCATAAAAATAGCACAAGGTTTCACACGAAAGAGTGAAAACAGAACTGCGTATGTGTGGCATCAGCTCTGGGAAACTCAGGGCTTCACAAGGGTTGTCATTTTAGAGAAAAAAGTACCCAGCTCAGTCTGCAAAGACTGGAGGTTGCCATGTGTGGCTCAAAACCCAGCTAAACAAACGGACGCCAGAGCACTGCCTTCATTTTAGCGCTGAGCACATTAACTCACTGAGTTCTCGCACCAATCCTTCAAGGCACGTATGGATTCCCATCATTACCATTTTCCAGATTAGGAGACTGAGGCTCGGAGGCCAGCCCTCCATTAAGTGGGGAGAAGGAGTTCCAATCTAAGTTTGCTTGACTCCAGAGCCTGTGTTCTGAGCCTGTTGCAGTAACTTTTGAAAGGAGGACTGTGGCCCATGGCGCTAAGTGTTTCTCCCTCTGGCCCAGTCTGCTCCCAGTGAAGCAGAAAAAAGAATGGCCTCTGGTGCCGTATCCAGCCTGGCTCCTTCCTCTGAGCCAGAGAGTCCACTCCCAGAGTGGACACCTGGTCTCCAGTCGCAGTGACCAAAATGTAGTTCTCACTGGGAGGAGAGCACTCCAGGTCTTTACTAAGCAAAGGGCACACAGTAGATGGGAACCAGTCACTGGCTAAGTAAGGCCTCCAAGTCTTGCTCAAGTGGGCACAGGAACAAGGTTTGAAGGTAAGGAGCCATGCCAGCCTGGAGTGTCTCCTGCGGTGCTGTGCCAAGGGCCAAGGTAGTGCCTAGGGCATCTGGAGAGCAGCTGATGGAGAAGGCTTTTGCCCGAGACCCGCTTACCAACACTGCCTTCCTTCATTTGTCAAATGTCCACAACGTGCCTATCGTGTGCCAGGGACCGTGCCAGGCACGATGAGGTAGAGATGGCACCCTTGTCCTCCCAGAGCTTACAGCTTAGTTATGACAACCTTCTCTAACCCGAGTGTGATGAAAATGTGTGGAAGGACCTTCAATACACACCAATGACCTAACATCAGAAAAGAATATACACATTCGACCCTGCACCCGCTGTTACGTACACTGGTATCTTTCTGCAGGACTGGGAGAAATCTGCGTATGATATTAGGATAATTTATAGAACTATACTCAGCTATTTCATCCTTTCCTCTCTAGAAAATGATTTCCTAATACTTTAATGGCTTAAAAGAGAAATACCTCTTCTATTTTGTGTATATTTTGAAAACCGAGTAAGAAGAAAACATGCCACAAATAAGTTCTTTCTTTTAATCCTGAAGGTGTGGGTTATCTCCTGTCTGTGCCCTCCCTCACACTTGCCTACCTTTTTCTCAAGGGATTCATTCTGGACCTGCACTTGAGCAGGTACGCATGTCTGAGGAAGACTTTTTAAAAACAAAGTCTGTTCAAGCAAACAGATCCCAATGTCAAGGCCGCCAAGCATTGCTCTTTGCTCTGCCCCCCAGACAGCACCCTCTTCTGCGCAGTCCGAATTCCGTTTCCCTCAACAAGCAGGAAAAATACTCGCAAAAGTTTACCGGAAGTCATTCTTAGTATGTCAGGCTTGCAGATGCTAAAAAGCATGGAAAAATGTCTACTATATAATCCTCCAGGCACATTCCAACCTCCTGCCAACATTATTCCTGAGAATCCTCCATCTAACCCCTCCATAAATCACTCCCTTAGTCTCAGTGCATGGCTACGGCAGGGCTCATGTCTCCAGTGCTGTGAGAGAGACACAGAGAGAGAGAGAGACAGAGAGAGAGAGACAGAGGGACAGAGAGACAGAGAGAGAGAGACAGAGAGAGAGACAGAGAGAGAGACAGAGAGACAGAGAGAGACAGAGACAGAGAGACAGAGACAGAGAGAGAGAGGGCGAGCTCTGTGGTGAAGGAGGTACCTAAGATCTTCCTCCCGCCCCCCAGGCACCCCTTGTCACCTGGTAAGTAAGCAGGTAAGCTCTGCTCACCATAGTGCCAAAACCTCACCTTGCTCAGAGAAAAGTGGGCATTAGGTAATGTCACTCAAGAGAAAAGACACCTCAACCATTAACCGTCTGAGTATTTAAGTGTGTGCCACACTTACTGTAAGGTTTTCCAATTCTAGTTGTCGTACTGTATAATATGACTTAATATCTTCAGAGATCAATGTTAATTTCAAATTTGTATCTTCAAAGATCATTTCTTTTTCTTCTTTTTGTGGCCAGTACTGTGCACATTTTAACTAGGGGAGAAAATAACACTGAATTATTGTGAGCAACTGACCATTTTCCAATGACTGAAGGTTTAGGGTATCTTCTACAATCTTTTTTTTTTTTTTTTTTTTTTTACATTGTACAATCCTTATGATACCCAAAGCGCTGGGGTTTTCTGACCTTGGAAGTCCCATCAGCATAACCTGCCTGCCTCCTGGGGAACGGGGGAGGGGACTGTGAAGACCCAGCCAGGACTAGTTGTGCACACAGGGCGCAGACTTCCAAACCCAGCAGCCCCCTGGTCATCCACACAATGAGGTGTTTCAGGGCTCTGCTCCTTTCCCTGTCATTTACGAGGCGAAGCCAGACAAAAGGTTTAGTCTCACAAAAGGTTTAGTCTCTCACAGATAGCTTTATGCAGCCATTTCAAAGATTGTCAAGCACCTCATCGGTGCTGTTGGCATAATGTAGACTCCTGACCCTGGGGAACATATGGGCTAATTGAAGATACGACTAGGAGAGACTCCATGTGAAACACTCTGAAAGGCTGAAGGGCTGTCATCAAACGAAAACTATTTGGAGAAGGCTTGCAGAGGGGCCAGACCTCCTCCAAGGTCTGGGGTCACCCACTGTCTCATCCCACCTTTTCATTCTGGTTTTACTCAGTTCAGAAAAACACATTTCATGTTCTAGTTTCATAATTTCAGAAACTACTTGATGGTCTTGATTTAAGTGTAACATTACCTTTAAAGCAAGCACACGCACAAAGATTTGGTTCCGTTTAGAGTTTAAGAAAAAGACTTTGACTCAAATTTTGTGGCATACTTTACTTGAGCTAAGTTTCTGCGCCAGTTACTTACAATTTCTACTTGCTGATGACTGATGGACCAACGCAGCAGGTGGATGGGGGCTAAGCTGCAAGGTCTGTGAGCCAGGCGGACTGACCGTGCGCCGAGGCAGAGGGAAGCTCAATGTTGTAACTTCCATCAAATGAAACATCAGTGTGTGTGAACAGCTCTTTGGGAAATGATACAAATTCAAGACACTTGTAAATGCCAATGTATTCGCCCACTCCACACCTCCTCTGAGGCCTTCAAGGATGACTGTGTCTGAAATGCCACAGGAGGTGGAGGGAGTCCCTGCAGGGCCAGCCTGTCTGTCAGGAGAGACAAGGTGGCCTGAGGGAACTGCTGAGGGGGAAACGCTATGGCTGTGCCTTGGGAATTCAGAAGAGGTCAATGTTTCAGGCCGGCCGGGGTTACGGAAGAGATCAGAGAAGGCTTGATGGAAGAAGCAGCCTCTGACAAAGGTGTGTTTGGAAGGACGACTAGGATTTCCCAGGCAGAGAAGCCCACGTCAGACGAGCAGCGGGAAACAGGGCCAGTGGAGGCCTGAGTACAGCGACTCTGGCAGCAGGTGCGGGAACCTGTGTATCACCTGGGCACTGAGGAGCCAAGAGGCTCCTGAGGAGGGTGAAGAGAGCACAGATGCCCACTGGTCCTGCTCTACTGAAGCTGCACACTGCCCAAGAAACAAAACAAAAACAGAGACAGTGACAAATCAAGAAACACCAGGAAGTGATGGCAACACAGCATCAAACTTCACGGTCCCCAAACAGAAGGCTCATGGGCTTTCTAAAGAGCTTGGACCCAGGCCTGTGTGAACGTGTGAGCCAGTGTCACCCATGTCACCCCTCCACATTGATGATGAGCTGCAAAAGACCAACCCGTCAGCATGGCGGTGATTCTGCCACTCAGGACACACAAGCATGAATGACACGGCAGATCCCCCACTTAGCCAAACGAGTGGGGCAGCTGGAAGCAAGACTTTTGACGACCTTTAAAGGATGCATTTATTCCCACACTTCAAATGATCAGACCTGTGTAACTCCTTAAGACCCCAGAAACAAAGCCTGCCAGGTAGGTTCAAAAACATGTGTGCTGGGGTGGGCACTCAACACGGCAAGCAGAGAGAGTGGGGCAAAGAAGCAGAGATGCAGAATGGCCAGATGCCACCCAAGAAGAGGCCAATGTTTTCATGGCTCATGGGCAGGGAAGGCGAGTCTTTTCAATCCCACCTCCACACAGCAAGCACTCACTTTCAAAACTGAATATAAAGCCTAGTAAATCTCTGTAATCTGGGTCAAGACCAAGACTTTGGAACACTACAACAGGAACTCTGGCAACGCTAAGCGTCAATCAACTGATGTTTATTTTAGAGAACTCTTAGGCATCTCCAGTAACATGCCATGCTCTGCTCTGTCATTTCCTGTAGACAATTTTGTTTTAAACACACAAAAGAAAACGAAACAAAAAAATAAGCACAAGATCACTGCTTCCTCTTATCCTATTAAATTGATACAAATTGACCTGAACAGGAGATGTATTTCATTAGAAAGCAGTCCTTCACCAGGATTCATATCGGGGCACTTCTTGGATCGGCACCAAACAGCAACGTGGCAGTGTTGTCATAGCTGCTGTTACTGCCATGAAGGTGGATATGAGCGAGTCCTTGGCAATCTTAGGAACAATCTGTGAAAGTTACCTGAAATGACCCTGGGATGGATGATTTGCTCTCCCAAAGAATGATGAACATAAAACTAAGCAGAGTACGAGAGGGATGGACAAGGCCTCAGGTACCTCTGACACAAAATCCAGTCTCAAGCACAGAAGCGGCTGAAATCAAATAGCATCTTTAGTAGAGATTTCAGGAGAGAGACCCAGGCGACACTTCTGGAGTAGTAGTTAAACTTGCCCTGTGTGTTTTCCCTGCCTACACGACAGTCCTAACCCTACTAACATGCATAACGCATTCCACATGGACACGCCTCAAGTCGACATGGAAACCAAAACCAGTGAGAACTTCGGCTGTTTGGAGGACCACAGCCTAACACACAATCATTTTCTGCACAACTGTTTTTTAGGAAGCACGGGGTCTCCAAAGGGTCATAGGCAGTTTGCCAAAAATAAGAGGGGAACATCCTACACTATTTGGTGAAGGAAGGAAACCAGAAAACAAATATGCAGTAAATGGAAACGCTCTGTAAGCTGGTTTTTACCAGGGGCTGTGTGGATAGTTTATAATTAGATTAGCTGAGCACATAAGATGCTGTAACTTCTTATAATTTTTCCCAGTCAGCCTTTAAAAGGGTGATGATGTTGATGTTGAATTGAAAATGTCAAACCATATGTGGCTTTTCATGCCCAAATGACCCTGAGTGAAAAGAACAGTTACAAAGGAAAACAGGGACTACTTACTGTCACGCTATCACGGTCAAGTGCAGCGAAACCAACCAGCCATGTTTTTATGGCCAACAGCAATCCAAGGGGAAAGACTGTTTCAGTGGATCTATGGTCCACTTACAGTCAGCCTTCGGTGGGAGACCACCAAGAGCAAGGCCTGGTGACGAACATGTAACTCCAACACTCCTTGTACTATGACAACAGCAGCTAAAGCAAACCTTGTGCAACCAACAGAAGTTTTACTTGAACTTTTAGCAACAAACAAATAAAAAGCAAATGCTACCATAGCTGACGATTTTTGAATAAAGAAGTCTTGATTTTAAAACTCCCAACCCGTAACACCATCTATAACAGTGGTTTTCAACAGAGGACAATTCTGCCTCCGCGGGGACACCAGAGAGACATTTTTGGGGGCCACAACTGGGGGCGAGAGTGCCACAGCTATCTGGAGGGTGGAGGCCAGGAAGCTGCTAAACATCCTCCAATGCACAGGACGGCCCCAGAGAATGACCGTCCCAAATGCCAGCAGTGCCTGGGCTGAGACCCTGAATGCTGACTCGCGGGGCACACCCTCGCAGGTTTCCCCTTTTTTTCCTTGCGGAATGTGTACTGTGGGAACCTCATGTTTTGCTTCTTTATTCAAAATTACTGACAAGAATGGTGACAGGTGGGGGTTGGCTTCACATTTGCAACTTCACATTTTATTAATCAAGCCACTGAAGCAGAAAAAAATTAAAAACCACTTTCAACGAGAGCATTTTTTTCTAAGCAGCATTATTTCATCAATTGAATACTCAGGTAAGCTCTTTATTATGACTGAGCAAAGAAGTATGTTCCTTTAAGAAAAGGGGACAGAGGCAAAAATATATGATTTTAAACATGTGCTGCGGTAAGAGAATTATCTGCTGTGAGTAATCGAGCCTGTGTCTTTAGTGGGGGGAACGAAGAGGCTTTGTGGTGAATGCCTCCTGTTTTCACTGCTCAAGTTTCCTCCGATGTGTTACTTCTTTGCAGTTTGTTTTTACCCTTTAGGGCCACCACTGTGCTTTCTTTGGAGGAGTGGCTTCTCCGGAGCCCTCATGTTCTTCTGGCAACCAGGTGGCCAGGACAGCTGTGAGAGCAGTGCCCCGCAGAGCCCCCGAGAGCACAGTGCCAGGCCCTGGCCAGGCCTGGGTACACGTTCCTGCTGGTCTCTCATCCTCAGCTCACCTTCCCCCAGTGCCTCACCTCTGAGGCTGGAGAGCCCCCCAGGTGCCGGCGGTGTCGGGGGAAGAGGGAAGGGCCCGGGTAGTGGGGATGTGGCATCTATTCGCTCTGTTGAATGCCACACTTGTGCCGGGCACACGTGCAGCCTTCACGGGAGACAGGCCTTTGACAGGCCATCCGGCAGAGCGAGCCGTGTGGGAAGGGAGAGCACATGCTGTGGCTGACCGGAGGGAAGCAATCTGAGGACCCCTGGAAGTGGGGTGAGGGTACAAACTGTGATTCAGATCCTTAGCTCAGAGAACATGGCAAGATGGCAAGAAAAAAGGTCTGTTCTGACTGGAGTTTGGAGTTAGAGGTGGGATAAGGGTCCAGGATAAGTAGGGCCCAACCCTCCGTCACTGCCAGCCCCACCAGGAGGCAGTGGGGAGCCCCAGGCGGGCTTTCTACAGGGAAAAGGTGTGGTGAGGCTGGCTTTAGAAAGATCATTTGAGATGCAAGGTCAGAACAGGCAGAGGGGAGCAAGTTGAAAGGTGGGAGGTAGAGGTGTGGCTAAAGGGACAGGCGCACACAGGGTGACGACCTGAACAAACACCTCTGGTGCACATACAACCCCAAGGGCTGTTTTAAGAGTTGCACAGAACTTGGATGAAAGGATGACACAAATCCTAAAGTAAATGCGAAAGCACACAACATCCCTACTGAAGAGAATGGCCAGGAGCCGCAGGCAAATCCAGCCCGCAGTGGCTCCCACAGCCAGAGAAGCCGGGATGATGAAGGCACAGCAGACACTGGCTTTTCCGAAGAACACTAGGCCCACACACACAGCTCCTGACGCAACGGCAGCTGCGCAGGAACCACAGGTCAGGGCGAAGCTGAGCACACACACCAAACCCGGAGGCTCACGGGTGGGGCTGACAGGCCAAGGGCAATTTTATTTTTCCCTCCTTTTAATGCACTTATGTATCTGACTTGTTTACAATAAACATGTATTTATGTAGTGCTTCTTTAACTTTTTTTTTATACAAAAAACACTCTGTGAAAGAACTATAAAAGCAATGGAAAGATGGTGAACTCTGTGGACTGAGGCGCAGACAGCGCCACGAAAGCAGGCGGAGGCACGACTTACCGACCCTTTCTCCATCACTCTGTTGAGCATGACCACGCCCCTGCTCTTCTGCTCCCACACCATCTCCCAAAAGTGACCACACGTGTTCGGCAAAGGGCCCTGCAAAACATAAGCCACAACGTGCATGCCATTTACACATAAACCTTTCCAGTGCGAGCTCATCTTGGCAGTTAGCAGATGACAGTGCCCTGAAGCAGGGTGGTGGCAGAGGGTGGGACAGAGACCCAACCCTCCGTGCCCAGCGGTCAGTGACCACAGTTCTATTTCCTAACATATGGTGAAAGGTCAGTGCCGCATCTCAGGGCTGGTTCAGGGATGACCAACGGAGCGCAAATGCTGATTCTGCTTTCTGGTTCGGCCTGGGTGGCTGAGGGGCTGGCTCCACAAGGATCCGTCACTAAGCGGGGGTGGAATAGTGGACAACACTGCTGGGGGCAGGCGACAGGCAGCATGGGCAAGTGATCAACAGGGAGGCTTCTGGCGGTTCAAGTCCCAGCTCCAATCATTTATCTGTGTGACCTTGGACAAGTCATTTCACCTCTCCCACGCCCGTTTCTCCACTTATCTCACTTGACTAATCACAGCACCCACTCACGGGGTTTTCAAAATGAACTATGTTCGCACATATAAAGGCCTTCCCACAGTACCTGGAACACAGTACACAACCAATGAAATGTTAGCTATTATTATTACTATTACTAATGGTGAACCTGGCCAAGAAACATAAGCCATGTGGACACAAGACGGTCAGTCAAGCAGCCCAGCGTGTCGCGGGGGTGGGGCGCTGAATGCCACGCAGCTGCCCGTCTCACTCCAGCCGACCTGCAATGCGCACAGATGTTTACTGCAAACAAGGGTGCGAAGGCCTCGAGTCTGTCTCAATTCTTAGTATGGCCTGGAAGGGACATCACCTGTCACCTCACCAGAACGGTTTCCATTCTCGCCTATTTTCATCCAAATTTTCCTTATTGTTCACATGTTTTGAGTCTTGCCACTTTCCTTGCCCACGCAAACCCTCAGTGCCCTCTACATTCTTCCCTGAACTCATCTCGATCCTGCTGCCTGAACCAAAAGTCCACATTCCACATACGTGCTGTAAGATGCAAACAGGGATTACATGTCAACCCTTTCCCCCAGGCAACAGAAAAACGGCTCTGGGAAGGCAGGAATCACATGGCCTCCTCGCTGGGCAGCTGGGCTGGGCCTTTCATCCTCTGAGCTGGGCACAAGGACCCCGGCGTATCACTGGGTCTTCCACAGCTGCAGCCTCTGTGGCTCTCATCAGTTGCTAGCCTGTCGCCTTCCCTACCCAACATCACCCCCGTTTTGAATGGGTCTGAGGGATTCAAAATCACGTAAGGTCTGAAAGGATACACACCAAACTCAGCCAATCCTTCATGAAGGAGGTGAAGGTGGGCACTTCGGACGTTATTTTCTACACTTCTATATCTCTGGGTTGTTTTTTTTTTAAATAATAAGACTATAGACGTATATTATTTGTATAATGAATGGAAATGAAAAATGGGCAAGATTTTCTTGGCTCCGTGGCTTGGGAAATGTTTCAGTTATACTATCCGGGGGTGCAACTTCGGGGTTAGGCTGCTTTAATCCCTTTTGTAAATCCCAGGGCAAAGGGAGACCATGTCAGCAGCTACATATCTATCCATGGTACCACCTGACAAAACAGACAGAACTTCAGATGTGCCAAGTAACTGCTAGGGCATGGGTGCAAAAGTTTCCATGGTGATTTCCTAATGCTATATTTGACTTCATACACCCTATCTGTCTTTGCTTTGGGCTTCCTGACCCCACACCAAAGTTGAATGGCTGAAATCAGGAAGTAAGACTTGAATTCTAAAAAGAGAAGTTCCCACGAAGCCACTTTGGCCTCCGCCTCTTCCCACCAGCTTGCCACCACCAGGGATCTCCCTCCTCGTCACCGGCTCCAGCCTCTCCAACCACCCCAGACGTGCTGGGGGGACCATGAGCTGAGAGCCTGGTAAAGGCCCGCTCCCTACTCATACACCTAGAACTTACTTAGCAGCACCCCCAGAAGCGAACACTGCGTGGCTGACGGCCCATACACTGGCTGGGAGGCATCTTGGGTTGGTTTTGGTCATGGACAGAGAGGAACTGGGCCAGAATGAAAAGGGGCAGGAAGAGGGACCGCGGCAAACATGCCCTCATCTAGCTTCCTGACCCAAAGCAGCCCTAGCACTTTCTGACTTCACCATCATTTTCGTTGCCAAATATTAGGCAGAATTATGTTCAAAATCGCCCTATAACCAAAAGCCATACATAAGATGGACAAAGTGATATGGAATGAGAAAACAAAAATTATTATTAAAAAAAGAGAGGCACTTAGACTGATTAGACCATTTATGGGTAACAGATTATGATTTGAGAAAATTAACCAAAAAGAAATTTCTTTATCCCCATTCCCAGATACCCATTGTTTTGGGTCATATACCAGTAAGTGTTTCACAAGAAGGTCAATTATTAAACCACCTTTATGATTTTTTTCCATAAAGATGCCAAAAACCAATGGGAATTTTAAGTGATTTTGCATGCTTGTTCACGTAATCTAATGATTTTTTTTTCCTGAAGAATGAGGCCCATGCCAAGGAATTCTGAATGGGTATCTAGACAAAGGCTCCTGGTCTCCTGCTAACCCTCTCAGATTTCCTAAAGAAGCACCCAGTGCTCTCAGGCAAATACTTAGGGAATCAGTAGAAGCACAGGCTCTTCTCTAGCCACGGATCTGCTGCCTCTGTCCACAGACCATAGGCAATGCTGCCATTTTAATGCTGTTTCTCATAACCTAGCAATATTGTACTTCCCAGAAAAGATTAGTGTTACAACCCAACGGAATCTCTGAAGGAGGATTTTCCCCTACCTTGCTTTTATGGGTTATTTAAAGCCTGACCTTCTAAAGGATGTGGCAGATTTTATTTGAGGTGTAGGTAACAGCACTCGTAAACGCTTAAATTGTCATCAAGTAAGGCAAAAACCATTAGAAAAAATTTCAGACAATCCTGGGTTTACCTGGGTAAGAATGTAACTTCTTTGGGCTTCTTCCATTTTTATCAAACTAGCATTGATATAGTCATTATCTTCTTGATGTAGTTTAATCCGACTGTGGTCAACTGAAAGGCAAACCAGAACTCAGAGGTTAATTCTGGAGGACCAAGTGTCTAAAAAGGCAGTGCACCCCATAGGGAAAGCAAAGAAGGTGAGTTGGTGGCATTGAGGGCGTTCCAACTGGCTGACGCTGTGCTTTTGTAACTGAGATTAGTCATTAATATGGGGATGACTAGTACTTTCAGAAAGATTTTTGAAGTGTCTGAAACTTAACGCTAAATAGCAACAGAGATAAACTACACTAAAACATGATTCCGTCCTATTTGGGAAATCTGTTCTTAAGTCATATCTTCCTATGACACTTTTTACTGCCCTCACAACTTAACTTGGTACGCTGCGGGAGAGGGGGTATCAAGAGATCTGTTCTTTGATGCCTAATATATACTTTTATAGGGTAAGATTTATGAGCACACCCAACTTACCCTTTAAAGGTCTGAAGATTAAATGACCTAACTAAGTATACAACAGTGTGAAAAGTCACACCTTGAATTTCTTTGCACAGTTTTTTAAAAAGTTCAAGTATAACATATTTAAATGATTCTAAATCTTTCAAAGTCACAACCTGTCATGATCAAAGACATTGAAAAGAGAGTTTAACTGGAAAAAATAAGCTTTGAATCCAAAACACTGAAAGTATATTAAATATAACTTTCAGAATAGTTTTTAAAAATAAACACTCCTTTGGAAGTTCCGCCCAGGTTACTGAAAAAGCATGGCCACTTTGTTTTCTTTTTACCATGACTTTGTCACAAAAGCAATGGTTCCCTGACGGCCACTTTCCTTATCCTGCTAGTGCAACTAATAAGAGCAGGTGAATGTTTTTATTTTGGTACAACACAAGGGATGGTGCACTCTGATGACGACCCATAAACGGTATCTTCTCTCCTGCTCCAATGGGAAAGGAGAGGTTAATGGGGATAAGAGATTTGGGGCTTTTTGTTCTAAAGGATTCCAAAGAGATGTTTTTGAAAATTAGCTACTGTTTGGAATATGGTTTCTCATTGTGGAAGGTTCATACAAACTGAAACACTTGGGTACTATTTAAATGGGTCACAGAGATAAAAGATCTCAAAAAAATTATGTGACTGGCATTGGTGGGTTATGAGCGTGGGTCAAACGCACTGGGTGACCTTGGGGCTTGGGGAAACGATTCCTCCTGGGAGCACTGGGTTTTCACTTGCCAAATGGATAACAAGATCCCCATCTACTTGCATCATTCTCCCATTACTCCTATAACCTAAAAAGCAAATTACTTTTTTCTACTGGGAAGTGGAGGTAGGGGAGAAAAGAAAAATATAAGGAGTGAGATTAAGGGCGAAAATTTTGGGAATGTTTCCCTGGAAAAATATTTTAAATGCTTATTTTCCCTCTAAAACTGGTTCATAAAACCATAGAAAACATAGAACTGAGCAAAGATGTAGAAAAGGAATATTGAAGACAACATTAGTACCTCATTCAGAGCAAGTACAGCAAAAGCTAGAGACCAAGGGTCTGGCACTGGTGAAAAATGTGAACAGTGATTGCTCTTTGAAGCTCAAGGCAGCTGGCCAGATCTCACAGCAAATCACCCGAGGAGAGGTTCTTATAAAAAATAAAACCTCCGAGGTGCCACAGCCTAGACAGGCTAACTCAGAGTGTCAGGTATGGGGGCACAATCATGTGTCGCTTGACAACGTAGAATTGCACGTCAGATATTCCGGGTATGCGTCTGAAGTTAACGACCATCTCCGCCACCACCGACATTTATGAGAGACACACTGGGCTAAGTGTCTAATGTTATTTTACTTCATCTTACACAATTCTACGAGATCAATGTGACTCCTGTTTTATTGAAGGTCAGAGAACAACTTGCCCAAAGCCACACAGCTGTCAGTGGCAGGCTGCTCTGTCCCAATCCAGGACCAGTTCTACTCCTCTCCCAGGAAGCCGGGCACTGCTGACTCTCCTGCAGAGAGCACCGAAAGCCACCACCCACAGCCATGGCGCAGTGTGCTTTAGGAGGGAGGCAGGAAGTGGCTGCTTGAGGGATGCCCCACAGAACCTATGTCCCTAGCAGAGAACACTGCCATAGGAGAGGTTGGCAGCTGTAACCCAACCCTCCCTGACTGACAAGGTCTAAAAACCCTGCAGGTTGAGTCAAAAGGCTTCTGTGGCCTTGAGGAGACGGCAAAGTTCATGTGCTTTACTCAGTTCCAGCGTTTCTTGCTTCACAGACATTCTAACACGTTGACTTATTTACTTTCAAGATATCAGTAGGTTGAGAGCCAAGTACTCCGAAGGCAGAGGAGGCTGCCAGAGGCCAGCAGGCACGTTGCAAGCTAATGGCAGGAAAGAGCTAGAAATGTGATGATGGCGGCAGGGTGTGAAGTGGGCAGAACTCCACAAGCGCGCTGACCTGTGTCTTCAGGAGGGCGTGAACAGCTCCCACCCCTCAATGCTGTGGCAGGGCATCATTACAGTTCAATATAATGCTTGGGGTCTAATAATACCGCTGCTGAGTCATCCAGAAAAGGTTATATTATGCCTGCTACACTCTGCTTCAGCTGGTAGGAAAATGATTCATCAGAAAAATTGTCAAAGCTAAAAAAAGTGCTTTGAACTTAGCTGAATTTTCCAGAAACTGAAACCTTACCCCTTCTACAACGGTAGAAAAATGAACCATTACTATAAGTCTCCAATGCCTTTATAATAGGAAACAATCAAGTCATAAATCGCTATTGCTACTGATTTATTCCCAAACCCCGGGGCCACAGGAGTCTTGACTGAGAGGCCCTGCAGCTGAGGAAGAGCCCATGCAATGGAAGCAGGGAGACCAGTGAGACCAGTAATGGCGATGTGAATACTTACAGGGACTGACATCTCTGTACCTGTTTCGGTTTTTGTTCTTGGGAAGCTTGGCCACTCTACATGGGAAGTCACTGGCTTCGTGTCGGATATCCTACAAAAAAAGGATAAAGAGTTGTCTTTTGAAATCTCTGGTATCAGGAATTCACCCGGACATTTAACCAAACATGGGCTACGTGCCAGGCATAGGAAGACCCACTGCAGAAACACATCAAAGAGAGCCAGGCAGTGTGGGAAACTCAAGGTGATAATTCAGAGGCATGTCCAAGGTCATGAGAGAAAAACAGAAGAGCAACAACCCTATGTCTGGGGTAGGAGGAAGTGGTGTGGGGCTGGGAACTGGGATATGCGGAAGAGGCCAGGGACACAGCACGGGGTGTGGCATTCCAGTCAGGAACACCCCGGAACACCCGGCACAGCAAAGGCATGGGGGCTAGAGTGCACATTTTTGTTTTTGCTTTTTAATTTTTATTGGGGAATATTAGGGAACAGTGTGTTACTCCAGGGCCCATCAGCTCCAAGTCGTTGTCCTTCAATCTAATTGTGGAGGGCACGGCTCAGTTCCAAGTCCAGTTGCCATTTTCAATCTTTAGTTGCAAGGGGCACAGCCCACCATCCCATGCGGGAATTGAACCGGTAACCTTGTTGAGCGCTCACGCTCTAACCAACTGAGCCACCCGGCCGCCCTAAAGTTCACATCTTATGCAAGTGACAGGAGTGGGCTGGTGGGGAGGGATGACAGATGGCTGGCGCACACAGGTGCGTAGGCCAGATCTTGGAGAGCCCGGAATGTCAGGCCTGGGAGTTCCATCTGTAACCTTTTATAAAACTACAGTAAGAACAGATAAAATGCACTTTTACGCTAATAACTACCCAACTGCTTTCTTAGGAGATGATAAAAAATCCCATTACACTAAACTGTCAGAAAGAGGAAGTGCCTGGATTAACAGAAAACCTGAATTACGCCTCCTGCTAGACTGATTATATATATCTAATTTTGTCCCCCTAAAATACCACTAAATCACATAAAAATTATTTCTTTTAATTTGTTGATTATTAAAAGACAAACCCACACAATAATATGAAAGCACTTAATGACACCAAACTGTACACCGAGAAATGGTTACAATGGTAACTTTTTTATGTATATTTTACTACCATTAAAAAAAAAAAAGGCAAACTGCACAAGGGGAGAACAGGAGAGAAGACAACAACAACCAAACTTTGGAAGCTGGCATCATACTGATTAGTAGTTGGCAAGACTGAGATTGCTAACTACCCTGATTTCCACCATAGAATCCTTGGAAGGCTCAGGCAGTGCTGCCTTTCTGGAAGTCGGGGGTGGGGGTGGGTGGGATTCGCTGCAGGGGATGGGGTGGAACTGTCTGAGAGGAGCTGGATCTCCACCCCCTCCCCCCACTACCCTCCTTCCTGCTGCTGAGTGACTGCCACCTCACGCCCCAGCAGAAACCTGGAGATTTTCTGGAAAACATAAATCAGGAGGCAGAGTGTTCTCTAGATGATCTGAGCAGACAAGAAGAAAGACCTAAAGATATTATCATCAGGATGTGCAACTGACAAGCCACCTAGAGGCCCCGTAGCCAGATCAGCAGTAACAAGCCTCTTACACCTGCTCAGAGCTCTCAGTCTGCCTTCTAAGTTCCTAGTCTTCATCACGTGCAGACAACCACTGGTTACAAACGGATTTGTAAGACAAAAAAAAAAAAAAAACAAAAACATGGAGGAAATAAACTGCAGAAAAAAAGAAAGCTTTAAAAATGTATATTAATATATTCAGAAAGATAAGATATTGTAACCATGAATTAAGAACAGGATGTTACATAAAATAAACAAAAATGTCACCTGGAACTTAGAAACAAGATAGCAGAAATGATAAGCTTAATTGAAGAGTCAGAAGATAAACGTAGAAGAAATCCTCCCAGAAAGTAAAGCCAAAAAAAAAAAAAAAAAAAACCACCCCAAAACAACCACAATAGAAAATTAGGCAAAACAAAATACAAGGAAAGAAAACATCAAAAAATAGTTCAAGGAAATCTTCCAGACCCATCAAGTGCTCATCATAACGATAAAAACAGACCATACTAAGCACATTAATTTGCAATTCCCGAATCCTGCAAAGAGAAAATTCTATAGGTTCCCAAGAAGAAAAAATAGATGACTTTCAAAGGACAAGGTGATCGGAATGGCTTCTGACTTTGCCAGAACACTGAAAGCTAGACGGCAATGGGGCAATGCCTTTAAAATTCTGCAGATAAAGGATTTTCAACCTAGAATTCTATATCCAGCCTAGTAATCACTGAGTGAGAAGGGGCAATAAAAACATTTCCAGATATGCAAGGTCTCAAAAACATGTTCCCTTTTCTCAGCAATCCACTGCAGCATGTCTTCTCCTTGAGGGTTCTTAAGAAATAAACCAAAAGAGAGAAAAACATACAACAGGAAAAAAAAATTTGACACATGAGCAAAGGCAAAGGGAATTTCCACAAAAACTGTGAAAGGAGGAGGAGCTCCCAGGATGACAACTATGTACAGACCTAGGAGGAAAGCAGGCCAGAACACAGCAGAATGATTCAAGAGACAGATGTGTCGACAACATGCCTCTGTCTGTGTACCAACTGCGAAAGAACCAGAGAAAGTGCAAGAAGACCTGACATCCAGGAATAGGGAATCCAATTGAGAAGAAAAGCAAAGGAAGTGTTAAGATCACAGCTCTGCGTGCCAGGCCTAGCAACCAGCCCACCCAGAGGGGACAGGGATGGTCTCCAGTAGGGAAGTCTACAAGGAAAGAAACCGAAACCTGAAACCAACAAATCACCTGAAATCACTCCGTGCAATACAGCAGCCACTAGTCGTGGTTGCTGAAACACTCGAGACCTGACCAGTCTGTAAAGAGATGTTGTGTAAAGTGTAAAAATACACTTTGGATGCTAATGAGTTAGTACTAAAAAAAGAAAATAAAATACCTCAAATATTTTAAATATTATTTGCTAAAATAACATGTTGAACATATTGGGTTAAGGAAACTACATTATTAATTTTGTCTGGTTCTTTTAACCCTTTTTGCTGTGGCTACCAGGAAGTGTAAAATTAGATACGACGGTTGCATTGTATTTCCATCGGATAGTGCTGAGTGACCTTGTGGAAATTGTTCTGAGAGGCTACTAGAAGGTATGGGAAGAATTAGCAATAAGTAAAAAGAAAACTGCAAAGGAAAAAAGCAAGGCACTTCTACCTATAGGAAAAATGGGAGGGGAGGCAAAAGGGAGGAAAAGCAGGAGACGGCTATTTAAGAAAACGAAATTTAGCTTAGTAAAGGTCTAAATTAATGAATCAAAGGATAAGCATGTTCCTTAGAAATATGGGTATATGTACAAGCTAGAATCGTAGCTCTAAGAGTTGAAAATGGCCATTGTGAGAAGAAAACACTGGAGGAATGGTCTTCTGTGTGGGCAAGCCAATAACTGGATTTTATTATAAACCTATTATGGTACTATTTAACTTCTTAAGCCATGTGCATATTCAACTTGGGTTAAGAAAGAATGCCCACATTCTGCTGTTCTACTTATTTAAAACACTGCAAAGTGGCAGGGAGGAGTTTTTGATTCACACGAAAGGTAAGCCAATAATTTAAAAGCATGATAATAGATTAGAAACCTACCTGAGATTAAACCAACGAATCCAGAAGTAACACACATACACACACACACACACACACACACACACACACACACACACACTCATTTATGGATAAGGTTAAGCTTCCAGGGAAATGCTCCAGAGCACAGAAAAATAACTTGAAAGAATAAAAATCTAAGTCTTAAATTTGTTGTTCTATATATTATTATTTGGAAGCATTTAGCAATAGGTACCAATTCTGCCTTGTGGGGTGAAACAATCAGGTTAGTCCAGATGGTATGGCTGGATAAAGGTGGAAGAAATAATTAATATCGATCAATCACTGAATACTCTGAGTTAATAAGGGCCAAAATATCAACTGTAGTGTGCAATTGACTTTATTCAGACAAGATTATTAATACGTACTTTTTTGGTAGTAAAGAGAGAGAGCGAAACTTGGATATGTCATTTGATAAAGGGAAAAATAAGAGGTATTTGAATAATAGTTTTTTAAAAACAGGTTTTCAAATTAAGATGTACTTACTCATAGAGTAAAATGCATGGATCTTAAGTGTATAGTTCAGTAAGTTTCTCTAACCAACTTTGAAGTATAATTTACAAACAATAAAATATACCCATTTAAATGCTTCTCTACTTTAGAATGGCATATGGGAAATATATGCATGCTCTGAATACAAGTATTTATATTTCATTTCATAAAATAAAATGCCAGAATTATAGTCTTAAAATTGAGGCGTGATAAAGTACCTTTAAAATTAAAGATAATTGCCAGTAGTTGTTTAGAAACTGAGCAGACTACTGAACCATAAAACTATACAGATCACAAGCTTTCTGTATTCAAAAACTGCATGAAAGGTAGGCTAACTTTCCAACAGCTAGAGAAAAAGCAGATTACTCACTAACGAACAAGTGTGAGGTGACTTCCATGCCAAGAGTAAAATATCCCTAGAAGATCTTTTATTACGCTGATCTAGGATTAAATAATCCACTAAGTATATATAATTCCCACAAAGAGAAAATAAAAGAAAATGAAGGCCTTTAAATAAAGCTAATGATGAGAAGACGAACAGTGGGTCAATTTAGGAGCCAAGCCAAAAAGGAAATAATAAACTTGCCATGAAACAGGTTCCCAGAAATATGCCCTAAATGAAAACACTGAGTATTTCTAGAATCATTCAAAGCGTACCTCAGTGTTTCAGGAATGCCATGGCAGTAATTTAACAAGGTAACAGATGATTTCCCAATGAATACATGGGCATATCATACTTACAAAGCTCTGGAAACAGAATGAATTAATGCCCAGAGTGATTCAATTTCTGTAGTTATTCAGGAAAGCTCATTATCCATTATTCAAATACCTCCCAAATCCAATTAGGCAAAAAGCCAAACTTGGGTGAAAAGCTGACAATTTGTGATGAGACTTCTGTTTTTCTTGAAAACACAGAGGCACAAAAGCCAGTCCAGCCTTGCAGAAATATTTTCATGTTTACAGTAAGCACTTCATTAAGTTAAATGTAGCAATTTTGATTTGAACACGCTTTTTAGTCTCACAATTGGGTGAATGTCTTTTTATTGGTTCTGTGATAAAATGCACTGTTCATTTTCAAACCATTTGACCTGTGACAGGTAGAGACAGCATACCTCATCCCTTCAACAGCTGGACTCTGATAAGCATGGCCTGGACTCTCACCTCTCTAGCCCCTCCTCGCTGAGGCCCACGCCCAGAGTAGACACTCAGCCTAATTTTGTTGACCGAATGGCTCCCAAAGCTCGGAGTCCTTAATTTCATACCAATATACTTCAGTTTATGGAATAGAAATGTCCCTGAAAGGGAATATGTTTAAGCAAATGTCTGATCCAATCCTATTTTCTTGTTACAATTACTTACTTGTTACAAACTGAGAGTTATTGCAATAATAATAACTATATTGTTTTGCTTTGCAATTGGGTCATAAGGCCTCCTGACAAGACAGCACCAAAACAGTTACTACAACATGGACTCAAAGAAGAAAGGTTTATATTTTAATAGTTCTGACAGTGATATGTTTTAAAAGTCCCGAGGAAGAAAGAACTCCAGTGATACCGTTTATTTGCAAGGCCTACAGTGAATCCCTTACCACCTTCAACATCTCCTATGCTGCCCCACCCCCCACTTTACAAATGGACACCTAATTTGATTGTTCAAGCTGTTACCTAGTACTTTATGGAAGCTACTGGCTCTCAGAAATGGACCGAGTGAGCTAGACTGAAGGGAAATGCAGAAGTACAGTGAAGGCAATAATTTAAAATGCAGTAAGTGAACACACAGGGTGTACATTTCCTGGAACTCCTGCAGTAGTTGCCACCGAATAGGGAGATATATATAGAAACGGGTGTGTGTCTGTGGCTGGTCTAAATATTTAGAAACCAAATCTTCAAAATAATGTGTGCTGAACAAATTTTGTTAATCATAAATCTCATTATAAAGAGAGCATGAAATTTCTGTATAACCAAGTGTTCTCTGAGGAATATACAAATCCTCAAAGTCAGAGGTTAAATGTCTTTCAAGTTGAAGGCAACGCTGTATTTTTTATTTATGGACGTTACTGGAACAATATAATTTACTATAAAAACCTCAGGAAAATATTTGTATTATATTTATACATTTATATAATCAATATGTAAGAAATCATATACTCAATATTGTTAATTTTTAAGATAAACTACAATGATTAGATAATAAAGAAGAAAAACTTAAAATTTAACCAATAAAACAAGCTCGTTTTTGTTAAAATTTTTAAATGATAATGTACCGAATTTAAAAAGATGCCAAAAAGTAAACCAAGCACCTAAGAATCTCATGTGGTAGCTGAAAGAGACAGAGAGAGGAGGGAGGAAGGAACAAAATTAGTCAGCTTCTGAAAGGCAGCAGGATATACAATAATTACCCCGTCAGAGCTTGAGGAAGTGTTGGGTCATCTTGTACACTGGTCTGGGGCAAGGTTAAAAAAATAATGGAGTTACAAATCACTAACAGAACAATTATGTACATTTGGAAAATGACATGGAAAAAAGCATAATCTTTTTGCTTTACAAATTCCCCGCAAACGAGAGGCTGAGGGCAGGAATGGGAGGTATGAAATACCCTTCAGGAAGTTGGCAAGGGGAACATCTGGTGGAGACCGGGGGACCGATTTCACGCTTCCACATACACCCTCTCTAAACACAAAGCAATGGTCCATTAAGGATAGAGGCAAGCACAAAGGCACAGCTAGGCTCAAAAACAGAACAAGAACAAAAGAAAACAAAAGGCCTCCCTCCCACTCAAAATGATCTGCAAGCATGGATGGGAACAAAAAAAAAAACGTGAAGATAACTCGTTCTGAAAAAAAACACCCAACAAATCAGCTAGAAAAATAAATCCACTCCACATGAAATTTT
Organism: Rhinolophus ferrumequinum; assembly: GCF_004115265.2. Classification (NCBI taxonomy): domain Eukaryota; kingdom Metazoa; phylum Chordata; class Mammalia; order Chiroptera; family Rhinolophidae; genus Rhinolophus; species Rhinolophus ferrumequinum. Next base: position 9,109,218 of record NC_046306.1, read on the forward strand.
TTGTATAGCCTGTTAGGCACTTTAAAGATACCTAAGTATATTTAAAATCAGAGATAACTAAAGGAATCACATATAAAAAAGATGTTTTGAACAAAAACAGGGAGAAATGAAACCAGAATAAGCAAATAAGAAAGAACAAATGAAAGATCTTGGAAATGAAATTGATGAATAAAAAAATAAAAATAAAAAAAAAACTCACCGGAGAGGGTGAACTCTACACTGACCACAAAGAATGAGTGAACTGAAAGCTACTGCAGAGGAATGCAACATGGAGAAAAAGGAAACATGAAGGAACAGAGGGCAGAGACCCCAGCACACACCTTAAAAATCAGTCAGTGCCCGGATTCATGAGAGTAAGGGTGAGGCTGCAGATAGTAAGGATAATGGATCTTCAAAATAAATTACAGTCTCTTTTGGCAGTTTAATAGAGCTTTACCATTGTCATTGACTAATTTTTAACAACTCTATGGTTATGCAGCTACTTTATGGAAGCTACTGGCTCTACTGAATCGTCAACAAAGAGGTCTAAACATTGCTTTTTCAAGTATCACTGACTTTAAACCTTATTTTTACAGTCCTTAACAGTACCTTTTTTAAAAAAAAAATATTTTTCTGTTAAATGTCATGAATTTCACCTTGGGCAGAAATCAATAGGCAGAAAATGAATCAGACTTACAGTAACTGATGTCAATAAAACATATTGGAACCAGTATCTTTTTAAATGCTGAGAACCACAAAACTATTCCTGTAAGAGAACAGTCTCGAAAATTGAATCTACTTTCACTTCTGTTTTGTTTACCTTCTGCTTTCCATACGGACAATTTAAGTACTTCAGGCCATGGGGTTCCGGCACTTTGCGGGAAGACAGTGAGTGGTCCAGGCGACTAAGGACACAAGCACCTGGCAAACATGTGAAAGTGGAAGGCTTACACCTTCCTTTACAGGGAATCCCACTGCCAACCACAGCTTCCTCCCTCCCTGGTTAATTTCCCTAAGCTCAGCGGTGGGGGGGGGGGAACCTTCGGCACCCACATGATATTCCTATCCTGAAATGACTGAGAACCATACTTATAAAACCGGTATACTTCTGTGCATAATTTAGAGTGTGAATGGGAGGAAAACAGAATATTATAATGAAACCAGCTTTGGTTAAGAATTTCTTTAATATGCCAACAGCAGAACAAGATTCTGTTACTATAACCAAAGGAAAGGTTTTTGCATTATTATTGTCAACCAAACGAGTTTTCTAAATACTTTGTAGATGTACTGTACTTTTCTGTACACCATTTGAGGGATTAGGGATGAAGGAGGAGGGCAGGACCAATGCCTAAAAGCATTATGAAGTAATAGTTCTTCAGTGAGGCAAAAAAACAAAAAAACAAAGGCAATTTGGGGAAGAGAAGCAGCAGGAGTCCGACCAAGCTCTTCCACAAGGCTTTCCAAAGAACTCTGTGTATATGGGTTAAGGAAGCAAGGTTTAGATTCAATGTATGAGTCCCTTCAATTCATCCAAATACATATTGAGCACTGACGACATGGCAGGCCCTGAGGATATGAAGATGAATGGGAAAGGCAGAAGTCCTGCCATCATGGAGCTTACCTTGGGGCACGGGGCTGGGGGACAGCCAGATAAATGGATGCTACACTCTCAGCTAGGTGCTGTCACCTGTAACTCTCACAAATACATCCATGACTATTCATCAAGGTTATAACAGTAAAACAGACGAACTAAAGCCCCCGGAAAAATGGACAACTCATCCACACCCCCTCCCCACCACCAGGGATCTGAACGCTCTTGGAAAGGCAGAACAAGTAGTGCAAAGCCCCAGTCAGTACCTGTGCCTGCATCTTCCTTTCTGCTCCGTCCTGCGGATTACATGACGGATTCTAGAACTGAAATGTGCCCAAGACCAATGGTACCAGGCTGTACCCCTAAAACTGCATGCACCATCCATCATGGGCGAATTAAAGATCACCTAGTCTACATGTAGGTTTCTTGTTTCTCATCTTTTTTTTTTTTTAGACCCAAACCCATGAATGACATGCAACTCACTGACAGAAAGCTAATTTAAAATGCTGCTATATAAACAGCAAAGGTCTTAAAAACTTTATGGCTTGAGGAAAAAAATATCTATGGGCCAATTTGCTGAGAGAGGACTTACTGACAAAAACTACAATCATCAGTTTAGTGGATGCTTCCTATTTACCATGCCAAGATATGCCCGTCTTATCATGAGGTTACAAGATTCAAAAACGCATGTGCGTCCATGGCCTCTGGTTTTCTATTTTTTCCACTAAGAAGTCATGCGATTCTCAGTTACTTGCAATTCCTGCTCAAGAAAGCATATCTGAATGCAGCAAGTACAAGTAACATCGTGGAAATGACTTTACTGCTGCTCTAATTTAGTTACTTTAATTTATTCATAACATTAGCACTGAACAATCGTTAACTCATGGCATATGAGACCTGCTCACAAGACATCTGGACAAGTGGCAACACTACAAGATGCCACCGGTACAGGCCAGGGGAGCCCTTAAGTGTTTTGGAGGTTCACGCTTGGTGTAAATTCTATGGGTTTTGACAAGTGCCTAAATGACATGTATCCACAGAATACTTCCACTGTCCTAAATCCTTCTGTGCTCTATTTGTCTCTCCTCCTCTCCCCTGCAAACCTCGGGCAACCTCTGATCTTGCTAGTCTGTGTAGTTTTGCCTTTCCCAAAATGTCATATAGTTGGAATCATATACATAGCCTTTGTCCACTTTGTTCTATTGGGCGGTCTGTCTTTTTCTTAATGGTACACTGTGTTCCTTATTTATTCTGGCACAAGTTTTTGGTGGTCATATACACTGTAAATCTCTTTCTCTGTATCAGTTGGCTTTTGCTGTGTAGCAAACCACCCCAAAACGTAGTGGCTTATAAACACCACCATGTTGATGATACTAGAGACTGGCTATTTGGGCTAGGCTTAGCAGGGGAGGTGTGTCTCTGTTCCATGTGATGTTAGCTGGGCTCGAACACGCATTTGTGGTCGGCTGACAGCCCCAGCGCCTCACTTACTCACCTGATACTTGGCTGGCTGTTGACAGGGTGATGGCAGTAATCAGGCCAGATGGTGCTCATTATCCAATAGGCTCGCCTAGGCGTGTTCACATAGTGGAGACTGCAGAATTCTCCAAAGCAGCAAGAGAGGGCAAGGCCCAGTATGCAAATACTTTTGCATGTCTTTGCTTGTGTCAGGGCACCGACATTCTATTGGCCAAAGCGAGTCACACAGCCAACGATGAATTCAAAAGCGATTCTTTCTTTACCTCTTGATGAAAGTCCCACTCAGAGAGCCAGGCAGATAGGGGCGGGAGGAATTTGGGGCTACTTCTGCAAACAACCTAATAGTAATGGTGTCTTTTAATGAAGAGATGTTCTTAATTTCAATATGTAGCTCAATTTATTAAGCTTTTTTGGGGTGTCTGGTTTAAGAAATATGTGCCCATTTCAACTTCAAAAATAATGTTGGAATAAAACATGCAGATGCCAATATGGCATTATGGGTCCCTCTAACAGCTGTTTCTGTGCACAGTTAGCACTTTAGTCAACAGGCCTAAACTTTAGCAGGCACGCCACGTCTGCCAGACAATGCACACATAATAGGATTTGTCTCTTTCTCTTCTATACCTACCAATCTTTGAGAATATTAGTGTTTTTCTTCCTCATATAAGCTCTTTACATATTATAAAGCCATCAGTTCTTTGTCTATGCTGGAAACCACTTTTCCAATTTGTTTGTACGTTAAAACATTTTTATGTAAGGGAAATTAAATTTAAGTGAGGAAGGATGATCATAAAACTGCCAATATTGTAACAATGCAGCTACTACTGTCTGTTTGCAGGCTTATGAGTGATTTTTACTTTCTTTGTTTTCCAATTTTTTTCTACAGTGAATATACATACCTGTGTAATAAAAAGTTTAAAAAGTAGTTTTAAATATTTATGTATTCAAACTATTGACATTTTCCTCTGCAATTTCCTTTATTCCTTCCAACAGTAGAAAGTCTTTTTTCCTCAGTATTCTTCCTCACTTTGTTTTTTAAAAATTTAATCTTAATCCATCTGGAGGTTGTTTTCTTTTTTTCCCCTACGTTTTTCAACTATGCCCATTATATTGCCTTTAAGTCTCAAGCATGCTAAGACTAGGTATTTCTTCTGGTTGAGTCAGCTTAGCAGTTCCCCTCCACACTCAGTGTAATCTTTGTGCTTGCATATTAAAGTAACTCAAATTGTGTATTACAGAGAGCACCTCCGCCCTCTCCCTAAATTCAAATAGTAACAAAATGCAGCTGCAGCTGATAATTCGAATTTCAGAATGAACAAATCACTATTTTCAGAGCCAGCTGAACCATTACAATTAGCTAGAGTTGGTGTGGGTTTTTTTTTTTAAAGATGATGCAGGCAACTATTTAGCAAATTGAAGATCAAGAGGGATGCAAGAGATTAAAATATAGAGAATTGAAAAAACCTACAACAGTATTTCTGTAGTTAAAATGAATACTGTTACTTTGTTCTTCTGTAAGGAAAGAAAGGGCAGGATGACTAGTACAAATTCCCGCCACCCCATTTTTATCTGGTATGTATTTTTATGTGTATAAACTCATAGTGAAACACAAGAAAAAATTTCAAACATTAAATTATTTCTGTTCACTGTGTTCATAAGAAGGTCTGCAAAAAACCCAAAACAAAACAAAAACAAAACAGTTTTCTCCATGTCACCTGACTTCTAATTTTCTAACTTCAGTTGAAACAAATTTTAAGTATATTTAATTAAAAAGCAGCATTAAGAGTAGTTACTTCAAATAATACCCAGCATAAAGTAGCAGAATCTGAACAAATTAAATGAGTACATCTCCCCACCACCTCGACATACTCAGTGAGATAGGATCTTTTTTCAAGGTTCTATCCCTTCCTCTCATCCAGTTACAAGCCTTGGACAACAAACAGCTACATGCTTTTTTGGTCATCTGCCTTCTTCGAGCTGAATGCATAAAAATCCATTTTCTGTACAATGGAAGGAGGCAGTAAACCTTTGCTAATAACATATGATCAATTTCTAGAAGCTTTTGAAGGCTGATGGATGCCAAATCCTTCCTCAAGAGGGTTTGCTCAATATCTCAACGCCACAAAACTATATAGGAACCAAAATCCATATACATACTGCTAGATACAGACCAGGGGTCATTATCATTACATAATAACCGAAGCTTTTGCAGAGGTAATAGCCTTTAAAGATATTACAATTAGCCAGATTCTCTTCCTCCCAAGCTCACAGAATGACATCTAAGTTGGACTAGAGGAGAATAAATCCCTAGAACTAAATGGAGCAAACATTTTTCAATAATCAGGATAAATAAAGAATTTTAGAAATGCTAAATCTAATGACATTTTCATGTGACAGCACTACATAAAATCGAAAAAAAAAATCACTATTCAGATGTTCGTTTTCCTACAGTACGGAAAAGCAATCTTCACAAGATTACTCACAGTAACCAGTATAAAATGTCAATGAGATATGTTCATTAGAGAACAGGACGGTTAAAAGTCCAGAACTGTAAAATTCTTGTAAAAGTAACTGGTTTTACCACCCAAATATACCGTGTTTCCCCGAAAATAAGACACAGCTGGACCATCAGTTCTAAAGCATCTTTTGGAGCAACAATTAATAAAAGACCCGGTCTTATTTTACTATAAGACCGGGTCTTTAATATAATATAATATATAATATAATATAAATATGATATGATATGATATGATATAATATAACATAACATAACATAACATACTGGGTCTTATATTAGTTTTTGCTCCAAAAGACGCATTAGAGCTGATGGTCCGTCTCGGTCTTATTTTCGGGGAAACACGGTATTCTTTAAAGCGAACTCTGACATAAGATGCCAAAGTCAAGTTTTGAGGATGACCTTCAGCATCAAGATCACAATACATCATTGTACTTGCTGCCAGTTTTTGTCCTTGCATTTCAAGTTGTGCCAAGTGCAGACGGGGCCGGTCCTCATGGCCCGTCCTCAGTGAGTGCTCACTTACTAGCGGAAGATGACAACAAACACTGCTGAGCAGAAAGCACTGATCAAAGAGGAAAGCGCGACTATTCTACAGGAAGCCGGGCAAGGCATCAAGGGCAGCTGGGAAAAACGAGAGCAGTCACCTCAGGGGTAACTGCGCAGCACCACGTCTGTGCAGAGGAAAGAGATCTTCCTGGCACTGCTGACCAGCGGTCTGCCTCTCCTTGCCAACTTTGGCTGGCATCAATGGGAGAAAATAAACCACACAGCTGTGTCCAAGCTGTTTTGGCCAGTCTGCTCCGGCACCATTGCGTGAAAGAAAAGCTCGGCAGTGCGGGCTGCAGTGGAGAAGGGACACTTCTCCATTGCAGCCACCCAGAAGTCTTCTGCTGGTGTCACTCCCCAAGCCCTTGCCATCACACTGGACATGGGAAAGGAGAGACTGGGCCCACACCATACCACAGTGGCCTGCAGCCTCTGTCTGTGTGCCTAGATTCCTGGGGTATACAGGGCACACACACCACTTTCTAAACTTCTTGCTTCCGCTTAACGGGGCAGGACAGGTTTTCCAGAAGAGCTGATAGATGCGCCCCCCAGCCCCCGCTCAAAGGAGCAGACGCTCATCAGGTCAGGCTTGTTCACCAGCGCAGCCCAATTCCTACAGACAGAGAGAGGGTCCTCAGTAAGGACGGACTGAAGGAGTGTGCTCAAAGGTCAGCAAGAACTCAAGTGAGAGCTATGAGTTTAGGATTATGAAAACAGACACAGCATGAGGATCACAGTGGGAAACAACACAATGGCTGACCGCCTAAGAAAGTACTAACGACCCAGCTTACTTTGAGAACTCTGCTCTCTCTTTGACCTCCTCAATCGAAAGCTCATGGATGAGTTTCCAGAAACGAGTAATTTCCTGCTGTGATACCCAGGGAACGGCTGGGTGTGCTATAAACATTTCTTGGAAGACTGTGCCTCTTCTCCCTACTTCTCCTGCAGGCAGTGCCATTTTCTGCCGTGGTACATTCCTGGAGAAGGCTACATTCCATCTGAGATGGAATCAAGGCTCCCTACAAACCTGGAAAGGAGGTCGAGGGCTGGGATATGGGGAAGGTTTTTACACGGAGCCCCCAAGCCAAGCTGAGGAGACAGTACAGTGAAAGCAAGTCTCAAATCAAGACACACCGGGGCCTCGCACTGCCAACCATACTCAGACAGGGACGCAAGTGCAGTCTGACTAAGTCCCTGTGCCTAGCAGGGATGCCAGCACGAGCAGCTCCCGTCAGACCAGGCGCCGGATGGTATCATGTCCTCTCCTTGGCAGGACGAGTCCAAAGGAGAGCTGGTTCTGGCTCCTTTGATCCCTGACTGTTCAGTTTTTTTTTTCTTTTTTAAAAAGTATGTATTATGATGCTGACATTTACTTCAAAACAAATCGGAACTATCAGGGGTTAACAGGGGGGTACAGATGAAAGCAAATGGGCCATGAGTTTATAATTATTGAAACTGAGTCATGGATACATATGGGTTCGTTGTATTAATCTCCCTACTTCTATAGTCCGAACGTTTACATAAAGGAGCACTAAGACTCAATTTTTTTTACAGTAGGGGGATGATAAAACTAGATATCTGTTTTTCAGAGATTACTCTGCCTTTATGATTCTGGGAAGACGGTGGCAGCAGTGGCATAGTTTTTCCCTCTCCCTGGATTCTTCCATAAAAATAAACAGCAACAAGGAGAGCAAAACGAACACAGACCATCCCTCAGACAACAACGACGACAAAGCCTGGAACAAAGCACCCTTTGGTTCTGAAAGTACCAACAAGTAAGGCTAAGCCACTTAAGACCTATGTGGTACCAGCATATGCGAGCGAGGAAGTAGAATCAAGACAACAGGTGACTGGTGATTGTGATGGCCCTGGACAGTGTTGACAGGCCAATTTGTGTTAGCAGCCAAACTGGGAGCAGATTCGACAGGCCCCACCCCGACCCAAAGTGCTGGGGATGTCGAGACCCAGTGGGCTCTCAAAGCTAAGCAACCGAAACACCCTCTAGGACAAAACTCAGAGGAAAGAGGAGGTTTAGATAAAAGGTAGGATGGGAGGAACAAGGGAGGCAGATCTTAGAAAGTACAGGCTGTTTGAAAGATCACTTCACAAAGATGGTTGAAGCGTGAGCCCAAGAGCCCTAAGCTAGAATATCTACGTGATCCACTCCTTCCTTCCTAAAATGACACTAAAAACTGTTCACTTAAAAATGAGCAGACAAGGGGGCGGCCGGTTGGCTCAGTTGGTTAGAGCGCAGTGTTCGTAACACCGAGGCTGCCGGTTCGATTCCCACATGGGCCAGGGAGCTGGCCCTCCACAACTAGACTGAAAACAACGACTTGACTTGGAGGTGATGGGTCCTGGAAAAACACACTGGTCCCCAATATTCCCCAATAAAAATTTAAAAAAAACGAGCAGACAAGGGGCTGTTGAGTTCCACAGAGTGTTGTCATATTAAAGAGAGTAAGGGACAAAATAATATCCCTACAGAAAATAAAAGCAAGCTAGACAGATGCCTATAATCGATGAACGCAAATCCAACAAGCTAACAGAAACAAAGAAAATGGTAGGAGCTATGGAAGAACATAATAAATGAGAATGAGAAATCAAGAAACAAGGGAACTGGAAAAAAGATTTAAAAAGAGATATGAAAGAAGTCAGAAAAGAAAGGAAAAAATATTTTCAGAAACAAAGACAAAACAAGGAGAAACATGAAAGCAAATAAACACATTTAATGCTTTAAAAAAAACACAACAGGAGTTTTTAAAAAATTCAAAAAGAAATATAGAAATAGGTTTCTTGTACTATTACTATAATTTTTCTTTAAGTTGACATTATATTTAAAAATTGTTTGAAAGTATATTTGATAATTTTTCATTTATTTTCTAATTAAATGAAGGTTTTAAATTTTTTGAGAAAAATAAAAGAAACACATCATAGGCACAGAAGAATCAAACATACACATAACAAGCTGAGTCCCTGAAGAAGGACATCAAAGCAAGGTAAAAGAAGAAATGTAATAAATGATTAGTGTTTGAAATAAAATGTTTTAAAAAAAATCCATTGGGGATCTAAGCAAAAAGACCAAGCACTTATGAAGGAAAAGATAATTCAATTGTCAAACCGCGAGAGCAATGCTATATACCAGAAGACAATGGGATAACATATTTAAATTATTTAAGGAAAGAAACTATGACCCAAAGGTTTTTCTACATAGACAAAGTGGCCTTCTAATGTAAAGGCTGCAGACAAACTGTTATGAACATGCACTTAACAGTTTATAGAATATTGAATAATATTGAATAACATAGAATATTGAATATAGAATAACACTATAAACGTGAACTAACGTTTATAGAATATTGTTTCCATAACCCCTGCCTGAGGAATATAGCAGGGAAAGAGTGTCAGGCAAACGCAATGACTAGATGTCGGAAAGAACTCAAGAGTGAGCATGACTATTTACGAGGAGGTTTAACACAAAGGACGCTTGTAGGGAGACGGTTTACTATGCCATGTAGCCATGTACAACTATCAAAAGGGCGTGTGGGAGGTGGAACAGGAAGGGTTTCTGAAAAGTAGAATAATCTGGCCAATCGGTTTGATAGATATAAACGGAGACTCCTCAGGTATCAAACTGTGAATACTCACATCAGATGCCAGGGGAGAGGGAAGGGAAGGAGAATCAACGATCCCAAGTCGTGCACCATTTAACAACTGGGACGCATTCTGAGAAATGAGTCATTGGTTGTGCAACCATCATAGCGTGCGCTTTCACGAGCCTAGATGGGATAGGCTCCTGCACACGGGGCCTATGGCGTACGCTCGGCTATGCAGGCCACCGTTGACCGAAATGTCGTTATGCCATGCATGTCGGGAGGGAATCACAGATAGAGCCGAAAACTGACGTAAGGGTATGTCGTCAAGATGTTAGTAAAGAAGTAACCATTAGCAAATACAAACATTCCTAAATGCCAAAACACTTAATCATTTATCAAATTTCTCCTCAAAAATTATAAAGATAACGTGTCCAATGTACATAACGCAAAGATAGAATGAAAAACACTTAACCAATGTTAGCAGTTTAGTGGTGTCTATTCTTTCAAACTTTCCTCCAAACACATGCATACATAAATAATGAATTCTTACTGCTTGTTTTTACATAGATATTCACATAATTCTCACGTTATTCACATAATTCTATATCATTTTGTTCTTCAGCCATCTAACCTACCTTTATTTACTGATGTTGTTTTTTCCCACTGGGTTTTCTATGTATATCAACCACATTGGCAAACAGAATAAATCTGTCACTCCCAATAGTTTAGCAATAATTTAATTTTCTTATCTTGTTACTTTATCTAGAACCTCCAAAACCATGTTCAATAAAAGCTGGGTTAAGTTAAAAATAACCTCAGCATTTTAACTGGTTAGACACATTCTCCTGTTTAAGTAGCTTCCTTCTATTCTTATGTTATTAAGAGCCATTGTGTAAAGCCAGCTAGAACTCAACAGTTATTTTTCATTAAGGAGAGACCCAGCTCCACTGAGAGCCTATTCTGGACAGAAAGAGCTCCCTTTTCTCACAATCCAGAATCTAACCTGACAATCACATCTAACTAGTTTTTCTTCTCAGGTCCTTTCCATCAGCTTGGATAGAGTCCCTTGGCAGTTATCTCCTGCTTTTACATTTTTTCCAGCCGACAATCGGTCGATGTGCTGTTAGCTAGCTCGTGCAGCTTGATGGACAGCCAGCATCCATCATCTCGGCTTTTCTCCTGCTCGCTTCATGCTTTCTGAACATAGTTACTCTAAATAACTTCCCTTTTTACTTTTCATATTTTTAGTGTTTCTTTCCTTTTTACACCCCAAAATGGAAAATTGGGGGTATTTTCTCATTATAAAGGTAATATATCTTCATTTAGAAAACTCAAGCAACACTGAAAACCAGACCACATGTGAAAGTCATATGACCACTGAAAATCAACTGACCACATATGTACCAACTAGGGTGGTGAATATCTTTCTGGTTATTCGTCCCACAGAAGGGGGTCAGTGGATAGTCAGACAATCTATTACCATTTGAGAAGAATATTCACTCAAGATTTAAGCAAAGATCTCAAAGCCTCTTTTGTTCTGGTACCTCCCTGTATGCTTAGTCTTCTAATTACTCTGCTTTAACTACAGGCAGCTTGACATTTGTATCACTGTACAGCCTTTACAGACATTGTTGACAATTCAGTCCATTTTAAATGGCACTAAATAGATCTTTAGGCAGCCAGCTCAGAAACTACAAACTGGCTAAACAGTCTATACCAATCATTAGGCTGGTAAAGTACATTCAGATTCACAATTCTATTTTCGATCTATTTATTTCTCCGATAAGTAGCTGCTTTCTTAAAACAGGCTTAGAGAAAACACATAAGGCCATAAGAGGGATGTATGATTAGGGGAGGGGATGCTTTTCGAGGGAAAAAAACTAGACCTAAATCCCATCAAAAACAGTATTACTAATATAACAGTCTATGGAAAACAAATAATGCACACACAAATACGTATCAGAAAACCTGAGGAAATCTCAATAACATGGGCAAACTGTGTTGATATCTTGGTTGTGAGACACTATAGTTTTGCATGTTACCAAGGCGGGAGACAGCAGGGAACTGTACATGGGATCTCTGTATTATTTTTCACAACTGCACAGGAATCTACAATTATCTCTGAAAATTTCAATTAAAAATATGACTGGCAGAATATAGACAAATGTTTATAGTACTTGTATTGTGTAGTGATAGGAAAAAGAAAAATTTTGTTTTCCACAGTGAGCACATCACTTTCTAATAAAATACACTATAAGATTAGAAAAATAAGAATTCTTAAGGGAAGAAAGAATATAATCAAGATTTTGGACATTTAAACATATTTTATAAACGCTCAAAAAATATGAGTAAAGTGATTTTAGGACTGTTCAACAAATCATGGGATTCCGGTATACGATAAATTCTTAATTTTTAAATACTGGATAAACCATGGAGAAGTACTACTGCTACCAGTGAATAATTAACTGCTGTCAGTCATTATCTCAGGAGGTGATGTATTCTGGAACCAATGCTCCCCACGCACCCCTCTCCGTGTTCTTGAAAATTGCTAAGCCAACTTCTAACTGCACGGCTGGCCCACCCTAACCTTTAGGCCTCGCTCAAGCAGCCAGGGACCTTCAAACCTGCTCAAAGTTTCAACACTCTCACTGCACCTTTTATTTATCTTCACAGCCCTTCCTCCCCAATGAAAACGAATCATTTGTGTGACGGTTTCATGTTGTGTCCCTCCCGTGACCGTAAGAGACCACATGAGCACCCCGGAATGTGTCACTGCCCAGCACACTGGCCAACAACTGCAGTCACCCAATGAAGTTTTAAGGAATTAAGTGCTGACATAATTTATATGACTTTATATAGATGGCCATCGTGATGAATTACAGGGAAAATTAGGACTCTGCTGTTCAAGAATAATTGTTAGGTGGATTAGTCTCAAATGCCGAGTCCTTCATATGGTTTCTTTAATTCCATAAACATTTCTGAAGGATTTCCAGAGGTACCCCATCTTACATGGCAATCCTGAAGTTAGCTCGTAGGCAGATTGCATATAATTAAAATTAACCTTGGAAAGCATACCTTAAATTGTCAGAATTGAAGCCTTAGATATTTTTAAAGCCAAGGTCTTAACCTCTTTTGTTTCTTTTAACTGTAGCCTCCCTTTCCCTACAGAGGATATCAAGGTGTGGTTTGACAGAACAATGTGGTATTTCAAAGAATTTCTCTTTTTTCTTGTGGGGGTCAAGGCAGCAGATACAGTTTAACTAAGGAAGGTTAAGTGTGTGTATGATATGATTCTAGAAGGCGATGCGAGGCCAGGTACATGGTACCAGAGGTTTCCCATTCTAGCTTAGAAGAAAGTAATATAGAAGCAATAGAATTAAATATTAATTCACAGAAAATGGTATTAAATGTTCAGAAGGAATAAATAGCATGCTGCAAAAAATGCTTCTTGGCATGTCAGAAACTATGATCTTTCTAGTGGCTTTCTGTAACCAAACCCTAAATTTTCCCCTAGGCAGATGGATTCCTCAGGTGGACATACTAAAAAAAAACAGCGTGGGGGAGGGGAATTCAACAGAAGAGTTAGGTTAGTGTGACAGGCATGTGCTCTACTGAGGCAGGGACTGTGAGCTGAAAGGAGGGTGACTGGTGCTGGCTCCCGGGCAGAAGACACAGCACCAGCAAGGGCTGAGACTGGAGTGTGTGGTAAAGGTGTGTGTGTGGTGGGGGGCTAGCCAGGAGAGCTGGGCCTGGAGGACTGGGGGAACACCTTTATCCAAACCTGTTTTAAGCACCTGTGTTAGTGCCGCCAAGGAATCTGGACGCGTCACTCTCGGCAATGCAGAGGCATTGAAATTTTCAAGTACGACAGTGACTTCATTTCTCATCCAATCAACGACAGGATGGAAATGAGGGGCTGGGATAAAGGTGACGGTAAAAGGCCAGAGCTGAGGGAGGCCTGAACCAAGGTGAGGGAAGGAGATGGAAAGAGGTTCAGATGCAGGTTTCAAGAATCAAGTTGGAGGACGAAGCAATCGATTCACCGGATGTAGGGTAAAGTAAAGAGCGGAGGATTACCTTAGGTTTTGAGTTAGTGCAACTCAGAACAGATATATATATATATTAACTTGTAAACATAAGTGTCCACTGATTTTATAATTATTCAATGATTTCTTAATACCGAAAAAAATGCTTAGTGGTTAAAAAAAAAATCAAGCTTACAAGACAAGATAAATCGCGCTTTACTCTCCATTACAAAATACTTCCTCTAAACAAAAGCATGGAAAAGTCTACAAGAAAACTATTTTATAGAAAAAGAAAGTTTTATGGGTAACTAATTTCTGATATTTTTTAAAAAAAAGCAGCATATTTGCAGAGGTAAAAAAATGGCTTAAGTGCTTGAGAGATTTTCTGGCAAAAATAATTTTTCTGAAGGAATGCCAGTAAATTACAAAGACAAATCTAAAGTCTTATTTGAGTAAAATTTGTTAAAAGCATCACGCACTGTTTCATACGACAGCTTCTATGGTGAGACCACCCCTCCACCTTCTGTGCTCATAACTGTTAAGGGAAAAAGAATGCCAGGAACTTCCACCACACTGTATCAGAAAGCACTTGTGCACCGATCTGTAGTTCTGAGGAACAGCCATGTTCCACCGCCAGCCCCACCTGACCCATCTTCTTGGTTACAATGATGTCAGACTGAACCTTTCAAAAGTGGTACATCAAGCCTTTCTTTCTGGGTGGGTGTGGGTGTGCATGGGTGTCCCTTTCTGCTCAGAAGTGAAAGAGCAGCTGTCAAATGAGGGACAAACCGCCGTACATGAACAAGCAGGGAGCCTCCAGCTCAGCAGCTCTCCACAAGCTGGTATAAAAACACCAGCTGTTAAATGCAAACACCCCCGGCAGCAGTCTTCATCAGCGAACGGCCCAGTGAGCTAGCATCTCGCCGGTGTTCGGCTGAGGACAAAAATGGGACACAGGGTGAGTGCCTATTGAGGGGGATGTGACATTTCTGGAGATGAGAGCCCAAAGACAAATCATTTTTTCACAACGCTGCCAGAGCCAGGCCCTGTGGCAACCATTCAGATGCTCTCCTAGGTCCCGTGTGCTCTGACTGCCTTATGCTGCTAGTCCTTTGTACCACGTGAAGCATGAATCGAGCCATAAGAAACCACTGAGATGACCGACCCCAAGGTCTATCCAGTCTCCTGGCAGAAGATAGCTCGGACTCTGAAGCACCACAGGGGGCAGTTTTAGAGGGTTTAAGTAGGAAGCCCACTGTAAGTTTCATGTACTGTCATGAAAAGGTCTTACCTGAAAACTAATCTTAAATAAATATAATCAAGGCAGGCAGTATTAATTGTAAAAGCTGTTACTTTTCACCATGTGATATGCAATACAGAAGAATGAGATTGAAATCCATGCACAGTTTATAAAGATTAGTCACCTGGGATTCTATAATTTCTCACAGCAAATGAACATGTGATAACTCTGCCACAACATTTCATTTAGAAAACCTCAAAAAGACTACATACTCAAAACAGAAGACTGATAGGATAATATTCAGTTGCAGACAAGAGGCAAAAACCCTGGCCAAAAGCAAAAAACATGGTGACCAAGCAAAAACAGGCCAATGCCCCAGAAGAAAACAAAAGCAGGTAATGAAGAAAGAGCCAGACCCAAGCAGCGTCCCTGGGCGCTAACTGTCCTGCGCTCCAGCCCAGGAACCACAGCTAAATCATATTCCTCACGGCTCTAATCCACCCCCAGCATCCTGAATCCATCCTGTCCTCCAGTCCACGGCAGGCCAGACCTACTTGGAGGTGAAGAGAAAACCACGCCAGGGCCAGGGTTGCATGGTGGTCATACACACTCACACCCCTCCACACACCCACACACCGCACCCCGGGAGAACCCAGGATGGTTCTTATTCATAAAATCACTATTATATGTAACATTAAATATTATCTGTAGGAATCATTATCATGTATAGTGATTCTACAGGGAAATTTCAGATTATCTTAATAGGAATACTTCAGGTATCCTGCGTATTAAATATGTGCCATGGGTGAGCTTGGAACTTAACCACCATTCACAACACTGATTCTATAGAAAAACAGTCAGACTCCCAGGCAACCAACTTGCCAACTTTTGAAGAAGACCCATTTGTGTGCTAGGGACTGTCTGTGCTTTCATGCTTGGGCTACCATTTTGACTCATGCCAGTCAGAAGTCCATCTTGACATAGTTCCTGTGAACTGAACCAGATAAGATGTAAGGGAACACTCAGGATAGTAATAATCTTTGAGCCTCAAGAGCCGGGTACTCCCTGACACATAAACTAGCCATGGCTTTTCACCCAAAGCCTATGGATTTCAAAAGGACTATATGGGGATACTGGAAAAAAAAAGAGAACAAGCACAAAATTCATGAGCACAAAGTTTGCCACAAGATGACCCTGTCTATTTCACAGGCTCTTGGAGCTCGTTTTCCGGCGGTTCTTAACATCTCTCCCAGCCTGCTTCACCATATGCCTCTGTCATCCATCCTCTGAGCTGGCCTTGGGAGATTACAGACACACCATTCCAGAGAGGCAGAAGGAAGTCCAGATTGGACAGCAGAAGCAGCAGTTTATGGCTAGTTTGCAGTCTGTCACATGTCACGAGGTACACAGGGAGAGAACCCACAGATTGGTTACGGCGTCGATAGCCAACACCACACGCCCCATATCCTTACAGGGAATTAGCCCCAAGACCTAGCATGTGGGTAATTGCTCGTGGTGGCTGTGGTAGCCATGGGGGGAGAGGGTGCTGAGGAGGGGAAGCAAGAAGGGGAGAAATGAGACAAAGCGTATGATTGTGGTGGGGCCCCCGTAATGCACAGACCACAACATGGGGACCAAACAGGTCCCCCGACGCCCGCACACTGGCACATGGATGCTCACGGCTTTCCACGCATGTCCCACAGGTCTTCCAGGACCCCCGCTGACAACCCTGTCTTTAAAGCTTTATTTCTACTTTTGTTCTCAACTGCTCTACCTCTGACCTTCAATCTTGTCAAAAGGCATTTTTATGTTTAGAAAAATCTCAGTACATAACACTGAGGATTCAGAACCACGGCTCTCACTGACATGAACCATCGATCCCGTTTAAACTCAGTTACCCGATGAAAGGCAGTCGTGGAGTTCAGCAAAGTAGGCACATCCGGAGGCAGGACGCTGGCTGGACCGGGAAGAAAGGACTCCCTTCTGGTCACAGGTCCTCTGTGACACTGAATCACCTGGGTTTCAGGTCTTTGGAAAAACAATCCTTGCCCCAGTCATTTACCACAATGACTTGTCTTTGCAGAAAAGTGCTCTGCAAATTGTGAAACTCAATGCTTTTATTCTAAATTCGATTACATTCATATAAAAGACCAACCCGTTTAAAAGACAAACCTAAAAAAAAATTTTAAAAAATTTGAATACAGTAAGAAAGCCAAACCAACCCTAAGTATCCCTTCTTCACCAGACTAGACATGTCATTCTGCACCAAGATATAAAGCCAACCAAGCTTGCCTAGGCAAGAACAAGGCTTTTAACATTTATTTTTATTCCTCTCCTCCTCGTCTCCATTCAAATACCACCTGTTTCGTATGATACAGAAGATGAAGGAAAGTTGAAATACACAAGTAATAGAATAATCTTCAGGGCTGAACCAAGGATAATATGTTAGGAGAAAAGTTAAAGACAAAAACAATGGTTTCGTTTCAGAAGCAAATGCTTCACCTGCCCCAATTTTTTTTTTTTTTTTTTTGGCTGTCAACTTTCTGGCAAGATCAAAATCTCAGGAAATTCCCAATGAAACTCTAAAGGCAAATTAGGAGAAAGGATCTAACATTAGAGCCCAAGCACGCTGCTCCCTGGTCTGGTTCTTCACTTTAGAGAGGACCACCAAATCAACCACGAAATCCTATGTTGACAAGAGCTTTGCTTCCTGCACGTTGACAGCGGTCCGGCCTTTACGAAATGCCTCTAATCCCTGTCAGCATCGGGCAGTCCCAACTACCAAACCTATGAAGTCTGAACAAGAAAGGCTCTGATACCACTGACGTCTCCCTGACGTGGCCAGCACACTAAGAAACCCCAGGGACGTGGTCCCTCCATAGTGGCATGGTCTGTGCGTGGCACAGAGGCAGGGAGAGCTGAGGAAGACAAAGACAGATTATAGATGAGACTTAAGTTCCATTAAAAACAAATTGTATCTGGGATTAGGCCCACTGAAATCAACCCTCACCACAGGCAACGCACCGTGAGGGCGGACACCAAGGATTACACATGGTTCTTTGTCAGAAGGGGGTTCTAATCTCACTGCGGAGGTATGCCACATAGAGAAAATTAAGATAAAGGGTAATAGGGAAAACAGATGTGCTAAATTGATGGTGAGTCATTAATACAGGGTTCACACAATACCATAGACTCAATGCCTCCCTATCCATCAATTTCCAGTTCGTGAACCTTCTAAATAGCATAGCTGATCTCTTCATTCAGGAACTACTTATTAGGTCCTTTCTATATGCCAGGAACTATATACTTGGTACTAAGAGATACAATGACTGAAACAAAGCAGTCTGCCCCTTCTAAGACTTGACAGGTTACTTGGCAATGGGTAAGTAAACAGGTTAATTAGAGAACAATGGATATAATTACAGTATAATCACACAAAGTCCTATGAAAGGGGAAGTACAGGGGCCATGGGAGGACCTAGAAGAGGCACCTACCTTGGACCCAGGGAAAGAGATCAGAAAAAGCATCCTCCAAAAGGATGTCCTAGATATGACTGTAAGAAGAACAAGAATTAGCGAGGCAGACTGTTCCTGGCAGAGAAAACAGTATATGCAAGGCTCTGTGAGAAACAGAGAGCATTACCATTTGAGAAACTACAGTAACAGTTGTACCAGAGTGCAGGTCTGTGCATGCCTGAATCCAAGTGCCATTACTATCTCCTGGGTGAATAAAGGAGACAGCTGAGGAAGAACAAAGTGTCACATGAAAGCAGCGGCAGCGTGGGGAGATCCTTGTGGAACTCCCCCAGTATAAGAACAGAGAAGAAGCCCAAGACTGGAGAAAGAGAAGATACAAAAGGAAGAAAATGAGGAAAAGAGAGTTATAAAAACTGAGATTAGAGAACATTCAAGAAGCAGAGGTCAACCTGTTTAAATGGTGCTATGATAAGGACGCAAACTAGCCACTGGATTAGCAATAAGGAAGCTAAGAATTCTTTCAGTGGTTTGGCAGGGTGGAGCCTAACTTCCCTGGGCAAGAACTGACTGGGAGGTGAACAAGGGACGCCGCGACCCATTTATTTCCAACATCGCAACTGGAGAAGGAAACTGTTCAGCAGGGGCTGCAGGGAGAGCTGCAGCAGATGGAAGTCTGAGAATGTTTAAATGGTCCACGTAAACTGGTAAGAGAGACGGAGGGCTAAGGATACATACCTGTCTCTAAACTGTGACTTTATGCCTTGGCAGGTGAGCAGGGAAGGTGTCAAGGGCACAGACATAAGGGTTGCCTTAGACAGGAACAAAGTCTCCTTTTTCCTTGTGAGAATAAGAAGATAAAAAGGTGGCGGGTACTCTTTAGATCTGATGGCCAGGATTGAGGAAGACAGAGCAGAGATTAAAGACTGGATTCCTAGTGACCAATCTGCAAAACTGGGAGATTTTCTCCCCTAGTACTTAGGAGACTGGGCCCAGGCAGCTGGCTGGCCTGGTCCAGAGCTCGAGCTGGTCAAGTATGTTGATGGCAAGAAGATGGGCAAAGGGCTAGTTGTGCTGGACAGGTGCAGCGTTTCAAGTGACTGACCATGGTCTTAGCTGCATAAGGTGGGAAATGAGCTCTGAGAGTCAGGGAGGAGCAGCTGGAAATCTGGATGCAGGAGAAAACCCAACCCTAAGTGTTTTCACTTTCCTCAGCAAATCTGAAGACAAAGCATAATCAATGAACTGGGGATCTTATCCAGAGTTTGGACTTCTGTAAAAGATGCCTTTTTATAATTCTTTCTTATTCACCCCCTGTCGCAAAAACAATTGCTTCTCCCCTGCAATATTTTGGCTATTTAATGGCTATGTTTTAGTGATTCTGTTGAGAGGTTGGTGAACTATTGTTTTTCTACTCCACATATCTACTTGTGCTGTGTATATTCTATGGTATCTACTCAGTGACATGTAAATGACTCCAATATGAAAGTAGGAGGAAAAAAACCCCACACTTAAACATCCCCCCACCATTAAAAGGACAATAGTCAAAGCTTCTTTTATTCTATTTTGTTATTCATTGGAAAACTCTCCCCTTTTCAAATC
Organism: Rhinolophus ferrumequinum; assembly: GCF_004115265.2. Taxonomy (NCBI): domain Eukaryota; kingdom Metazoa; phylum Chordata; class Mammalia; order Chiroptera; family Rhinolophidae; genus Rhinolophus; species Rhinolophus ferrumequinum. The sequence goes on from NC_046306.1 coordinate 9,129,267, forward strand.
TTTAATGACCAGTAATTGGAAATTATTTTTTTAAAAATCGAATCCAGGATTACTTCTATACATCATCTTCACAGCTAAAATTAGAAGAAGGAAAAAAGGGAAGACGTTTTCACAACTTTAATGGCTTGCAGACATCTAACCCTAACTGCTTCTACATGGCAAGGAAAGAGTTTAGTAAATGTGTGAATGGGAAACAGGCAACAATCAGTAAATGATCCAGAATTTTCAAGGGGGTAGTTGTGTGTTTACATGGAAGTAATCATAAAGTTGCAGAATTTATACTCACACCCAAAATGTTAAAATGTCTAAAAATTAAAGCCTATCACTTCACTTAGCCATTTAAAAGTGGATTATCAGTAAAGTTCAATTATTTTACAAGGTACTTACTTGACTGGAAAGAATCACTCAAACAAGGACATCTGTGTTACCAGAACTGCTGATAAACAGACCACATAATGGGATACACCAACCAATATCATTAAAAATATCTTTTAAAAGTCACAATGAATAAATGAGACCTTTATTCTCATAGTGTCAGCTGCAAATCAGGGGCCTGGCCACATATTTTCAATTTATTCTTAGTGAGTCAGGCTTAAAGGTTCTTTAAAAAAATATTTTGCATATGGAAATATAGTTCCGCTTTTTTTTTTTTAATAACACAGTATCTGTATATATACTTGGCTAAGAAAAATAGAACTCTCCACACAGAAATTCTCAGTTCACTGCAGTGAATACTGTAGGAGCTGCTAGCACAGCCCTGCGGCTGCTGATCTAGGACTGTAAGGCTGACGGGGGCACAGACATCCTCCTGGAGAAGAGACACTTACAGCGATGACTTCACTACACGGTGGTGTGAGGTCAACGCCACAGGATAACCTCCACTGTGTCACCCTATTAGAAGGCTTTGGGGGCCATTATCATGGTCAAGGTGAGAAGTCATGGTAGGAGAAATTGAAAAGAAGGGAGAGAGGAGAAATATGTATACTGAAAGGGACAATACTTATGAATTGGGGAGGGAGGGGAATGGAAGGAGGAGGATTAAGACCGAAGACGAAAAAAATTCAATATGCTCCTATGTTTTCAAGTTTAAGGAACATTACACTTAATACGAACACGGAAGGACCAGGAGGGGCAAGCCCCAGATTAGGGGCCCAGAAGATACAGGTCTCAGACCTGCCTGCCCTTGGAATCTTCACGTAGTTATTACTTTCACAGACTATCTTTACCTACCAGTTCCTCATCCCACTCGGCCACCTCTTCCTGAGCGGTTCCCACAATACCTGGGCCGAGGGCTACTGGAGGGCTTTGCCCTAGGATGGCTGGGAAGGCCTCTATCCAGCCCCTTTGCTGACTAGGCCAGTAAGGACGAGGACGAAATCTTGCTCAGCACTTGTCACTACCCAGCACAGAGCCTGGCTCCTAGTAGCTGCTCATGTATTTGGACTCCGCCTGCAAAGAGCTTACAATCTAGAATGGAAGAGGAAACGAATGATGGGTGAAAAGCTTCATAGAGAAACTGGTCATCAGTTACTGATTTTAATTTCATATATACAAAAAAAGTAGAAAGCGGTATGCCATCATGCCACATGATTCAGGAATGCTGGAACACTGAGCTGGTTTTGCCTTCAGGACTCAGCTTTGGGGGATAAAAGTACACAACTTAGACCAAAGATCTGGACTGCTTTATAATGGTAAAGAATCTTCCTTACCTATCGCTTGTTCTAATTTGTCACAGACAACATACCTCTATAGAATAATAGGTGTTCAAGAAGGATTAAAGAAAAAGCATGTCCTGTAATACAGTATGTACTTTTGGTGCTAAACAGGAATAGACTTTTAATAACCCACATTCTTTGTAACCTATATATTTTATTTTCATCATGGCTATCATGTATTTCATCCCCTGATAGAGAGGATAAGGTAGAGAACAACCTAATCATGAGCTCAGACACATGACAAATGGTATCACTCCTGATCATCAAGCCAGTTATTAAAAACACTACTGCTTAGATGTCTCGATGCAGGCAGATTTGGCTAAGTCATTCTTTTATATCCATTCCCATAAGGACGAACCAATTCAATTTCCAAGTTAGTCACCAAAAATAGTTTGTGGAAATAACCGAACATGGGACAAAAATACAGTCACACTCAGTTGCCCAAGGTGGAAAAAAAATGGTGGCAGCTTTCAACTTCCTCAAAATAGTAGAAGGGGGCTAAGCACAAAAAGACAAAGAAGGAGGGAAAGAAGGAAAGAAGCATCGGGCTAAAGATTTTATCCTGGATTTCCATGTCAAGCACACTCTCTCGGGCATTTTCATCCCTTCACCAAACCTTCAACTCTAGCCAGTCTTCCCTTGCTTTGACCTTATCTAATGAAAATATACCAACTACTTACAAGGCTAAACATCTTTTAAAAGTTATCTTAACTCTAACATTAAAATCAAACTCCACAAAAAAAACAAGCCTGGATTAGAGGTTGCAAACTCAAGTGCGTCCAAGGGCTGGGTAGTACACAGAAGCAAGGACAGTGTGACCTGCCACGGAGCTGAGGACGGCGTGACCTGCCCCTGAAGAACATATGTCTGCCCAGCAGGACCAGTGCCCCCAGCAGCTTGGCAGACCATGGCCAAGGTGGGCCCAGGTTTTCAGGTTTTTAAGAGAAGCCAGAAATCCAGATTTGTATGCAATGTCTCCTGATTTATAAACAATGGCCAAAATTTAAGCTCCTTTTTTCTTAAAACACTGTGTGGATCAAGCAAAATAGGACTGTGGGTGGCCAATTTGTGACATCTAGGGAAGAGGTCAGAAAACTGGGCAAAGATCAAAATCTACAAATGATTCCTTTCTTTGTCCTAATAAACCGGAGAGGCTTAGCACAGTTTCTGCCTGTCTCTATAGCCGTACATCAGGGCGAGCGTGTAAAGCTGGCTTCAGGACACGGGAGACCTCAGGCAGAAAGAACAACCAGGCTCTGACACCTAATTGTCCTCCTAAAATATTTCCTGCTATTAAAGACAAATTTATGGTGTATAATGAATGGTACTGCATGCAAGCACTTTCCACAGTGCCGGGAGCACATGACAGAATTCAATAAATGTTAGCTGTGACTGGGCTTTATTAGAATGAGGGTAGAACAAGGATCAGACTGCATTTCTCTCTTGAACCGGAGATTTTAGTCCAATGACAAAATCCAATCATCCTCTTTAGACATGAGAAAAATCTCAAAGGAAACCGCATTCATCAATGTGGCATTTGGTAATTTTATAAAATAATCAGATTTATGCCTTCACAGGGCATTTTATTATTTTTTAAGGATATAATAATGGATTTTTAAAGTTTTGAGTTAATATGAAATTTTAAAGTTCTGTCCCACTTTTAGATAAGGGGGATCACAAAACATACAGGGCTACCAAATTCAACTTGAGTAGGACGCGAAGCCCCCGTTTTTTCCGAAAAGGTTGCCCCACTTTCCTGGCTCGTCGTGTGACCATGTAGCCGTAGATGGCAGATTCGAGTCACGCTGTCAAGCTGTCTGGTCCAATCACCACATGTCCCAGCCCTACTATATGTAACTCTTCTGGGTTCCACAGAGAGTCAAAGGCAGACTGAGAACCTACACCCACTCCTCTCTGCCAGGACCTCACAAGTCCCTGGAGGCATGTACGTTAAAGGAGGGTGGTTAAGGGTAGGAGGGAAGCTTGGGACTAAAATTTTAAAACAAAATTGTTCTGTGTGAAACCAGTAACCATACTGCCTCCAGTCCTTAGGAGCCAAAGGCTCTGTCAACTGCAGGAACGGGGTGGGGAAGGTTTCCTAGACACAGCCAATCAAAGCCTTGCTTTGATACATCGCAAGGTCGGTCAGAATCTTTTTAAAATCCTCTAATATCAACTATGCCCCTTAGCCCCTGGCTTGGAACAAGAGTCCCAAGCTTCTGTGAAAGAATCTATTTTATTTGCTGGGAAAGTAGAGAGTCACTAAGCAAAGGATTCAATGGTTTTCAAATAATGTTACTATGCTTCAAACTGTCCCACTTCCAAAGCACTGAGAAGTAGTTTTTGAAATGTAGCCAAGTGTAGAATATAGATTGTGTCCTACATTCAAAAATTCGTCTTTCTAGAAAGCATGTTTTAATGTCAAAGGATATAAAGCAAGCTGTGAGTATGAGACTAAAATTAGCTCAAACCACAAATAACCTAACATACTTATCACTTCCTTATGATCAGCCTAAAAAAATCCAACACTAAAGGCACTTACAAAACTAAAGGTGTGCTGCCAATTTAATCCTTTAACTTTAGCTGTATCCTTTCTTCCTTCTAAAATGGACCTGGCATGTAAACATTACCAGAGAATATTTTATTAATTTGAAGGCAAGTACAAATGAAACCATTAGAGCAAAGTTTTGCCCTGCAAATAAAACAGTATGTGCCATGCAGTTCTTAAGTGGTTAGAAGGGTAACCACCTCCTCAAACTGAAGATAGGAAAGTTGAGATGCAGGACCACACCCATCTCCAGCTGTGTTTCACACTGAGCGCTGAGCACAGCCAGACTCCTACTTCAAACCAAAGCTTGCCTCCGTGTCCTACAGCCATTATTTCAAAAGCAACATCTTCTAACAAACAAAAGTCTCTTGGGAAACACAAAAGCTTGTTGTCATCTTGTAGTGGAACAAGTTGCAAAAGGAAGTTTAGTTGACAAATACGCAAAAAAGGTACTAGTTTGTAAAAGTTCAATTCCTTCTAGAGTGATTCTCTCTGTATGATAACTATATTTTTAAGTTTTCTGGGGGGAAATTCAAGCTCACAAAGGATGGAAATAAGTGCTTAAGATGAATACAGGACCTACCAACTGCCACTGGAGACTCTTCAAATATTGTCACTCAAACTCTCAAAAGCATTCGTATTAGCAGGTAAGAAAATAGGGGAAAGTAACAGACCTGGGTAGTTATTTGTGGCGACAACAGATGAAATAAAACATTCCTAATGACGCTAACATTCCTAGAGTTTATCAAGAAAACTGTCAGTAGGCCATGAGGAATATTTAAATATACTTAGATATGGTATCAGCTGGTACCAGCTGGCCCTTCAGTGTGGCTCACTCACCTGCTGTACTGGGGGTTGCTCCAGAAAATTTGGCTTTGTGCCTGTAAACCCGACGTGCAACTTCCTAATCTTGCACCATTCTGCTTCACCCCACTTCCGAGGACGACCCTATAGGCCCTGGCAATAGGCAGGTGGTGTCCAGGTAGGAGAACAATGCTCTTACCTCTTAAGATGCTCTTAAAATACAGTTCAAATGAGGGTTAAAAACAACAAAGCAAAACAATGCCAACCAAAAAACACAAAACAAAATATTCTCCCCACAAAGACCACTGGATTATTCCCTTAGAAGCCCCTTTTCTCTGTGCAACAGTGAGCCTCACAAATATTTTGCATTTATCTTTGCAGAAGCAAACCAAGCCCTGAATAGTGAAGCCACACAAAATCTAAAAGGGATAAATATAACAGTGACAAATATTTAACCAGCAGGGACCCTAAAGCTAATTTACTGTATTATGCTAAATACAGCTCGCCTATTTGTTCTCTTGAGTGAAGTTATATTCAGAATTGATTTCACGCACAGACGTTTTTTAAGTAAGCCCATGTTCTTAAGAGAGCTCCAACTATGTGGAATAATTACTTGACGTTCACTTTCCTGTGAGCAATTTACAGTAGTATATCATCCTCCAAGTTCATCAGTACTCATCAGAATAAAAATTAGCTAAGCTGTTTGCTAGAACTTAAGTGGCAATTTTTAAACGAGCTTCTTCAAAAGGAAGAGAAGCCCCAATACAAGATCCATGAAGAAAGAAAAAAGGGAGAGAGGGGACGTTTCATAGCAGAGTGATGGAGATAAGGAAATGAGTTTTCCTTCTCTAATCACTAATAAATTTTTAAAACACAATTTTGGAAACCTAGTTTTGCTGTGCTCATCTTATCTTTGCAAGTGGTGTTGCTCACCCACAAAAGCCACAAACACAGGCAAGCCTTTTCCTTCTTCATCAGTAGAAGAAAACATGTCTCACTCAGTCTTGGGGAAGAAACCTCTGTGGTAAGACAAGCATCCCAGGACACAAGACCACTTGGGCCCAAAGGTTTACTTCAACAGTGGTTAAGCCTCAATAAGGATTTAGAATTTCCTGGCACGGTACTAGATTAGTAAGAGTAGTAGGAAATACATATGTTCTCCAAAGAAAATACAGACCTCAAATGTCACTTTGCTAATAAGCCATATTTACTTTGTGAGTCCATACTAAAGAATTTCTCGAAGCACCCATTCTAAGTACCATGGTGTATCCGTAAAGCTTTACCACCTTGGTAGGGTCACAAACATTCAGAACTGCAAATGAATCTTCTCGTTATTTTTTTTAAAAGACTGAAAGTCATTTATCAGTAATTATTTTGTCTGCAGTGTGTGACTTGTACCACATCCCAAAGATCAGCTGATTTGGGGGGCTACACTTTTCTTTGGTTATTTATTTCAAGGGAAAAAAAATCTTCCACGTGAAATGGCCTTTTTCCAATTTTCAGAATTCAATATTTACAAACTGTCAGTAAGAGACTCATGATTATGTCAAGCTGCCTAGAAAAAGGAGAGGGCAGCAGCTAGTAAACTATGAAACCCCACTTCCATACACAGTAAAGCATTATTTCTACAATGCTGGAGACTTAGGTACTTTCTTCTCAAACGCAGCAGATATGTCAACTATCACACTATTCAAATGAAGTTTAGACCAGATGTAGGTTTCTTTTAAAAATTACAACATAAAGGGCAGCTACTCTCCGTGTACCTAGGGAGGGCTGAATCTTTCGTAAATTCTCAAGAATCAGTTCCTCTATCTTTTACAGGAAAAACCACCCAATTGCCACTTAAGAGAAAAAATAACTCATGTGTCACGGCTACTCATTTTCCCACATTACTGAATCAAATGAACCCTACTTATTAAAACTGTTTAATACCTCTTGGGAAAGAAAAGAGATTCCATTCTTTTGAGTCTTCAACTATACTCACAAAACTCCGAGGAAGTTCTGAGCCTACCTGTACCCTGACACCCACACACCTGACAAAACTGACTTCCCACTGCCCCGTTTACACGGACGACTTCAGGAACATTACATTCTCCTGGTGAGCACATTAAAGACTTCCATTACTGACATGAACTTGGAGATCAGTTAGTCCAGGCTAACTCTCCCCAAAAGAAAGGGACTGAAGCCCAAAAAAGGAAGGGGCCCACTAAGCGTTGTTAGTTTTAGAGCTAAGAACAGAGAAAAAGCGAAAGATTAAACTAAACTACCTTTTTGGCCCCAGGGTGATCTGATCAAAGGCCCAAAATGTTAGCCTACACCTTTTATACTTTGAAAAAAAAATCACAGACTATGTAGGGTTGTTACTTTATGGAGAATCATATTTTACATCCCACAACTGAAAAACATTTTACAAACAAACTACATGCAAAGCCCTTCTAGAAGGCATGTGAGAACAAATCAAGAGTGACGAGGACAGTAATTCGACAATTCTTAGAAAGATGTATCATCTCCAAACTTCCTATTAAATTCACCTCAGGCCAAGTATAAATTTGTTCCATGAAAGCTCCTGTGAAAGAAACTGGTGGTATCACCTTCTACTGGGGAAGAATTCAAGCCTTTCTTCCAAGTACCCAAGCAGATAATACTCAACGGCCTCCTCAGGCCATGGCTCACAACGTGGGTTTTCTCCAAGAGTCACTGACCTCTGCTGTGAGTACTGATGCGGGCTAATCTCTATGTTTCTATCATTCTTGCCCCCCAGAATGGGAGTTGGGAACCGTGTCCCGTTGTCTATACTATCAGGGCCTGGCGAAGTGCTGATAACCAATTCGATCCCAGCATCTGTCAGGAACTTACTTTGTGCCAGGGGCACAGGACATCAAGATGAATGAGAAAGATGGACCAGCTGACTCTGGAGGAGAGAGACCCGGATAGGAAGAAACAGCTCCCGTGAGAGCAGGGCTTCAGAAGAGACATGTATGAAATTGTATGGAAACGCACAGGTGAGACGGCCAAGATCTAGTGCCAGGAGGCACACATTTGGGGGGGAAAGGCAAGCTGGACGAAGTGTTGAGCCAAGGTATGGAAGAATGAAAGAGAAGGATGAGTTTGGAGAACAATGCCCCTGCTAGTGTGGCTGGACTAGAAGGTACGTGGATGGCTAGAACCTGGCTGCCGTGCTAAGGAGTTTGGACCTTCCTTCCAGGTATTAGGAAAGCACCAGACGGAGTTATACAGAGGAGCGACACAGCCCAATTACTAGTGACAAAGTGAAGAATATACACGGTGGGGTAGGGGGAGCTGTGGAGAGACTGCTGAGGGACCATATTAACCCCTAACTGGTTTCGCTCACGTCTGCAGTGTGAAACTAGAAACGACTGTAGTACTAAATTATAGCAAAATCTGAGAACCTAGACCACTGGGGTGATAGAAAGGATGCTATGGGGACCAAACAACAAAATGTGGTAGAAGGAATCAAGAACTACTCCCAAGTCCCCAGCATGCCTGGGTCCTCAAAACAGGCCTACCAGGCGACTGGTACCACAGTACACTGTCGTGGAAACAATGACCCAACTAGACTTCCCATTTTCCTGAGCATGCGCAGTCTAAAGAAACATGCCCAGCCTATTTGTGGGTATTCGTTTGTTACCATGCACAAATTCCCACAGACACTGTAGGGAGGTACACCAGTGCACAAAATGCATACGGGCTCAGGCAGGCTCGAGAAAGTCCCTGCAATTAAAAGCGCATCATAGAACAAAAATTGCCAAAAGGATTCTACAATCTAGAAGATGAAAAAACAGACAACACATTAAAAAAAGACAAAGGGAGAAGGGGGGGAAAGCGCTCAGTTAGTATTCCAGCAGTTGATAGACTAAAAATCCCCTACAGGAAATTTTTTATTCATTTCTATCATGAAATGCAGTACACATTCAATTACATTATTTAATACCAGGCATTTTTACTGGTTTGGGGAGCTAGTCACGCTAAAAATGCAAAACGCAGTGGGGAGCCCAAAGGTAGATAATTGGCAACTGGAAATCGTTTGCATTACCATTATCCCCGGGCTGACCTGTGCTTGCATACTTCCAAAAGTACCAAAGTATTCCTATAAATATGCCAGTGATGTCAAACAAGGAACGATAGTAAAAGGTTCCTTCCACTCTTCCTCCTTATGCTCCTAGTTAATTTAATATGAACCCAGACAATTACAAAGGTCTTTACACCATTTCGAAAGTGATCAGACACCTAAATTTAGTCCACTCAAACCAAGGCCAAACAAAAAACATTTAGATCCAATGGATCACTCAAGATGACTAGAACTTCCCAATCTCTCCATGTCATTTCCGTTTCTTTTTCTTTTTTCTAAACTGAGGTGAGTCATAGTGTATAGATCTGTCTCCTCTTCACAAAATACAGTTTTTCTCTGAAGACAATGGCGTTTAAATAAACACTATTGGGAAACTGTAATATTCATCTTCTTGGATTCTAACAACATAAGCTGTATATAGCAGTGAGGAATTCTGAACAATTGTTATAGCTTGGTTTTAACCTAGACAGGCATTAGATCATATTTCATAGTGAAAGCAGCTATAAAAACAAATGTCAATTGGAAGAGTGGACCATTTTACAAAGCCTGCCTCTAACATGGAATAAATCTTGTCTTCAAGTCACGAGCTACAATTGAAACCTCCTTTATCTGAAATAATCAAATCATTCACACTGAAAAGTAGTGAACAGTGTCAGGGAATCAAAGAATTTAGAGATGAGAGAAAAAGCAAAACACCTGACCCAAACCTTAAACTACGATGGAAGGCAGCTTATCAGGAGGCTCTTTTCATTCATTGAAGCCCTCTCTTCTCTCATTCTAGCTCCAAAAACCAATTCCTTTCCCCTATCTGTTTTCTCTCCTCTTTAGACAGGAAGACCAATTCAAATTCTAGGCTCACTAAGTATTACTTCCACTTTTCAAACCAGACATACAATCGTTTAAAATGATAGAGAACAATTTTTAGAGCCATCTACTATGCTATCAAAGCTGACTTTTTATAGACCTAAATGTGTATTAATAGCTATGCTATTTATTAGCATTAACAATTAAAAACACAGTATGTTCATTATCAGATTGAGCTAGCTAAAAACCTTTGCCCGACACTTGTTTTCTAAGCTATCACATTCCCCAGCATTCAAAAGCCTACTTCACCTTTTGTTTGTTTCCAAATTGTTTCCAAGTTTTTGCGTCTTTTTGTTTTAGAAAAGAATTTAGTATAGTGAGAAATAACTGCACTGCCTTGTTTGCAAAATTTTAAGCAAAAATTCTATACATTTTTAATTATAATAGACTAAGCAAGCTCAACATGACCTTGCATAAGGCTGCCCTCATTAGACATGTTACAAATTGTTTTTTTGGTTTTTTTTTTAACTTACATTTATCCCCCCAACCATAAACACATTTCTTTGAATTCCTGAAAAATAATGGTTTTGGTAAGTTGACACACACTTTGGAAAATCTGCCACTTTAGATTCAAGGTCATCTGAACTCTACGTTTTAAAAAATGCCACCGTTGCCCAATACAGAGCCACTTTTAGATTCAAATAGAAGAGCCTCTGATTTCAATTTTAGAAAAGAAAAACACCAGTAAGGTATGACCCATAGTAGACAACTCTCTAAGATCAAAAGAAACCAACTCCAGGATCATGGCAATCCATTTAGAAGCTGGGGTAATCGCAACATACAACAATCTTGACTAACTCTTGGGGTTCCAATGCAGCAGAGAAATGGAAGAACAATGAGGGGAATTAATTGAAGACCAGTATGCTCCATGCTCTGGCCTAAACCAGTAAGAAATCAAATGCAGAACTTTTTAGAACGTGAATTTGTTGTTGCCAACCCAGTGTCGGTGTGATTTTCCCCAATGCCTGCTGGAGGCCACCTCCACTTGCGATGGGATGTGTCATGATCAACTCCAACATTTCAATTTCAGACCAAGGGCCCGGGGAAATTGGCTCCACCATATAGCATCAATTGCAGACCAACAAGTTTTTCATTTAGAGCCACTTTAGACTCTATTGCACTAAATGTGATGTAGAAAATCTGTCCACACATTCTCAAGGTCCTAGTGGAATTCATTCAATTAACTCAGACTAGACAGGGAATACAAATTTTTATATATTTATCAATCATACTTATAAAGATTAAAGTGGTTATAAATATTACTCTATCAGAAACTAATATACATTATAGTCCAAGAAAAATGAATCCTGTCAAATAAGCTTGATGCAAATCCACATGAAACCAAGCCTGCCAAAAAAAGGCTTTTGTTAGTCAAGCATACCAAAGAACTGCTTAAAGCTTTTTTCCTTTTTAAGTGGATCTCAAAATAGATTTTAATACTACCAGCTGATGGACCTCACAATTTGCCTTTTGAGCCTGCCTATAAGCTGGAAACAGAATAAACTGCCTTCTCCCGTGACACAAGTAACAAAATCTCTCTATTCTGTACATTGTTTATTTAAAATACTCAGTGTGGTTTTGGTTAATCCTCACAACCCCCGCAATGACATTTAATCAGGAGCACATATTTTCTTTAGAGGATTTCGCTGCCTGTGAAAGCAGACGGCTTCGTGTTTTTAATCTGATGTTTTAGAGATAGTACGTGAGAAACGCTACCTTCCTAACTTTCCTTTAGGAACCATCATAACCCACAAGTAGATGAGGGCTGGGAAGACCGGATGGATATGACCAAAGGATAAGACGGGCATGGGGGAAAGATGCTATTTTAGAGAGGATTAAAAAAAAAAAGAAAAGAAAAAGAAAGAAAACCACGTTACGCTTCCCTGTTCCCTGCCTGAAAGAGTAATATTTTAATATTTTGGCCCCAGTGAAGTGGTACCTCAGGCTTTCTGATTGGAAAGCTCTTTCGCCTGAGATTTCCATGGTTTGCTGCCGCTGCTCCTTCAGCTCAGAGAGCAAATGTCCCTTCCTGTGCCACATCTGCCCAGATCCCCTTCCTTGAGGGTACGTAGCCCACCTTCCATGCAGTCACGCTCTACCCGTTCGGATGTTTTGTTTTCTTCACAGCACTTGTCACTGTCTGAAATTGTCTGCCTATGTGTCTGACCGCCCTATTCGACTCGAAGCCCCACGAGGGATAGGGTCGTGTCTGTCTCGTTCAGCAAACACTACCTCCAGCGCTTAAGCCGCGCCTAGCACGGAATAAGCACGACAATTCACATCCACTAAATGAATGAACAGGAAGGGGAAAGGGGACTGTCATCCTTGGGACTCTCGTCGCACACTGAGACGAGGGGAAAGGAAGTATGAAGGAGGGGGGGAGCAAGCCTTTCCCCTAGGGAGACAAAGGAAGAGAGTCTGAGGTGGTCCAGTCTAGAAAAGGAAGTAGGGGGGGTGTTCTATCAACCCCAAGAGACAAAGAGTGGATAGGCAGGGGGGCGGGGTCGAGGTGCGAGGGATTCGCGCCGAGAGCACAGACCTGCGGCCTCCGGGCTTGAGAGGTCACCCGGGCTAGAGGATATGAGGTAAGTGGGGGATCAAAGGGGACTGCGAGGTCCGGGAAAGGCGAAGGCCCACCCGTGGGACAAAGAGGAGGCCGGCCTCTGCCGCCGTTGGATCGAGCCCTCAAGCAGCAGGGCCACGGCGGAGGGCGGGACCCAGAGGGAGAGCGGGGCCTGGGGGTCTGAGGGGAAGGTTCAAGCGGCCTAAGCGAAGGGCCTGCCGCGCTCCGGGGAGCTCCCGCACCTGGTAAATGGCTGCCCAGCTCCCGGCCTTGTCGATCTGCTCGAACTCCTTTTCCATCTCCATGACGGGCCAGGGCGGCTGCTGCGCCTCCTCCTCCGCCCACTGCGCCGTCTGCCGCTCTAGGCCGCGTCGCGCTCTCAGCCGGGAGTCCCGCTGCAAGCCTCGACTCCCACCGCTACCGCCGCCCTAGCTGCCGCTGCTTCTTCATGTCAACTCGGAGCCGGAAGTACGCACCGCGCTGCCGCGGGCTCCGCCCTACAAAGGAAAGGGCCAATCAGCAGTCGAGAATGTCGGCCAGTACTTCCGCGGGGCGGAGCCAGGGGGAGGTGCTGGGGGAAGTGGCCTAAGCCCCGCGAGACATCTTACCCCGCACGCTCCCTCCTCCCCACCAGGACTCCGAACTTGGGCGTGGCGCGCGCCCGTTGCCTGGGCGACCTCGGGAGCCACGCCCACGGCGTGTGGGTTTGCAAGGACCCCCTGGATCTGGAGTTCAGACTTCGAGGAGACCTATAAAGTCACAGGGTGGCATTGAAGTAGTCGTGTATCTTTCCTGCAGCGCCAGGGCCCTGGCCTCAGTGCACCAAGCTGGTGTATGGGTGGAGGAAGCATGCCCCATTTCCTGCCTCCCGCCTCTGGCCACAGGTCCGCCCATTTTTCCTAAAATTTAGGATTCACCAGGCTGCTGGGGAAGGCCCCCTACTCTCTGTACTGTCCTTGTACGGAAACGCAAGATTTCTGTTTGGGGTCTCTGATTTCAGGTGCTGCAGGAATGAATGGATTGGGGTCCACCTCCAAAGGATTTGGATACCAAGAATCTGTACTTTTCACCAGCAAACGCGGCTAATTGTACACTACCAATGGTCCTGGAAGGACATATGAGAAAAGTTGGTCAGGTTGTCTTACTGCGGGTTCTACTTTAAACCACTCAGCTCTGAGCTGGCACACTATATGGAGTTGTGAACTGCATGACGTCAGAGATCCTAAAGGACGGAATCATTTGTTCCCTGTTCGCATCCCAAACCTGCCCAGAGCAGCTGCTGGTATCACTGGTTGAATTAATTCCTTGAGTACTTGTGGCAGGCACTGTGCTTGGCATTCCAAGTACACATTCTCACTTAATCTCCACAACAACCCTATAATACAGGCACTCTTATTATTCCCATTGTATGGATGAGGAAACTGAGGTGCAGAGAAGCAAAATCATTTGTCCAGAGAAGCAAAATCATTTGTCCAGAGTAGAATTGCACATTGGTATGGAAGCCAGTAGTCTAATCCAGTCTCCAGGGGAATGCTTGCTTTGGAGCCAGGCTGCGTAGGTCCAAATTCCAGCTCTACTAAATACTAGGAGTGCAACCTTGGGCAAAATACCTAACCTTTCTTTGCCTTTGTTCTCTTCTCTGTAAAGTGAGAATAATAAAAGCACCCACCTCATGGGGTGGTGTGAAGATTGAATGAGTATATATATATATATATATATATATATATATAGTGCTCTTAGTATAGTGAGTGGATCAATAATATTAGCCCTCATTATTATATACCTCCGAATAATATAAAATGGGGAGGTAAATGAATTCTTATTGAATAATGCAATTTGTTTGCTAGGTAACATCTTTAGAAACTGAGTATTCCATAGGGGGAAATGAACAAAAGATGCCATTCCAGTGAAAAGTTTGGGAATCCACCCTTGGAAGCTGCCTAATTTAAGTCTTAGCCCATTTAAGTGACTCTCTAGGCTCTCGTGTACTCTTCCTGACCTTATTTATTTGAGCGCTAGTTTGTCTGGAACTCACGGAACTCCTTGAGGGAAGAGAGAACAGGGCTGGTTCATTCCTATCCCTGGGCTAAGCTGAGTGAGTAAATAAATGCCCATCTTGAGCCCAAGTGGCCCTCATGCCTGCAGGGAGTGCCACCCAATGACAGGAGCGGCCTTTGCGTGTGGCCAAAGCTATGTGCAGGATCCTTTTTTTTAAAATTAAAGTTTATTGGAGTGACAATTGTTAGTAAAGTTACATAGATTTCAGGTGTACAATTCTGTAATACATTATCTATATCTCACATTGTGTGTTCACCGCCCAGTCAGTTCAACTTCCATCACTATATATTAGACCCCATTTACCGTCTTCTAGAGCCCTCCTCCCCTCTTACCCTCTGGTAACCTCTAAGCTATTGTCTATGTCTGTGAGTTTTTGTTCCTTTATATGTTTGTCTTGACCTTTTGTTGTTTTCAGTTTTATATACCACGTATCAGTGAAATCATATGGTTCTCTACTTTTTCTGACTTATTTCGCTTAGCATTATAATCTCAAGATCCATCCACGTTGTCACAAATGGTCCTATTTCATCTTTTCTTACCGCCGAACAGCATTCCATTGTGTATATATACCACAACTTCTTTATCCATTTTGGTTGTTTCTGTGTCTTGGCCACCGTAAACAAAGCTGCAATGAACATTGGAGCACACATGTCTTTATGGATAAATGTTTTCAGATTTTTGGGGTAGATACCCAGGAGAGGGATTGCTGGGACATATGGTAATTCTATCCTTAATTTTTTGAGGAACCTCCACACTGCCTTCCATAGTGGCTGCACCAGTCTGCATTCCCACCAACAGTGTATGAGGGTTCCTTTTTCTCCACAGCCTCTCCAACCCTTCATGGAGGTTGGGGGCGGGAGGGGGGGGCTGCGGCCGGCTAAAGCAGGGTCCAGGTTTAGGCTGTTTAGTGGCTGTGTTAGTTTCCGAGAGGTGCCATACACATTACTACACATTTGGTGGCTTGAAACAACAGAAATGTATTTCCAACAGTTCTAGAGGCCGGAAGTCTCAAATCAAGGTAAGACAAGGCCACACTCCCTCCGAAGGCTCTAGGAGAGAACCTTCCTTGCCTCTTCCTGCTCTTGAAGGCTCATGTTCCTTGGCTTGTGGCAGCATCACTCCAATCTCTGCCTCCATCTTTACATGGTTTTCTTCTCTGTGTCTTCTCCTCTCCCGTCTGTCTAATCTCCCTTGACATCTTGTCCAGTTCCAAGCTCCTGATATTTGGTCAGGAGGAGGGACCGGCGATGCCAGAGCTTTCCATGCCGATCTGAGCTTGGCTTTCATCTGTAAGGCTCACCGATTCCCTGCCAAGGCCTGGCCTAGAACCAGCCAAACCCGGGTATCCCCCAGAGATGTAATGGTGGGGACTGGGAATCTTTTAGTGATGACTGGTTGAAAAATAAACAAATGACCATGTGTCATGATAGATGAAACCTCTTCCTGGCAGGCATGGTTTCACACAGTTTCTCTGGCCTTTCCTTCACAGATTTGGCTAACAGAGGAAATCAATGACCTATTAAACTTTTTTAAATGTCTTAAAGAGTTGTCAATGGAGGAGGATGGCTGTTTACCAAGGACCATTGACTCCTGACTTAGCAGGGTCAGCAAGTTGCCTGGTAAAATCGGTCCTGGTCTTTTCCTGGCAGATAGCTCAGTGTTAAGAGCTTGGGATACAGAGCAAGACCAGACTGGTCTCTGATGAAATGTCACTTCCTCAGAGAGGCCCCTCTGATGCCTCCTAATAAACAGTGCCCTGTCACTCTATCCCTTTTCCTTCTTAGCACGTATCAAGCATTTGGTGACATGTTTTCCCCCTAGTGTTTCCACATGGTATTATGTTATATATTTGTTTTATGTGTTTATCATCCGACTCCACCACTAAATGTAGACTTCATGAAGAAAAGAAACTAAGTCGATTTGGTTCAATGCTGTCTTCCTTAAGCCATATACAGTTCATTTTCAGATGAGCCCATGAGTCCTGGGAAGTTTCCAGAAACCGAGAAGACAGGGCTTCTTTCCACTTCAGAGACTCAGAGCTTAAGGGTCCTCTGTCTGCCACTGAGGACACACAGCCAGGAAGGCAAATGGCCCTTCCTTCTGAGATTCACACATGCTCTCCTAACATAGTTTGGGCACCTTGACCGGTTGGCTGATTTGGTGGTCAGTTACTCCACCCCTGAGATGGAATAACTACCCGGGACAAAGTCAAGGTCCAAAGCACTGGAAACTGGATGCACAGAGCTTCCGCCTATAACCACAGACAGTGCTAGGTAACAAAGTTAGCTAGCATTTTCTATTTCCTAACAGCCCGGCAAGTCTGGTGTTACTCCATTTTTCAGATGAGACAATGGCTGCTTGGAGAGGTGAAATTAACGAACACCCAGAATGCTGGCCTGGATGTTGGAGCAACAGGCACCGAGGGTTAGAAGCTTCTAAATTCTGTTGGCTACTTCCTCAGCTTTCAGGCCTTGGGCAAGTTGCTTAACCTCCTGCTGTCTGCCTACATGCTTTCCAGTAAGAAAAACCCAACTGAAAGTGGCTTTCACAAAACGGGGAATTTACTGGCTCAAGAAACTGGGAAGTCCAAAGACAGCTTGCTTCAGGCACAGCTACATCCAGGGGCTCAGACAATATCATCATGCATGACTCTGCCTTTCAACAGCTCTTATCTACTTACCCCTGTGTTAGCTTCGCTCTCAGGCAGGCTGTCCTCCTGAGGTAACCAGGATGGACCCCGCAGCTCCACGCTCCTAGCCTGCCAGTTCAGCAACTCTGATGGAAAGGGTGCTTCTTTTCCTTGGTGGTCCCAGCACAAGTCCTGGCCTTGAATCTCATTGGTCCAAGTGCATCTCATG
Source organism: Rhinolophus ferrumequinum (assembly GCF_004115265.2). NCBI lineage: Eukaryota > Metazoa > Chordata > Mammalia > Chiroptera > Rhinolophidae > Rhinolophus > Rhinolophus ferrumequinum. The sequence continues at coordinate 9,146,767 of NC_046306.1, forward strand.
CCACCTCTGAGCCAAGGGAAATATTGGCAAACTGAGGCCCAGAGAAGTCAATTTTTTAATCAAGGTCACACAGCTGTAAGTAGGGAAGTGGGATTTAAAGGCAGGGATTCTGGTTTCCGCATCTGTGCTCTCAGCCATGATGCTTTACAGTCTCTCCAAAAACTCCCACAAGCTCTAAAGATATTAACAATGAAGAGCTAATAACAGTGATACTATCACTACAACAACATGGTGAAGCTGGCACTATTATTATCCCCCGTTTGAAACATGGCGCAGAAAAGTCAAGCAATTGGCCCATGGTCACACAGCTAAGAAATGGTGAAATCAGGATTTGAACCCAGTTTAGCTCTCGATAACTTTGTTTTATGTGTTTTAAAACTTCCAGTTTTGAAATTCTATCAATATATGTGAGTTCTGCACTGTTTTGGAACGCACAGGAAGGTGAGCTGGCCAGAGCTCCTCACTCACATCCCCACTGGGCAATTCCCCATTCTTATGAAGAAACTCTTACCCCCACCCCTCCACCCCCACAAAGTATTTTAGACTTTACTCTAAGCCATGAAAAATAAAACAAAAATAAATACATACGTCTAATCCTGAACTGCCTGTCCTGTAAGGGTGACTAGCCTGGGAGGGGGAGGAGAAGGTGCTCAGGGGGAACTAGGGGAATCACACGAGTTCTGAGAAAGAAGGGTCAGAGGTCTGGGGGAAGGTTCAAGAAGGAAGTCAGACCCAAGGATGAAAACTAGACCTGGCCCCATGCTTTCAGCAAAAGAGGAGTCTGGGAGGGTTTCCAGAGGTCACGGAACCTTCCCCTCACCCTCCAGTTTAGAGGGTCGGGCTGGGGGGACACTTTTGTCCAACACACAGTGGTTCAGGCCATAGGTTCTAGAATCTGGCTGATTTGGGCTTTTGTGCCCTTGGACTAGTTCCTTATCCTCTCTGATCCTCGGTTTTCCATCTGTTACTTAAAGCAATGATGTGATGGTTGAATGAGATTGTGTCTCTGCCTGGTCTCTAGTTTACAACAAGGACTCAATAAATGTAACTGTTGTGATTGTGACTGTGTCGGTCGCCAGAGTGAAAAAGCAGGCTACCATCTGTCTCCAGGCGTTTTCATAGTATGTGTCACAACCTGCTGTTTTACATCTCTGATGTTTGTCCTGCTGGTGGTGAGCAGGGCCAGCTTTGCAGCCTGTGTGCAACCTGAGCGGTCACGCAGGGCCCTGCACTCAGCTTAATGGTCTGCCGTTGCTGTCTTGAAATTCTTAATAATTTTTGAACAAGGGGCACTGAATAATCATTTTACACCGGGCCCTGCAAATTACGTAGCTAGTTCTGGAGGTAAAATTCTAGGGTTTTAATTCCTTGAAGTAGGTTAGAAGCAGTTTCTGTCTTTGAAGATGGCAATGGTCTTTCCCTTTTATTCTGGGAGGAACCACAGCTCTTGAGGGAAGCCGTAAAACAGTGACATTATCCAGATACAGATTCTCCATATTGAGTTGTTTACTATTGTTTAGTACTAGTAATTATAGCTACATATATTGAGTATCAACTATGGGCCAGGCTCTGTGCTAAGCTAGCATTTTATCTCTATCATCTCTCTACATCTCCCCAACAACGCTGTGAGAGGGTCTGCCATTAACCTCATTTCACAGATGAGGAAACAGAGTGGTTATGTAACTTCTTCACCACTGCACAGCAGGGTCGGGATAATGTCTATATGTTGAGTGGGCTGTAGCAAGACTGTAGCCTTTTAGAGAAAAAGAATTAACTCCTAAGTTTACATTTATACAGAAGTGTTCGAGATGTGTGTCTTTTTGATCAAGTATTTGCTCCAGTTATTTTGTTTTTGCAGATGGAAATGGTCTTCCATTTGAGACCCGATTGTGCAAAGAGGGAGGGGCTGACTGACTTTTTCTTCCCCTTGTGTTGAAGGGAGGCCCATGGCGAGGACCCACACTTCATGTGACTAAAAGCAGAGGGACCCAGATTTGGGGGAATATGCTTACAACTCTCATGCTGGCCTCACCTGGGCCCTGGGGAACCACAAGAGGGAGGAATCTTTCTTCCAAAAGATCTGGATAGTTTCATTACCTCCATCTGGGGTAGGCAAGGAATGGGAGTGGGGGGCCTCTACATTCTAGTGAGAAAGGGTTAGGAAACCTCCATCCATGGGAGGTAGACTGGCTCCCACAACATGGTGGCAAGCTAGAGAAAAAGGAGAGTGAATACCAGCATGAGGGAAGGTGCGATGCAGATACATCGGCTTTACAAGCTATTTGCTTACAATTTCATGTTGGGTTTTACTTTTCTGCATTGTGTAATTCCCACCTGTTATCCCCACGGCTTCAGTAAAATTTCGTTCCCTGCTATAGAATCATCTTAGTTTTGGGGTCAGATACTAATTATGCCCAATATCAATTCTCTTCTTTCATAGAAATAGGATTGTAGCTGGGCTCGTGGCTGCCCAGACTACATTTCCCAGTGTCCCTTGCAGCTAGATGTGCCATGTAACCGTATGCAGGACAATAGCATGTGGGTGGAAGTGATGTGGTTCATTCAAAATCACACCTTTGAAGGCCCAGCGGGCACCATGGGGTGGGGGGATGGAGCAGAGGGAGTTCTTTTTTTCACCTTTTCCTCCATCCTGCTGCCTGGGATGTGGACATAGTGGGTTTCAACATGAACTGTGCAGACAACGGCAACATGCAAGGGATGGAAGAGAACAAGATAGAAGGAGCATGGCATCCTGAACCTGCGGTCATCATCCCCATATGGATCAGACACAGAATGTACACGAGAGAGAAATACAAAGGGCTGATATTCAGCAGATTTGTACACGTCCAGTCACCCTGGTTGCTTTCAGGCATCATTCTGTTAGAAATAAACTTCTGCTTTGTTTAAGCTACTGTTAATGGAGGTCTCAGAAACAGCCACTGAATCTACATTTTAATTAACCCAGCCATGTTTTGGGGGGCTGTTAAGGAAGAGGACTGGGTACCACCTCCAGGTCAGAATGGTGTTGGGGAGCATCCTGGTGTAAGCAGTTAAGAGATGGTAGACAAGGGCAGTAAAACTCCTGGGAGAAATGGCTCACTATGGTTGCCAAGCAACCACAAGGATGGTCCATGGGACATGTGAACATCCCCCAGAGACACTGAGTAATATCCTGCAGAAAGAACCTGGTAAAAGTTGCATCTTCTTAAAGTCATGGTATCCTATCGTTAGATATTAAAGGGGAAGCTGGAAATTTTGGGGACAGCTGGGTTACTAACAGTGCCCAGCCAATGTTAATTCCCTTCTGAGTTCATTCCCTTCTGTTGGCCTATCTACCCATCATTCCCTTCCCTCTTCTTCTGGGCTGCCAGAGCCCACCATTGTAACAGAGGCTGAAACAGTGACCTGCTCCTTTTCCAAGCCACCTTTTTCAGTTAGAGCAAGGACCTATGATTCAATCCCAGCCAATGGGACATGAGCAAAGTCTGCCTAGGAGCTTCTGGGAAAGGTGTCTCCCTCCTCTAAGAGAGTCACATGGGAGCAATATGCCTCTTCTTCATAGAGACAGAAAGCAACCACGTTGAGTTATTGACCAGCCCCTGGAACCACCTAGCTCTGGACTTCTTCGTAAAGATCATACGCATTTTTATTTTTGAAGCCGTTTTGGGTTGGCTTTTTTATTACTTGCAGCCCAAAGCATGCTAACTGATACACTGTCTTCTCTCTCTCTCTGCCTTCCTCCATCCAGCCCTAGAAGCCTCAAGTTTAGCCACATTTCTTTCCCAGAGTACCAGTCACTTTGGAAAGATCTTTCGGAAACCACCTGCATCAACTTGTCACCACTGTCCTTCTAAATAAGAATCTCCCTTATCACTCCTTACTTCTTCTTTCCATGAGCGTGATCTGTATCGGGCTGGGTGAAAGCAGAACTTCAGCCTTTGTGCAAACCTCTACTTTGGCCTGATCCATCCACTCGTGTTGGTCTAATCAGTCCACATGTGTGTCTCTCTCAGCAAACTAGGAGCCCCTCACGGGCGTGGGACTGTGTGGTGTTCATCTTGATATATCCCCAGGGTAGCTCAGGACCTGGGCAACAACAAGAGCTGCTCCCTGAATGCTCATAAAATCAATCTATGAAGGAGTGAATCATCAAAACCCAATGTTAATACCTCCGTAAATAGAGCCAATTTCCCTCCCCACTGCCCTTCTACACCGCTCTAGAACAAGACAGTTCTTGCAGAGATAGAGCCAGGAAAATGAGGTTACTCCAATTCTCAGTTCCAAAGCAACTTCTAAGCCCTCTCTCCTTAAATTACCTTTAATCCACCCACTGTCAGCCTCAGCTCTGGTTCAACACTGAGCCTGCTCTGCCTTCTCAAAACAAACAAAAAAAAGAGGGGAAGAAGGAAGGGAACTGTGTTTGTATTTAAATCATTTCAATAGAAACATGTAAGAACGAACGTGAGAATCAATTCAAAAAGTAGGCATTCTCTCCCCTCAGAAGTGTTAAGTTCTAGCATCCGACGTGGGGCATTTTTTCCCCCTCAATTCTTTTCCTAATCACAAAAATAATACACATGTAATAAAGAAATCTTGAAAAGTGCATATAAAGAGAGGAAACTTACTTTTGCGTCTCTCTACTTATGATGGTCGTTGTTAACACTTCGGTATATGTATTTTCACATTTCCTTAGTTCTCTCATCTCTTCATCTCTGTCTCCATCACCCCCTTCCCCTCAGCCCCTCTCCTTTATTTCACTCTGTCCATCTGTCTCTTTGTGTCTTTCTCTCTGGATCAGACTAAATGTTTCCAAGTTCTTCACCCTTCAGAGGGGGTCCTCCCTCCCTTTAATAATCAATCAGCCTGGTCTAATTTGCACCTTACAAAGCAGCAGGAAACCAGGTCCCCTCTCCTCCGTGATACTTTCTGAGAAAAGCAGAGTATATTTTCCTTGAACTCTGATGATCATTTATCTCTTCTTGCTCTAAATTGCTGCATCAGTCTACTCTCCAGCTCCTTCTCGGTCTTCATGTATCACTTAGGAGTGCTTTCAGCTACAAGGAACACCCTAGCAGACTAACAGTCCTTAAGCAGCTCAGAGTTGATTTTCCCCACAGAACAAGAAGTCTGGGGAGAGGTTTTCACTCAGCACGCTGAGGACCTGCCCGTGTCCCCTCGGCCCGCAGCGTGCACACCTGCTGCTCTCTGGCTGGGAGCCACAGGACTGGGCTCAGCTCGCCTCAGGGTCTGGTCGGGAGTGCCAAGGAGTAGATGCCTTCAGAAGCAGCCCTCCACCAATGACAAATGGAAGTTGGTGGATAAAAACCTCAGTCCTTGTTCCTCAAGTAGGACGACTCAGAGGCGTGGTCTTCAGTGCCCGAGGGGCCCTCTAAGGCAGTGAGTCCCACTTGCCCACAGTGGCAACCTGCTCATGAATGCCCCTTCTCTTCCCCACTCCCCAAGCGGTGCTCCCAAGATCTCCTCTCCAATAAGTTATGTACTAGCGTTCAAATCCTTGTCTCAGCGTTGGTTTATGGAGGAACTCAGCCTAGGACTGACGCTTGACTTTGAGGGGTTTTGAGTTGTAAGAGCTGAAAATGAAAACAGCATTGGCTTTTCCCTTTGTCTAACTAAAAACCTTCAAAGAGAAGTGCCTTCTTCGAACAGCTACGAACCCACAACTTTCTGGCATCTTTTATAGAGCTGTGCATCCCAACCTCTCGTTCTCAAGATACCAAAAAGATTGTGTTTCCACCTAGGGATCCCCTATTACACTGCTTTGTGCCAGACCCTCTACATATACGTCCAATAAAGTGACATTAGGGCCCCTTTGGCGCTCTGAGTCATTCGTCTAAGTCTAGGGGGCCAGCCACTTCTTTTCAGGGCTCGCTGTGAAGCCATTCCAGCAGAATGGCACCCCACTCCCACTCCTACACCCACCCCCAGCTCTAAGACCCGACAGCCATGTGTTTCAGCTAGAACTGGTTAATGGAGGGCCGGGAGGGTGTGTAGAAGAGCTTTGAACAGAATCTGAGATTGAAGTTTTATCCAAGTAAAATTTTTTTGAAATGTGACCTATTTACTTCAGTACACAACTTAAAGAATTTCCACAAACTGAGCGTGCTCACGTAACCAGCACCCAGACCTAGATACACAACTCTCCCCAGAAAGCCACCTTGTATCTCTTCTGGTCAATTCCCCTCTTCATGAACTACCACCGTCCTGACACCTCACACCCTGGAATTGTTCTGCCTGTTTGTGAACTTCCCAACAGTGGAATCACATAGCACACGCTCGTTCACGTCTGCCTTCTTTCCGTCAACATCATGCCCGTGAGATTCATCCGTGTTGGGTGTGGTTGTGGTTCACTTGTTGAGACTGCCATTTTACTGTGAGGAGTTTTGAGTTGTAAGAGCTGAAAATGAGACAGCTTTTCAGTGCTGCCACTGATAGAATTGGAGGGAGGGAGCTTGAGGAGGCTCACCCCTAAGAGCTGCATGGCTTTGGGCAAATTCCTTAGCTTCCTGTTTCTCTTTTCTATAAAATGGGGGGTAATAGTACTTCCTACCTCATTAGGTCATTGCGAGGATTCGGTGAATGGATACATTCAAGGTGTTTAGAACAAGGAGGGAGCGCTTTGTGAGAGCGTGCTGTTACTTATATTTCTGCTTCTACTACTCATACCACCACTACTCTATTATTTTTATTATTACCCAGAGGGAAGAAGGTGATTTCAACAGAGAATATTTGGTAGTAGTTCCTATAAAAATAAAATTTCATAGTCACACCTCAACGAGTTGAGACGGATCACAAAACCGGTTAGATGTGTCATCTTGGTTAAACTGTACACCAACCCTGTGAAGTTAATATGCTAACGCCCATTTGACAGATGAGGCAACTGAGGCTCAGAGGGAGAAGCAACTCCCTCTGGGTCCCAGAGCGAGTTGGTGGTGGAGCTGGGACCTCACTGACCGTGGAATCCTGTTCTTCTCTTTGCCCTTTTACCTAATCCTCATCTCCTGCTGGGTCTAGCAGTCCTCAGGACACAGTGGGTGACCTCAATGGGCTGCGCTTGGCATGACCGCCCTGTGTGGGGCTTCCTTTAGAACTTACCAGAATGTTTTCTGTGTTGATTTTCCCATTGACCTCTTCCTCTGAGGCTGTCTTCCCTGCAGGTCTCACAGGCACTTTGTGAAATACCAGGTGAGTCAGTCATACTCAGCAAACAGGTTCTAAGGAAGCCCCATGGTAGTGGTATGGTGGCCGGGAATGTTGGATTTGGGGAGCCAAAAGTAGTCAACTGAGGTAACAGAATTCCCCCACTGCAAGTCAAAACATTGCCTCTGGACAACAGGAACAGAAGAAGAATTTGTGAGAAGGTTGCAAGGAATGGAGAGAGAAAGCTCCAGAAGCAAGTTTGGAAAGGACTGGAAACAGGATGCCCTCGGGATGTTGGTTGCATAAACTAGCTAGTGTTCTCTTCAGCTCTGATGATGTGTCACTTAGGATGCTTTGGCTGCAAGTATCAGAAAACTCAACTCAAATGGCCTTAAGCAATAAGGGAGTTGGTACGGAAGACAGCTCCAAGGTTGGTTGGCTCAGAGGTTCAAGAATGTAACTGAGAACCCAGGTTCTCTCTCTTCTTTCCCTCTGCCATCCAGGTTGGCTTCATCTGAAAGCTGGTTCCCTCTGTGGTTGCACAGTGGTTGCCAGGCTCCAGAATTAACATCCTGTGGAGAAGAAAGTGGCTTCCCCTAGCTCTCAAGAGTAAGGAAGTTTTGTTGCCAGAAGCCCCCAGGAAATCTATCCTGGTGTCTCATTGGCCAAACTCGCTTGGGTCTGTTCACCCCTGAACCAATCATCAGCAAGAGGTACAGTGGTGTTTGGGCCCCCAGAGGAAATTGGGCAATGTCAGGAGACATTTTGGATATCACACCTAGGGGGCGGGGGGTGTTAGTGGCATTTCATGGGTAGACGTCAGGGATGCGGCCAAATATCCTACAGCCCCCAGGACAGCTCCCCACCACCTTCACACACTACAGAACATTATCTTTTCCCAAATGTCAACAGTGCAGAGGTTAGGAAAACCCTGCCTTAGACTAATCAGGCCTCCCCTGACCAGGGTTGTGAGGGTTGGTGGGAGTCACCTACAGTGTCGACTGAAAACTTTTTTCAGAAATGGTTCTGTCACTCTGCTTGAGATTCAAATTTCAGAAAGGCTTTGTTTGGCTTGGCTTGGGTCACTTGCCCACTCATAGGCTAATTAATGAAGCGCAAGGCTCCGTGGTTGAACCAGTAGTTCCCCCCACAGGGAAATTGGGATCCTGGCACAGGAAGCGGGAAGGGATGTTAACAAGCAAAGCAAAACAAAAAAAACCTACCTCGACTTCTCTAAGAAGCTAAAACTGCTTGATGTTGCGGGAGGGGACGAGTTTCATGTCTTAACTGAAACCCCACAAAGCTGTGATGCACTTCCTCAGTGATACTCCCCTCAGAGAAGAAGAGGGAGGCATCCCAGAAGGATATGGGAGAGGAGGAAAGCATGTAATATCCTAGGGTGATATGGGGGAGGGCTGGGTACAAGAAGAGGAAGACACACATTAGCTTGACCTTAAAGATGTCTGTTATCAATACCTTCCCTCCGTGTATGTGTGTGCCACTCCCCCTTGAGATACGGGGTCTCCTCCTACACCCCCTTGAATCTGCATTGGCCTTGACCTTGTGCCTGTTTTGACCAATAGACGATGGTGGCAGTGAATGCTGGGTCAGTTCTGGGCTTCCTGCCTCGTATAGCCCTGAGCCACTGTAGAAGACCGTCCAGGCTACTCCAGTGGGAGAGCAATGCGTCATCTTGGACGGTCCAGCCCAAGTCAAGATGGCATCCATCTCAGTACCATCTGCCTGCAATGCATGACACCCCAGGCGACAGCCATTCAGCTGAGCCCAGCCAGCCCACAGAACTGTGAGTGATAGTGAGAACTTGTTTTAAGCCACTAAGGTTTGGAGTGGTTTGTCACACATCGATTGATCGCCAGAGAACAATATATGAATGAAATATACATAGATAATGAAGATATTTCTATTTTCATATTTGCTAACATTTTTATTAAAATCTTTTTCTTATAAAGCTGTTATTTAAAAATGGAGAAAGAAACACCACTCCTCACTAATTACATGGATTTAACCCCGATCACAATTATCATTGGCAGTGTGGTGTTGTTCTTCCAGTCTTCTTTTCTATGAAGCTTTTCATACAGCGTTGGAAGGCATCTTTTTTATTTTCCTTTACTATTCTGTCATCATCATCAGTCTACATTGCCACAGAGTTTTTGTAACCAGCAAACTATACTAACAAAGCTATTAACAGCCACTCATAGTAGACAGAATAACGGTTTCCCAAAAGATGGCTTTGAACCTGTAAATGGGTTACTTCATGTGGCGAAAGGGACGGTGAGGTTGTGATTTGGTTATGGCAGTGGAGATGGGGACATTATCCGGGATTACCTGGGGCAGCCCAATGTAACCACTGGGTCCTTATAAAAGGCAGAAGGGTCAGAAACAGAGAAGGTGAAGTGATTAAGGAAGCAAGGTCAGGCAGAGAGAGACAGATCAGAAGATATCCCACTGTTGGCTTTGAAGATGGAGGACGTGTCACAAGCAAAGGAATTCAGCTGGCCTCTGGAAGCTAGAAAAGGCAAGAGAACAGCATCTCCCCTGAAGCCTCTAGAATGAACACAGTTCTGCCAACACTTTGATTTCAGCTCCGTAAGACCCATTTTTGGACTTCAGACCTCCAGAACTATACGTTAATAACTTTGTGTTGTTTTAAGACATGAAGTTTGTGAACATTTGTTACAGCAGCCCTAATACATCACCTTGTGGAGGATTTTACACAGTATCTTATTTAATTCTCACAACAACACTACGAGGCAGGTCCTATTACTGTTTCTGTTGCAAAAATGAGAAAGCTGGTGCTCAGAGGGATGAAGGAACTTCCTCAGGTCACATGGCTACTAATGGCAGAGCCAGGGACATACGCTGGCCCTGCCATTTAGGGTTATACTTACAAATCCCACTAGCATAGGATTTATTTGGACTCGGGTAAACATAACAGACGTTGGTCTATGCCTCTTGCACGTTGCCATCTTTTCAAAATGGTTTGTTCCAGTGTTAATATTGTGACTTCTGTGGAAGTCCCCACCAGCCCTAAGATAAAACCACAGTTTTGAAATTGCAAGGGTCACTGACTCACTAGACTTTATTGCTATTGGCACCAGAGTGTCTCATTGAAATCCCAATTTGCTTTGGGGTTTGGATGGGCCAGACATGATTTTGAAGATCTGCCTGGATCTCGACTGTTAATTAGGTCAATCTCCTCCTTTTGAAACTAGGTTTTTAACGACACATTTAGAGAACATCTACAAAGCTTCTGAAATGGAGTCAAGATGAAATGCGTCTGTAGTCTGAGATGGCCAAGAGTTGGAGCCAACAGGATTCTTTTCTACTCTGCTGAGTCACCCCTCTTTCAGCAAGGTTGGTCTTTCTGTAGCTAAGCTCACAGACACATGTGAGGTCCACTTGCGTTCCCCAGACCTGTTTGGAATAATCCTTTTCTCATGGGCTGGAAACGTCTGTATTTCCTAAAGTTCCCCCAGTTGCTTCCAGGTAAGTGTGGCCAAATGGTCCTGGACTCTCACTCCCTGTCACATGGGTCCCCCATTGGAGTCAAGATTTGCTTTGGAGTTCTCACCAAGCTTCATTTCCCCTCAAATGTGCAATTGATGGTCATACTGTGGAGTCTGCTGAAATAATTTTTCTTCCTATTTTCATTAACACATAATCGACTTACAGTAAGATCTACCCCATTTAGTGTCTAGTTCTGTAAGACTAAACATCCCAAAATGCACAAGACAGTCCCCACAACAAAAAGATCCAGCCCCAAATGTCAACAGGCTTGGGACTGAGGACACCGCATCACAGCTGTGATCAAGTAACACCCTTTACTGAAGCCCTCCCGCCCCGTCTCACTTCCTCACTCTAAGATCCATGCTTCCCTCGCTGCTCAGATGTGTATTTCATTGTTTAATGTCTCTGTTCCCTGCCGTAATAAAAACCCTAAGAGGCAAGGATTTTGTCTGTCTTGTTCTCTATTTATTGCACATAGTAGGTGCTTAATAAATGTGTCGACTGAATGCTAGCGCAAATGAAAACTATCTTTTGTAAAACATCTTTCAAATTTGAGGACACCAAATTTAAAAGCCTTCTCTTAGCTTCTGTCTAGATAATTTTCTAAACATAACTTGGCAAAAACAATGTATGAGAAACAGAAAGAGAGAAAGAAAGAAAAGAATGGGGGTGGAGAGAGAACACTGGGTAGACTAAATCTGAGCTGGAATTCCAGCACTGATACTTAACTGCCACTTAACCAAGAGCAAGTCCCAATCCTTCTCTGAACCCTGGTTTTCTCATCTGTAAAGTGGGAATTATAAAAACAAGATTAGATGTCCTCATGGATGTCAAGTGCCCTGAACTTTGTAAATGTTGGTTTTTTGTCTTTGTACCTTCTTCTTTTTCTCCCCCTCCTCTTGAGCTTCCTGGCCAGCACTGGTGCCCACTGTTGTTCCCCTCAGGCCACCCCAGAGGACAGCCTGCAGCTTGGGGAACAGTTCTGTACATGGCTCTGGCTTTCAGCACCTGCATCTCTGCCCAGGGCCTGTATGCTCGCTGTACACACAGAGGACCACAGGGATGTGCCTGGGAGTTGATGGCACAACCTTCAACCATTGAGAGATGGGCATTGTGGATCAATGTCCCAGCTTCCTCATTCCTTCTCCAGACAATTCTGAAGTGCACTCCACACCATCTCCCAGAGGCCCCACAGGGACGGAGCCCCAGTTGCCCATAAAGTAAGCAGCTCGTGGACACACCTTTCTTGGCAGTCCTCCCTTTCCCACTCCCTCATTGTCTTCCTGGAATCATCTCCCACAAAAGTGACTTGCACCCAGGAAGTAGCAGTTGCTGTCTATGCCCCTCAGCTTTTACTGTCTGCCCTACTCCTAGCGGCTGGCATCTGCATCTTTTCGCATGAGTTTGGTTTTTTTCCTGGCTGTTGGAATCAAGCAGGCTAGAGGTGCTGGAAATTTATGGTCCCTCCCCTCCCCCCCCCCCCCAGCAGCAGCTATCAGGGATGCACCGGGGGAGGTGGTGTATAAAATACCTCAACTCCTGGTCCCTCAGGTAGGAAAACTCTGAGACATGTTCTACACCGGTGGGGATTAAGGTCTAGTTACCCATGGCAATAACTGTCTTGATAACTTGCTTAATTTTGGCAGTCCTCCCTTTTCACTTTCCCACTGGTGTGTCTTTCACCTTCCAAATAAATGATTTGTCCTTGAATCTTTGTCTCAGGGTCTGCCTCTGGGGAAACCCAAACTAAGATACAAGCTCTGCTGTTGGGGGTTTCCAAACTAAGATATCAATTAGATCCCGCTGCAAACAGTCTCGCTTTAAATCTCCCCCAAAGAACAGGGTGGAATGTGCTGTTCTTTGATTAAACAGCGCTCCTGTAATAATGCCATTTGGAACAGAAGCCCTGGGTGGAAGGACCTCATCTTTCCCATGGCATTAACAAGCCTCACACCCCACCCTTTGGTACATAATTGCCCCCTTTATTTCACATGAACTCCTTTGTTGTATTTCACAGAAAATTACTGACAGAGGATGCTCTGTTGGTAACTTTGGAAATGTCCCTTGGGTCTCCAGCCGGGGGCGTCTCTGGCTCCTATTTAGTTAGTTACTTTCTGGGGAATAGTCACACATGTTGAATATTGGCAAAGGAGAGTTAGTCTGGCCCAATACTTTCATTTGCCAAGAAGAAATTTTGCAGAGTGGCTGATGGGAAATCCCACAGTAACGACCCCTGGGATCAGGACAGTTTGCTGTTTTCTAATTTTCTTTCTTTTCATGCTGGTGAGTATGAAGGATGTTTGCAGATTTGGGGCCCTCCTGCAATTATTATATTCTCCTCCAGGCCAAACACCCTGCATTTCCATTGGGAACCACCCCTTCTGGAAGTTCTAAGAGGTTCCAGTGACCTCCCTACCCCCAACAAACAGCGTGTGACTTAGCACCAACCAATCAGAACAGTTGAGGTACAATTACCACAATGATTGGCTCCGGGATGGGCACGTGGTACAAATTGGTCCAATCAGAATTCATCTCAGGATTTGTTTGGTAGCTACAGGAAGCAGCTCTCTCGTGCCCCTTGTGATCTTAGTGACGTTGGGCTGCTGACAAGTGAACTTGGCTTAGTGAACACCTCAATTCCAAATTCCAGAGGAGTTTTAAATGTTAATTTTCTTTCACCAGATACTGCTCCCTACTGTATTATGTTGAATTTCCTTAACAGAATTTTTGAGCAAAATCTGTAACTTTCCAGTCATTTTTGCTTGTTTTAAAAAGCTCAACCTAAAATAGTTCCAAAAGCTGAGCAAATACCTGATTTAAACCTTGTATTGGTCAGGGTATCAGTTCAGTTGCTGTAAAAGAAGCCAAAATAACTGGCTTGAACAAAATAAAATTTTAATCTCTCATGGAACGCCCAAGGGTTACTGTCTGATTGGCCGTGATGGTTCCACATCATCTGGGATTCAGACTCCGGCTACCTTGTTGCTTGGCACCCTCAACACAGGACTTCCACTTTTTCAAGTGCTGCTTTAGCTCCTGCCATCATGGCCCTGTTCCTTCCTGTGAGTGGAAATGAGAAAACGGGAGGAAGAGGACACTTTCGTTCCTTCCAATGACACAATCCAGAAATGATCAATAATAGTGCAGGGATACAATCCCTGGTCTCCATCCTCTTCCTCCTCCAGCTTCCTCCACTCTGCTCTGTCACCTGAATGGACAGTGTCAAAGGGCTCCCTTGCCTCTGCCTTCTGATTGGGTTTGACCAGTGAGAGATACTGGCAGGAGATGAAAGGAAGGGAGCAGAGTGGGTCTGGGTGTTTATTCCCCCAGTTCTCCCATTGGGTCACCACGGGCTGCTTGACTGAAGGTCACAGCTCCTTCAGGCAGCCTCTCCACAGGGCTCCTTCTCTCCAGATCTGGCAACTATGTCCTCCTTTGCCCTTTCAAGCCTAGGGGATAACATCTCCACTATCACTACCTAGGAGTTGGACTGACCCCTTGTTACTACCTAGTGGTAATAACGCACCCACTGGTACTAGCCCTAGGGTGTTGCAGCATCTGTGGGTTCCTTATACCCTGCCCACACCTTTAGAAAAAGTCCATTCATAAAACTCTCCTTCTGCTGGGACCCTGAATGATGTGAATACACCTAACAGACCTGGACAACAGGTGCCTTTATCATCACCCCTATTTTATAGGTGAGAAAGTGAGGGGCAGAGAGCTTAAGTGAGCTGCCTAAAGTCACAGAGCTAGTCAATGGTGGCGCCAGTGTTTGACCCAAGGCAGATTGGCTCCAGAAACCACATCGTGTACCACCACGTGGGCCTTGGCTTCTTGGAAATATGAGAACAGAAGGACCAGGTTGTGGATGAGCCCCCAGGTCATCATTAACCTGCTGAGGGCCTCAGTTCCTCATCTTTAGCACAGAACTTCCCTCCTCAAAGTCACAAAATGGCTACTTGAGCTCCAGCCATCACATTTGCAATGCTGGGAAAATGAAGGAGCATGGCAAGGCCACAAAGGGCTTTTTGGAAACCCCACTATGAACTTCCACTTACAATGCATAGACCACTCAACCTCAGCACTGTTGGCGTTCTGGACTGAAAAATTCTTTGTGGAGGGAGGCTGTCCTGTTTACTGAAGGATGTTTAGCAATATCCCTGCCTCTCTGCCCACTAGATGTCAGCAGCATTCCCCCTCCCCAGTTGGGACAACCAAAATTGTCTCCAGACACAGCCAAATGTCCTGTGGGAGACAAAATTGCCCCTGCCTGAGAAATGTTGGGGCACTCAGATTCAACAGAAGCTGGAAATGTGATTTTTGAATATATTTCCACCCCCAATAGTCTAGAAGCTTTTATTAGCAAGAAAGAAGAAGAGATTGGACATTGAGGTGGCAAATAACAGTCTTCGTCCCAAGAAAACTCTTTCAATTTCCTCTTATTTCTATAAAGAGAAAACAGTAACCCAAGAGTGATGATAAATAGTCTTAGTATCAGGAGTAACAGGGAATGTTGGACTGTGGCAAAATCAGAGCAAAGGCCCCAACCAAAGGGGGTGCTTTCCAGCTCTGTTACCAAAAAAGAGTGTGGGACCAGAGTCACTAGAGCCTCTGATTTTCCAAGAAAATCTGAAAATTAAGATTTTTATATGTAACTTCTCATTTTTAAATATTGGCAATTAGTTCAATTTTTATAAAGCTTTTATATGAGTGATATTTGATCTATAGGATGCCAGTCTGCAGCGACTGGTATACACGATTTTTAAAAAAAATTTGTTATGGAAAATTTCAAATGTATACAAAAATAGAATCATATAATTAACATATAATTAGAGTATCTATCTTCAGTAATTACCCACATCTTGCCAATCTGAATTGTATTTTCTCCCCTCAACTTGCTCTTTCTTTGCTAGAGTATTTTAAAGCAAACTGCAGGCCTCTTGTGATTTTAGCAGTAGATACTTGATAATCACTTTTTAAAAAAATGAAATCATCACGCTATTATCACACCTACCAAAGTTAACGGTGAGATCTTAATAGGGACCAGATGATTTTAAAATGATGATTAGGTTTTATTTTTGTATTAAGGTAACGTTGGTTTATAACATTATGTAAGTTTCACGTGTGCAACATTATATCATTTGACATTTATATATACTGCATCATGGTCACGGCCAAAAGTCTAGCTTCCATCTGTCACCATGCAATTGACCCCCTTTACCCCTTTTGCCACCACTCCACCCGCCTTCCCCTCTGTGGACCAGATTTTGAAGGAGGCTTCCAGCTTTGTCCTTCTGAGCTTTATTAACTGATTCTCCTCCTTGTCTGCTGATCATCCTCTCTCTCCCACCTCTGTCCCTCCATTTACACATAGACTGACACACAGACACATATATAGATACACACATGGAAGCACATAGGCAAATGCACAGACACAGAAATACACACAGACACACAAACACACACAAACATACACAGACCGACTCACAAAACACCACCCGCAGATATTCCAGCACACACACACACACACACACGCGCACGCTTACACACACGCACGCACTCCTCAACCACTTCTTCAAGAAGAAAGCACACATCTTGAATTTAGACCTGCAAGCCTTTAAAACTGGGCTGGAACCAGTGCCTTCCCAGTTCCCACCCACATCCGGCCATCTCCCTCATGCTGACTAATTTTTGACCCTGAACTTGTTCACTCACCCAGGCCTTCATTTTCTTCTGTGCAAAACAAGGAGGACAATTCCAGCTTGCCTCTGACAGTGACATAGGGAGGACCATAATTAAAGGATTGCACATTCCTTGTGCAAGTATTAAATAATCACTGCAACAATAGCAGGAATCATGAGGCGGTTATAAGCCTGAGTGGAAGCACAGAGTAATAAACATGGGCCCAGAAAGGGCTCTGATGGTCTTAATCTTCTGATCTAGACAATCTACGATCCACCCACAGCCACCCTGTCCCTGAAGCCTTATACTCGCCTTCCATGAACACATGAAGACATTTTGGTGGCCTGGCAAGAGCTGAAGTTCAAAATCCAAATTCCAACTCAAACCATCATGGGAGAAAGATATTTTGCAGCTCGGTTCCTAAATTAGAGGAGGATTTCTGGGTGTTTAAATATCTCCCTTTATCTCTGCACCATTTATCCTGCTGTTGACACAGCTCTGGGGCCCGGGTGGGGTCAAGGGAAGGCCGGGTGATGCATTCTTTAGGTGTGTACTTGAAGGAGATGTCAAAACAGGCCCCTGGCTGCTGCCATGCTCTGCCGAGGACACTTCCAAAATATCTAGGAAACAGATGCTATTTCTGAGGTTCAGCTTCAAGGCTGCCATGTGCCCCCCACATAATTTGGTTTCACTCTGAATTAGCTTTTAAACAGATCCTGCCTTGCCTTTTGTTCTTCCAGGAAACTTGGTTTCTCTTGGGGTCATAAAATGTGAATTAGCTTCAGTTCTTCGGGCCTTTTCAGGAGAACCAAACTCTGTTGATGTTAAAAAAAATTTTTTTGTTGTTTTTTTAAAATCCCTTGGTCTTTCTTTCCTATTATTGAATAGAAAGGATGGCAGCTAAGTGCTTGAGATAAAACCCTTAAGATGCCAGCTTTTAAAATCCAGTTCTTCCTGAGAGAGTATGAACTTATCATTTCCAAGATCAGCGTCTGGCCTGGAGTCAATAGAAAATGAGGAATTTTTGTTTCCTGTTGTTCTGCTTTTTAAACACATATTGCAGGCCAGCACCCTTTGAAAATAATTTCATTTGCAAAATATCCTAAAGTTGAGAAGTGGCCATTTTTATTTCTGCAAAGTGAACAAGATAATAAACAATTAAGAGCAATGATGATGGTGATAGTTATGTCAGAGCTGCCACTGGTGTGATCACTCACTATGCTTCATGTAAGGTCACTAGCGTGCCTCATTTAATCTCCTCCACAGCGCTATGAAGTACATAAGGTTATTATCCTGATGCAGAGGTTCTCCACCTCTTTCAGGAAGCCCTCTTTGATCCTAATCCCACACCCTCACCCCAGGCTCAGTACTCTCTGTGCTTTGAGCCATCGGGCCACCTTACACGTGTTCTCTCAGTGCTCTTGCCACACTCTTTGAAATGACTTGATTTCATGTCCTTGAGAGCAGACCCCATGTCTTATTCAGTATTTGTATCCTAAGGGATTAGCACACAGTAGGCATCTAGTTCACATTTATTGAATGAATTGAAGAAAACCTTGGGCAAGTTACGTAATTGCTCTGAGCTTCTTTTTTCCTCTCTAAAATGGGCAGAATGACAACAATAACTGCTCATTTTTATTGAGCCCTCATGTGGCAGAGATGGCTGACTGCCCGCCCCACATCCATTCCTTATGAATGAACCCTGATTTTGTTCTGGGCAGCAGTATGCCTCTCATGCAGCTAGGGCTGGCCAATGAGAAGCAAGTAGAAGTTGCTGAGTGGGGCTCATAACTGACAGGTACATGTCTTTTGCCCCTCCTCATGTTCTCCTTCATCCTGCCTGGAACGTGGACGTGATGGTTGGCACTCTGGCAGCCATTTTGGTCGATGGGGCAATACTGGAGGATTATGGAGCAAAAAGATAGACATCTAGGACCCTGCTGACTATGTATTCATCATTCCAACCCTAGATACCACACCTTCTGATTTCTTAAGCGAATGCACAGGGACAGGGAGGGAGAGAGAGATAGAGATAGAGAGATAGATCTTTCTTATTTAAGTCACTTATTTGGGTCTCCTACTTTATATAGCCAAATCTAATTCCAACTGCCAAGGCTCGGCCAGGCCCATGTTAAGTGCCTTTTATGCATCTCAGTTAATGCTCACAACAACCCTTTCAGACAGACATCATTATTATCAGTTCTATTTTATAGATGCAGAACACAGGCTCAAAGGGATTTGCAGTAAGCGGTCTGCCTGCGGAGCCTGAACTCACGGCCACTACATTAGGCTGCCTACTTTATTGTGATCTTGGGAGGGCCGTGGAAATGCTATGAACACTGTAAAGCACCGGACACATATTCACTCCCTCCCTCACTCATTCACTAGCAATTCACTTATTTAATCAGCAAACATTTACTGAGTGCCAACTTAATAGACTTATGGGCTATGAAAACTACCAAGATGTCTGCCTTTCAGGAGCTCACAATGTGAGGTTCTGTCATTATTACTTTCCAGGGACAGGCAGTGGACCAGAGTCCCATATACAGTGACACACTGTACAACCTCAGAGGCACCATCTATGCAGACCTCAATGTGAAGGGCGCCCTCTAGAGTTGGGCAGTCCACAACTTGCACAACTGTATAGGGCAGCCCTGCTGGGAGTGGCAAAACTGGGATGCAAATCCTAGTTTCCAGTCTTCTATTTGGTTGCCTTTTCATCTGCTCCCTACAATATCTTGCTTTGTTCTTGGATCCCTTTTACTGTTTGTTGGTGCGGGTCTCTGTCTTTCATGTTGAACATTTCTAACTCTCCCTCCCCCCCAAGATACCCCCATTTCCTTCCCAGTTTAGTCCCTCCCTCTCCCTCACCTGAGGTAACCCCCATTGCGACTTTTATCACCATCAGTTGGTTTTGCCAATTCTAGAACCCTATATAAATCGAATAACACAGTATGCATTCCTCGGTGTCTGGCTTCTTTTGCTCAATATAATGTCTGTGGGATTCATTCACGTTGTGTATATCAGCTCATTCCTTTTCATTATTTTAGCACATGCCATCTATCTATCATCTACCTATCATCTATCTATCTATCTATCTATCTATCTATCTATCTATCTATCTATCTCAATATTTCCATTCTGCCGTTTAAGAACACTTGGGCAATTTCTACTTTTGGTCTATTATGGGTAAAGCTGCTATGAACGTTCTTGAACATGACTTTTGGTGGACATGCGTCTGCACTTCCCTAGGGTAGACAGGGGGTCCTGATTTGGGATCCACACAGGACCTGTCCTACTCCGTATAAGTTGTCTCAGTTCTCACTGGCTTCCGCCATCTTAGGCTCAAGCCTCCAACTGCCTACTTGATGCTGCCACTTAGGTGTGTTACCTACCACCCTCTCAAAGTTGACGTGCCCTACTCTGGAAAGCACCCTCACCCAAGCCAAGCCTGGGGCCCTTTCCCTAGTCTTCCCAGCTCAGTCAACACTGACACCACCCACAGGGTGTACGAGCCAGAAGTCAGCCTCCAGTCTTCCCTTTGCTTCACTGCCACATCCAAGCCAGGCATTCCAACTTCAAACTCTCTTTTAAATCTGTCTGCTCCTCACCATCTCCACTGCCACCTCCAGGTCCAACCCACCTCATCTCTCCCTTAGATAACTGTCCAGATTCCTAATTGGTCTCCATTTCCATCTGGCTTTCTTTCCTTCAATAGTTTCTCCAAGTGGCAGCAAGATGCTCTTAAAATGTGAATCGAATCATGTTCGTCTTTTGAATGTCTTCCCACTGCACTTGGACTCAAGACCAGACTCCTAAATGGTGGTCTACAAATCTCTGTAGCATCTGGCCACCACCTGTCACGTCTTCTTTCCCAGCCACACTCTTAGTCCCTGGAATTTACCACTTTATTTTTTTCTGACCTTGGGGTCCTTTGCATATGCTGCTCCCTCTAGCATCTGGTGATTAGTCCCTTGCATATCCTTCTAAGATTTTTTTTGCATATGTAAGCAAATATTAATATGTATTCTTTTCCTCTCCACCCCTTTGCAATGTTAAAAATGAGTGCCTACTATTCACATGATTCTGCACATTGTTTTGTTTTGCTTAGAAAGTTCTGGCATGGGCTTTCCTTACCAGGTCACACACAGCTGCCTCCTTCTTTTATACCACTGCATAGTATTTCACTGTATGGATAGGCTGTTGTTTATCCTTTATCAATAGGCATTGTTTCTTTTTATTAAAAACAATGTAATAATGGGGCCGGCCCGGTGGCTCAAGCGGTTGGAGCTCCGTGCTCCTAACTCCGAAGGCTGCCAGTTCGATTCCCACATGGGCCAGTGGGCTCTCAACCACAAGGTTGCTGGTTCAATTTCCCACAAGGGATGGTGGGCTGCGCCCCCTACAACCAGCAATAGCAACTGGACCTGGAGCTGAGCTGCACCCTCCACAACTAAGGCTGAAAGGACAACAACTTGAAGCTGAACGGCACCCTCCACAACTAAGATTGAAGGGACAACAACTTGGAAAAAATCCTGGAAAAATACACACTATTCCCCAATAAAGTCCTTTAAAAAAAAAAAAAACAATGTAATAATGAATAACTGTATATATGTCATCTAGCAGATGTATGAATAAGCCCGTATATTCCTCCAAGCATTTAGTATTAATTATTCATTAAAGTTGATGAATATTACCAAAGTATTTCTGTGGAACTGCATCAGTTTATATTCATACTAACAATGTATGGGAGTGCTCATTTTCTGATACCCTTAACAACACAGTGGATTGTCTGACTGGGATTTTTATTAATCCAATGGGGAGGCATGATATCTCATTTCTCTTATTATGTGTAAAATTGAGCATTTTCTTATATGCTTAAAAGTCATTTGTTTTTCCGTCTTTCTAAACGATAATTTTAGCCCATTTTCCCACTGTGTTGTTGATCTTTTTCTTATTGATTTGTTGGAACACTTTATATATTAGGTAAATTAGCCCTTTGTGATTAGCCCAAATTGTCTTTTGGCATTTGATTTACTAAGGTTATTGTTAGCCATGAAGATTGTTTTTAACCTTTTTATGCTGTCAAATTTATCTTTCATTTTAAGACATTTGGGGTTTGCTTCATTATTAAAAAATTCTTTTACAGCCTGAAGTTATGAAAGGCTTATACCAGTCTTATTTTACTACATTCGTGGTTTCCCTTTATATATTTAAATCTATGATCTAATTGGAATTTGTCCTGGTTTAGGTGTGAAGTAGGAATCCAACTTGTTTTTTTCCCCTACGGTTACCTCATTGTTCCTTCTCATCCTTTGTGTCTCTGTTTAAATGTCACCTCCTCTCTGATCACCCTATTCAAAACATTTTCTCAGTCTTTTGTCTGTGCCTTTCATAGAATTTATTACAATTTGTAATTTTTGAGGCATTTGTTAGTTTACTTGTTTTTTGGTCTCTCCCACTAAGATGTCAGCTCCTTGAGGGCTGGGACAATGTCTATCTTGTTCACCATCATCAGCTTACCCAGTGCCCTGCACATAGTAGGTGTTTGTGGTAGACGTGTGATGTTGTTTTTGCCTTCTCGCTCTGTTGTTCCTTCTGGTATTAGCACTCCACTTTTCCTTTGGGGAAAACCACACCTCCATCGCTCTAGGTGCCCCTGGTTTGGATAGTGTAGAGTCCACCTCCAGCTTCAGGAATGGGGTGTGACCAATTAGCGGCCCACCCCCTGGCAACATTGATTGGCTGAGGTGGGCACATGACCCAAACTCCACGAATGAGATACAATCCTGGGACTGACAGGCATTACTGCGAGGCATCCTCACAGGAAAAAGCCTTCCGGTGTTTTCTGCAATAGTCTTGACTGTATGGGACAAAGGGACCAGCTCTCTAGTCTATTAGGAAAAAAAAAAAAGAAAGAAAGAAAAAAAACATCCTAAGAGAGCAACTTTGATCTCTCTCCTTGGTCTTGATAACAAAAGGATATTATAATTTCACTCAGGGTCTTTGGTGATTCAGTTAAAGCGAAGCTTCTATTTCTTTTAATCCAACAAATATTTCTTGAGCACTTATAAAGTGTAAGACTTGACCTGAATTCTGAAGACTGGCCTAAATTCCTGATGATGATGTTTTTGCAGATATGGCATAGTTCTAAGAAAATTTTTTTTTAATTAAAATAACATATATTACAGTTTTTTTAATAGAAAAAATATAAAGACAAATTTTAAAAAGCCAGATAACCCTTAGTGACATTTAAAAAATAATACAAGTGATGCTTGCACATGGTTAAAAAGTGAAGTCATTCAGAAAGGCTCAAAAAATAGCACGTAGGCATAACAAACCACCCCCAAATTCAGGGGATTAAAATAATAACGTTTTTTTTAGCTCACAGACAAAAAAAATGGCACCAAGTCTATCCCTCTATTAAAAGTTGCCTGTGGTTGCTTCTAGAAAACTTTTATGCATCTGTAAGAATGTTTACCCATACAGCCAAAATACTGTTTTGCTTTTAATTTACAAAAATAATTATCATATGCCTTCTGTTCTGCCCCTTCACTTTTTCATTTAATAATGTCAGTAGGAAAATGGATGAGGGATATGAACACACAGTTCACATAAAAGGAAATACAAATAGCTCATAAACATATGAAAAGATGTTCAACCTCCTTTACAATAAGAAAAATGCAAATTAAAAGTAGACAGAGAGATCATTTATCACCTATCAGATTGGCAGAAATCCAAAAGTCTGATACACCCCATATTGGCAAAGCTTCAGGGAAAGCAGCACTCTTGTACCTTGTTGGTGGAAGTGAAAATTGGCACAATCCTACTGGGGGGCAATTTGGCCATATCTGTCAAACTGACAAATGCATACACCCTTTGATGCAATAGTCCTAAACTCTAAAAGTGTATCCTTCAAATATTCTGGCTCAAGTCTGAGATGACATAGCCTAGGGTCATGTTTACAACAGAGGTTTATTACAAGGGAAGCTCTGCGAGGGCAGGGATCTTGTTGATCTTGCTCAACTCTGGGTCCCCAGCTCCTAGGACAGTCCCTTGAACATAGTAGCAGGTATCACAGAGACAATACTCACTCGATATCCATATCCTCTTCTGCCTTTTCCAGCCTCCTTTGCAATTAGGTTGGAACTATGTGGCTCATTTCTGACCAAGGGAATATGCCAAAGGAATGTAAGCCACTCCCAGCCTGGCCCTTAAGAAAATCCCATATGACTTTCTAGCTGTCTCTTTGCCTGCCATGTCCATGGCAAGACCACCTGTTCCAGATGGCACAGCAACAAGATGGAGAACGGTACCCAGTCTGCATAATAAGGTGAAAGCCAGGAATGAACTTTGGCTTCACAGAGTCACTGCTGTTTGGGGGCTTGTTACTGCAGCATAGGCTCTTTCCTCCCGACTACTCTCAGACTCTACCACTCAGACTCTACAGCGTAGTGGCTCAATAAATGCTTGTTGAATAAGCTGCACAGAACATTCTTGGGCAGGTAGCTGGATGAATGAGACCAATCACAGGCTGTTTTCAGCCATCGTATTGCTGGGTCAGAGAGTATATATTTAACCTCTTGGTAGACAGTGCAAATTGTCCTCTGGAAAGTTTGCAGTAATTTATACTTCTACCAACTAACACACATGAGGATAACTAACACACAAAGAGCTCCCTCTGTTCCAGGCACTGTGCCAGGTGAAATAAACACATGAAATAAACTCACCCTCACAACAGCTGTATTGTGACAGGTGCTATTACTGTCCCCATTTTATGGATGAGGGAATCACAGAACTGGGAAATTAAATAACTCACCCAAGGTCACATCGCATTTAAGACGGGGAGTGTTTTAGAAATGACAAATTCCTAATATTCTACTCTTTCAAATGAACTGGCCAAAGCCTAGGAATCTGTACTTTAAAAAGACTTCCCATGTGCTACTGATAGTCAGCTTTGGAAATGAGACGTCCAGATGACTTAAGTTAAGGTGCCAAAGAGTGGTTTTGTTAAAGCAGCCAATATATAGGGCCCCCTGGGGCCAGGTGTCTTCCTTAGATAGTCTTAAGTATTTGTTGAACTAAATAAACTGAATCAAAATTGTGTACTTTTTTCTGTGTTTTTTTTTTAAAGGATCCATTCCATGTATATATAATTTCCCAAGACAGACTAGTTTCTTTAGAGGTTTATTATTTAAAATACAATTTCATCTGTGGGGTCGAGAGACATAGACTGAAATACAATAAAAGTTTCTAGTTGAAGTGGTGGCTCTACACCATGAAGTTGCCAGGGACTTAAGCCCCTAACTTGTCCCTGCCTCTTCATCAGCATGTTGTCCCCATCCCAAAGTCCAAATGGCTTGCCACCATGTTTGTTTTCCCTTGTTCTGCTCAAATCCCATTGGCCATACCTCAGTCACATGGCCACTTCCAGCTCCAAAGGAGGCTGGGGAATGTAGTCTTTGTTCTGGGGAGCCAGGTGCTTCTGTGGCGCTTCTATCATTATGAAAGGGAAGCACTGATGTTGAAGGACAACTCTCAGACTCTACCACTGGAGGCATTATTGAAGAGTTTAGAATTTTGATTCTGGAACAAAATAGATTACTCATTCCCAGGAATAGCACTATGCCATATGGTTTCAGAATTTCAGCTGACCATGACTGCCAATTTCAGGAGGCCCCACTTGGCTGGACGTGGGGTTTGTGGTACGCCTTATGGTTGTATCATGCAATAAGCACATGTGGGTCCTCAAACTAATCAACAGTAATGGACTACAGCCAGCAATGGTTAATTTTAAATTTCTTCTCAAGAGTATCGCACTCAGTGTCAGAAGAGAGATTAATTAATAGTTTGCTGATTATGTGAGAAGTTGCATGGAGAAAACCAAGATTTCTTTTGGCTCCAAACTTCACTTTCTTTCAACAATGTTTTAATGCCATGGATATACTGGTGTCTAGGGACTGCCGGAATCACCTGCTCCTTATTCTAGCTCTATCTGTGGTATTGGTAGAGCGCCTCCTACGTTTCACTTGAATATAATTTGATTCCAAATAAGGCTCCTCACTCATAGAACCCGTACTAAGTCCTAGTATTCAGCTAGGTGAATAATTTACCTTTTTGTGGTGGATGACTATTGTTTTTACCTCCCTAGCATCCGTTTTCTCTTTCTCCAATAATAGCATCATACGGGGTAGTTTCCTTACCGAACACGCGTGCCTCACTCTCAGTCCCTATGGCTTAGATGGGGCTGAACCTACTTCTGGACTTAACTATGGGCATGTGACTTAAGCCTGGCCAATCAGTGTATTCCATTTTCCCGGCCACAGTGATTGGTTCAGGGAGAGATATATGATCTGAAGTAGCCAATGAGACTCAATTTTGAACCAGGTGGAAGGAGTTCTTTATCAGCTGGACTTGATGCTAGTGCAACTGGAGCCTAGAGCTGCTGGTGTCTATCTTTGCCATCATTTATTCATTCCTTCATTCAGAGCAAATACTTACTGAGCACCTACTATGTTCTAGGCAGGGTTCTCGGCAGTGGGGCCACAGCAGTGAAGAAAACAGACAAAATCCTTGCTTTCAAGGAGCTAACATTCTAATGGGGAATACAGACAATGAACACACATGTAATATGGTCAGGGGGTAACAGGCGATAGGAAGAAAAAGCAGGATAAGGGGGCAGGAGGCTGGGGGATGGCTGCTTTTTATAGTATGGTGTGGGAAGAACTCATTGAAGAAGGAATACTTAAGCAGAGACCTGAGGGAGTGAGGGAACTGCCAGGTTCCCGTCTTGGAGGAGATGAAAGCAAATGTAAATACCCTTAGGCAAGGGCCTGCTTGTCCTGTTTGAAGGATCACAAAGAAATCAGTGTGGCTAGAGCAGGGAGAGGGAGAGGGAGAGAAGGTGGAGATGCGGGGACAGGACAGGCATTAGGTCACCATGAAGAGCGTGGATTTTTAGCCCGAGGGCAGAAGGGAGCCATCAAAGAGGACAGAGCAGGAGAGGAATCTGATCAGATTTGTGCTTTAGAAAACTCAGTTTGGTTACATGGTGGGAGGCAGACTGGAGAGTTTGAAATGTGAGTTGAGCGGTGTTTTAGGGGGTCTTTAGGGGGTGTTTAGGGAGATGAGCCACCTGCAACCTGAAGTGACATTTTTCACATTGAAAACTCTGCACCAGTGGTTCCCAAACTTCAGTCATCCAACCATGACCTTCATTACGTATGTCTCCAACTTCCTGCACCATTATCTACTTCATATTTTTCTTTAAACAAACACATTTACTTAAGTGTATTTGTTTTGAAAGGAAATGTTTTATCTCTATGGTATTAGTCAACTCAGACTAGGTTTCACAGCAATAACAAACAACCCCAGAATCTCAGTGGGTTGTTAAAAACAAAGGTTTGTTTCTCATTCCTATGTCATGTTGGTTGCGGGTTGACGGCTGGGCTGGTCCATGCGTCCTCTCTACACTGAGATTCAGGTTGAAGAAGCAGCCTATCCCTGGGGTCCCTGGGGCAGGCCATTCTCCCAGTAGAGAGAAAAGAGCAAATGGCAGAACCATAGGCTGACTCTCAAAGCTTTTGTTTGGAAGCCTAGTTCACATTCTATTGGTCCAAGGAAGCCACCTGACCAAGCCTGACAACTGTAGAGAGAGTCACCAGGGAAAGGCCAGTAGGAAGGACCGATAAACAGTGACAATAACATAGTCTACCAAATCTATTGTAAGTGGAAAACCAGCACCATTTGCCCTCAGGAGAAGGTGACCACAAAAATAAATCCTGTAAAAACAGTTAATTGTATTAACCTCGCCTTCTCAAGGCTCTACTTCTGAGGTCTGCTCTCTTTTTGTTCAAGAGGGAGATAGATGGGTGAGCGTCAAAAAGGCGTGGAAGACAGCTCGGTATCAAACGGAGACCACTGCCTAGATGTAATCAGAACGATGCAAGAAAATGGTATGGTATTTGATGGCCTGGCCTTATGCCCACGGAAATATATCCACGAAGCACCTATGAGTATATGCTTTGGGACACTCTGCTTTAGAATCACCCTGGCGGAGGGCGGAAGGAAACTAGAGGTTTGAGGGAGTGCTGATGAGGCGAGCACTGGCTTCGAGGCGCCTGCGGGGTTGCACAGCTTCGTGAAGGGCGCCCCCTGAAGTTGTGCAACTGAGTGTCCCTGAAGATGATTTCTGTGGGTCACATTTAATCCTCAACTCCGCTTTGCCAGGTAGGCAGCATTATCTCCATTTTACAGCTGAGAAAACGGATCCGGAGAGATGCGGTGCCTTGCTTGATCAAGACCACCTCTGGAGGGGGCAAGGGAACGCTGCTACCAGGCTCGCGCTACACCTGAGGCCTTAACGTGTACTTTCAGGATTGGCCACTTGGTGTCACCCTCGCCAAACTGTCGGAAAACTTGTCCAGTCGAGTTGGGCGGGTATGGGGACTGGCAGAGGCATTTGCCAACTGATCTGGAAGGAGGCAAAGGGCCCCCGTCCTGTCGTCCGCCTTGGGATGTCAGAGTTCCTACTGGTTCCCTGTTTGCCCATCGTGCGTGGGATAAGAACTGGGACCTGCTCTGTGTACACCCTGAACTAAGCGCCCATGGGCATTACCTCACACAAGCCTCCTAGCGGCTCTATGGTCTTTCCACACTAGAGATGAGGAAACTGAGGCCAAGAAACTTGGAATGACATGCTCAGCTAATAGGTGGCCCATTTGAACCTAATTCAAACCCAGATCTGAGCTAGAAGCTTGAAGTTTTGATGCCCAGTAAGTGAAGTGCATGGTGGGAGAACTGCATTTTCACGTTTTCATAGAACGGATTTCTACTTATCCAACTTCGGACTCTGTAACATTCTTGGTTATAAAAATAATCTGTTTCAGGGAGTGCACATTTTGGTTTGTGTGATGTAGAAGCCTAGTTTTCCTATGACTACTAAGAAAACACGGAGGGTCTACTTTTTAAGAATTTTTTGAGCTACTAAATATTCCTTGATAGTGACTTAATGAAATTAGAAAATCCGTCTATGTAAAAAGAAGAAATTAAAAGTCACCTCTAATTCACATCAGCCACCCAGAGATAAGCACCACTGACACTTTGGAGCACATCCTTCCAGGCATTTCTCTCTCTCTCCCTCATCTATCAATGCACTAAAAACTTTTAAAAATTAATAAGGAAACATATTCACATGAAAAATAATTGAGAGTATACCAAAAGATTTACAATGGATATTATCCCTCTAATCCTGAATCTCCTGCCCCCCTGCTCCAAAACTCCGAGCTCCCCTCCCAGAAGCCATCCTGGTTATTGTTTCTTGGGGATGGTTACAGAGATATCCAGAATGTAGAGAAGCAAACCTCTACAGGGATTCCTGTAGTTGCTTCTCTAAGTAGAAGCCTACACCACACCCTGTTCTGCATTGGTTTTGGTTTTGCGTTGTTTTTTTTTAACTTAACAATGTACGTTGGAGATCTTTCCAGACCAGCACTAGGACAGCATTCTTTGCATATTCCATTGTCTGAATATAATAATCGATTTAACCAGTCCCCTGTTGATGGTCATGTAGGTGACTCCAGTCTGTTACTGTGACAAACAATACTGCAATTAGTATCCCTTTCACAGAAGTCTTTGGATCCACTTCTACAGGACGAATTCTTAGCAACTGACCTGCCCAGTCAGAGGGTAGAAGCATTTTAAAATTTTGACACTAATTGTCTAAATGCTGTCTCAGGTCATACCTCCCACTGGCATTCACAACAACAACCTACGTGAGCACTGGTCTCCCTGCACCCTAGGAAACGCCAACTATTGTCAGATTTCTCCATCGTTGCCTTGTCAGAGGGGGGAAAGTTGTTCACCATAGTTCTAATCTGCATATTCTTTCCTTTGCACGTCAGGTTGAGAAGTTAAAAATATATCTAAAGGCCATTTGTATTTTTTTTCTAGCAGCAAAGCATCCATGACATTTGTCTAGTTTTCTGTTGAATAGTTGTCTTTTTTATTCATCTATAAGAACTCTTTATATGCTAAGAAAATTAGGTCTTTGTTTCTCATATATGTTATAAATGTACATATTTAAAAATAGAGATATAGCAAACAAAAATAAGATTCCACTATGCACAGTGTTTTTTGAGGGCTATGATCATTTGATAATATATTGTGGATCCCTTTTCATATCACTAAATATGCCTTTGCAACACAATGATTTATTTGGTACTTATTTGAAAACCATGATGGGTACCCTGGAAGTTCATCAAAAGCAAATGGCTATGGATTTATGTGAACACAAGTGTCAGAGAAGAGGGTTATGAAGCACTCAGCATTTTTATTTGCCCTGTATTTATGTATGTTACTTAATCTACGACTCTCAACAACACTGTGAAGTAAATAACATCACTCCCATTTTACAGATGAGGAAACAGGCCCAGAGGGGTCATGGGACTTCCAAGGTCTCCTACTGATCTGTGGCAAGTGGAGATTCAAACCCATGTCGCTCTGTCTCCCAAGCCTTTGCTGCCACCTTCCATTACCTTAAATCCCCACATTCCCAACTAGTCTGAATGAAGAAAGACTCCAGCAAATCCCCATTCTCCCTCCCACCACCCCAGGCTGGGGAGTGTCATGTAGTTCAGGGACGAGGCCACCAGGAGGCGCCAGGGACACATCCCTTGTCTGTGTTGTCTGGCGTGTGGTGCTGAGACCAGGCGAGGTCCAGGAACTCTGAAATGGGACAGTCGTTGGGTCCTGACCATCCCAGGGGATGGGTCGCTCAGAGCCCTAGGGAATGTCTCCTGCAACACCCAAAGCAGCCTCTTCCGCGATGATCTCCCTTGAGGGAACCACCTCTAGCAGCCGTCAGAGTCTCTGCAGATGTCTGGCCCCATCCCACCCCTCTGGGAGCCTGGACTCCTGTACACCAGGGTTTCCAAGACTCAGCACTATTGACACTTGGGGCCACACAATCCTTTACTGCAGGTGAGGGTCTGCCCTGAGTGCTGGAGAATGTCTAACAGCATCCCTGACTTCTACCATTAATGCCAGTTACACCTCCCCTCAAGTTGTAACAGCCCCAAATGTCTAGACATTCCCAACTCTAGACATTGTTAAATGGCCCTTGGTTGAGAACCTCTGCTGTGGACCCACAGGGCCCACGCAGGTCACATAAGTGACCGAAGCCAGTCCTGCATAAGCCAGTTATTCATTAACACCCTGGGATGTGGGACTGACACCATCTCTGCTTTACAGACGAGAAAACTTGAGACCCAGAGAGGTTCAATGACTTGCCCAGGGCCACAGAGCTTGTATGTAGCAGAGCTGGAGCTTGAACTTGAGTTGTCAGGCTCTAGCATTTGTGCCCTTAATCACTGAACTCTATTGCCTCCAAAAACTATGTATTCTTCATGCATCCAAACCACAGGGATATTCTCTTACACACACACACACACACACACACACACACACACACACACACACACACACACACACCCCTTCTCTCCTGGCTTTCTCTTTACCTATTTTTATTTCCCCACTTTTGATGGAGAGTCAGGGACGAGAGATTTTTCATTTTCCTTACAACTGTGCTATGAGAAAAACACAAGCTGAGTGACATGATAAATGGCAGCTCACACCCCAGCTCAACATCAGGAACGCATTGGGGACTGGTGGGGCCTGTGGTGTCCCAGAGGGCTCAGCCCTGTCAGTCCTGGCACATTGTTTCCCAGTGCGTGTGCTGGTTCAATTTTGCAAGAGAAGTCACAAATCTAGATGTTTTAACGTGAAATTTCATAATTTTTAAATAATGCCAATTAATTTTAAAAAGTTAAAAACCCTGTGACAACTAAACAAAATGTCAGAAGCCCGATATGGCCTTAGTGCCTCCAGTCTGCAAACTTTCTGAAGGGTACAATGTACACACATTTTTATCCTCGTAGTGTCTTCTGTCTTTCGTCATCATATATTTAATTATTTTACATATTCAGCCATGCATTCATTTCATGCTTGCATTCCACACACCCACTCATCCATCCATCCATCCATCCATCCATCCATCCATCCATCCATCCATCCAATCATCCTTTCATTCATGCATTTCATCCATCCACCTATCCATCTACCCACGCACCCATTCATCCATCCACCTATTCATCCCTCTATCCATCCACCCATCTACTAATCCATTCATTCATCCATTCACCCACCCACCCACCTATCCATCGTCCATTCTTTCATTCATGCATTTCACCCATCCAGGCATCCAGCCAGCCAGCCAGCCAGCCATCCATCCACTCATCCACAGATAACCCATTTGTTAGTTCATCTACTCAGCCATAATTATTAGGCACTTACTGTGTGCTAGACTCTAGGCCAGGCCGTGGCAGGGGACATAGTGAAGACTGTGACCCCATCCTTTTCCTCTAGAAACTCATCCTCTCGTTTAGTAGAATGGGAGGAAGGAGGCCAATCACAGACAAGGATGGAACCAGATGATGTTACTTGCAGACTCTGCCATTTACCAACTGGGCAACCGTGGGCAAATGGTTAAACGTTTAGAGCCTGTTTCTCCTTCTGTGAAGTGGGGCTGACAGGAGTAGCCTTCGGCTTGCTTGCAGGCAGGCTGTCAGGACCAGGTTGGGTTAGGTAATGCACGTAAAGCGGGGCACGTAGCAGACCCTTTACAGACACCGTGGTGTGATACATGCTAGGCTGCCAGGAAACACGGGGCTGTGGCATTAGGCAGGTGGCTAGCTCTGTGGGGATGGCAACATCCAGAATGACCCACCATGTCCCGTGTTGGGAAGGTTGCTTTGTCATTATTCACACAACTTCCCCCCGGGCCCGCTGACACCCTCTGCACCTCTTTGGCTTCCCCACTCTTGCTTCACTTCTAAAGGGCAGCTCTTTCGCGGACTGCCCTCCCACCCGCCCCACCCCACCCCGCCCCAGTTTGTGGGAAAACTGTATGGAACAGAAAGGGCTTGCAGGCTTCCTTTTCTAGATTTGTTGTTATTTTTTCCCATTTAAATTGAAACCATACTTATTAAAGATGAGGAAAAAACACATCAAACAAGAAAAGAAGAAAACTTATTCTTTGTCCCGTCCTTCTAATGCAACCACACTGAACATTCTGTGTTTTTGGGTTTTTTTTTTTTCCTTTCTCCTAAGCCAAGGTATTGGTTGGGGTGTGGTGTGTGTGTGTGTGTGTGTGTGTGTGTGTGTGTTGCCTAGTTGTAAATTATACTGCTCAACTATTTAGTGTTGTGTTTTTAAAAACTTTTCCATTATATCATGATGATTTCCCCCCCACTGTTCATATTTGAAGGGTTGCATTTATTTATCCAGCAAATGTTAAGTGAGCAACTACTACAGTCTGTAGGGGAGGGTGGAGAGAGAGAGAGAGAGAGAGGAAATACAGCCGACCTTTACTGAGTGCAAAGTCACTTACATTAAATCTCTCCTTCCTCACACCCATTCTATGAGGTATGCATCACCATAATGCCCATTTTCCAGATGAGAAAACTGTGGCCCAAGATTGCACAGCTAAGAGGGGGAGCCAGCATTTGAATCCAGGTGGGCCAGTCACAGGGCCTGGACTCTGAGCATGCTGGACTGCTTCGTAACCCACAAATAGGTGACCTCAATCTAGAGTGATCAGAGCTGGAATAGGGAATGTACAGAAGCATGTCACAGGCCCAAGGAGGCTCCAGACCCATCCAGAGGCAGTAGGGAAGGCTTCCCAGAGGAGGAGGACGTGGCAACTCAGCTGAGGAGATGGGAGGGGAGGGTGCTGCAGGCAGAGGGAACAGAGACATGAGGACCCAGGGAAGGGACAGGCACGGAGTATTGACAAGCTGATGACATTGACCCTGGTTGGAGAGGTGAGAAGGGCCAGATCACGCAATGGCTGGGGCTCTGAGGAACCCCAGAGGGGTGTTAAGCTGGGATGTGGCATGACGGGGGAGGCCTTCCCCCACCATAGGCCAGGCAGTGCCCCTACTCTGGCCCCCACAGCCTGTCTGTCCCCCATTATAGTACGCAGCACCCTGGGTACTTCTTGTCTGTTCATCATTTCTCTGCCATTCTAGATTGAAGAAAGTTCTGGAAGGTGGGAATCTGGATTGATTGGTTTACTTCTGTGGCCTGAGACTTACAGCAGTGCCGGGCCGGTAAACATCCCGGACTGAGATAATGGTAAATAGCATGTGGTGATGTTGTGTCCAGACTGCCAATGTTGTCTGCCACAGCCATGGAGGCAGGGCCCCTTCTGGGGCCCCCTCAGGCCCCTGAGGGTGCAAGGCCAATTTGGGATGTGCCTGAGTCAAGGATTGCCAAGACTTTGCTCCAACTCGTCCATAGTGTCTTGTTTACTTTAGGAGAGGCCCCTGTAAATAAGCCAACACTTCTGGGCCCTCTCAGTGCAGTTCTGGAAGCTCGAAAGGAATCGGTGAGGAACGGGACCTGGGGCCCGCATGAGGCTGCCTTCCCACCTCCTCCACTCCATGGGACCAGCATGGAGTCACCCTCTTCCTGTCCACACTGCCCACCGCTGGAGGTGGGGAGAGCCTTGGGGGACCCTGACCCCCTCCTCTGCTCGGGCTGAGGGCCTCCAAGGTAACTATTTACTCTCGTCCCCCTCAGCCAAGCCTGCTATCTTATCAGCTCAAACACTTCAGAGTTCAGGCCAAGAAGCCAAAGTCAATTTTGAAAAAGTCTTTAAAAGGCCAAAACACAAACACCAGGGAGGGCATTTGGAGGGGGGTGGAGATGAGGTTGGGGAAGGGTGAGTTCTCAGGTTCCTTTAACAGGCTCAAAACGATTCCGGTGACTTTTCTGGGCCCAGAGATGTATGTGCAAGGAGAGTCACTGGAGCACCGTTTGCAGTAGCAAAAGTCTCAGCTACCCTCAGTCCATCACAAAGGACAAACACCTAACGACGTGCCACATGGTCTCTAAAAAAACCAAAACCACTTTATATGCAGTGATACGGAAACAGATTATAATGTGAGAACAAGAAAGTGCAAAGATCTAATGCATTGTGTATAATCCGATCCTTTATGTGTAAACAGAAAAGGTGGGGATACATTTCTCTACATGCCTGTTTATGTATAGAAAATTTCTGGAAGCA
This sequence comes from Rhinolophus ferrumequinum, assembly GCF_004115265.2. NCBI lineage: Eukaryota > Metazoa > Chordata > Mammalia > Chiroptera > Rhinolophidae > Rhinolophus > Rhinolophus ferrumequinum. The sequence goes on from NC_046306.1 coordinate 9,181,262, forward strand.
TTTACCGGGTATCTGGAAATGTTAGCTGCCTCTGGGGCAAGAGTCAGAGGAAGATAGACTTCTCGCTGTATACTCCTTGTACCTTTTGAATTACTTAATACCACGTTAATGTAATATTATAGAAATAAATAAACTAAGAGTATTAGCGATTGTGTTCCAGGCAAAAGGCCAACAGCACAAAAGGGGGGAAATGGCTGCAGAAAGTAGAGTGACTTAATTTAGCACAGATCAGATCATTGAAGGTGTAGTTCAAGAAGGGGAAACCTAATTTAGATTCTTCTAAGTAGAGTTAACCATATTCAAAAAAGGCTTTCAAAGTTCTCTTGTGTTTTATAAACCTGGCTGCTTAAAATGCACTTTCGAAATACCATCTCATTGAACCTCTTGAGGATTCTATAAAGTAGAATCAGATCACTGTTTAGTTTGATTAGTTAATTCCACAAATATTTATTGTTTTAGGAGATGAAGATATAACAGTGAACAAGACAATCCAGATCGCTGATCTCATGGTGTCATTGTGTCTAGAGGGAATAAACAACAACAGCAACACAGACATGACAATTTCAGATAGAGGCACTGGGAAGAAAATGAGACCAGGGAATGCAATTGATGAGGGCTAGTGTGGGGAAAGGTCAGTGAGGGGCTCTCTGAGGAGGTGACACTTGAACTGAGACATCACTGGGGGAAAAAGAACCAATCACAAGGAAAGCAGGGAGAGGACAGTCCCAGGTAGCAGGAATAGCCAGTGCAAAGGCCCTGAGGCTACACTAAGCTTTGTTTGGGAGAGGAACAGAATGGTGGCCAGTGTGACTGGAGCTTAGAAAAAGAGCAGAGGGTTGGGAGATCCAGTTGGAGAGGTCAGCAGGGGCTGACCCTGTGGGTCTTGCAGGCTTGGTAAGGAATCCAGATGAAGAAATTGAGGCTCAGAGAGGTTAAGTAATTTTGTCCAAGGTCACACATTTAACAGTGGCTAAGTCAGGATTCAGACTCGGGTTTCCCAACTTCATATCCAGTCCTGTAAACATTCACATATGTCTGTATGTGGCAAAAACATGAAAAGTATTTCCATACAGCACAGCCCGTGTTCTGAGAACACTGTGGGTTTTTTTTCAATTGCACAGAAAAGTGCACACATCATATAGTGAATTCTCACCAAGTGAACAAACTCTTGTAATCAGCACCCAGATGAACAAACAGAACATTCCAGAAGCCCCTTTCATGTCCCCTCCCAGTAAATCCCAACCCCTCAAGGTTAACCACTGTCCTAAATTCTAACTCCATAGATTAATTTTACTGCTTTTGAACTTTATATAGATGGAATCACACAATATGTGTTCTTTCATGTCTGGCTTCTTTCACTCAACATTACGACAGCAAGATTCACAGTATTTCAGTAGACTTTTACTGTGTTACAGGCCAGACCAAGATATCATGTGAACCACACGAAAGCTTTCCTCCTAACAAAGAAGGCCAGGAGAAAGAAGCTTACACGGGAAGCAGTTCTAAGTATGTGGTTATGTGAAGAAGAAAGGTACAAAATAATACATGTAAATCAATCTCATTTGGGGGGGAAAGGTTCTCTTTTCATGTAGAGTCCAAATGGTCCTAGAAAACATTAAATTTTCTTTCAACCATAGTGCACCGTGAACTCTTACTAACTCAAAATAGCCACTGAATGGAGGGGTGTCTTGTGTTTGGGGACATGCTGAACAAAGATAGAATCTGCCAGGTGGAGTCACGAGTGCTATTTAGATCATCTCTCTCTCCCCACCACCCCTTGCTCTCCTCCCCCATCCTCTCTCTCCATCTCTCTCTTTCTCTTTTCCTCCCATAAGTGAGGAATTTTTGTCTGCTTTGTTCACAGATATAATCCCAGTGCCTGGCACACAGTGAGTGCTCAGTAAATATTGGTTGATTGAATGAGGTACAAATGAAAAAAGAAGTGAGAGAAGCAGCTCTGATGGAGGGTAACAGGGAGTGGTGAAGACTGTGGCTAACTGGTAGCCCCTGTCCCATCAGAAAGGTGCAACTACCACCTGACTAAAGCCTAAAGTTTCCACGTGAGAATGTGAGCCCAAAGTGACTGAGCTCCAAGTGTTTCAGGGAAGCCCAAAAGTTCCATATTTATGTGAAGTGTCTTGATTTTGATACCACTGATGACCAAAAATCCACACCTGCTGCTAACCTAGATGGGAAGCTGCCTTCCATGACCTCTAACCTATGTCAAAATGCTTCCAAATGAGTCTCCTAAAACCCCAAATTTCTGGGAGAGCTGACTGGAGTTCCAAGAGAGGGTGGTGAACAAGCAGACTCGGCCTTTAAGTGTTTCTGTGAAACGAGTGGCATTTTCGTATTTAGGTTCTTGAGATGATTTTATTTCAGGGTGAGTTCCTTTCTCTTCTCCTAACTCCCAGTTCCACCCTCATATTTATGCTGAGCCTGGGCATCTTTCCCCAGCTCTGGAGCAAAGATCAAAAGTAAATATTGGCAGAACATTGGTTTTACCGTGACCCAGATAAGGAACAGCATAAAACGGAAACAGCGAGATTTTATTGCTCCTCCCACAACTTCCACCCCAACTCAACTCCCTCAATATTTACTTATTAATTTCACTTCATACAAATTCTCGGCGTTCGTCTTGTTGCCAACAGGGTGGGCCTCGCACCACTTCCGGGGCTCTGTTCTGTAAAGGACCCTATGAGTGGCGCCCCCTGGCGGTGTACCGTGTTGACTATATGCGTTTACTGAGATCATCCCATTTTCATGGACTGGGATACAGGAATCCTTTTGGCTTTGGCAAATGTTTTCTGTCTTGTAAAAGTAACACACGCACATGGAGAAAAATTCAAACAGTACAAGAGGGTGAAAATGTCTCTTCTCTGCCTCCGACTGATCTTTCCCAGTTCCCCTCTCCAGAAGCACGCACTCTTGCCAGTTTCTTGCGTGTGCTTTTAAATATATAAACAAATCTCTCTTTCACTCTCTCTCCATACACACACACACACACACACACACACACACACACACACACATATGTGTGTGTATATATATATATATATATATCATACAATACATATCTGTAATGTAACCTCTATTTCCTACGTTTCTCTATTATTTCTTTTGGCACCAATGATTTATATGAGGGATCAGCAAACTGCAGTCCTCAGGCAAAATCCATCCCGTTGCCCGTTTTTGTACAACCTGCAACTAAGAATGGTTTTTACATTTTCTCACATTTTTAAATGGTTGAAAAAAATCAAAAGAAGGATAAGACTTTATGACACATGAAACTTATATGAAATTCAAATCTCAGTGTCCATCAATAAAGTTTTATTGGAACACAGTCCTGTCCATGTCCCTAAGTGCCGTCTGTGGCTGCTTGTGTGCTATGATGGCACACTTGAATATTTGCATCAGGGACTGCATGGCCTGCAAAGCACAACGTATTTATTAAGTGGCCCTTTCCAGAAAAAGTTTGCCCATCCCTGGTTTACACTGTACATATTGTTCTGCTTTTTTGCACGTCACCATAGACCCTGGAGATTTTTTGATATCAGCATATATTGATCTACTTCATTCTTTTTAACAAAGGCTCTAGCATATCTCATGGTATTGCTGGGTTATCATTTATCCAGTTCTTAGGATGGACGCCTGAATTCTTGATTAAATGAAAAGAGGTCATGTCTTAGGAAAGTTTGAAAATTCCCAGCAAGGACAGAGTCTGAAGTGGTCACTCTGTTTATTATTTATATCTTGTTCTTTCAGAAATAGGATTTGTGGCAGCTTACAACAAGAGGGGCAGGCCCTATAAAACTGTAAAACCACTAAGACAGAGGTGAAATACCAGGAAAGGACTGGAGTCAAGATGCCTGCCCTTCCCGGCCAAGGAAGCCTGGATTAAATTTGAGCTGGAGGCTGTATTTGAATCATATTTGCAGATGATGCAAAAATCTTTGTGGGTGTTTATTTTCCTCAAGAGGGAGGTTGAAGGCAGAATGCCTCTGAGATGCTGGAAAAAATGCCAAGCAGGATAACACAGAACAGTGTTTCCTACCCTTAAAATTGCCAAATCTCGAAGTAAATGAACTATTATTTACCTAATATTTTTCCTCAACTCATACAGTTTTTTAAAAAACCTTAAATACAGTTGTTTCATCTGGAGAAGTAACATCCAGATGAGTTGGCTAGATATGTCTGTTTTCAAATGCATATAAATACTAAAATTAAAAAATACACATACACAACTGCATCCATGTACTACCTACTACAATAATCTTGCAAACCAATAGTGGTGCCTGTGCTAAACATTAAACAATGCTGGGTGTCAAACACTGGGGGTTACCTTACCAACTGCAATTTCCCCGTTCCTTCCTGCTGACAGGAACCCTGACTTTTTTCAGCTGGCCACGTGCCCAGCCCTGGGAAGTAAATCATATTTGGTTTAAGCCAACCGTAGTCATTCTATCCTCTTGGACCTGTGATTGGTCTAGGGGTGGTCATGTGACCCAGCTTGGGCCAAAGGGAAACTCTGTTGGGGGCTTCTGGGAAAGAATTTCCTCTCTGATAAGAAAGAGGCACATGAAGAGAGACTTATTTGCGTCTTTCCTTCCCTTCCTGCTTGGACATTGTTGTGTGAAGAGGTGATGAGTGAGCAATGGCAGTCATCTTGTGACATTAGGTGACCAGCCTGAGGACAAGCTGGTGACCTACTGATGATGATGGGGAAAGAGGGTGCAAAGAACCGTGGTCCTTTATGACAACTTTGAGATGCCAAATACACCCCAGGGTCTCCAATCTCCAGATGTCTTTTAAGTAAACAATAAATGTTATTCTAGTCTGAAGTTCTATAGTGGAGCCTCTGAGACTTTCCTAATGGATCCAACTGGTTTTGTCCATTAGAGCTGAACTTCAGGGTCAAACGCACTCATGGTCGTATTCCAGATCCATCAAAGACTCCTAGCTCTGTCACCCTGGGCAAGTGACTGAACTTTTCGAAGCATTAGTTTTCTTGTCCTTAAAATATAAGTAGTAATATTACTTATCTCAGACAGTGATTTTTGAGAAAAAAAATTAAATTCATTTAAAGCACTTAAAATAAAGTACTGTTATTATTATTATTGTTGTTGTTATTAATTATTCCTATAGTATTTATATAATCCTCTAAAAATAGGGGAAAAGGCAACATGGATAGAGACAGGAAGTTGACAGCTCCTAATTAAAGGCCACCAGCTGGGCACAAGAAGAGTAGAAAATGACCTGAGTGTCAGAGTTGACCGCAAGCTGCAGATGAGTCAGTGCTTCAATAAATAAGCTCAATGTAAGCCTGGGGGACTGGACCACGAGTGTGATAGGCAGACTCCTGGCTGTGAACCTTCTGCTCCACAATTCGTGACTCACACCTTTCCAGGGGCATGGATTCTACATTTGGTCCACTCATCTTTTTAAAGGATGTGGGAAGTTGTTCTGGGTCCAAAGCATGGAAACAGTGGTCTAGGGGCTATTTACGTAAAAGAATGGAAGAATTCAAGAGCGAGGTCATCACTGCCTTATGTTTAATTCATGAAGCAGCCTAACTGGAAGGAAATTGACTAGGAGGTATGGCATGAGCAGAAGGAGCGCTGGATGGTGAGTCAGTAAACCCGTGACTTCACTCTGTGACCCAGGCAAGTTCCTCTCCATTTCAGACCCCAGTATCTCCCTATGTATGGTGGGGATCCAGGGCAACCTATGGCCCTTTGACTGTGACAGATAGAAATGCTGTCTGTCAGCATTTGGCTGCAAGTAACTGGAAATCCAACTGACTGTGGCTCAAACAAGCCAGGGTTTATTTTCCCCACATAATACAAAGGTCAAAGGGAGGCAGTTGTTCATCTTGACTTAGTGGCTCAAGAAAATCAGGGCTCTTGCTGGTATCTCTGCAATCCTCTTGGCTCCTCCCTCACGTTTTCAGGATGGATGTGTCAGTCCTTCTCAAGGTAGGAAGAAGGAAGAAGGGCAGCACTAGCCATATCTGTCCCCCTTATCCCAAAGCAAAAGCTTTCCCAGAACCCTCAGAAGAGCTCCCCTCACATCTCATTGGGCAGAGCTGATCACATGACTGATCACATGCCTGTCTCAGCTGCAAGGGATGCTGGGTAAGTGAGGCTGTGGGCACCACTGTGAAAGGTGAAAGGGAGAAGGGAATGGGTGTTGGATCTGCCAAGTCCAGGGTCTCAGGGCAGCAAACCCCGAGTCCTGGGCCCCCATGGCCTTAGGCATTTGAAGCCACTATTATCCACCTGTGCCCCTCCCCCAGCTATAGTTTAAGTCGGAGAACAAGACCTGAGTTCAGATCCTGACTCGAACACTGGTTCTCTGTGGGACTGTAGGAGAGTCACTTCTTTTCCCCTGATTTCATGTCTCGCTTGTACAGAAAATAAAATCCAATTCCTAACTGCGACTTCAGGGCCAGTTTCATGGGTGAGGAGCCTGCGTAATCACCAGCACCCCACGCTCTGAAAGGCGCTGAACTTGATTTAATGCTCTGCTATTGCAATCTTGAAATTCTCCGTAATTTCGGAGCAAGGGGCCCTGCGTTTTCATTTCACACTGGGTCCTACTAATCCTTAGCGGGTTCTGCATGGTTCGTCAAACCCTGCGTGACCCGCTTCCTTGCTCCTCTCTGCCTCATTTCCTGCCATCCTCTTTCTCCTCCTTGCTCAGTTCCCACGAGACACCCTTTTCCTCCCAAATGCTCCAAGCTTACTGTCACCCCTCAAGGGCATGACTTGGGTTGAGATGGCTCTGTGTAGCTGAGGCAGCCCCTGAAGTTGCTGGAAGCTGTCTGCTGACCACTCTCTCTATGGCTGAGCGGCAAGGTCTTTCCGGAAGGGGCTCTAGGTGGCACATCTCCATGTCTACCACTTTATTTTTGTCGTGAAGTAAATATCTGTTTACCATCTCTTGGTAACACATTTTGGGGCAAAACTTTAGAACGGGAGCAATGCGGAAATGAGGCCGTGCAACAGATGGGTGAAAAGTTGGGGTTTGTGAGTCAACGCTTCATCATTTAATTTCTGTGTGGCCTTGATCAAGTTCCTTCACCTCTCTGAGCCTCAGATTTGTTTTATGTAAAGGAAGGACAATAGTATTTTCTTCATGGTGCTGTTGTGAGGATGAACTGGGCCTGACACCTAGTAATCATTCAGCAAATGGTCATTGTTATCAAAACTCTGAATGAATAATGAACTTTTATAGAATCAAAGCCAAAGGCTGCCTCTTTCCTGAAGCCAGGTCTGGTTTTCTCTCCTCTTAACTCCCAGAGCACTTTCCATGGATTTCTCCTGCTCTGCTTTTGCTGCAGCTATTTGTTTTCCAGCCCGGAAATAGCTATATCTTGGTCTTCCAATTGAAAGTGACAGAAACCAACCCAACTCAAATTGGCTTAAGGAAAAAAGTGTGTGTGTGTGTGTGTGTGTGTGTGTGTGTGTGTGTGTGTGTATGCATTGGTTTATGTAAATGAAAGTTTTGAAATGGGTTGAGCTTCAGGAATGGCTGGATCCAGATGTGCACCTGTTGTTTAGGAATGTGCTCTCTCTAACTGTCAGCTGGATCCAGCCAGCTGTTTCTTTTGTGTCAGTTAGGGTCACCCCATATGGTGGCAAAGATAGTCCCCAGCTTTCCCTGGGTTTCCGTTCTGCCAGGTCAGCAAGCCAAGAGGCTGAGTTTCCTATGGAGTCCCAGCACAAGTCTGTGGGTTGACCCTGGTTGGCCTGACTGGGGTCACATGCCCGTCCCAGGACCAATCCTGGGGCCAGGGGTGGAATAAGCCCATTGCCCAGGCCTGATCCATCTGCCACTCTTGTTGGGGAGACGCCCACTCCCTCTTGAGTCACATGGAGTGACAGTGGTGGAGGAGTGGTTCCCCAAAGGAAAACCATGGTGCTGCTCCCAGAAGATGGGGGATGGACAGTGGTCAAGTACAAACAACAGTTGGCCATTGAACACCCGTCTCAATGGTCCTGGTATCTCTACTCAACGCCTTCTGTGGACATGCTTGGTGCTCAATAAACATTTGTTAAATGAATGAGTGATTGTACAAGTAAACTACTAAAACACGTTCATCTGATTTATCAGGAAGGGCGTGATCTTAGGGATAATTTCTCAGGGGCAGTGAAGCAGCTTCTGATTTTCCATGTTCTGTCCCTTTTTATTCTAAGCTCACAGGCTGTCACCATTGCAAAATTCAAAGCCTTGGTTCTGCCTGCCTCAGTGCAGAGCAAGGCTGCTTCACGGGCTATGTGCCACAGCAGGTCTCTGCCCACTGCAGGCCTTGGAAGATGACGTGTGACTCAAGAGCGGCTCACTCTGCCCCACGGAAAATGCACAGGAGGCCCCAGGCCATGGAGGTGATGAGCAGGGTCTGAAAGGCAGCTGTCACCGGGTCTCTTTCCTCCTCAGTGGCTGGCTCTGGTACGTCACACTGTCACCCAATTCGCTTTCTCATCAATAACGTCCGAAGAACCCTCTATATGCCTGAGTCACAGACAGGGTCTGTGCAGGCGATGCCTGGAATGAGGTGGGCGCAGGGGCCTGGCGGGCTGGGCACGTTCTCAGTCTAAGGGGCACTGGGACTCGAGCACGGCCCACTGTGGCCCCAGGGAAATGTCAGAGCAGTAGCCAGATCTTCTGATTTTTAAATAGACGATTTGTTAGGGTTTTAGGTTTATAGCACAACTGAGCAGAAAGCACAGAGAATCCCGTACGTCCCCTGACCTCTCCATGCACAACGTCCCCCATCATAGTGGGACATTTGGTATAAGCAATGAACCCACATGGAACCCACATCGTGTCACCCAGAGCCCATAATTTACCTTAGGGCTCATTCTTGGCGCTGTACATTCTATGGGTTTGGACAAATGGATAATGACATATACGCACCATTACAGTAGCAGACAGGAGAGTCTGACAGCCCTAGAAATCCTCTGTGATCTACCTATTCCTCCCGCCCTCTCCTCTGCTCCCTAGCAACTACCCTGCTTCCCCGAAAATAAGACCTAGCCAGACCATCAGTTCTAATGTGTCTCTTGGAGCAAAAATTAATATAAGGTCTTTTTTGCTCCAAGAGACACATTAGAACTGATGGTCTGGCTAGGTCTTATTTTCGGGGAAGCAGGGTACTGATTTTTTGAGTGTCTCCATATTTAGCCTTTTCTAGACCTTTCCATTTTTTATTGCTTTTTCTTGTGATATCTATGGCTTCAGCTGGACTGCCAGCATCTACTCTGAATGGTAGATGCCCAGGCCAGTCTGGTTAAATATCCTGAATATTATTCCTGGAAATATCCTTTTCTTTAAATGCTGATGATAAATTTTAATTTTATGGAAACACCATGCAGGCCAAATAAAATAGGCTGCAGGCTGCATCTGGCTCGGGGGCCACCAGTGTGAGATGTCAGACCTAGGGATTAAGAAGAGTGAGGTTGGAGTCTGGAAGATCTATTCCAATTCTGCCACTTCCTAGCTGTGTGATCTTGGGCTAGTCACCTTGCCTCTCGGAGCCCATCTGTCAAGTGAAGGCCTGGAACATGTGATTATGGCGGTGGGAACCCACCCAGAGCCCATCTCTGAGGTGAGAAGTCCTGGCATTTTCACAAGTTCTCTTGAACTGCAGTATGTACAGCAAACCGCCACGCAGATGTATTGCTCTTGTAAAATTCGAAAACAATAAAAACATCAGAAATCCCCGGAAATATACAGGCTTTGGGGGTACAGAGAAATGAGAGACTGGTGGGTTGAGACTTGACGCCTATCTGGGCAAAGGGAAAACCAATTTCTCTGCATCCCAGAAACCGTCCATGACAACAGCCATCTTGACGAGGGCTAACAGTGATTCAGGGTTAGGAGCCAGGCTCTGGAGCCAGGCTGCCTGGGGTCTAATCCCAGTTCTGCCATGTACTAGTGGTGTGACCTTAAGCAAGTAACTTCACCTGTCTGTGCATCTGAATGTCAGGGGTGGTGGTTTGTGTGCCTGATGCCCCCTGAGCAGGGCCGTGCGTGGCTGCCCCTGGTGGCCCTGAGGTCCTAGTCTGGAAGATGAGGATAAATCTCTGTGAGGGCAAAATGAGTTAACACACACCACATGCTTGAAGCAGTGCCTGGCCCAAGGTGATGGCTTCCTAAGTGGCCACGAAGAGAAGGGTTATTATCTCTGCTCTGTGCCATGTGCTTTACCTGCATCTAGCACTACTGCAATCACCCCATTGTAAAGAAGAGAAAACTGAGGCTCAGAGAGGGTCAGTCACTTGTCCAGGGTCTCCCAGCTAGTAAGTGGCCACTAACAACAACAACAACAACAAAAGCAACAACGTAACAAGGTCGCAAACATCTAATACTGACTGAACACCCCGAGTTGTCCCATGCTGGACCTGCTGCTTTAAGCACATTATCTCCAGTCTGGCTCCCCCACCTCTGCCCTAAGAGGCTATATTTCCCACTGCCCCTGGGAGAGGATCAGCTCCAGGAAGACCTGCAAGAGAGTAAGGCTAGTGTTCCGGGTTCATGGGTAGGTTCCAGTGGGAGCCCTGGCCGTGACCAGAGCCTCACCCCTTCTTCCTCTTTTATCCTCAGATTTCAAAGCACTTTACACGCACACTCTAATTAGAGAAAGCACCTCCCGCACTCTGAGAGGCAGGTATTTGTAACTAACAGTCTCTGTGAGGCGGGAGGGCAACAGGGCTGCAACCATGACTAATTCTAGGATATACTCACAGGATGTGGCCAGGACAGCCTTGGCCACCACCTCCTTGGAGGCCCTCCCAGACTACCTGATCCAAAGTAGGTCCCTCCTCTCTCTCATGTACTTGCTCTGTTTCCGTGTACCACTTACCAACTTCTTAAATTGTGTATTTATTTAACAGCATATAGACTTCAAAGAACAGCAGCAGCTACATTTACAGAGCAGCTGCTATGTGCTGGTCCTGCACGGTGCTTGTATTAACCTCCTGAGGCACAGAGAGGTTAAGTAATTTCTTCAAGGCCACACAGCTAGTGAGGAAGCTGTATTTAATTGCTAATTCATGTGTTTGTCTGAGTGTTTAGTGTGTGTCTCCCCCACTCATCCATCCATTCAACACATTTATTTAATAAAAACTATATGACCCGAGGACACAGAAGTGAGCTTGTACAGTGTCTGGCACGTAGTAGGCACTCAATAAATACTTGTGGATGGAATGAATTAAGGATCCTGGGCTCAGCCTGTGTGACTGAGCACACCCTCTTCATGTAAAAATAGAAGTCTCTTTCTGTGCCCAAGGGAGAAGGAAAACCACAGTATCGGCTCTTTCCTAATTCTCCACGTCCCCCCTCATCTCCACACCTTTGCTTAAGCTGTTCCCTCTGTGGCCTTCCTTTTCCCATCATTTAGATCAGGGGTTGGTAAACCACAGCCTGGGGGCCAAATCTGGCCCATCATCTGTTTTTGTATATAAAGTTTTATTGGAACACAGCCACTTCTATTTGTTTAAGTGTCATCTATGGCTGCTTTTCATCTAAAACAGCAGAATCGAGCAGTTGCAACAGAGACATGTGGCGCCTAAATATTTACTATGTGGCCCTTTACAGAGAAGGTTTGCTGACCCCCGATCTACTGACTTTTCCATATCCCTTAAGAATGAGTTGAAACACCCCTTCCTCCGGCAAGCATTCTGTGATCTCCCAGGATGGTTAAGGGCTCCTACTCATAACCCCATGCTTCCCTGTAAAAGAGTTTTGCAACCTACCGTACCCCAGGAGCCTTTTTAGATACTTTTTTCCTCATTGAAAATTCCCCTCCCCCAATGAAATATTAATACACAAATAAACTGTATATATACTGTGACCCTTTGGAGGGCCACAAACCATCATAATGTCTAAGAGTTTTCTGCCCTTGATGAGGCTGCGTGCTAACGTAACTTGCATTGCCCGGGATTCATCAGTTGAACGAAGTGTACTGAGCAGCTATTATGTGCCAGGCCCTATTCTAGGCACAGAGGACACGTGGTAAAGGGAGCAGACACGGCCCCAGCACATTTTTCATCTTCACGAGAATGGTCCCTCACCACACCCTGAGCAACTTGGAGGTAGGGACCTGGCTAATTCAATTCTACGTAAGATTTGTTTCCCAGAGCCTGCACACAGCAGGCATTTCATGAGTTCACAAACTTGTTAACATGAGTATTTATGGAAATGTAAAGGCCAGGATGATCAAAAAAACAAAACTGCATTGGAATAGAGACAGGGATTGTCATATTGATGGTCATGTTTTGAAGATTTTCAATGAGCCTACTGCCAGTCACTCAGTCAGTCAACAAACGTTTAGTCATTGCATAATGTGGACCACTAGGCCATGGTTGAGCATCCTCCCAGGGCCTTGTGATACAGATGTCACAAAGTGCCAGTCCCAACTGTGGATGTGTGTTTTGGTTGTTCTTTACAGTTGATAACACACAAACAGAAATTAAATTGATTGGCAACCTATAGAAATTGGGAAATTCAAAAATCTGAACTTCTATATTCTTGGGAACAAAAGGGAACAATCTGGCAGCTTTGGGCCAGCATTCCTCATTGGCAGGAATCAGATGGAGCTGCCCCTTTAAATGAGACATACACTCACCAGTTTGCCTCAGTCTCCACCCCTCCCTGCTGTCTGTCTGATCTGGTGACAGGGTCAGTTGCCTTCAGCATCACGTGGTTACATCACAGCCAGCCCTCTTCACTCCTGCTAGGCTCCTGAAAGGCTTTTGAGCTTTGATCCCCATGGTGTGATGGCAGGAGGGTCACAGAGACCTGAGGGGCATGTGTATGGCTGTGCCAGCCTGTTGGCTCTCAGCCCCCGCCCCAGCACTTCCCCTGCTCTGCTCTGTATCTCCATGCAGAGCTGCATTTCCCCACTTCCCTGCCCTCTGCCTTCCTCTGGGTTCTGGCCTGTGGGAGGACGCACTGGCGGGTGGGAGAGGAGGAGAAGAGAGAAGCCAGGGTATTCTCCCCCTCTCTGTGCCTTGGGCAGTAGACGCTCCCCGGTGGCTGCAGCCCCTCCCTGGTTCTAGCCCTCCCTAGCCACCTGGCTTCTGGGCTTCGGTGACATCACCTTGTCCCCTGTCCCTCCAGCTCCAGGGATGGCGGCAGCGTTTGGCTCTGGATTGTCTCGCCCTCCCGTGGCTTTGCTACCACACTGACCAGTCCCCGTGTTAAACTCCCTCTTTTGAAGGACCAAAGTATGTGCCTGAAAGCAAGTGACTTGTCCTTTCTGGGAGATACAAGAACATCAGGCTGGATGGTCTCAGGGTCCTCTGGCCACTCCCGGCTGCTGGGCTTCCCAGGGAAGGGACAGCATCTCTGATCGCCATGAGCCCAGCGGCAGACTCCCCTGGAGGTAAAGGCCCTTGTGGAGTTGCTGGTGACGGACACGGACGAGATGGGGCCGTGGAGTGGGCTCAATTCTGCTGAGGCTGCACAGGGCAGGGGAGGCGTGAGCGTCCAGCTGGAGTGTTTTTCTGACTGCCGGGAGGGGCAAGACATGGGCCCTGAACTGAGGCCTGAAGATAAAACCTGGCACCTTCCCAGTACTCAATATAGAATCCATTAGGGGCCTGAGCCTGGCCTTGGCTCGTGCCAAACGGAAGGGGGAGGGGAAGTAGGAGGAATTTATATGGGCACATCCGTTGTCATATACATGGTGGAGCCCGGTTTTATTCTTTCTTGAACGAAGGGGTCTGCGACCTTGTGCTCATGGTGATCACATTGGTGGAGGATGATTAATTAAGTTAGTAAAAACAAAAAGGAACAATAATACTGAATGTCCTTTTTGCTTCCTTTTGATGGGCAATTCAGGGAATGCTTCATTCGGGGTGTGTGTGTGTGTGTGTGTGTGTGTGTGTGTGTTCCACGTATTTCTACAGAGCATCCAGCCAGGGGATTTTAGAAAATGAGTGTCTACCGTATGTTGTAACATCAAGCTCTGTAGGGCAACTCCGTCTTTGGGAATAAACAGCTTCCCAGCTCTTTGGTCACTGTCTTCCCCACCAGATTGGAACCAGTAGCGGGACAGCAACATGCCTGCTTTGCTCCCCGTGTACTCAGGAGCCTGACACATAGTAGGTGCAAAAGTATTAAGAAAAGTTTTGGTATATCATACACAAAACTTAACTTCAAATGGATTAAAGACTTGAATATAAGACCTGAAACCATAAAACTTCTAGACAAACACATAGGCAGTAATCTCCTTGACATTGGTCTTGGCGATGATTTTTTTGGATTTGACACGAAAAGCACAGGTAACAGAAGTAAAAATAAACAAGTGGAACTGCATCAAACGAAAAAACTTCTGCACAGCAAAGGAAACCATGAACAAAATGAAAAGGCATCCTACTGAATGGGAGGAAATATTTGTAAATTGTATATCTGATAAAGACTAATATTCAAAATATACAAAGAACTCATACAACTCAACAGCAAAAAATCAAACAATCTGATTAAAAAGTGGGCAGCAGATCTGAATAGACATTTTCCCAAAGAAGACATACAGATGGCCAACAGGTAAAGGAAAAAATGCTCAACATCACTAGTCATCAGGGAAACGCAAATCAAAACCATGATGAAATATCATCTCACTACCTGTTAGGATGGCCATTACCAAAAAATCAATAAACAACAGAGGATATGGAGAAAAGGGAACCCTCATGCACTGTTTGTGGGGCTGTAAATTGATGCAGCCACTATGGAAAACAGTATGGAGGTTCCTCAAAATATTAAAACTAAAACTATGACCCAGCAATTCCACTTCCGGCTATTTATCCAAAGAAATCCAAAACACTAATTCGAAAAGATGTATGCACCCCTATGTTCATTGCAGCATTGTTAACAGTAGCCAAGATGTGGAAACAATGTAAGTGCCCACTGACAGATGAATGGATAAAGAAAATGTGATACACACACACACACACACACACACACACACACACACACACACACAATGGAGTGTTATTCAATCTTGAAAAAAATGAAATCTTGCCATTTGTGACAATATGGATGAACCTTGAGGGCATTATGCTAAGTGAAGTAAGTCAGACAAAGACAAATACCACATAATCTCACTTACATGTGGAATCCAGAAAAACAAAAAACTGAGCTCATAGATACAGAGAACAGATTGGTGGTTGCCAGAGGTGGGTGGTGGGTGAAAGGGGTCAAAAGATACAGATTTTCAGTTATAAAATATGCATGTTATGGGGATGTAATCTACAGCAGGGTGGCTATAGTTAATAATACTGCATTACATACTGGAAAGTTGCTAAGAGAGTAGATCTTAAAAGTTCTCATCACAAGGAAAACACTTTTTTGTAACTATGTATGGTGACGGATGTTAACTAGACAGTTCACAATATATAAAAATATCAAATCATTCCATTGTACACTCGAAACTAATATAATGTTATACGTCACTTATACCTCAATAAACATTAAATTAAATTAAGTCTTTTATAGTTGGTTTGTTCCCCTGCATAGTTCTAGTATGACCTCTGGGACCTACCTCTGAGCATTTGCATTCGCTGTTTCCTCTGCCTGCATAGCTTTTCCAGCCCCTTTGGCCCAGTTAACAGCCCCTCCCCATTCATTTCTCAGTTTCAACATCACCTCCTCAGGGAAGCCTTCCTTGATTTTCCAGACAAGATTTGGTCCCCCTGTTTTGTCCTTACGTCATTCATTCATTTATTCATTTTTTCCCCCATCACTTACACATTCAACCACTTATCCAACAAATATCCACAGAGCACATACTCTGCTCTAGGATTTGTTCCAGGCACTGGGGACACAGCCCCTGCCCTCATAAAGCTCATATTTGGGGATTATTCAATAAACTAATAAACAGATAATTTCAGACTGATATGTACTATGAAGTAAATAAACAGAGTGACGAGAGAGTCACTGTTGGGAAGCGGTGGGGACCTCCCTGAGAAGGTGATATACGAATCAAGATTTGAGTCAAGAAGAAGGAGCAAGCCATGGGAAGATCTGGGGAAAGCATACCAGGGAGAGTGAACAGTAAGTGCAAAGGCCCTGTGGTAGGAACATGCCAGCACACCTGAGAGTCAGCCAGGAGGCCACTGTGGCTGAAGCACAGTAGGGAGAGATGAGCTCAGCAGGGTAAGGTGGTGGCAGGTGGTGCAGGGCCTTGAGGCTACAATGAGACTCTGGATTTTGACCTGAGAACAGGGCAGCCTTTGGAAGGTTTAACAAGGTTTTATGTTTCTTTACAGGCCCAGCCTTCATCACCATTTGTAATTCTGTTTTTGCGTGACTATTAGAGTGGTGTCCGGCTTTCCACCTGATTGTGAGTTCCCAGTGGGGGCAGCTGTGTCCTCTCTGATCTCCAAATATCTGTGTGTCTAACTCATAGAATATGTAGGTCTCAGGTTGGGTGCTCTGGAAAGCAGAAACTAAGGCAAGGATTCAAGTCCTTTGTCTGGGAGGTAGTCCCAGGAAGTGAGGGAGTGGGGACAGGAGACGGGAAGGGAAGGCAGCCATACCGTGTACATTTATGAGCAAGTTACTATTGTGGGCAACTGGGGCTCAGTCCAGGGACCAGTGTAGAATATGCCCCCAAGGGGCAAAGAAATGGGTTTCTATGCACCACCTCCCATCAGTCACTGGGTGAGGGCTGCTGTCAGGGCATGAATTCTTGATCACTTCCGATTTGTCCTGCAGGGGCTCAATGGACCCTGGTAGCCAGAGAGAATCCTCAGCAAAGAGATGCAGGTACTGGCAATTGGAAGCCATTGGTCGGCGAACAGTGGGGGTGCAGTCTATATTTAAGTAAATGAACGACTGCTTACCGGTAGAATAGCCGAGAGAAATGCCTCTGAACATGTTAGCGTGGGCACCACCTCCTCTTGAATGTTCAACAAATCCCCAGAATTCCCCAGGGGGGTGGCTTTTGCTCCAGTCTCTTGGTTTTTGTGTGGCCAGGATGGAAAGTTCTGGAAGCCTGCCCTGCCATCTCAGGAGGCTGGGGCTCACCACATCCTGGGAATTTGAGGAAAAGAAATTTGGATTTTTCTCTAGGAAGCAGTTTCCTCAACAGTCCACAAGCCTTTATCAGCGTTCAGCTGTCTCTTATTCGGGCGTGGGCCCTGCATTCCAGGAGCAAAACCCTACCCTCCTTCCCCCACTTGGGAAAACTGGACCACATTTGGATGGCACCATGCCCTCCGCCAACCACCCGGAAACAGGTCTGGCTGGCAACAGGGTGGATGGGGAGGAAGGCAGAGCTGTTTGAACACGTCCCTCGCCACCTCGGGAGAGGTGGGAGACGGCAAGGACTGAGCTGCAGAAACACGATGAGGTTATAGTTTCCCGATGCAAATCCCCTCGTCCCAAGAATGGGCCTGTGCAGACAGAGAGGGTGAGCGATATAATAACGCAGTGGGGCAAAGAGATGACTTTCAGCTGGAGAAATCAAAGAATCCTGCTCATTATCTAGAACCTGTGAAGCCTCCCACTACCGCTCACTCGGTGAGTGGTGGGCATCACCCCTTTAGATCAGGTCCCTTCACCACGGCACCACTGACATTTGGGGGTGGATATTTAACTCCCTGCGGTGGAGGCCGTCCTGGGCGTTGTAGGGTGTTTAGCAGCATCCCTGGCTCTACTCACTATGTGCCAGAGGGAGGTCCCCTTTCCCAGTCATGACAATCAAAAATGTTTCCAGGCATTACTGAATGTCCCCTAGGGTAGAAAATCACACCTGATTGAGCACCACTGCATTGGACCCACAAGTACTTACACAAGAGCTTACTTTGTTCCAAGCCCTGTGTTCACTGATTTGCATGTCCCGATGCATTGAGTCTTCAAAACAAACTTAGTTGGGGCTGATAAGTCAGCTGCATTTTGTTGTACTCAGGCTGCTACTGTTGTTCTCCCCTCCTTAGGGTGTCGCGCTGGTCTCGTGGTGCAAGATGCCACCAACCTCATTTCCACATTCCAGAGAGTGGGAAAAGGAAAGCGGGAAAGGCTTAGCCCTTCCCTTTGACGTACAACCTGGAAGTTGGCCATATTGCTTGATCACATCTTATTGGTCAAAATTTGGTCACATGGCCACACCTAACTGCAAGGGAGGCTGGGAAATGTAGTCTTTATTGAAACAGACCCACGCTCAGCTTCAAGTCCATTACTACTATGGAAGTTGGGCAGGATACCGAGGGACAACTAGCAGTCTCAATTACATCCCATTTTGTAGATAGGGAAACTAAGGTACAGTGTGGTTAAGTACTCCTTCAAGGTCACACAGAGAATAAGAAAATAAAGTAAGAAAATGTATATAAAAGTGTCAGGCACCCCATAGGAGCTCAAAGCCATCCTTCTTCCCTGTTCCTCTTTCCCACACATCATTTTACTATCACTCATTGCAATTTATCAGTTTTGAGAATCTCCTTTAGCGGAGGATGTTGGAAGTTTACCCGTACCTCCAGGACCTATGAGTTTCCTTCCACCCCTGAAACCCATACCCTTTAGTTTATCCAAAGTAACCCAAAGGTTTTCTGGATCATTTCTCAAGGGGAGCAAAGGACCCAGGGCCCCTGCTTCCATCCATACCCAGATTCCCCTAAACTGCAAGGAACCTGAGGCCCAGAGAGGGGAAAGGACTTTCCTAAGGCCACACAGCTGGCTCCAGGGAGAGCGAGGACTAGGATCCAAGATGAGGAGCCCTGGAGAAACACTGTTTTCCAGTTTCTAAAACCTGGGCTGCATCACTCCTCCATCTTCTTTTGCTTCTTCTCCATCCTTGTACATTTGTGCCCTTTTCTGTTTTCATCCCTTTACCGCCGTATTAGTGAGATTTATAGAAGAAGCTGAAGTTTACACTATGACACCATTTGTTGTCTACCCAACAGTCAGATTCTCTCGTTCTTAAAAGCAGAACCATTTTGTTTAGGGGTGGGAGGCAGTAGGGAGAGGTGGGGAGTGTGGGGAACTGAAGCCTCCCCTTCAAACCCTCCCAGCTCCAGTTGATTGTTGTCAGGCAGAACGTGGACCCAGCAGTCATATCTTCCAATGTTTTAAGAGAGGTAGAAATCTGGGTTTTTATGTAAAATTCTCCTGATTTGTGAACATTGGCTCAAATTTTATTAAAATGCCATGTGGGCCAAAGGAAACAGATCTGCAGCCTTGTGGGCAGCCAAGAAAAAACCTCAGTTGTTTACCTTTGAAAGAGGAGGCTGCAACTGCTACAAGGAGGGAAGCAGAGGAGAGGCTGGGCTGGAGGCAGCTTTGGCAAATGGAGAGGGCGTGGGGCTAGGAATTACGGCCTGACCCAGATTCAGATCTCCTCTCTTCCAGGTAACTGCTGTGTGATGGTGGGTGGGTTGGATAGCCTCTCTGTTTTCCAAACCATTTAGAGGATGTGATCGTATCCATCTCACTGTGTAGCTGTGAGGATTCCACGGAACAAGGTGACGTAGGTAGGGTGCTTGGCACATAGAGAGTATCCGCTAATTCCTTTCCCTCCGCTGGGAAGAGCTCACACTTAGAATTTCAATTTGAATTAGACTTTCTCAAGCTCTTCCTCCCTCCTTCCCTCCCTCCCTCCCCTCTTTCCCTTCTTCTTTCCCTCCCTCCCTCTTTCCCTCCCCTTCTTCTTCTTTTTAAATTAAACAACATGAAAATTGAGGGCCAAACATCAGGAGACCTGGCACCAGGCCTTGGCTCTATTCCAACATTTGAGTGAGACTTCGGAGGAAGGGCCTCTTCCTCATGGGGCCTCAGTTGCTCCCTCTGTGAAATGGGCATGTTTGATTGGAGATGTAGATGTTCTTCTGGGAGCTAGGGTCATGCAATTCTGTGGAGCCTTGGAAAGGAGGGATGAGGGTGAGGACAGCAGCCTAGGTGGTGATGGGAGGGGGTGGCTGGGGCAGGAGGCTGAGTCAGAGGGTGCTCTCGGCTGGGAGCAAGGGTGGAACATACCTGCACATAGCCCAGTGACTAGCAAGCCACAGGAAGGCAGCAGCCATGTCATCAGCGAGCCTGTAAATACCCTCTGAGGAGATCTACGTCCCTGCTTGTCTTTGATCCAGCCACAGGCCCATCCCAGGGATTTGGGGTCAAAGTTCTTACTAAATCATCCTGCCCAGAGCATGGAAACCCTGAGTCCCTCCTCCCAGCTTTCTGAGATCTGACCTCTGCTTACCTCCCCTCTCACCCTCTTGCCAGGCCAGAGTCTGGTGAGTTTCTCAAACATGTAATTCTCTGTCTGCCTCCAGGCCTTTGCACAAGCTGTTCCCTCCACCTCCACCTGGAATGTTCTCTTTCCCTCCTCTCTAGGCCTCACCAAGATAATGCTTCCCTGTGATTCAAATTTCAATTCAAATATCACCTCCCATGGGAAGGTCTGGCCCCCAGATGAACTTGGGCCCACTCCTGGCCCTCATCCTCTTTTCAAAGTGCTCACACCACCTGTGAGCTGTATTGATACGTGTGTATGTTTGCTCAGTCTGTCTGCTCTTCTCCTGAGGGTCATTTATGCTATTATAGCCCATTCACTGAATGAATGAATGAATGAATGAATGGAGCTCTCTGAAGAGTTCCGGGTAAATTTTGCAGGCCCAGGGAGCGCAGCATCCTCTCAAAGGGATATCACAGCTGGTCAAGTCATTCTTCAGCTCAACCCTCCATGTCTCCCCATTGTACTTAGGAAAAAATCCCAAACCCCGCTCTAGGCCTCATGGTGTCCCCCGGGATCTAGCCTGGCTGACCTCTCTGACCTTGTCTCCTCCCACATATGCTCCCAGCTCTATCTCAGCTCCAGCCAAATGGACCTCCTTTCCGTTTCTTCACCATACCAGGCTTGTTCCTGCCTCACGGTGTGCCTGGAATGCTTGCACCCCGGGGCCTTCTCATCCGTATGTCTCAGCCATGTCACCTCAGAGAGACCCTCCCTCCACACATTCTCCCTCAGGTCACCCAGTTTTGCTCCTTCATGACATGTATCACTATCTGAAATTATCTCATTTATTTATAAATATCTGATGGACTTTTAGCTGAGTTCATGGCTGTGCAGAATAAAGGCAGCTTTTTCCAGCTTCCCTTGCAGCTACTGTGTTTCCCTGAAAATAAGACCAGGTCTTATATTAATTTTTGCTCCAAAAGATGCATTAGGGCTTATGTTCAGGAGATGTCATCCTGAAAAATCATGCTAGGGCTTATTTTCTGGTTAGGTCTTATTTCCAGGGAAACACGGTAGGTGTGGCCATGTAACCAAGTTCTGGCCAATGGGTTATAACTGGGAGTGTATGTGGCAGTTTCTGGAGATTCAGCTGTTGCCTGCCCTTTACTCATTATCTTTTGTTTTTCCTGTCACCTGGTGGGCAGATGAGGAGCCTGGCACTGTGACCTCCATCTTGGATCGTGAGAAGGAAGGCGATAGCCTAGGGATGGCAGAATGGTGAACAGGAAGAAGCCTGGGACACTGAGAGCTTTGGGGAGTCGCCAAACCAGGCCTGAACTGCCTACATCTGGACTTCATTCACACAAGAGAAAAATAAACTCCTCTTTTGTTTATTGTTGATTTTTTCAAATTAAGTCCATAATATTTTATTATGACTACATTTGTATGCCCTAAGAAGTACAAGCTAATATAAAATATCAGCTAGAATATACTCTGGGTCTTTTTATTTTAAAATGTGCTCAATAGGACTTTATCTCCTCTGTCCAGAATTTTAGTTGGAGTGATGGGAAGAGCCCTGGGCCAGACAGGGGAGGCCACCTGCCTGAGTTCACACAGCAAAGGAGTAGGTCACACAGCTGGGACTTCACTGCCCCAGATCCTAACCCCCAACCCTCATTTCTCAGAAGCTCCCAACTCGAGGTGTCGCCTGGTTCAACCAGGGCAACGGGTGGTGTGATCTACCCCTACTCTGCCTTTTAGGCCAAGCAGTTCTTTCTTTTTTCTCGGGGGCTCAGAGCATGCTGGAAATGTGAGAGAAGACCCCAATTGTGGGATGTGGAGGAGGGTGGAAAGCTGTGCACCTTGGGGAGGACCCCAGCTTCTCTGAGCCTCCGTTTTCCTGTCCAGGAAGACCCTCAGGCAGGTCAGGTGCTCTGCAGGTTCCGAGGTGCTGAATTTAGAATGGCTGACATCTCAGAAAGGATAGAGCCCTACACCCCACCAAGAGGAAATTGCTGGCGTGCTGGCAGTGTCACTGGTGTTAAGAGGAAGTGGGTTTCTTAGTGCAAACTTTGGAATCAGTTCTGGGTTCAAATCCTGGACCACACTTAGTAACAGTGTG